>NC_143565.1:56826666-57570000 GCF_054136105.1 Typopeltis vanoorti
CACAGATGAGACCTCAAAAAAGGTTGAAACCGGTCTGGGTAGTGACCTCTCCTCATGTAAAGCAGTTCTACAACTCCTAGGAGCTGTGCGTTTTTACATTATGAGAAAATATCATGGATAGTGAGGGAGCTTGTTCCACCTTTGCATCGAGTTGCCTTGGTGTGGCACTACCAAGTGGTCACTTACACTTGGATCTGCCGACAGCTTGTCGGCATGAAACGTCTAGATCGTAGTTTTCGATCTTAGTTTTGCATACTGGCTGAAAAACAATAAGGGATTTTTATCCCCTTTACTTAGATTCTGAAATTTTTATCCACTGATAAGTTTATTCAAAGCATGTGCAGAAATGTAATTAACAAACTTAGTTATTGTTTGCATCACTTCTTGAAGTCCCTTTAGGCAAGCTTTTGTACATAAAGTCTCCTCATGTGTGATGCAATGAAAACTTATCAGTGGATGACCAACATGTTTTGCAAACAGATTTACAAATCCTGCTTCCTTGCCAATCATAATGGGTGCACCATCTGTTGTAACGGATGCCACTTTTGAAATATCAATTTGTTGAATAGATAATTTGTTCATAACTGCTTTACATATTTCAACCCAGTGGTTCGTTCAGGTAGTGTTACAAAAGTTAATCATCTCTTTGCATACTTCATTCACCTACAAAATTGAGCAAAGACTGCTAGCCTAGCTGATGATGTAATGTCTGTACTCTCACCAACACAAATAGAAAACATGAAGCCAAATCCTTTGTTAATTGTTCTGCTGTATTCCTTTCCAACTTAATTATCCTATCCTTAAAACAATATCCCTAAAACAATGCGCAAAATAATTTTTACCTTTTCTGAAAGATTGTCAAAAAGGAAAGGAGCACACTCCCCATCACTGAGTGGTTTTCCATGTTGGGCAATAACCTTTGAAACCTCAAAACTAGCTACAACTAAATTGGAACTAGGCCTACCTAAAATGAATTTTATCACAAAGTATTGGAATGTTTTTGGGTCTTGCCCAGTCAACGAGAAATTAATTCTCTTTGTTCTTGCTCACTTTTATTGCTTAAGTTCTTATGAACAGTTTCAAAATGTCTTTTGTAGGACTTCTTCTGTCAAGAGACATTTTGAAACTGATTCGGAACATAAAATGCATAATTTTTTATCATGTTTCTTAATCATACCAAATTTTTCATTCCAATATTCTTTAAATTTTCTAATATCCTCTTCATTTGAAGAGGATATTAGAAAATATTAGATATTAGAGCATTCTTTGCTGATGGTTTTGACATTAAATTAACAATACATACTTCCAATTCATATTTTAATGACTTATGATTTAATTAAATCCATGTATATACACACTTTAGAAAACTGATAAATTCTTTACGAAACACGAAAAAATATATAAAATGATGGTAAAGGAGTCACGTCATGACTGGCTGCCTGCCGAATAATACAACAATCGAATGGGACAAAACTTGTAGGTTAGTATATCACAGAGATAGATGGTTTGGAAATAGGATGTTTGTTTTATTTTATTATTACTTTTTATTGCTAAAACAGTTAATAGTTTGTTTCTTTATTGCATTTTTATTTGGTATCACTCTACTTAAGTGTATTCTATTAAGTTAAAATATATAACTCAGCAAAGATGTTGGATATGTATCTATTTATTTAATTGTTTTTTAAGGTGAGTCCTGGGTTGCATGCCAGAAAAAAGTTGTCGGCATGCTATGTCTAGCACGTGTGCCAAGGGTTCCCCACCTCTGATCTAGACTATATTACATTTTTGGAATTAAACAAGTCTAGCCTTGCTTCTCATGCTACTAACACTAAGCACAGAGTTCTTTGGAACCAGACAAAACTTCTTCACTCCAGCAAGTACAAATTTGATTGTCTTTTCCTTGAAATGATAAGAAATCATCCGAACCTGAATCAACCAAACTGTATGTCAATATCCAAATTTTGGGAAGTGATCATTCTTAATTGTTTATAAGTTTTTTTAATTAATAATTATTATTTTTTTTTTTTTTAATCTACACAACTTACTACAGTTGTTCCTTTGAACTCTAATAGTGTAATATCATATACTGCAGCTGTAACCAAGGCATGAGTTAATATATGCATGATTTAAGACTCATTACTTTAATTCATCTTTGGAATGTAGTAAACAATCTATTTCTCAGATGATGTCCACGTAAAGCTGGATCAAATATATTGGAGTTTTTGAATAAATTCTATATAATTTTTATGACATCTGTAAGCTGTGAAACTTACTTTAATGTCTAGCGTACATTTTCCGTTAAAGCTATTAGTTAACTCAGTAGTGTTGCATGCCCATTTCAGTTGGGTGTGCTGTCGTGTGGCTTATGTAACCCACACTACAAAATTCACATCAATTTTACTGTATAATATTGCATTTTTATAGATCTATGAAAGTTTTAAAAGTGCATAGTGCATCAGCACTCATCTTAATTGGTTCAATGAAATTAATTTTAGGACAACTCTGAATACTTTATCAATTAATTGCAATCAATTTAAGCTATATTTGGTTGGTATATTTGTAAGTAAAATTTGGAAGAGGAGAACGAGGCTTACCTCTTTCAACTACAATCATACAATCTGCAAAAGCTCTGGCAAAAAACAGGACATTCGGTACATCATCAACACTATTTCTCATTGTAAATATGGGCAAAAAAAGTTATAAATTATTTATAGGAAATTATATATTAAAAATTCCTAAACATGCCAGTTCACACTTCATGCATGCAAAACAAATGAAACTCAGAAAACAAAAACAGCAACTCATGACAAATAACAATATTTGATTCGATTGGTTGACACAATAACCAATCACAGTCACTAATTTCCAGTGCTATTGTCTCAGCATACATCCTGCCTTGCCTTCTGGGTAGTTTAAAGCCACTGGAATGCTAGGCATTTGACCAACTGTACGTCTGTTCAAAGGGCTCAAAGGTGTCCATATCTGTGACTGTACATCCATGCAAATGTGATGCAATGATTACATGTCGAAAAGTGTCCACTTCATGAGAACACTTTTTAGTATATTATTTACTTTTAGGAATCACGCAAAGCTATGAAACAATTAGGGAAGTCTTTAAGAGGAATAAATGCAAAAATCAATATCGGCGATACTGCTATTCAGTGAACGTGCACTGCACACCTGGAATATACACACTCGAGCTAACTGTATTATCAGTGAAAATGTTTAAACAGTAAAGAACTGAAAATTAAGGAAAGAGATGAAGTTTGTTTGGATGTGCCAAGGAAAGAAAGGAAGCAGCTCATTAATAAGTAACATGTTCACAACTGTTATTAGAATGCAATCACAAAAACTATTTCCTTATGAAAAGTAAATTAGGCAATTTAGTTTTCATAAAGAATTAGACTACAAAAACATTACAATAAAGTCCTTTCATTCATAGTTACACAGTAATTAGCATTCATTATTTTTTAAAAAATGGAACCAACTACCATTTTATAGTAAAACTTCAGTTTAATATAAACCAAAATAATCAACCAATGCTTCAACCTTCATATGAAGGTCATCATCTAAGAGTAAACACATATACAATGGTGTCCTAAAACCTAAGGACAAACACTATTTCTGAAGATTACAACTGCAAATTCAGATGAATCAGCTTCTGGCAATTTGTATAACTGATGATTTCGAGTAGAAAGAGGGCACACATTCAAATTTTCAAATAGCATGCAAAGTGGTCATGTGTCAGCACTTAACAGGATAAAAAGCAAAAGGGTTGACTAAGCTAATTGTGTTTGGTTGGAAGCTCTTTTCATGAAGGAATAAGGTTGTAAACTTGGATGTCTTGTAATATCTCAAAGTCACCATCTAGAAGATTTCACATTGGGAAAAATTATTGGAAAGCTTGAAGACCAAAAAATTACTTATATTGCCAGAGAATATGGAATCTCACATAGCGTTGTATCCAGGCTCTGGGCAGGTTTTCAAACCAATGGAATGTGTTCCAGATGTTTGCTAAGAGGTTCCCCTCGCTCTACCATGGAGCATGAGGACAGCTTTTTGGTTATAACAACAAAACGTAATCGACGCAGCACAGGAGGCAAGTTGCAAGTCTGATCCATTCAAGCACAGGTACACAGATATCTCGACAAACTGTGGCAAGACGTCTGTGACAAGTAGGTCCATACATCAAAAGGCCTAAAAGGTTTGCGTCCCTTTATCCACAGCTCATCATAGAGCAGGTTTTCAGTGATGCTGTATCCATAACAATTGGACAGGGCACCAACGTACTCTTTACAGACAGGTTTTATCCTTTTTAGTCTTTCCACTGATTCTAGACAACAACTGATCAGGCGTGAAAGTGGCACTGCTTACCATCTCGAGAATGATCTTAAAAAGGATAGATACAGCAGTGATTAATGGACACAAAGAGCTACCAGTGTCGGAAAAAGGGACTATGACTGATGAACGACATTGCAACGAAGTTCTTCAATACCATGTTCAGTTGTTCCATGGTGCTGTAGACAAATAATTCACTTTTGTGGAGAACAATGCAACACTACATCGTATACGAGAAGTGGCGATACTTCTGGAGACTGAGGATATTAATCGAATCAAGTGGCCAATACACTCCCCCAGATCTCAACCCCCACAGAACACATTTGGGATGCAACAGGGAGATGCAGTGCTGCACGAAATTCCCCTGCAGAAAATAAACAAGACCTCATCCTTGCTCTGAAGTAGGAGTGGGTCATTTTGCCTCAAGAACTCCTGAATCACTTGGTGCTAAGCATGGTACAGCATTGTGAGATCTGCATCGCATTTCAGGGTAGACAACACATTCCATACTGAAATGTCTTTCTGCATAGTTTTCTGTAAGCAGTGTACAGTAGAACCTTGGTTGTCGAATATAATTCGTTCCTAAAGACTGTTCGGAAACCGATTTGTTTGAAAACTGAAACCATTTTTCCATAAGAATTAATGTAAAATGGAACAATCCATTCCCGAACCCCAGATGACTACTTATTTAAACCTTTACAACAGTACTTCATCCATAAAATCGTATACAAAAATAATGAAAATGCATAAAATCTTACATAAAAAGAATAAACACAATAAATAGATAAAATAAAAACTTTGCACCTCACCCCATTTCGCACGTCTTTGATCAAAGAACTAGGAATCCTCCATTCCTTCTTTCCTCTATCTCTGAAGACATTTCTTCAATCACCATCTTTTGCTGCTCCTTCTGAAGGTGTTCCAGTTCTTCTATGGTGAGCTCATTCCTGTGGACCTCCACATCAGCACTGCCAACTTCTAAGCCCATGTGTTTGCCCAGAGACACAACATCATCGACAACAGCAACATACTCAGCCTCAAAGCCCTAAATATCTCTGTCTGCTACAAATTCTGGCCACAATTTCCTCCAGGCCAAGCTTATGGTCCTCTAAGTCACTTGCACCCAGGCTTTGTCAAGAATATTAAGCAATGGAGGATATTGAAGTGATTTTTCCAGAATTTTCTGAGTGTTAATTCTGTGTCAGAGGTCACTTCAAAACACCTTTGAAACAGTGCTTTGGTGTAGAGTTTCTTAAAGTTTGAAATGACCTGCTGGTCCATGGGCTAGATTAGAGGAGTCGTGTTAGGGGATAGGAACTTCACTGTGATAAAATCAAGCTCCTCCACCAACTCGTCCTCCAAGCTTGGAGGGTGAGCAGGGAGCATTGTCCATCACAAGAAGGCATTTTAATGGCCAATTTTTATCTTGAAGGTATTTTCTTACATTTGAGGTAAAGACTTCATGGATCCACTGAATAAAAAAAATTGCCTGGTTACCCAAGCTAACTGTTTCTCGTTTATCCAAATTAGCAACAATTTTTCCACTTCTTCGATCGTCTGAGTTCTTTGTTAAGTAACAACTTTAACTCCTTTTGCAACATCAGCTCCCTTGATCGCCTCTTTATTTTTGAGTATATTACAGATCATTGATATCGCCATACCAAACTGCATAGCAAGATCCGAGACACGAATGTCATTTTCATGTTTTGATAAGATTTCTCTTTTCACCTCTATCGTGGTTCTAACAACTTTTCTTTTCACTTTGCTTTTATCACTATCCTTCTTCGGTCTCATGGTGGCTTATTTAATAATAATTTATTTAAAAAAATCCAGCAAAACACAAAGAAAATCCAGAAAAGGCACTGCAACTTCAAGCAGGTGTCTGGATTGAGAGGAGGCTGCGGCGTAAGTGATACTCTCCCGCCATACATCTCAGCCCGGGGATCACATGGATGCCGGTTTGTCTGTTCGGGAACCGAGAATCTTTTTTGGAAACCGGTGCGATTTTGGTTTGGAAAATATGTTCGGGAATCGATTTGTTCGAGAAGAGGCGTTCAACAACCGAGGTTCCACTGTATACATTAATTCCTTAATTATGTATTTAGGAAATTTATAACTTTTGGCAAAAATGTATAGCAAGTTAATTTGTACAAAATTTATAATACCATTCTGTGTAATATAATTTATTACTACATTTGGCTGTAGTCATGAAAATTTTTTCATATACAGGTAAAATGTAGTTTGTCCTTAGCTTTGGACACCAGTGTATATACTAAAAAACAAGCTATGTTACAATTCACATATAATGCTAAAGTCATACTAATTTGGTCAACCGTTACACTAATGGTGATAAAAAAAAAAAAAAAAAAAACCATACTACATCAAAGCTAGTCCTGTTATTTGTTTGGTTAGAAATCACCAAGAGATAAATTAGAGATTATTCACAGATAAATTAGAACAATATCGATGGCAGCTTATAAGAGTTGAAATTATCATTTAGAGTCCTATAGTGAGGATTTGTTGGAGAACTTGGAAAGAATTTATGTGGATAGAATGTGCACCATCCATATTCTTGGGATTTTTATGCCACCATTATTGTTTTGAATAGGATGGTGACCAAAATTTCACAAGTTTTCAAGAGCCCGATCCAAGAGGCCTGTGGTACAAAAATTGTTAAACTGAATGTGATATTTTATTTTATTTATTTTTTACCTATGATTTTACCGTAATGTATATTATTTGCATTTTATTGATAGTATTTTTGCCCTAGCCATTGTTTATAAATATATTGCTAATAATGTGTAATATATATATATATATATATATATATATATATATATTACTCTATAGGAGTAATAAATTCTCCTATAGAGAATTTATTACTCCTATATTTCACTCAATGTGTTATGAGCTTCATTTAGGGAGAAGGCAGAAGAACTGGTAACAACATTTAAATTATAAATACAAGAACGAGTTATACAGTATGCGTATAATATCACATCTCAGTTGCAGCTATACAGTAGGAGGAAACTATTACAGTTCAGAGAAGTGGGTATAGATGTATAATTAATTTTAAAAAATTACAAACAATTAACAGCAATCACTTTGCAAAACTTAGAGATGGGCATACAGTCTGTCTGATTACGATTAGGATGGTGGTGTATGACTTCAAAAGATACAAAAAATAGAGGATCAAATGTAAACCTATTCTAGTGCTGATGGCATGAGAAGCAAAGCCTGAACCTTTAGAGTCCAAAAATCTTATATAATGCTGATTTTCTGGATTTTAATCATATCAGAATGACCAGTCTGTCCAAAAAAGATATCAAAATTATTATTGTCAAATAATATCATAAAATCATAATATCAAATAATATCATAAAATCATAATATTAAATAATATAATAAAATGAGAATTATCACAAATATTTGATAATATTGTCCATCTCCAAGATTGCAATCTGATGTTAAAAGGATCCACACACTCTACCTTAAAGGAACATCCAAACAATTAGCAAGGACCATTCACAGATAATAATCTGTATACTGCCTTCACACCAGCCCAGAGTTTGTCATCTTTCTTACTGCCTATTAAAGATATATTATCACCTCTATCCCTGCCTGGTGTTTATCAAATACCATGTTCTTGTCATCACTGCTACTTTGGACAGACTGGCCATTCTGCTAAGATTAGAATCCAAGAACATCAAGATTATATAAGATATTTGGAATCTGAAGATTCAGATCTTGCTTCTCATGCCATCGACCCTAGATGTACAGTTCACTGGAATCATTACAAATCTGATCATCTATTTTTTGATTCGTGTGAAGCTCTACACCCCATCCTAATCTTAATTGGATGGGGTGTAGAGACTGTATGCCTATCTCTAAGTTTTTAGAAGTGAGTGCTGTTAATTGTTTATAATTTTTAATTAATTAATTATACATCTATCTCCACTTCTCTGAACTCTAATAGCGTTTCCTCTGACTGTACAGATGCGACTGAGACACGTGATATTATACAAATGCTGTATGACTCATTCTTGTATTCATAATTTAAACATTAACAGTTATTATCCTAAGATCCCACGGAGTCAAAGACTTATCTAAGAGGTCCATTTGTCACACACACACACACACACACACACACACACACACACACACACACACACACACACACACACACACACACACACACACACACAACTCACCATACCTTGCCTTAAACACATTCAAATTCTCTGCAGACACTGTAAACATTATGCTTTTACTTGCTTTTTATAAGCCACCGTTATTATTATTAATTTTATATTTATTCCTTTCTTATTCTCACTATTCCATCTTACTATTGCGTGCTTAGTTTATCTACCTTTCGCATCACGAGTTTTATGCCTATGAATACTAGAAAATTTATTTGATAAGACTGCGCCAGCAGTATCTTTTAATTGGCATAAAACTCAGTAATATGGCCGGTTGATTTCTCTCTCTCTTTCTCTAACACAAATTCCTCCAGTAAAACTTTACACAAACAGTTGTGGGTCTATTTGCACTTAACTATATGCTTCGGCTATCTTACTTGGTTTCCTGCTCTTAAGTTCGCATTTATTTAGGAACAGTGCATTGCAAAATAAACAATCGAGCGGCACACTCTATTGACATATAATTAAAACACATTTATTTACAATAGAAACAAAGTACATTAAATAAGCGATAGGGAAGTTTCTCTCTCTCTACCTATCCTTATACTTTTGGTATAAAGAAACAAACTTTCCCTTTTCAATATTAAATGACTACACAAAATAATTACTCTGTTACTTCTCTGCTAAAAAAAATTAAATTGCAGAGACTAATTTACTTATAAAAAGATTAGCTAGCTACGGTAAGTTATCTTACAATTTATATTCCAGCCAATCAACAAATCAGAGGACTCTCTTATAGATTTTTCTTATTGCTATTTCTTATAAGTCAATCTATGACATATCTCCTAGATTGCAAAAGAAAGTACATAAAAAAATGGGACAGCTTTGACAACTTCCAAAGGTCGTGCATCAAAGTCACTATGGTTTATCTTTCATCACAGGCCTTAGGTTTCTGTCCGGAGAGTCTTGTTTCAGGGGGCATTTCATTGGAATATCAGCAGGTCTTGAACTGCAATCTTCCCAGTACTCAAAAGCTCAGGCAAGAAGTTTCAGCATACAGGCTTGAAGATCACTCAGCCTTTGGCTTCGGTTGACTTCCCGCAGCACTAGGACGTCCGAGCGGAACTTGGCATCAGCTGTTCTCCCAATTTTTTCCTCTGGCATGGGTTCACCATAAAGTCTGGTCCTCTGAGTCCAACTGCTTCTGGTTCTCCGCGACTGCCTCTGGCCCTCTTCAGTAACAGCGCTTCACCTCTCCTGCTTCGGTAACTGGACCTCGCCTCTGCTCTCTCAGCAACTGGATCTCGTCTCCCCTCTGTCAGCAACTAGACTTCGCCTCCTCTCTCAGCAGCTGGACCTGGACTCTCCTCATGATGTTCGGCTCAGTCCCCTTTTATTTTTGCCTTCTCAGGACCTTGCACCAAGGGTCATAAACCCGAAGAAATCGGCAATTCTCCTTGATCTTTTTGGTAAGGCTGGCCCGTTCTTTCTTCTCTTCAGTGTACTCTTTTTTTCTTGTCTTGTCGGGCAGCGGAAACTTCTCTGAAACTAGGGATTCTCTTTGATACTAGCTTTGAAGGTGTTCATGTGCAGAGCTCGCAAACAACTTTCTCACACACTTAACTCGTAAACAACTTTCTTGTGCTCTTATACATAGCTATTATACAAAGTTCCGATAGCAAAGCATTGCCTTTGTTTTTGACATTCTAGAAACTTTAGTTAAAACAGTAAATACAATCAATTCCCATAGGGTTATTTACATTAATCTTTAACATAAAATACATAGAGACAAACAAGGTTGTTTTTGTAACGATTCTCATGAGGCTTGACCTTGGTAAAAATCGATGTAAAGCACTTTGGTATTTCTAAGCAACATCAAGTTTTACAACTCCACACTCTCAGATAATGCATTCCAATCATTCACAACTTTCTTAGCAGAAAACCTGCTTTTTTGCTAGGAAAGTTGATCACACCTTCCTTATACAGCTTCCAAGGATGACCTCTCATTCTCCCCTGAACTCCCACCATTTTATAGAAAAAAAAAGTTCTTCTGCCTTCTCCCTGAATGAAGCTCATGATATACTGAGCAAAATATACATAATAAAATAAAATAATAAATTCTGTTGAGATTTCTCTTACAAGTGTAAAGCCTATTTCCAGACCGAAATATTTGGTTAAATAAATATCTTTCTTGTGATTACGTGATTATATCATTAAGTGTAAAGCCATTATTTAAAACATTATACCTAAACAATAATGGTAGCATAAAATCATCAAGAATATGGATTTAGCCCACATAATAAGTTCCCTAGCAAACCCTCAGTTCAAGACTAAGCATTAATTTCACCTATTATTATTTTTTATCTACTTTTGACCAAATTAGTGTGACTTCAGCATACTATGCAGAGTGGAATGTACCTTGTTTCTCTGCATATACATGTATACTATACATGATGACCTTATGACCTTGATACATAGGTCAAAATGTCAGGTGAGTAATTTGGTGAATATATTTCTTAACGTCTTTCTTAGGGGTGCTTTGGACATTATATCAGAAGCACTGACCAGAGCTTCTGATCTAATGTCCAATTCTCGCCTTCTTGTGGTGCACCGTGTTAGGTATCTACCTGGATATTGAATGAACAAGGTTGAGCTCACAATTTAGGATTTAGCAGACCAAATTGTATTCTTATTGGCTTAAACCACAATATAAAATAATGGTACAAGTTACAATTTCATGATGGCTAGGGTGTCGCCTGATTAAACAAAGGCCCCCCCAATGTTTTCACCATAGAACCAGCACGAACAGCAAAAAGTCAGCTACTGGAACAAATCCTAAACTGCACCCTAACTCAAGATCAGCACTATCAACATAAGAAGTCTGAATGGCAAAGAAATGGAGCTAGCTGAGGAATTTGATAAGTACCAGATCGACATTATAGGGGTGACTGAAACAAAAAAGACAAAACTGGTGAGATTGTTCTGAGCAATAAATACAAAATGTTATATTCAGGCAATGACAATCAAGAAAAAGGAGTAGCCATAGTATTCAACATTAAATACGAGGTTAATCTTGAATGGCACGCAGTCTCAAGTAGAGTGATGTGAGCAAATATGAGAATGGGGAACTGGACAATGAGACTTATTTGTGCCTATGGTCCCACAGAAGATTCTACTAAGGTAGAAGTGAAGGAATTTTTTGAGGCTTTAGAGAAAGCAACTGACACAATGAAAAAGGAAAAGTTGATCCTTGTTGGGGATCTAAATAGCAGAGTAGGAATTGATTGTCAGACATACAAAAATATTTTGGAAAAATTTGGAGAAAAGAGCAAAGCTAATAATAATGACAAATACCTGTTGAATTTCTGCTCAGGACATGGACTGGTTATTACTAACACCATGTTCCAACATAAAAATGGGCACAAATTCATATGGCCAAGGAATAAGAAAAGGCTCATTGACTATGTTATTGTTGAGAGTGATATTTTCCCAGTGCAGGACAGCAGAATGTACCGAGGATTTGAAATCGGAAGTGAACATCATTTAATCATATGCAGGATAAAATTGAATTTCATATTGAAAAGAAGAACATGTAAGAAAGTTTTAAAGCGAATAAAAGTTGAGCAGCTTTCAGATGTGAACTGTAGACTAAAATGCACAAACATTATTCAAGAAAAAATGAAAGAGTTTGAGAACAGGACCTAACCTTAACGATTCAGTGGCAAGCCCTGAAGAAAACATTGACTGATTCAGGCAGAGTCATGCGGTGAGGTTGTCTGCAAGGATAGAAAAATCAGAACTCCATGGTGGACACAGGAAGTTAAAGAGGCAGTGAAAGAAAAGAAGAAAGCATATCAAAAGTTCCTGGCAAATAAGTCAGCTTGTGCTCTTACAGAATACAGAGACAAATGTAAGAAAGCTAAACTCTGTGTAAAACTAGCTAAACAAAAGTCATGAGAAGATTTCGGTAACAACATTGAAAATAAATATCAAGAAGGTGGCAAGATATTCTGGGGGATGTTGAAAAAGATAAGAAATGGATAAAAGTGCTGTAAAAGGAATTAAAGAGATAAAGGTGATATGAAAACTGGAGAATAAGATATCTTTGAAGTATGGAGAAATTACTTCGAAAAATTGCTAAATGAAACTAGCAGTGATGACAGCACAGTGATTAAAAAAAAACACTCAATAGGCATGCAATCAGGAATACATATCCAAACTGGAAATAGAACAAGCCATCAAAGGGTTGAAATGTGGAAAGGCAGTAGGAATAGATGATATTCGACCAGAAATGCTCAAGTATGGATGTATAAAAGTCTTACAGTGGCTGCACTGCATAGTTCAGAAGGCCTGGACAGAGGGACAAATTCTGAATCATTGGAGCAGAGCTCTCATAGTAACCATATATAAAAAGGGAAATAAAACTGAATGTGAGAATCACAGTGGTATTTCACTACTGAGTGTTCCTGGTAAGATTTATGGAAGTATGCTTGAGAAACGGTTGAGAAGAATTGTGGAAGAAAAGCTTGGTGAAGAACAAGCAGGATTCAGGCCAAATAGAGGCTCAGAATTAGGTTTTCACTTTACGACAAATAGTTGAGAAGTCATGGGAATATAACAAAAATCTGTATTTAAGTTTTGTAGATCTGAAAAAGCATAAGACAAGGTGCCAAGAGAGAAGCTATTCAAAACACTACAGTTGTATGGTGTCAGTGGTTCATTATATCAAGCAATAATTAGTCTTTTATTTGAGTTGTAAGTCAGCAGTTAGAATGAAGGAAGTACAGGAAGATGGTTTAATGTCAAGTCTGGTGTCAGACAAGGATGCACATTATCCCCTCTGTTATTCAATTATCTATATGGATCACATCATGATAAAAAGTGGTATTAAACCTGCGCACGATGTTATATTTCGAAATAAATCCACGACAAGTTTGCAAAAATCCCTGACTAAATTGAATAACTGTTGTAATAGATATGGTATGAAGGTCAGCATTAAAAAGACAAACACAATGAAAATAGGTAGAATTGTTGAAAATGTCAATTGTGTTGTGAACGGGGAACCTGTGGAACAAGAATCACTCGATATCGCGTGGTGAGAGTTCTCACCGGTCGGCCATCACGCGGACGTCGCTATGAAGTAAAAAAAAATTGGCCACCATACGAAATTCCAATTTTCAGCTTGGCAATGAGCGTGTTAAACAGAATGGGCGAGGAAAGATTAGCAAAACAACTGTTCCCTGCCAGGTTGGCAGGAAAACGACCCAGTGGAAGACCAAGATATAGGTGGATTGATATGGTGCAATGTGCGTTAGAAGATAGAAATATAAGATCTGATAATGATAATACTGGAGTCTTGACAAGTAATAGACTGATTTGGAGGAAAATTGTAGATAGGAAGTTAGTAATGATGTAAATTTTTCATGTAGTACTATAATATCCTGTACACCTCTTGAGGGTACATGTCAGGAATTTGATGATGATGATGATCATGAATTTATGATCTTCAGTAAAAATCGTGCCTAAGTAGCTGAAATATTTTATTTGTTCTATAGGTTTTCCATTCACAATGCAGTTGATATTTTCAATGCTTCTGCCTATTTTCATTGTATTTGTCTTGTTATTGCTGACCTTCATACCATATCTATTACAACAGCTATTCAATTTTGGATTTATTGAGAAGTATAACATCATCTGCATAAAGCAAAGAGCTGACATTAACATCTCCAATTTTGATATCAGGTTTAATACCACTTTCTTTCATAATGTGATCCATATAGATAATTGAATAACAGAGGGGATAATGTACATCCTTGTCTGACACCAGATTTAACATTAAACCATCTTCCTGTACTTCCTTCAATTCTAACTGCTGACTTACAACTCAAATAAAGACCAAGTATTGCTTGATATAATGCCCCATTGACACCATATAATTGTAGCGTTTTGAATAGCTTCTCTCTTGGCACCTTGTCATATGCCTTTTCCAGATCGACAAAACTTAAATACAGATCTTTGTTATATTCCCATGCTATCTCAACTATTTGTCATAAAGTGAAGATCTGATCCTGACAGCACCTATTTGGCCTGAATCCAGCTTGTTCTTCACCAAGCTTTTCTTCTACAATTCTTCTCAACCGTTTCTCAAGTATATTTGCATAGATCTTGCCAGGAACACTCAGTAGGGAAATACCTCTGTAATTCTCACATTCAGTTTAATTCCCCTTTTTATATATGGGTACTATTAGAACTCTACTCCAATCATCGGGAATTCGTCCCTCTGTCCAGGCTTTCTGAACTATGCAGTACAGCCACTGTAAGATTTTTATACCACCATATTTCAGCATTTCTGGTTGAATATCATCTACTCCTACTGCCTTTCCACATTTCAACCCTTTGATGGCTTTTTCTACTTCAAGTATGGATATGTATTCCTGATTGTATGCCTATTGAGCGTTTTTTTACCACTGTGATATCACTGCTTGTTTCATTTAGCAATTTTTCGAAGTAATTACTCCATACTTCAAAGATATCTTATTCTCCAGTTTTCATATCACCTTTATCATCTCTAATTCCTTTTTCAGCACTCTTTTCTCCATTTCTTATCTTTTTCAACATCCCCCAGAATATCTTGCCACCTTCTTGATATTTATTTTCAATGTTGTTACCGAAATCTTCTCATGACTTTTTGTTTAGCTAGTTTTACACAGAGTTTAGCTTTCTTACATTTGTCTCTGTATTCTCTAAGAGCACAAGCTGACTTATTTGCCAGGAACTTTTGATATGCTTTCTTCTTTTCCTTCACTGCCACTTTAACTTCCTGTGTTCTGATTTTTCTATCCTTGCAGACAACCTCACCGCATGACTCTGCCTGAATCAGTCAATGTTTTCTTCAAGGCTTGACACTGAATTTCCAAGGTTTGGTTCCGGTTCTCAAACTCTTTCATTTTTTTTTCAATAATCTTTGTGTATTTTAGTCTACAGTTCACATCTGAGAGCTGCTCGACTTTTATTCGCTTTAAAACTTTCTTACATGTTATTCTTTTCAATACGAAATTCACTTTTATCCTGCTCAAGACTAAATAGTGATTGCTTCCAATTTCGAATCCTCTGTACACGCTGGTGTCCTGCACCAGGGAGAAAACATCACTATCAACAATAACATAGTCAATGAGAATTTTCTTATTCCTAGCCTCTTCTCTCCATGTGAATTTGTGCACATTTTTGTTGGAACATGGTGTTAGTAATATCCAGTCCATGCCCTGAGAAGAAATCCAACAGGTATTTGCCATTATTATTGGCTTTGCTCTTTTCTCAAATTTTCCCAAAATATTTTTGTATGTCTGACAATCATTTCCCACTCTGCTATTTAGATCCCTAACAAGGACCAACTTTTCATTTTTCGTTGCGTCAGTTGCTTTTTCTAAAGCATCAAAAAATTCCTCCACTTCTACCTTAGTAGAACCTTCTGTGGGACCATAGGCACAAATAAGTCTCATTGCCCAATTCCCCATTCTGATATCTGCCCATATCACTCTACTTGTGACTGCCTGCCATTCAAGAAGATTAGCCTCGTATTTTGTGTTGAATACTATGGCTAATCCTTCTTTTCCTTGATTGTCATTTCCTGAATATAACATTTTGTATTTATTGTTCAGAAAGGTCTCACCAGTTTTTTTCTTTTTTGTTTCAGTCACCCCTACTATGTCGATCTGGTACTTATCTAATTCATCAGCTAGCTCCATTTCTTTGCCATTTAGGCTTGTTATGTTGATAGTACCAATCTTTAACTTTGGTGATGTTGAGTTGGGGTGTGCTTTCAGATTTGTTCCAGTAGCTGACTTTTCGCTGTTCGCCCTTGTTCTCTGTCGAAAACAACGGGGGCCTTGTTTAACCAGGCGACGCCCCAGACAGCATGAAATTTTGTCATGTTGTACCATCATTTTCTATATTGGTTTAAGCCAATAAGAATGCAATTTGGTCGGCTAAATCCCAAATTGCCAGCCCATCCTCGTTCGTTCAGTATCCAGGTAGATACCCAACAGGGTGCACCACGAGAAGGTGAAGATTGGACATTAGGTCAGAAGCCCTGGTTGATTCTCCGCATTCCTTTAAAGGCTATGTGGAGGTCTCCTCTCAGTTATACAGCTTTGACCGTTATAGACAACATTCACCTTTTTTTATTAGTCCATTTTGATAAGGTTTCACTGGCCTGACAGCTGTTTTGAACTGGTTGGTTCTCTTCAGAGACCAGGCAGAAACCTTAAGAGAGCAAAAATTCTCATTTAGTCTAAAGAACTCGAAATGTAAGAGAAATGTATTTTCCATGAGCAAACTCTTGGTTGGAGCATAAAAGTAATTAGTAAAATAAAGAGCCAAAAGGCTTCAGTTCGGCAATGTAAAATTACATCAGCAAAGCGGATAAAAATGGTGAATATATAGATGCTTGGGCAGCACCTATGTCTTTTTTAAGTAGTCTGTACTAAGGCAACTCGTTGATGTTAAAGAAAGTGTTACCACAAGCTCTCTGCTCAACTTACAAAACTTTCATCATTTCTACTCTGAAACTGCTGGTCTAATATCCACTTTGCTTATGTAAGTTTACCTTCATGTTTGGTGTTGAATGCTATTGCTACTCCTTCCTTTCCTTAATCGTTATTGTCCAAATGTAGCATTCTGTGTTTATGATTCCACAGGACCTAATTTGTTTTTGTTTTCTTTGTCTCCGTAATACCAATTATGATGATGTGGTACTTTTCAGGGTCTTCTGGAAATTCGATTTCCTTTCCACTAATACTGCTTATATTGATGGTTTCTATCTTCAATTTTTCTGATATTTGGTTTGTTCTTTTTCTAGATGGTGAATTGGAGTTTCTTCCAGCAGCTGACTTTTCAATGTTCATCCTTGTTCCCTAAACAAAATCAGCATAGGCCTGTTTAACCAGGCAACACCCCGGGTGGCATGAAACCATATCATGTTGTACCATCATGTGCATTTCTAGTTTATGCCAAGAGATAGCAAAATTTGGTCAGCCAAGTCCCAAACTGCCAGTCTATCCTCGTTTATTCAGTACCCAGTGGATACCTACTAACTTGGCAGAGCACGTGAAGGCAAGGATCTGACATAAGTCTCAGTTAGTTCTTTGCATTCCTTAAAGGTGATATGGAGGTCTCCTCCTAGTTAGCTGCCTTTGACCCTTAAGCAAACTTTTATGTTTTTGTTTCAGTTTCTCCACCCCTTCAACACTACTCTGCACATATAAACAAGTCTCCCACTCATGGGGGGAAACCTTTGATAATTTACAAGTCAGCTTATTTCTATGATTTCTTCAGTGCATTTTACTTTAACCAGCAATAAAGACTGACATTTTATATATACTAAATAAATAACAAAATAGAAAAAAATTATTTTAACACTTCATATTAACTTAATTGCAATAATCAATTTTCTAAAGGAGTTGGAAAATAAAACACATATATTGTGATTCGTAATTTTTTTTTCTATTATTTTTAACATACGAAACACTGAGAGTATTGTAGATGAAAGATGACACTGTACTTCCATTTCTTCATCTTGCTCTGTAGAAGCAACTATGCCAAGCATTACTTCTGACGCCTTTCTGTTTTCTAACAGATGCAAAAGGAGACTCTCTAATAAATTTAACTCCAAGGTCACACTGTTTTGTCCAGGTAATAACAGTGATACTGTATTTTCTTATTTCAGATATCTGTCATTTTCTTAAGTTTCTCAAAAGAGGTTATGACTTTTTTTTTTAATTCAGCATGAGTAAGCTAGCAAGTAATAAGTGAACACTCATGCTCTCAGTTTGTTATCCACTAAGCCAGCACATTAATAACAACTGTCAACCCCTTCTTTTTCATATACTGCACTATGTGTGCTGTTAAATTTCATCAATCACATTAATAGAAACTACCAGTCAACCCAGAAATTGCAGAGTAAGGATCATCAGGAAACCTGATATATACATACTCCTGTTACTATAAAATAAAAATAAAAATAAATAAATAAATAATAATAACATTTGCAATATTTACTAACGATCAAAATTACATACAGATAACATGAAATCATGATATAGGTTATTTATCTTATTAAATTTATCATGATTAAGCCTCTCCATAGCACAACTGGAATAACAATGAGACATTGTTACCTTTTGAATGGTAAATACCTGAGTTTCTCTTTGTGATGAAAGAAATTTCATAAGCTTTTCAACTGAAGGTATGTTGGCCGATCTCACATGGAGGCAGTAGGGTTTTCTCTCCTGGACACTCTGGTTTTCACAAAACTAACATAGACAACCAAGAATTATGGGAAAAATGGAAACGCTGTACATTGATCATAATTGTTATATAAGAAAACTTAAAGAGGCTACAGAAATGCTCCATTCTCTTACAACATGTAATAAAAACCAAGGCTTAATACTATGCCAAGTTTGGTCTGCATCTATTAAAACTTTGACATCTCTAGACCTGGGATATGACTTGAATTATGCTGCAGAATGTAGCAGCAATAACTGGCTATTGTTTTTTCACTTGTATATTGCTTAATTCAACAGTTTTCACTCTATTATTTATACTAGATGAAATGTTCATAAATTTTGTAGTGTAATTAATCATACTAGTTTTTTTTCAAAAAATTAATACAAAACCTTTGCTCCTGATGATGTAAGTCCAGCGACTTACGAATCTAATCAATATTTTGCTTCCTGAATCCACCAGAGTGCCAATATTTCTATCTTTCCAGACAACTTCATCACTTGCCTTTCTGCAACTTCCTTAAGTTTTCTTATATAACAATTATGATCAATGTACAGTATTTCCATTTTTTGCCATAATACTCGGCGGTCTATGTTAGTTGTGTGAAAGGGCCAATATGTTTCCATTTCTTTTCGAAATCTTTTTACATATATTGTAAAATATATTTTACATTGAACTCACTCTTACCTCTTCATCGTATGAGGAAATTCATGTAGATGTGGAGGAAGTGATAGAGCTGTTGCACAAACCGAATAAGAATTCAGCATTATCAGTTAATGGGATAATGCTGCATATAATAGCATGGGTGCTAAAAGAGTATTCAGCTGAACTGGCTATGCTTTTAACTAGGCTATATAATTTGAGTCCCAGAACAAGAAAGATTCCACAGGAGTGGAAAGAATGTGTGGTAATCCCATTGCACAAGGGTGGTGCAAAGACTGGCATATTCAACTATTGACCAATCAGTATCTCAGGAGTGATGGTGAAGATTTTGAAAAAGTTGGTTGGGGCTCGCATTCAGAAATAGGTTGACAGAGAATCTCTACTTTGCAATGAACAATATGTGTTTACTAAGGGAAGGTCATGTTTTAGTAACTTGCTCACATTCTAGAACTATGTTACCATTGACCTAGACAAGGGGAATGGATACACCATGATACTTTTGGAATTTGCTAGGGCTTTTGACAGAAGATAGTATGCAAGACTGCTTAATAAATTGGAGAATATGGGACTGGATTCTAAACTATTGGCATGGATGAGAGGATAGCTGACTAACAGATATCAAAAAGCTGTATATGGAGGAGGAGGTAATCTGCAAGATTCAAAGTAACCAGTGGTGTGCCTCAAGGATCAGTCCTTGGTCCATTGTTATTCAGTCCATACATTAATGACATTGGGAAGGATTTGAGAGACAAGATAGAGATATTTGCTGATGATGCTAAGATAGGTAGGGTGATCAGGAGTGCTGCTGATATACATTATTATTAATGTTTTAATAAATGTAAACAAATGAACTTTGGTGTGATTAGATAACCAATGTCATATTATATTGGTGGGATTATGCTTGAAGAAACTGATGAGGATAGGAATCTTGGAGTTTTAGTAGACAGGAAGTTGAAGTTCAAGTCATATAGCAAAAATTGTAAATACAACTCAGAGAATAATGGTGATGTTGAAGCAAACCTTGACATGTAAAGATAAGAAAGCCATTTTACCTCTTTACAAGGCCTTGATAAGACCTCACTTAGACTATTGAGTATAGGTTTGGTATCCTGGTTTTCAGGGTGATTCTGATACAGTGGATGGAGTGCAAAATGATATCAGGATTGTAGAATACTAATTATGAAGACAGACTGAGAATTTGTAGGCTGCGGACACTAGCAAACAAAAGAAAGAGGGGTGATATGATTGAGACTTACAAACTTCTTACAGGGTTATACAGAATTTCAGTAAATGGAAGTTTTCATTTTATGTGGGGGGGGGGGGGAGGATACAAGGGCATCCTTGGAAGTTGAGAATGAATGCTGTCAAGAATGGGGTTAAGGCTAGATTTTTCTCTCATACAGTAGTGTGTGATTGGAATGGTTTGCCTTTGGATGTTGTGTGTGCAAGTAACGTGAATGAATTCAAGAACAGGTATGACAGCTAGTGCAAACAGTATGGCCTCCCTCGATGAGTTCCTGCCTTCCTGGATATCTCTCTTAATTATAATAATTCTGATATACAGATCTCTCTCTCTCTCTCTCTGGAACATCCCACCTGATCCACATTGCAAATGTTGCAAGAGCAGTTTTATATACTCCTGGTTTTTTATGAGTTAGTGTGGATGCTTTGGAGGATACAAAAACCTAGAAATCTCGTACACTGGGACAGAAACCACTTTATAGTATAGATCTCATGGAACCCATCTGTTAAAAAAAAAATAAAACAATATAAGAACTACAGAAGAATTTCCCTACTGAGCATTCAGGTAGATTTATGCAAGCATACTTGAAAAGAGCTAAGAAAAATTGGATGAGAAACCTGGAGAACAAGATGGGATCATGCACAAACAGAGGTTATCAGGATCATATCTTCACTTTCAGACAAGTAGTTGAGAAATCATGGGAAATTTGTATTTAAGTTTTGTAGATCTAAAAAAAAAAAAGACATGCCAAGGTGCCAAGTGAAAAGCTGTTCAGAACACAATTATATGGTGTAAATGGGACATTATATTGAGTAATACATACAGTAGTTCCCCCTTATCTGTGGGGGTAATACATTCCAAAACCTCCTCCACTGATACCTGAAACTGCGGATAGTAAAACCCTATATATATATATATATATATATATATATATTTTTTATGAAGAATTGAATGACTAGAACCAAGATTTAAGTAAAAAGGTTTTAATATAAAAACACTACTAGTTTCGGCCTGTAACAGCCTTCTTCAGGTGACATTATAAAAGAAAGAAAAAACACTAAACATTGAAGGTTAAAAAGACTATGAACAACATAGACGGTCTCTATACATGAAAACGTTGTAGTTGTATTGAAGCTGTTCTTTCGTTTGTTGCATTGTTGGGAGAGTGCGTGCTTGCAGCATCCTTTGCAGCTGTTACAGGCTGAAATAGTAGTGTTTTTATATTAAAACCTTTTTACTTAAATCTCGGTTCTAGTCATTCAATTCTTCATAAAAATATGTATGTTAACCGAGTTAATGATCATTCTGTTATATATACAGGGTGTTCGGGATAAATTTGACATATTTATAATTAATTATATTTTTCCGTAAGTTACATGTATTAACACACACTTCTCTTCATTTAAAAGTTTGGACCCTTCTTCATTCATATACAAGATGTCAGAAAGGATGGATAGCTGGAACCCACCTGAATCATGGAAGAGAATAACTTGTATCATGATGATTCGTGCCCGCCATCAAAATAAGGATATTACGACTGCTGCCCAATGCTCCCTGAATACAGTAAAAACAATCAGGCATGAACTAGAGACTTGCAATGGTGACTACGAGGATGTAGCAAGAAGAAAGATCCCTAGCAGACGATCTGATTGCGTTCGTACAGCAGAATTCCTCGCAAATCTGCAGGAACAGGTGTTGAAGAACCCTGGCATTGGAATTCGGGCTTTGTTCGTGGAGTTGCTAACTGTAGTCAAGCCCTGGATAACAAGGGTAGCCAATGGTAGGCCGTATGTATGGCAGCAGGATTCGGCCCCTTGCCACACCTCTGGGAAAAGTCAAAAATGGTTGTCTGAAAATTTCTACGACTTCACCCGTCCGAATGTTTGGCCTCCAAACTCCCCAGACCTTAACCCCATGGATTATTTTGTATGGGGCGCAGTTGAAAAAGACACCAATCGCACTTCCAGTAATACAAAAGCCCAGTTAATGGATAAAATTAAAACAGTTTTTGCGGCCCTTCCCAGGGAGACTGTAGCATCAGCTTGTTCGAGGTTCCGAAGCAGAATTGAAGCTGTGATCGATGCTAATGGTGGTTATTTTGAGTAAATCTTGTTGATAGTATTGTAATTAACTCTGCCTGTAATGTTTTTTTGTCAATTCATTAAATTTAATAGATACAAAGAAGATTTTCTTTTTCCTTACGAAACTGTCAAATTTATCCCGAACACCCTGTATATATATTTTCCTACATATATGATTAAATACGTACATATATGATAAAGCTTAAGTTATAAATTAGGCACAGTAAGATATTAACAACAATAACTAATAATAAAACAGAATGATTATAACAATATACTGCAGTAAAATTTATATGAATGCAAATGAAATCTTAAAACCTCAGCATACATTTTTTTTTTGTATTATCCATTTATTATTTTATGAGGTCGAGAACTTTCACCTTTTCACTTAAAAGGAATCACTTTATGGCTTCTCTTTAAGATATCCAAATTGACAACATCACTACTCTTGCAATGTGGGGCCATTATTAACTGCGACAGTAGATCTGATAACCGACTACTACTCAGAATGGTGCGCAATTTAAAACTTATGAATTGTTTATTTCTAGAATTTTCCATTTAATATTTTTGGAATGGGGTTGACTGTGGACTGAAACCTCGGAAAGCAAACCCACGAATAAGGGGGGTGGGGAACTATGATAGCTCATATTTAAGTTGTAAGTCAGTAGTTAGAATTGAAGGCGGTATAGGGAAGATGGGTTTATTGTTAAATCAGGTGAGAGAGAGAAGGGTGCACATTATCACCACTGTTATTCATCATCTATATGGATTATGAAGGAAAGTGACATTGAACCGCATATCTAAATGTGAAGAGGTTAATCTCAGCTCTTTGCTTTCTATGCAGATGATATTATACTCCTAAATAAACCCAATAAAAGTTTTGCAAGATTCCATAACTAAACTGGATAACTGCTGTAACAAATATGGCATGCAAATCAGGCAATGAGAAGACCAAAACTATGAAAATAGGCAGGAACATGAAAAACTGTATTCTGAATGAAGAACCTATAAAAGAAATAAAACATTTCAGCTATTTAGGCACTATTTCTAGTGAATATGGCAAATTAATTATGGAAACAAATAACAGAATCAACAAAGCTGGTACTGTTGAGAGTCAAATAAATAATTTCTATGGAATAAGAGAGAAATTAGTCAAAATATGAAACTATAAGTATACAAGACGGTGTTTAAATTTATGGATCTGAGGCTTGGTTAGAAGTAAAACAGTTGACAAAGACTAGGGACCACAGATATGAGAGATCTTAAAAAAATTAGGGACATGAACAGATTGCATCAATGCAAGAATCATATTAAAAATGAAGATATTAGGAAGGAACTTGTCATTATTAGTATTCAGTAATGAATGCTAACAATGAGAGAGGAATGAACAGCAAAGCAGGTGTTTGATGCCAGGATAGCAGAGAAAAAACCCAGAGGAAGGCCAAGATCTAATGGATTGCTGAAAAGTGCCTTAGAGGATTGAAATATAACATATGACAATACTAGAGTCCTGCCAGACAATTTTCCACTGAATTGGTCATTGACTAATTGGGAGAAAAGCTATCAGTAGGAAGTTAGTGATAATGTAGACTTTTCATATGGCACTATCATATCTTGTATACCTGCTGAGAGTACATACAAGGAATTTCATGATGACAGCAGTGATAAATTTATAAAGAAATACCAAGAGTCTGAAACTCTGTTGGTATCGATAATGCCATTTGTTTGGATATACCCAAGTTCAAACCATGTCCAGGATGTGAAGAACCTGTACTTGGATGTATGAAGGTGAGTTAGCCAGTCATTGACTAATTTGGAGAAAAATTATCTACCGAAGCTAACACGAATGAAAGATGGGATTAGCTACAGTTCTCTCTAAGGCATAGTGACCTCTTTTTCAATCTGGTGCCATGGCAATGGCACCAGATTGAAAAAGAGGCCATGTAGCTGGTAGATATCACTGTTGTGTTAGATAAAGTTAAAAATATATATGCCTGCATTGACAAATATTCAAATCAAATAATGAAATGAATGAATTCAACTAATTAGTAAATTTAGTTCATTATAGTGAATGTTTTGAATTTTAACTGTTCACATGGACTTTAACCTTTGGCCACAACTCTTCAGTAATTTAATAGAAAGGGGGATGGCAAATCCCTTTATGTTTTTATAGCCGGGTACGAAACTCGGATCAAAATCCATTGAGTTTCATGCTGAAAAAACTATCGGCAAGCCCAAGTGTAAATGATCACTTGGGTAGTACAACATCATGGCAACTCCATGCAAAGGTGGACCAAACTCCGTCACTAACTTTAATATTCTCTCATAATATAAAACCCAGCTCCTAAGAGATGTATATATATATTGTTTTACATTATGAGAAGAGGTCACTACCCAGACCAGTTTCAACCTTTTTTGAGGTCTCATCAGTGAGTAGGTAGACCTAGAATATGAAGGTTTTAAGTGAAACATGAACTTACATACCTCTACTATCGAATTGCCGAAGTGGTGTACTCCTATATTTATTGCTAATTACTAATTTAATAAGCCAAAAGGCTATTTTACCGGTGAATATGTTAATAGAAAGGGGGATGGTAAATCTCTTTATGTTTTTATATTAACATTAACATAAAATTTTTATTAACATATTCGCTGGTAAAATAGCCTTTCGGCTTATTAAATACTTCACTAATTTATTATAGCCAGCAGTTTTCTGTCAAACAACATTCTTTGCTAGCAGGAAAAGTTTAAAATTAAAATGATACTGCATCCGTATGTCACATGTCATGGTTAATGAAGGTGCTAGCACACTGCACCATTGCATACTGTCACAAAAATAGCACTGATACAGCAAATAATTTTTTATAGCAGTGACTGCTAGTGCATTTACCATCAAAAATAAAAACATATAATTTAATTAAGAAATGAATTCCATCAGATAAGCAAAAAAGTTTATGAAGGTGAAGTTTTTTATGTAGAGACTACTGTAGACATCATTTATTCACTAGTGCAATTTGAAAATACAAGTGATGAGGTGTTAGATGATACCTAACAAGCATGATTCAGTAAAACAGTAAAGAGCATAGTGCACAGAAAATTTAGTCTGGGATTTTATTTTCATGAAAATCCTTGCTAAACCATAAAGGGATATATACCCTCAAGGGGGTGTGCAGAATATTATCCTAGGATATATTACTAGCTTCCTATCAAGAATTTTCTTAAAGATTACTCTGTTGTCATATCTCATATTTCAGTCTGCTAAGGAACTGTTAACTGTATCAATGCATATATATATATTTTTTTTTTTCTTTTTAAAGACAAGCCTTATAAACTCAAAAGCTATATAAGCTCATCCAGAGCAGACTTTTATAAACATCCTCAGTGTTGGATTCAAACTCACAACCTGCTCAGTCTCTAACTCTTCCACTGGGTCTTTTTCTTTCCTAGCATCACTGTTTGCTAAGCTTTTTTCTCCTATTTTGTTTAAGTATACCCACATTACCTTAGATTAGCTCTGCTCACTCATTCCTGGATGAGTACGATTCTTCCACTAATGGTATTGGTTCACCTCCTTAATTTTTCTCAGGGCTCAGAAATCTGTGGTCACTAGCCACTGATCAACTATTTTATTTCTAATTTTTAGATCAGTATTTCCATATTTAATTTAATGTAAACATTAATGATATCAAAGCGCAATCCTGTTGTATATTCCAGGAAAACTTGAATATATTCAAAAGATTTCCTCACTTTTGATAATATTCCCTTTGCCAACCAAGATCAGTTTCTTTTCTTGGATTAACTTTCACATGAAGCCTATCCTGGCATAAACAGATCATGTCCATAACCTCTTCAGCCTACAAAAAAACTTTTTTTTTTCTTTTATTTCTTCTAAAAAAATACTTCACGTCTGCTCAATTCTTAACACCTTATAAATCTCAAATCCATTCAATCTTAGAATACTATTCTTGCATTTTGGGTGGCACACTAAAAATTTCCCTTAGAATGCTTTATTGCATCCAAAAGAAAATTGTTCATATAAAGGTTTATGGTTTTTGAAATGAAATGCTTCAGAGAAATCAACAAAACTCATTGGACAGAACATAAGACTAATGCACACATGCTGCAAGATTTGAATATCCCTGACTCAACAATTCTTAACACAGTTAAAAGCATCAACTCTATTGGTTTTGTCACATTAGGTGAATGGGACCAGACAGACTTCCTTGCCTGGTGTTTGAAGGCACTATGAAGAGTACAAGATCCAAGGAGGGGGGGGGGGGGACCAACATGGCATAAAGTCCTTAGAAATGAATTGGTCTTTCAAAGCTGTTGGCATACGAAAGAGCTTGCTTTGGACAAAGAACAGTGGAAGGCTTATTTACATGGGACTCAACCTGTCTTAAAGACGGAGGAGAAGTAGAAAGGTACTTCTGTGGACGCTGCTCCACTAATCGGCCCATACCATTCTTTCACTTTCCTCTAATCACGTACAAATATGGGCGACTTCTGGTCAACACATACACACACATCAGCTCCAAATTTGCTGAACCAACTCTCATCCTCTTCCATCCTTTAGCACAGCTCTTTTCTTCAATGAATACAACCACCAACTTTTCACAAAACTCACTCATTAACAGATTCTTTCTTCTGTCTCATCACATGTTCCCACATAATACTGTTATGTTATAGATTTCAAGATCTATAGCACTGTCATGTTATAATTCTTGAGATCTATAATGTCATGTTATTGATCTTAAAAAAAAAAAAACGTGACCATGACTGCCAAGAGGTACAAAAACAAGAGCATCAGGAAAGAGTGTATACAAAAATAGAAGTTATGGTGAAAGATGTGGAGGATGACAAAACGGTTGAAATGAAAAGGATGGTACACTTATGTGGTCTTCCAGAGGAAAAAGCATGAGCTAAAGTAACATTTGCAGAAACATATGATAAGAGGAAAGAGAAGTCAGGGAGATAGTATTGTATGGTGATTCCATGATAAGAGGTATACTTGATTAGAGTGTGATGAAATCATGTTTTTCAAGTGTGAAGATGAGATGCTAGTGACACAGAATGAAACTAGGAAAAGCATGGAATAACAGAAGATATAAAAGTGTTAGAAGGGGAGGGGGAAGTAACAAAGCTAAGAGAGTATTCTGTTGCCATAGTATGACAAGAACTAACTGAGGTCAATAATTGCAAATGAATCAATGCATATGTTGTACAGAAGTAATGGCATATAGTTTATGAATGAATATGATGTAAGACAGGGCATATGTATGGCTGAGATTGCACCCAGATGGATTTGAAGGTAAGTACATGAAGAAACTGTTGTTCATCTAGAGGAGAGGAATGTGCAAGTGAGTATGTGTGTGTAATGAGAGCTTCAGATAACTGAGTGTGAGACCAGAAATGATTAAAAAAATATGAATTTCAAGTCCTTAATTTATAGGGAACAATCCTTACAAGATGCAAGGGTAGTTAGGGATTCAAAAATATACTGCAAGTCATGTATCCAATGCCAGAGTATCAAGATTAATGGAAGAGAAAATAAAACATAAAAAGGCCAGCAGAAAGAGAAAGGGAGAAGGTAAGGAGAGTAAGAAGTGTGAAGACAAATCACTGTACAGAATTATGAAGCCAAATTATATTATTATGACACCTCCAGGGAGTCCAAACACTCATCGAGGGAGGGCACCTGTTCTGCAACTCTGTCTCCACCACTCAATCCACCATATTAGATCACTTATTTTAATTGGGATAAAATGTCACTTGACATTTTGACCTTTAGGTCAAACCCATCATCAGGAATATATATATATATACATATATATATACACACACACCCATACTGGGACACAAGCAGCATCAGAATATGCCACACTGAGCTACAGCATAGCTCACTTTTAATATAATTTGGCTTCATAAACTAAATGATGTGTACATCATTTAGTTTTCTAGTCCTGTTCCTTATAATTTCTGTTTACTGTCTGAGAACCACTGGTTGTTCAATATCAATTTCTATTCTTTCTGATTTCTTTATCCAATATATATATATATATTATCGTTCATATTTACTCGATAGATAATGTTATAAAAAATTAGTTTGAATGACTATATACCGAGAATGAAAAAGAATAAGGTTTAATGTTAATATACTACTAGTTTCGTTGAATAAATCAACTTCTTCAGGTATAACAGGCAAAGAATTATATAAAATAACAGAGACATATTAAAATTACAACAGATCTAGTATAAAAGACAGCCTGAATCCAGCTTGTTCTTCACCAAGCTGTTCTTCCACATTCTTCTCAACCGTTTCTCAAGTATACTTGCATAGATCTTGCAAGGAACACTCAGTAGGGAAATACCTCTGTAATTCTCACATTCAGTTTTATTTCCTATTTTATATATGGGTACTATTAGAGCTCTACTCCAATCATCGGGAATTCGACTGGCCGCAAACTTCTAATATCCAAGTGTGTTATGATGAACTCGAAAGAAAGATTATCGAATCTAGAGAAATATCCCTTGAATCATCCCATATTAACAACAGAATTAGCTACAATCTTTCTGATGCACACATTGCCACTGTCCAGTATTTGCGCACTCGTGACAGCTGACGCATGCAGTCAACTTTAATTGGAACTCCAGCACACATTCCTGTTTTAAAATGTACTATTGTCTTTTATACTAGATCTGTTGATGTAATTTTATCATGTCTCTGTTATTTTGTATAATTCTTTGCCTGTGACACCTG
Source organism: Typopeltis vanoorti (assembly GCF_054136105.1). Taxonomy (NCBI): domain Eukaryota; kingdom Metazoa; phylum Arthropoda; class Arachnida; order Uropygi; family Thelyphonidae; genus Typopeltis; species Typopeltis vanoorti. The sequence continues at coordinate 56,856,172 of NC_143565.1, forward strand.
AAGAAGGTGATTTATTCAATGAAACTAGTAGTATCTTAACATTAAACCTTATTCTTTTTCATTCTCGGTATATAGTCATTCAAACTAATTTTTTTTATATATATATAGGTTGTTTATGCTTTGATGTGTCAGCCACTGATCATAGTCTGACCTCTAGCAAAGCAAAAAAAAGTAATAATTACATATTTAACACGTTCATTGTGGAATGTATTTTGCGTTCACTACTGCACGATAAGGCATGACCCACAGCTCACTGTTTAATTGTTAAATATAACATGTATCAGTGAAACTACATCACTGGCTACTGGTTAGGATTTAGTTTTCTAATCCTGTTCCTTTCAATTTCTGTCTACTATCTGACACCCACTGGTTCAATATCAATTTCTCTTCTTTCTGATTTCTTTATCCAATTTATAAACATAAACAACATATATATATATATCAATGATACCAAGTAATTTTATAAACTTGATTTTTTTACTCCTTCTCCCAAGTAAGCAAAATAGTTAAGTTTGTGCCTGAACGTAGTTCAAGTCTAAAGGTAGTGCAACACCAGGACAACTCATTGTAAAGGTGGGTAAAGCTCTGATCACTATTCTTAGTATTTCCCATAATGTATTTCAGGATCTAGCTACTCACTGAGGAGACCTCAAAAAAAGGTTGAAACCGGTCTTATCAAGAATGATAGCTTAAAACTCCCAAATCCTTGGGACTTTTAAGCTATCATTCTTGATAAGACTGGGTTGATGGATTAGCGATAGATGTGCAGGCTTATTTGATTTTGAAAACATACCAGTAAGGATTGGGTGCCTTGTCAATCAATTCTGCGACACGTTCGAAACATATGATTAGAAAGGCCTGAATTTTCATGATGAAGTAACTGGAAGTGTCATATGTGTTCTTTTCATTTTGGAATTGTATGTCCTGTTTCATCTATGTATGGTATAGATGTGCACTTTTTAATTGACCTGGGGGTGAGAGCCTATTGTCGTTCTACTGGACACTTCCTAACACCATAACTTATGCAGTAGAGGGTGATAAAATCAAAGGCACTTCTTCGGCAGTATGCAAACATATATAAATGTTGCATACTGCCTAACATATGTATATGTTGCATACATATGTTAGACAAGTTGCAATTCTGCAAGAAAGGGGTAAAAACCTTTGCCAAAGTGTATGAAGACACTGTGCTGGAACATGTGGTACTGCCCTTGAACAACACCTTGTTCAGAGGCCTCCAACCACATACTACTATCTGATTGGCCATTTGGGAGTCCCAGTCTGAATATGTGGGACTTCAAAATGTAGTTGGAGCTTGAGAAAGTAGCCTGCAAGAAACAACACCCCCAGCATCACCAGCTTGAAGGTCGATTTGGAGTGAGCATTGGCAGTGTTTCCGTTAGATGTTGTGCATGCTGCAATTGATTTGTGGCCTCACAGACCTTGACATGCTTGAAGGCAAAAAGGGACATTTCAAACATTGAGTGCTGTGGCTATGTGCACATTATACATGTGGTTTATATGTGCTGAAAGCAGTAAATGATTTACTGATAGATTTATGCACTGTTCAAGTTGTAACAGTATTTATGGCTAGACTAGGTGTGTGTGTGCGTGTGTATTCCTTATGAAAGGCAGAAACATCAAGTGTTATTTTATTCTAATTAAAAAAAATCTAATTAATTTTATTCTATCCTGTTCTAACAGGATAGTCTCTTTCAATAATTCTACAAAATGAATGTGCTGATCACCATGTAACTATGAAAGAAAACACCAGTACTTTTTAGTTTGACATGATCAAAAATTACATACAGCATTAGTAAGACTTGATTGAAATAAAGATAAAAAATGTAAGGAATATTGTATTTGCAGGGAAGGAAAACAGAACCAGAGGTTGGGGCCTATTGCTGATGATAGCAGAACAACTTCAGGCAACAAGAGTATATGCTCAACAGAAAGGCAAAAACATCTGATGCAAGATAAGCCAACAGGAATAAAAATACATAGTCAGTTGCTGTTATAAGACAGCAAAGGCATAAGAAAGGCAGATGCACAAGACATGCTATGACAAACAGTTCAATGAGTGCAAGTGGAGTAATTACTATGGATGCCTTTAACTATGCAGACAGAATGGAAGGATGAAAGGACATAATGTAGAGAGGGAGCAGAAAAAATAGAATTTATGCAGCTACTAAGAGATAATTACCAGAAACAGCATTTGATAGAGGAGACCTGGGATTGAGACTACTATATGTGGTGACAGCATCAGAGGATTTATGTATAATCAAGTTAGCCATTTTGCAGCTAAACATTAAATTTTTGGTTAAGAAGGGGTATAAATGGAACAATAGTGCCAGTGTGTGTATAACAAACTTAGAAGACAGTTTAGAAGATAGTACAATGGAATAAGAAGCTGCAAGAGAGGATATTAGCAATGGATGAAAAATGGTCGAGAAACATTTCAGGGAAGTGGTAACAGACTACATACTAAGGCTCAGGAGGATAAATTGGGTCACATCATTAATGAGATAAATTAGTAGCATCATTCAGCAGAAGGTGTACCCGCGCAGTTAGCCTAGTGGCTTTGCGCTTCGCAACCATATGCCTGGGGAAGGAGCGTCCCAGGTTCGATTCCCGTTGTAGACGTGAGGAATTTGAGGATCTTCCTCAGGCATAGACAAGTTAGCCGGTCTTGGGCGCGGTCAGTAGGGTTTTTCCGCCAGTTTATCTGGCATTTTTCATCCCACAAACAGGCAAACCAGCCCCATGAACATACGCCTCTACAGTCAAAAATATATCCCCCCCAGCGGCAGACCAGGCGATGGGTCGGTTGGGAGTAGTACTAACAAGAAGTTGCATCTAATGTAACACGCGGACCCTGCATGGGAAGCGGGAATAATGCGTAGTAGAAGAAGAAGAAGAATTCAGCAGAAGGTGCAAAAGATGTTGTTGTGCATGGAATGTACAGAGAAAAAAGATCACTATGCACATCAGCAGTACAAAGTACAAGCAAGAAGGTTGACAAATATCATAAGGAAGGCAAAATCAGATTTTGAAAGAAAATTAACTGTGTAGGCCAACAGAAATCAGTCAAATAATAGGTTAACTTTAAAGAAGTAAAGTAGGGAGCCAAAAGAACCAGAAGGAATAGTTAAATGAGTGTTCCTTTTGCAAAATTTATCACAGAACATATATTGCAATGATAAGCGAGGCAGATCTACTGGAGGTTCTTAGGATATTACAAAATCCAAATGTGAATATGACCATTTTTCTTCAATGGGATATCAACCCAAATTTTAAGGGAGAAGATGCTGTCAAAAAACTTTGCACACATTCTTTCTTTTAAGATTACATGGTGGTCACCATTCATAGTTAAGAATTTATGGAAACACAACACACGGGTTAAAATAATTACTTTACTTAATATTAGGAAAGTAATGTTCGACATTTCGACCTCTGTATTAAGGTCATCATCAGGAAAATACATATGTATAAGATACAAGTTGCATGCCACTGCACTTTACAAAGGTAAAATGAATCTAAGCTGCTTATTAATCTTTTATATAGCTACCTCTAGTGGGAAAAAAAAACTAAATTAATAATATTAAAAAATAAATTAAATAATTAAATAAAAAAGTATTTTTAAAAAAAATGATAAATATAAAAATAAACTAAAAACAGAACTACATTAAACATTTCTAAAAACCTCTCATATTGAGATTTTCTTCTGGGCTTGTTCAGGTTTGGTTTTAGCATTTCACAGGCTTCTCTGAATTTTCTCTCAAACCAGGTTTTGGTGCAGTGTGGGGACTTGGTGCCTTTCCAGTCAATTCTATGGTATGTTTGGAGTGCATGGTCTAATATGCCTGTTTTTCCATAATGGAGGTATTTAATGTGTCGTTTGTGTTCGTCTTTTCTGATTAGGATAGTGTCCTGTTTCCCCTATGTATGGTAGGTTACATCTATACTGGATTTTGTAAACCCCTGGGTGGGCCAGGTGTGGAAGAGGATCTTTGGAAGAACTGAGTAAATTTCTTAATTTTGTAGGGGGCTTGAAGGTAGTCTTGATATTGTATTTATGTAGTATTCTGTGTTTTTTTTCTGAAATGCCTCTAACATAAGGTATGGCATTCTTATAATCTTTTTTGTTTTTGTTTTTAGTGGTATTTTTATAGAGAATCTTGTGAATTTTTTTTTTTCTTCATTATAGTCATTTTTTACAAATGTTATGGTTAAAGATTTCAAATTCTTGGTTTATTAGAGCTTGTTCATTTGAGCAAATAGTTAGTGCTCTGTATTTGAGGGTGCTTATGGCTCTTAGTTTTTGTGTATGTACTGGCCCATGTGTGCAGGTTTGTGGTAGACCAAGAAGGAGAGACAGCAAATCAAAAACAACAACTCTCTTCCTTTTCTAGACTCACATGTCTTCCCTCAGGCTGTCTCTCCTTCTCCGTCTAGTGCAAACCCACACACACAAAAATTCATACCATCACCCAACACAAAAACTAGGAGTCATAAGCACTCTCCAACACAGATCACTAACTATTTGCTCGAATGAACAAGCTCTGAACCAAGAATTTGAAATCATTAACCACATTTGTCAAAATGGCTATAATGAAAAAACAGTTCACAAGATCCTCTATAAAAATACAACTAAAAAATAACAAAGATTATAAGAATGCCATAGCCATATCCTATGTTAGAAGCATTTCAGAAAAAATACACAGAACACTACATAAATGTTCAAGACTACTTTCAAAGATCCCTGACAAAATTAAGAAATTTACTCAGTTCTTCCAAAGATCCTATTCCACACCTGGCACATCCAGGGGTTTACAAAATCCAATGTACATGTAACCTACCCTACACAGGGGAAAACGCACTATCCTAATCAGAAAAGACGAACAGAAACGATACATTAAATACCACCATTATGGAAAAACAGGCCTATCAGACCACAAACTCCAAGCATACCACAGAATTGACTAGAAAGGCACCAAAGTCCCTACACTGCACCAAAACCTGGTTTGAGAGAAAATTCAAAGAAGCCTGTGAAATGTTAAAACACAATCCAAACCTGAACAAAAATGACGGACTAATCATTCCAAGAATGTGGAGGACCCAACTGCAACCCTTATAGCAACCTGAACAAGCCCAGAAGAAAATCTCAATACGAGAGGACTTTAGAAATGTTTAATGTAGTTCTGTTTTTAATTTATTTTATATTTAGCATTTTTTTATTCTTTTTTTTTAATATTATTAATTTAGTTTCCCCCCCCCCACTAGAAGTCAGGCTAGATAAAAGATTAATAAGCAGCTTAGATTCATTTTACCTTTGTAAAGTGCAGTGGCATTTAACTTGTATCTTATACATATGTATTTTCCTGATGATGATCTCAATACAGAGGTCGAAACATTGTGTCTCCATAAATTCTTAACTATGAGCTTTGCACACAGATCTCAAAATTTTACACTATGACACTGGCTAGAATCAAATGGTTTCAAGCAATCCCTTCAATCTATAATATAAATACATATAAAGATAGAATCTTAAAAATATAAAAATTTGAAATATCATTATCCCAAATTAAACACACAACATTCATATGTTTGTATCAGGTATTAATTATATTATAAACTTAATTCATCATAAGAAATGTTTTGCAGAAAGTTCATAATGTAATTATAGCAAATCTATATAAATTTAAACTGTTATAAATTAGTAATTAGTTATTATTATTAACATGAAAAATTCAAGGACAGATTGTGAGAGGGCATGCCACTTTGCAATATACATCTTGCCATCTCCCCTACTACTTAATTCTCCAATTACAACATAATGGCACTGCTACCATCAATGCCATCTACAGCCCACCACCACCACCATCATGTTTTTTGTCTGTAAATCATATGTTCTCATAGCCAATTTGCTTGTATGTGGGATGAAAAACCTGAGTTTCCAAGAGAAAAAACCCTGCTATCTCCATCCATATGAGATTGGATAACTCACCTTCAATTAAAAAAAAAAGCCCATATAAAGATTCCTCATCACAATGAGAATCGACAGAGGCCTTTTCTAGCCGAAGAGTGCAACACTCCACTGTTCTTCCAATTGTGCTACAGAGATGCTTAATTAGTAATTAATTTTTCTACATAATAAATTTTGCTTGATTCATGTTTTATGTCACTTTGTCAATTATTTATATAATAAAATTTCAATAATACTTAAAAAGCTTCAAACATTTCAAATATGTTAACTAATTACAATCATTTACAAATTTACAGTTATTAACAATGATAATTAAAACCAACCTGTTCATCTAACTGTTTAATAATTATTAGTATTAAACAGTAAAATTTATTAGTATAAATTTTACTGTCAAAATGTGATTGCTAGTACTTGTTACCTTTGCCATTGTGATAATGAAAATATGCCAATCTATTGCTACTTACCACTAGATTTATTGATGGTTCCTGAAGGTTTGGTGATTTCACCCATCATCTTCTCCTTAGCCATCTGAAATATAAGAAATTTATTTCAATGGCTGCTTTCATGAAATCTGAAGTTGCTGAGGATATGAAACTAAATTATTAAAAAGCTGTTTCTCATGACTACAAGAAAAATATTCCATTCTTCATATGCCTACATTTTTCAATTTTTTATTATTTATTATGTTGGACCGATGACAGTTTAAAATACTTAAACTAAAATACCTGTATTACTAATTGCAGTTCATTAAATATTTCTTCACTTTGTTCACATTCACTGCTTGGTTAGTTTAGCAGTCTTTCAAAATAATTACTCCAGACATCCAGGATATCCTATCTTCAGTTTTCATGTCACCTTTATCATCTCTGATTCCTTTTACAGTACTCTTTCCTCCATTTTTAAGCTTCTTCAATAGCCTCTAGAACATTTTGCCACCTTCCTGATATTTATTTTCTATACTCTTACCAAAGTCTTCCCATGACTTTTGTTCAGATACTTTTACGCATAGCTTAACTCACATTTTACTCTGTATTCTTTTAGGACATCTACTTACTTATTTGCTAGTAACCTTTGGAATGCTTCTTTAACTTCTTGTGTCCACCATGGTGTTCTTATTTTTCTATCCCTGCAGACAACTTCACCATATACCTCCTTAGTTGAATCAGTGTTTTCTTCAGAGTGTGCCATCGAGACTCCAAGGTTTGTTTCTTGTTTTCAAACTGTTTCATCTTTTTTTCAATGATGTGTGTATAGTAGAGTCTACAGTTTTACCGTAAAAGCTGCTCAACTTTCTTTTTAAATCTTTCTTACATATTGTTCCTTTCAATATGACATCCATTTTTATCCTGCTTAGTACTGTTAAACTGTGAATGAAATTATTATGTATATTTTGTTCTTCATTCACATTTAACATAACCTATCATATATTAAGCATGACTTGTTTAAAAATTATTTGTTAATCCCTTGCTTAAGAATTATTTTTCATGTATTATTCCTGAATTTCATCAGCTATTATTTGATTAAATAATTTTAATGTATATTTTACTATTGGAAGGACCCAGTGATAAATATCATTTATCTTATTTACTTTATTCCTTCAATAATATTATGAGAAATTATATGTATATAATTTAATGTACCTTATATGTATACTGTAACATATATTTTATTATTATTAATTGTAAATGAAATGAAAGAGAAAATTAAGTAACTAATATTTTATTAATGTTTTTCATTACTCAATGTAAAAGTATAGCCTTATGTAACATTAACACAAATGTTTACGTTTTGTTCGTTGCCATGGAGAGAGAAATAAAATGGAACGCACGTGGGTAGACCGTGAGCTTTGATAACGAGGAGAGAAGAAAAATATATATGAGTGGTAATATAAGAGAAGGAGGAGAGAGTTTTTGGAAGCGGGAAAAAGGAAGGATATAAGCAAGGGGGTGAAAGTAAATAAAAAGAACTGAAGGGCAGGAATTCAAGAGAGTAGTATTTAAAAGTGTGCTAAGACGAAGTGAAAACTTATACATAGCTGAAAGTAAAGTCAGCAGTGGCATTAATAGGGATTTGGTGCCGTATTTGGATAATTAAAGGACTGGAAGGTTAATGAAGGATTCAGAATAGATCCAGTTAGCTTAGAATTACTACTTATTTCTATATTGCTTTTAGGAAGAATTGTACAGAGCTTAATTTGTTGTGAAGTAGTAAACAAGGATATCAATCTGCCCTAAAGTTGCCATCGAGAATTGTGAAGCGCGACAAATAATAATCTAGTTATGACCTTGAAGAATTCTTTTTAAATGTGTTCCATAGGTGTAATAAATATAATTTGAAGATGTGCTCACATTAAATCTGACGTGCTGAAGATTAATTCCGGTAAGGACAGTCATATTTTATTTGTTTCTGTGTATGAAGACTTGAGTGATAGTTCCATTTTGCTCATTCTAACATTTACTGTGGCATATCGCCGAAGTTAGAAGTTAAAAATAATTTGCCTTGAAATAATATCTGTCTTGTTTAATGATATGATAAGTGCCACCTGAGAGTTAAGTGTGGAGTATAACTGAGAAATATGAGCAAACTAAACAAGAAAATCTGTTGTATTAATCTGAGTAAGGAATCTTGTAATTGAGAAAACTGTGAAACTTGCATGTGAAGATTTTGAAGACTGAATTAATATGAATGATTTGACCCGATGTACTAACTTAATTATAATGTCTCATTTTAGAAGTGAAATTCATGTATTTGTCATATAACCTTATATTAAATGTTTTGTTTTATTAATTTCAATACTGTGTTTGCCTGATTCTTTTTTATTGCACTGTTCATAAATAATTCGAATCTAGCGGGAGCCTCAAATGAAACAAATGAATTCGGCCTGAATGAGTAAGGAGACTGCTAATTTAATTGAAAATTGATTCTACTATTTTATATAGACTAATCTAAATATAGGGTGGCGTAGTATAAATATAAATTTCTCTATATTTGTATTAGTGATCAATTGGCAATTAATAGATTTTATTAATAAGGGTACGTTACAACAAAATGGCGGATTCGAAACTAGGATGTACGTTCCAACAGTACTAAGTAATGGTCACTTCCAATTCTGAATCCTCTGTACACTCTTGTATCCTGAACCAGCCTTATGATATTGCTATCAATAAAGATGTAGTCAATGAGGTTTTTCTTATTTCTTGTGTCTTCTCTCTATGTGAACTTGTGCACATCTTTATGTTGAAATATGGTGTTAGTAATGACTAATCCACGTCCTGAGCAGAAGTCCAGTAAATACTTACCGTTATTATTAGTTTTGCACTTTTCTTCAAATTTTCCTAAAATTTGGAGAAAAGAGCAAAGTTCCTATATGTTCCTTTATAAAGGGTAAAGCCACTTTGCCTATATATTCCATATAAAGGGCAAATTCCTAAAATGTTCCTAAATGTCTGGTGAGATTTATTTCCTACTCTGCTGTTCAGGTCTCCAACAAGGACTACTTTTTCCATTTTCTTTATATCAGCTGTCTGTTCTAATGATCAAAAAATTCCTCCACTTCTTCCTTAGAAGAACCTTCTGTGGGACCATATACAAAAATAAGTTTCACTGCCCATTTTGAAGTTTGCCCACACACTTCTACTTGAAACTGCTTTCCAATTAAGAAGTTTATCTTCGTGTTCACTGTTGAATGCTATTCTACTTCTTCCCTTCCTTGATCATTATTGCCTGATAATAGCACCATACACCTATTATTTAGTAACATCTCATATTGTTTTTGTATTCTTTGTCTCAGTAATGCCAGTTATGTCCACGTGGTAATTTTCCAATTTTTGTGCAAGTTCGATTTAGTTTCCATTAATACTCCTTATATTGTTGGTTCCTACCTTCGGTTCTTTTGATGTCAGGTTTATTCTTCTTCTTCTAGATATTGAGTTTGAGCTTGTACTATTAGCTAACTTTTCACTGTCCCTGAGGAAAACAGCATGGAACCTTGTTTAACCAGGCAATGCCCCAGCCGGCATTAAATCTCATCATGTTGTACCATCATATGCATTTGTGGTTTTAAGCCAATAAAGATACAATACGGCTGGCTAAGTCCCAAATTGCCAGCCCATCCTTGTTTATTCAGTAACCAGTAGATACCTACTAACAGTACACCACGTGAAGGTGAAGATTGGACATTAGGTCAGAAGCCACAGTAATTTCTCTGCATTCCTGAAAGGGGGGGGGAGGTGGTCTCCTATCAATTGCTTGGCTTTGACCCTAAGCAACTCCTTTCTTTGTTTTAGTAACATCAATTATGCTGTGGTACTTCTCTAATTATTCTGCCAGTTCCACTTCTTATGTTGATAGCACCTATCTTGAATATGCTGATGATGAATTGGTGTTTGTTCCAGAATCTGACTATTCATGGTTCCCCTGGTTCAGTAACAAAAACATGGGAACAGGAGGCTTATTTAATTAGATAACAACTCACTGGCATGCCATTCTATTTTGTTGTACCATTATTGTCTTTTGGTTTAATCCAATACAGAATACAGTCTGGTTGCCTAAATTCAAAATTGATAGTATCTATCTGGGTGCTTAAGGGTCAAAGCTGTATAACTGAGAGGAGACCTCCACATAGCCTTTAAAGGAATGCGGAGAACCGACCAGGGCTTCTGACATAATGTCCAATCCTCACCTTCTCGTGGTGCACCCTGTTGGGTATCTACTTTGATACTGAACGAACGAGGATGGGCTGGCAATTTGGGATTTAGCCGACCAAATTGTATTCTTATTGGTTAAACCAAAATAAAAAATGATGGTACAACATGACAAAATTTCATGCCGGCTGGGGCGTCACCCGGTTAAACAAGGCCCCCGTTGTTTTCGCCAGGGAACCAGGGCGAACAGCGAAAAGTCAGCTACTGGAACAAATCTGAAAACAAACCCCAACTCAACATCACCAGAGTTAAAGATCGGTACTATCAACGTAAGAAGCCTGAATGGCAAAGAAATGGAGCTAGCTGAGGAATTAAATAAGTACCAGATCGACATAATAGGGGTGACTGAAACAAAAAAGACCAAAACTGGTGAGATCTTTCTGAGCAATAAATACAAAATGTTATATTCAGGCAATAACAATCAAGGAAAAGAAGGAGTAGCCATAGTATTCAACACAAAATACGAGGCTAATCTTCTTGAATGGCAGTCAGTCTCAAGTAGAGTAATGTGGGCAAATATGAGAATGGGGAACTGGACAATGACACTTATTTGTGCCTATGGTCCCACAGAAGGTTCTACTAAGGTAGAAGTGGAGGAATTTTTTGAGGCTTTAGAGAAAGCAACTGACACAATGAAAAAGGAAAAGTTGGTCCTTTTTGGGAATCTAAATAGCAGAGTAGGAAATGATTGTCAGACATACAAAAATATTTCGGAAAAATTTGGAGAAAAGAACAAAGCTAATAATAATGACAAATACCTGTTGGATTTCTGCTCAGGACATGGACTGGTTATTACTAACACAATGTTCCAACATAAAAATGGGCACAAATTCACATGGAGAGAAGAGGCTAGGAATAAGAAAATTCTCATTGACTATGTTATTGTTGATAGTGATGTTTTCTCCCTGGTGCAGGACACCAGAGTGTACAGAGGATTTGAAATTGGAAGTGATCACTATTTAGTCTTGAGCAGGATAAAATTGAATTTCATATTGAAAAGAATAACATGTAAGAAAGTTTTAAAGCGAATAAAAGTTGAGCAGCTCTCAGATGTAAACTGTAGACTAAAATACAGAAATATTATTGAAAACAAAATGAAAGAGTTTGAGAACAGGAATCAAACCTTGGAGATTCAGTGGCAAACTCTGAAGGAAACATTGATTGATTCTGCCAGAGAGGCATGTGGTGAGGTTGTGTGCAAAGATAAAAAAATCAGAACTCCCTGGTGGACACAGGAAGTTAAAGAGGCAGTGAAGGAAAAGAAGAAAGCATATCAAAAGTTCCTGGCAAATAAGTCAGCTTTTACTCTTACAGAATACAGAGACAAATGTAAGAAAGCTAAACAGTGTGTAAAACTAGCTAAACAAAAGTCATGGGAGGACTTTGGCAAGAATATAGAAAATAAATATCAAGAAGGTGGCAAAATATTCTGGAGGTTGTTGAAGAAGCTTAGGAATGGAGGAAAGAGTGCTGTAAAAGGAATTAGAGATGATAAAGGTGAAATGAAAACAGGAGAAAAAGATATCCTTGAAGTATGGAGTAATTACTTTGAAAAACTGCTAAATGAAACAAGCAGTGATGACAGCACAGTGATAAAAAACACTGACCAGGCATGCAGTCAGGAATACATATCCATACTTGAAGTAGAAAAAGCCATCAAAGGCTTGAAATGTGGAAAGGCAGCAGGAGTAGATGATATTCGACCAGAAATGCTGAAGTATGGTGGTATAAGAGTCTTACAGTGGCTGCACTGCATAGTTCAGAAAGCCTGGACAGAGGGACGAATTCCCGATGATTGGAGTAGAGCTCTCATAGTACCCATATATAAAAAGGGAAATAAAACTGAATGTGAGAATTACAGAGGTATTTCCCTACTGAGTGTTCCTGGCAAGATCTATGCAAGTATACTTGAGAAACGGTTGAGAAGAATTGTGGAAGAAAAGCTTGGTGAAGAACAAGCTGGATTCAGGCCAAATAGAGGCTGTCAGGATCAGATCTTCACTTTATGCCAAATAGTCGAGAAAGCATGGGAATATAACAAAGATCTGTATTTAAGTTTTGTCGATTTGGAAAAGGCATATGACAAGGTGCCAAGAGAGAAGCTATTCAATACGCTGCAGTTATATGGTGTCAATGGGGCATTATATCAAGCAATACTTAGTCTTTATTTGAGTTGTGAGTCAGCAGTTAGAATTGAAGGAAGTACAGGAAGATGGTTTAATGTTAAATCTGGTGTGAGACAAGGATGTTCATTATCCCCTCTGTTATTCATTATCTATATGGATCACATTATGAAGGAATGTGGTATTAAACCTGATATCAAAATTGGAGATGTTAATGTCAGCTCTTTGCTTTATGCGGATGATGTTATACTTCTAAATAAATCCGCTACAAGTCTGCAAGATTCTCTGACTAAATTGAATAGCTGTTGTAATAGATATGGTATGAAGGTCAGCAATAAAAAGACAAAGACAATGAAAATAGGCAGAATCATTGAAAATGTCAACTGTGTTGTGAATGGAGAACCTGTGGAACAAGTAAAACATTTCAGCTACTTAGGCACAATTATTACTGAAGATGGTAAACTAAATATAGAAATAGACAACAGAATCAGCAAAGCTGGTATCGTGGGAAGTCAATTGAATAAATTCATACGGAATAAGAAAGAAATTAGTCGGAACACTAAATTAGCTGTATACAAGACTGTGTTCAAACCAATTTTAACTTATGGATCTGAGAGCTGGGTCAGAAGTAAAACACTTGACCAAAGACTAGAGACCGCAGATATGAGAGTCCTGAGAAAGATTAGAGGCGTGAACAGATGGCATCAATGGCAATATCATATTAAAAATGAGGATATTAGGAAAGAACTTGACATTGTCAGCATCCAGGAATGTGTTAGCAGAGCTAATCTCAGATGGTATGGTCACTTAAATAGAATGGGAGAGGAAAGATTAGCAAAACAAGTGTTCTCTGCCAGGTTGGCAGGAAAACGACCCAGAGGAAGACCAAGATATGGGTGGATTGATACGGTACAAAGTGCCTTAGACGATAGAAATATAAGATCTGATAATGTTGGAGTCCTGACAAGTAACAGACTGATTTGGAGGAAAATTGTAGATAGGAAGTTAGTAATGATGTAATTTTTTCATGTAGTACTGTCATATCCTGTACACCCCTTGAGGGTACATGGTAGGAATTTGATGATGATGGTGATGATAGTATCTATCTCTGTTCACTATCTAGGTAGATATCTATTAATGGGTTGCACCATAGGAAGGTGGGGATTAAACATTAGGTCAGAAATCCCAATCAGTACTCCACATACCTTAAAAGGCTATGTGGTCATCTCTCAGTTATATATCTTCAATCCTTAAGCAATTCCACTTAGTAACATAATCTAACAACTGGATATCACCTTCCAAGACCCTTCTGAATATCATTAATATACAAGAACAGAAGCCTGTGACACACCACTGGTCATGTTTTTTCTTTTACACTAGCACCTCCATAAATATCACATGCTAATATCTCTGTCAACCACTTTCCTGTTCATATCAGAAGTTTATTTTGCACTTTGCACCAGGGCCATATTTAAGCACACAAGGCTTTCGCTGTAGGCCCCGAAAAATTAGGATCAATTTAAGGGTCTCCCAAACAATGAGGAGAGGGACCCCGGAGCACTCTAGTGCTCTGGGTCCCACTTATACTCTTCGCGAGGCTGTCAAGTCGCACGAAGAGTATAAGTACAGCTCTGTTTTTGCACACCTATCCCTTTTGAGTTTGTATAACAATATCTTGCATGTGGAATCCTATTAAATGCCATGGCAAAATCCAGAAGTATCATGGTATCATGTAACTAGCCTTTCTAATATTTTGATGACATAGCAGAAATACAAACTGATCTATAATTCACTGCATTAAACTTAGCTCAACCCTTATGTAATGGAATTATCTTGCTCTCCTTTCACTCAATAGGGATCTTATATATGAGACACACACAAAAAAAGAACAACAGGTCAATGTCATTGCAAGCTGTGCTGCACATTCCTTCAGCCTGTGCTGATATAACATCCAGTCCAAGTACAGTATACAAGTCAAGTTCTTTTAACAGATTTAATATTTCTGTTCTTTTGCCTGGTCTGCCCATCACAGTAACCAAAAGCCGGGGAGGGGAAGGGAATCACCTGGAATATATAACTTACTAAAGAAATCACTTAATAACTCAGATATTTGTTGTATAATAAATTTAGTTTAATCCTTTATTCGAGTGTAAGCAAACAAAGTTTGCACCTGAAAATATCTTCAGGACTGAGGTAAGGTGATACATCCCTTGGCAACTCGTAGCAAAGGTGGATCAAGCTCTCATCACTTCTTGTTTCAGTATCTCCCATAATGCAAAGCACATCTCCATGCAGACATGTATATTGCTTTGCATTAAGGGAAGAGCCACTATCCAGACCGGTTTCGACTTTATTGAGGTCTCATCAGTGAGAGGCAGACCCAAAGTGGTAATACTAACCCAGAAGCAATAAAGAGGTTATATTTACCTATACGAGTTAACAACGGGTGTACCACCTTATTATTAAATTACTCTGGATTAAGAGAAAGATGTTGGAAGTTTATTTTGCACTTGGTTAGACTATAATAAATTTAGTTTAATCCTTTATCCAAGTGTAAGCAAACAAAGTTTGCACCTCAAAATATCTTCAGGACTGAGGTAAGGTGGTACATCCCTTGGCAACTCGTAGCAAAGGTGTATCAAGTTCTCATCACTCCTTGTCTCAGTATCTCCCATAATGCAAAGCACATCTCCATGCAGACATGTATATTGCTTTGCATTAAGGGAAGAGCCACTACCCAGACTGGTTTCGACTTTATTGAGGTCTCATCAGTGAGAGGCAGACCCAAAGTGGTAATACTAACCCAGAAGCAATGAAGAGGTTATATTTACCAATACAAGTTAACAACGGGTGTACCACCTTATTATCAAATTACTCTGGATTAAGAGAAAGATGTTGGAAGTTTATTTTGCACTTGGTTAGACTATAATAAATTTAGTTTAATCCTTTATCCAAGTGTAAGCAAACAAAGTTTGCACCTCAAAATATCTTCAGGACTGTGGTACGGTGGTACATCCCTTGGCAACTCGTAACAAAGGTGGATCAAGCTCTCATCACTCCTTGTCTCAGTATCTCCCATAATGCAAAGCAAATCTCCTTGAGGACATGTATACTGCTTTGCATTAAGGTGTTAGATCTTGAATGAAGACCTTTTCATCAAAAGGATCATTCATTCAAGATTTAACAAGAATATAATACTGACCAAGAAACACTTGTACTATTAGTAAAGAAAACTAATTGTAATAGAGAACATATTTGATTTTACCTTAAAAGAAGAAATAAGTAAGAGAATTTTGTCTGTCTAAATGGAAAATTTGTTGTTTAAAAGCCTTAGTGATTAAAATATACTCTATGCAAAATGTATGTCAAAATGCTAAAAGGTCACATGCGAGTTACCTACGATAGCGTAATGCCCGAGGCGAAAGCATTCTTGGAAAGCGAATCGAACTAGCGTTCCACGAAAAAAGCACTCTTCAAGGAGAAGAATTGTGACGTGACAACGTGAGGGTGAATAGAAAGGCGACGTGAGAAGGTTTCTGTATCGAAAAGAGGGCGCGACGAAGGAGAATAAATGCAGGTTCGCACGGGTTTCAAGCCCCTGTTTTTTCTGTTCTTGTTCGAAGCTACGATACTGACCAGTGGAAGGAAGCTCTACGATGACTGACGGTAGGCCTTTCCCCATTGCTGACCGACTAGTATCGGAAGAGCTGTACGTGAGATGACGGCATCCACCAATTCAGGCCATCCGTAAAGGTTTTTACCGGGATGAGATAGCAGAGGATTCCCTCTGGAAGGAGATCAGGCTAACGATAGTGACCAGTGAGACGAGCATTTTTTCTTGAATAATATTTGTGTATTGTAGTCTACAGTTCATATCCGAAAGCTGCTCAACTTTTATTCGCTTTAAAACTTTCTTACATGTCATTCTTTTCAATATGAAATTCAATTTTATCTTGCTCAAGACTAAATGGTGATCACTTCCGATTTCAAATCCTCGGTACACTCTGCTGTCCTGCACTGGGAAAACATCACTATCAACAATAACATAGTCAATGGGCCTTTTCTTATTCCTTGCCTTTTCTCTCCATGTGAATTTGTGCCCATTTTTATGTTGGAACATTGTGTTAGTAATAACCAGTCCATGTCCTGAGCAGAAATCCAACAGGTATTTGTCATTATTATTAGCTTTGTTCTTTTCTCCAAATTTTTCCGAAATATTTTTGTATGTCTGACAATCATTTCCTACTCTGCTATTTAGATTCCCAAAAAGGACCAACTTTTCCTTTTTCATTGTGTCAGTTGCTTTCTCTAAAGCCTCAAAAAATTCCTTCACTTCTACCTTAGTAGAATCTTCTGTGGGACCATAGGCACAAATAAGTCTCATTGTCCAGTTCCCCATTCTCGTATTTGCCCACATCACTCTACTTGAGACTGTGTGCCATTTAAGAAGATTAGCCTCATATTTAATGTTGAATACTATGGCTACTCCTTCTTTTCTTTGATTGTCATTGCCTGAATATAACATTTTGTATTTATTGCTCAGAAAGATCTCACAAGTTTTTGTCTTTTTTGTTTCAGTCACCCCTACTATGTCAATCTGGTACTTATCCAATTCCTCAGCTAGCTCCATTTCTTTGGCATTCAGGCTTCTTATGTTGATAGTACCGATTTTGAACTTTTGTGATGTTGAGTTGGGAAGTTTTATTGTTTGTTCCAGTAGCTGACTTTTCACTGCTTGCCCTGGTTCCCTGGTGAAAACAATGGGGGCCTTGTTTAACCGGGCGACGGCCCCCAGCCGGCATGAAATTCTGTCATGTTGTACCATCATTTGAAATTTTGGTTTAAGCCAATAATACAATTTGGTTGGCTAAATCCCAAATTAGCAGCCCATCCTCGTCTGTTCAGTATCCAGGTAGATACCTAACAGGGTGCAAGAGAAGGTGAGGAATGGACATTAGATCAGAAGCCCTGGTCAGTTCTCCGCATTCCTTTGAAGCTATGTGATGGTCTCCCTCAATTATATAGCTTTGACCCTTGAGCACCTCCAGCTATAGTACTCAACATTTAAATATAGAGATAAACTTACTGCAAATAATGCAAATAACTTTGAGCAGAGTGATTCAAAACGAGGAATAGACAATGAGACTTATTTGTGTGTATGGTCCTACAAAAGATTCTACTAAGAACTAAGTAGGAATTTTTCAAGTCATTAAAGAGGAGAGCTAATGTAAAGAAAATGGAAGAGATGGTTCTTGTCAAAGACCTTAAACAGTAGAACAGGAAATGAATCAGGAAACAGAAATGTTTTGAGAAAACCTAAAGAAAGCACATTGTTAACTAAAATGATAACTACCCGTTGGATTTTGTTCAGAACAGGACCAGTCATTTATTAACATGATATTCAAGTTTACTATTGCAGCAAAAAACTGTTTACTGTTTTAAAATTATATTAATACACTAGATACTGTTTTGCTTTAGCTGCACACATGGTTTGTGTTTTCATCTGCTTGACATTAATGAAAAACCTGATTACTTTGCTAATTTTTTTCAATTTCCTAAATAGTATTTACAGATGTTTTCCATAATTGCATTAATTCCCATATATCTGTATAATTATTATTATTAATAGTTACCTCTTTAATCTTTATGTCTGCTTTGTTCTCTTTTCTAGAATTCATTAATGAATTGTTTCTGGCAAAACATCAGTACAAGATGGGGAAAGAGCACCCCTGTTGTTCTCCTTTATATGGTTTGTCTCTTTACTATCCATTCTTATCTTTGCTTTTGCTTTCAATAAACATTTTGCATTCTGGTATTTTTATTTTTGCCTATTTCTGTTTCAGGAAGTATTTTTATGCTCATGTTAGCAGATTGTTAAATTTATCAATTTTTAATCAGCAATTTGGCTTAGTGAAAAACTGCTTTCCACATTCCAATGCAGATTATGAACTATCTCTAATTAATGTGCATAACTCTGAGAAAAATATTTTACTTTTATGGTTATAAATGATAAGATGCCCTCTTTGCAACAATTAATAGTATTAGCTTTTTAAGAGAGAGAGAGAAAGAGAAAGAGAGAGAAGCATGTAAGTATCGATGAACTGAACTCCTCTGGTATTATTCCTACATTGTATGCATTATTACAGTTTTATGGTGGCAAAATTGTTTTTTATTCTTAGGAAAATTAATTTTTGCATGATATTAGAAAACTATTAGTACTAGAAAAGCACTCACCTGTGCATGGGCAATTTTAGCATGCCTTAGAATAGCAATGACATCTCCCATTACACGAATTCCCATGTCATAAAGATACTCCTTTGAAAGATCAAGAAGCATGTCCATTTGAATGCGATGGTCAGTAAACAATACTGCATAATTTCCTGCAACATTAGCAGGCAATCCTGCTTCTGTAAAGAAGCTTATCCATTTGGAAGTAGCTGAAAGTAGAGCACAATATCTTACATAAATTCTTTAAATGAATCACATTTCATTTTAAATAACAAAAAAATGGATCATCTTGTTTGTGATATTAAATAATTTTTCCATTACAAGTGGATTGGCAGTATGCTGTTAGCTGTTTAGAATAACTAATACTAAGACTAATTCTAAACAAATAAGTCATAACAGTGTGATATGGCTATAACTGTCTCACTGCTAATTCTAAACAACCCCAAAAAAAACTGCTATCCATGGCTATGAACAAGTTATTTAATATAAGAAGACAGAATGAATGAAAGACATATACAACAAGGGTACACATTTTCATTCATATTAACACAGGTAGTGCACAATTACATCTCTATCACATTGTGACAGAGATGTCAGTATAAAGGAGGGAAGTGCAACTGCAACAGCATTATTCTATAGTGATGTCATTAATCATAACAACTGAACCTAGATTTACTATTGGCACAAGTACTGTAGATATAGTATTTGCACACATTTTGATAACATTTTAATAGCTTTGCCAAATTTTGATACAAAAAAATCATAAAATTAAAACCAATATATATATATATATATATGGTCCACACCATGAAAGGCCACAAGACCTATGCAGAGGCACAGCCAGGGGAGGGCGGAGGGGGCAGACCACCCTAGGTGGCACGTTGAACTTTTTGAACTTTTGCAGTTAATTCTAAAATACAGTCTCGAGAACTCATTTCCAAATATTGTAATACTATGTTGAATTTTCCTCACAATTGCTGTAAGTGTTGCGAGTTGTGAGAGGAGTTTTTCTAAATAAAATTGATTAAGAATTACCTTCATTAGTATGAAACAGACCTCACTACTGTCAGAGAAAATTTTTCTAACAGAAAAGCAAGAAAATAACATTTATAAAAATAACATTTTAAAATGTTGAAATTAAAGTTTTACTTCAAAAATAAACATAGTGTTTTAATTTATTTCCCTCTATGTCATTTTGACTTTTTGTAGTATTTTTGGTGTGTATTGAGAGGAGCGGCAAAAGCTCTAGCTACACCACTGGACCTATGGCACATTAGTGCCATGTGTGTGCAAGAAGAATAGAAATCAGGAGTGTTCACATTTCGCTTGAACAGCTGAGGGTTGTAATATCTCTGGGGAAGGCAGAGTGGGCGACTGTTCCAAAGGACAGAAGTAGATGGAATAAAAGAAGAGCTGTGAAGTTGGTTTGGTGAGTTTTAAGATGGACTGTAAAAGGGTGTTGGTTAGCAGTGGTTCTTGTTTTAATGATTTTGGAGGAAAGTGGAGGAATAATAGTGGCCAATTCAGTAGAGCACCATCCATGAAAATATTTATAAAAGAGGCACAAGGCAGAAACTGAACGTCTATGACAGAGGGATTGAAGTGGGTCTGTGAGAGAGGGATCATTAATTAGACAGATTGCACTCTTCCGGATATAATCGAGCAATCTTAGAGAGGATTTTGGTGCACCACCCCAAATATAGAAGTAATATCCTATGCCTCGGTGAATTTGAGCTTTGTATAGTGTTAGCATCTGTGAAGTAGTGTCTTGCGCGAAAAAGTACACACAGTTTTTCGGCAGTTGCAGAAGTTATAGTTGAAATATGGTTGTGCCAGGAAAGATTGGAGGTGCAAGTAAGTCCAAGAAGAGAAATCTGATCATGTTTAGATATCTCAGTATTACTGAAGGTAAGGGAGAAAGAGTGGTGAGAGCTCTTTCTTGCGAGAGATCAGACATAACTGAGTTTTGGTGGCATTGAAGTTTACAAGGTTGTCCTCACCCCACTGGGATATAGCTAGGAGATCTGAGTCCAGGGCCCTGGTTGTGGTAGATCTTGAAGGTTCTAATACTTGAGCACCAACAGGTTTGTTGAATGGAGTGTATGGTCATCAGCAAAAGCTATGGATAGGATTGGAAGTCTGTGAGAGAAGGTCATTTATATACAAGAGGAAGAGAGTGGGTGAAAGACCAGAGTCCTGGAGTACTCCTGCACTGGTGGAGAAATCTGAGGAGAGTAAGTCATCCACCATGACATGTGGTGAGCAACCAATGAGAAAGTTAGCAATTCAGTTGCAGAGTATGGATGGCAGTTTGGTGAACACATCTCTGTGCCCAACCCGATAAAATGCCTCTGAAATGTCGAGAGCAACCATGTGAGTCTCCAACTTTCTCCATGGCTTGAGTCCATAGGTGGGTGGTGAAAGCAATATCAGCTGTAGATCGTGAGTGGCAGCCATACGGCTGGTCACTAATTAGTTAGTATGTCTCTAGATGGTTCAAGAGTTGGTTGTTGATAACCTTCTCCATATTTTTTGAGAAGTGAGAGCAATTGGACGGTAGTGGGTTAGTTGACTTTTATCACCTTTCTTTGGGATGGACTGGATGTAGACCTGTTTCCATGTTGTCAGATAGATGCCAATTAAATAGGATAGAATGAAGAGGTGATACAGGATAGGTGTTAGTAATGGGGCACAATTTTTTACACAATAGGTAGGATACCATCAGGACCAGATGCCTTGTTTGTGTTTAGGTTGTTAAGGATCCTTTGGATTTCTTTTTGTTGGAAGACTATGAGGTGACAAGAAGGCTGCTGTTCTTTGTAGAGTGGAGGGAACTTTGCCCAGGTCATCAATGCAGGAATTGGAAGAGAAGAGTGATGCAAGTAAGTTGGCCTTGTCTTTTGGTGAAGTGACTACAGTACCATCTGGATGTGAGAGTGCTGAAAACCTTCGTGGGCAGAAGTTGCACTTAATGGCCTTGGCAAGGGACCAGAAGGAGTGACTGCCATTTGGGAAGGAGGTGAGTTTGCAGCATTTGGCCATTTCAAAGTCTGACTTAGACTTGGTGATGATTGTTTTACAACTGTTGCGGGATGCAGTATAGAGAGAGGGCAGCAGAAGTTTTGGTCTTGAGTTAAATGTAGTAAAGCAGAGGTTTTTTTTACTTTTACAGCATTGGCATACTTTTTTGAGAACCAAAGCTTGGATGGCAGTTGAGAGTTTGGACTGGAATAGGGGATGAAAGCCTTCATTCCTGTGAGAACGATTTCTGTTATTCGTTCTGAGCAGACACTTGGATCAGAAGAACTGATGCAGTAACTGGACCATGGGAAGGAGGAATAGAGGTCCTCCCAGTTGGCACCCTTTTAATGCCAAAGGACATGAGCCTGTGAACTGGCTCGTGTCCTTTGGGTGTAAGTTTGTTCTGCAGCAAAAGAGACTTGTATGAGGTTGTGGTCTGAGTTTCCAAGAGAAAAACCGACAACCACAGTATGGAAGGGGAGCTTGTTGGGCCTTGAAGATGATGATGATGACAATGAAGTCTCCCAAGGATGACCTTACTATTGGTATACTTAGACTGTAAAAAGCTGAGCTTTAGAGAGAGAGAAAGTTGAAGAGGTCAGAGTGGTGGAGAGTTTGGAGAGCAAGAGAGAGAGCATATGAAAAGGGCAGGTTGACTGCAGTAACTAGAGAAGTTTAGGTAGAGAAATTTTGAGTCAAAGCAGATCAAATTGTGGCATTCAAGGATTTGCAGTCTCTGGCATAGTTTGTTGGTTCTCATGAATGCACAAGTACCACCCTTGTGGTAGAAATGGTCTGACAAATTTTAGAAGAGATCCTAAACATCAGTGTTCTTTAAATACTATTAGTTGTAGCAGTTATTAATCTGCATAATTTCAAACCGTTCTGCATATTTTACCATAAGACAGGGTTCTATTTAAATAAAATCCAACTATAGAGATAAATAATTAAAATGAATACACGAATGCTGAGGACAACATGGAGGGTGTGCTGGTGCTTAGTTGGAATTATATAAAAAAAAAAGACAGCTAAACTGATGAGGACAGTATATCTGTTTGACTGCATGTTTTTTCTACCTGGTATTTTATGTTTTGTAGAGACCAAAATCTACCACCTCCACGAGGTTGGATAACTCACCTTCAAATGAAAAACCTTAATAAAGGTTCTCGCATCCTACAATGGGATTTGAACCTAGATCTTTCTAAATGAAGAGCAAATGTTAGACCATCTTGGTAAATGACTAACAGCAGTAAACATTTCGAAATTATTTAGTGTGGAACAAAAGCAAACTATGCTTAGTGGGGTATAAGTACCGTGTTAAGTTTTGGAATGAAGAGGAAGAATGTTAAATGTATACAGATTTTTGGAAAATGCTTGTATTGCAACCTTTGATGCAAAGAGAAATTATTAAAAACAGTTCAGTTACCAATTACTTATTAAAAAAAAAAAAAAAAACCAGACATAAGTAATTGGTACAAATGTAGGAATGAATTCTGTGAGGAATGTGACTGCATGGAGGGCATGATCCTGTCAATCTGTGAGGAAGCAATATATGGGGAACTACAAGACTAGTGATTATCAAAAACTTAGGAAACAACAAGGAGCTATATCATGGAAAGATGAGTTGGTTGGAAAGGAGACAGATGCTGTTTAGGCACTGATCAAGAGATTTTAACAGCAACAATATCCAAGTATATATCAAAGGTGAAAAGGCTAAATAAGGTAGGAATAAAATAGATGAATGAATGAAAGGATTACTTAAGTATGAAATCTCAAAGTATAAGGCACTGTAGAAGCAACTCAAGATGGAAATTTGTAATATTCAGTTGCATGAAGAGTGCAAAGAACAAGCCAGGAAGATAACAGTTGGTAAAGACAGCAAAACTTCAGTATATTCAGAAATGATCGTTCTTTTGACATGTAGGAAGCAGAAGAAAGAATGACTACGGCAGAATGATGTTGGAGGGTGATTACAGCGGATTGGTAACTGCTGCGGAGGATACAGTTAAGGTATTCAGTGAGCAGTTCATTAGAGTATTTCATCTTCATATGAATGTGACATTATGAGAAGACAGAGAGTATGTGGAGGAGAGACTGACAGTGAGTGCACAGGAGGTAAATGAGGAATTAAGTAATTGAACTTGATGCCATTAGCTGGATGACGATATAGCATCATGTCTTGAATGAAGGCTTTAGGGAATTAACAGCACTTTTGAAACACCTATTTAACATAAATCTTGCAACAGTCCAAAGGAGTAGAAAAAGGTAATTTGTTCCACTTCACAATAAGCCAGTCTGTATGTCTGGCCTTTTCAAAGGACTTTGATAGAATGCCACAAGACAAATTGATAATTAAACTGAAATGGATAAAAGACCAGTGGAATGGACAGGAGACTGGCTGCCAGACAGGTAGCAGCAGGTTGTATGGAGAAGTGGTATCCTATAAAAGAAAGGTCACTAGCAGAGTGCCACAGAGATCTGTTCTTTAGATCATTATTGTTTAGTTTAATGTTAATGATACTAGGATGTAGGGCTGGGGAAACTACATTTATGAGGAGTAGAGCAGATATTGTGGCCTTTAGGGAAGATCTCAATAGATTATGTGAGAAGACAAGTGAGCGGGGATATAAGTTTAACGTTGCGAAGTGAAATGCTTGAAATTTGGTAGGCAAGGTTGGGATGAAAAATATACAATTAATGGGAAATTTTTAAAGGTGGGGAAGAGATGAGAGATCTGGGAGTGATCATGGACAGAGACTTCAAGTTTAGAGTTAACATTGCTAAAATTCTGAGACCACAACAGATTATGACAATGATGAAGAGAACCCTGACATGCAGACGCAGAGACTATGGTTCCTTGAATAAGGCCTTGATCAACTGCATATGGATTACTGAGTGCAGATATAATCACCTGGTTTATAAAGGGACGAGAATATCTTAGACAGAGAGTCCAGAGATTTCTTTCTTATTCCATTTCTATGGAATAAGAAAGAAATTAGTCAAAACATTTAATTAGTTATATAAAGACAGTTGAAATCAATTTTAACTTGACAGATCTGTGAGCCAAATTAGAAATAAAAGACTGGAGACATCTGATATGAGAGTTCTAATAAAGATTAGTGGAGTCAACAGATAGCATCAATGGCAGTATCATATTAAAAATGAGAATATTAGGAAAGAACCTGCCATTGTTAGCATTCAGGAATGTGTTAGTAGAGCTAATCTTGGGCGATATGGTCATTTAAATAGAATGGGAGAAGAAAGATTAGCAAAACAAGTATTCTTTGCCAGGTTAGAAGGAAAAAGATCCAGAGGAAGACTAAGATTTAGATGGCTACAGTAAAAAGTGCCTTTAAGAGACAAATATAAGATATGGTAACGTTAGAGTCCTGATAGATAATAGATTAATTTGGAGGACAACTGTTGATCAGAAGTTAGTAATGGTGTAACTTTTTCATGCAGTACTATAATAATTATCCTGTACATCCCCTGAGGGTATGTAATTTGCTTAACATTATGAACTGAAGGAGAGAGGATATAACAGTGATGTATAAGTTAGTGAAGGGTTGTATCAGATTAATGTGGAGGAGATTTTCAGAGTAGAGGGAGACAAGGATAGATCAAGAAGCCATGACAATGTGGACATCCTGTGATGAGTCTTTTGATTCCATGGAGGTCTCATGTTAATAATAATAATAAAAAACTCAGTGAGTGCAAGACAAGTGATTATTATGAAAGATTTTAACAATGGAAACATATATTAAATAAAGAAATCATACTTGGAAATCAAGCAAAAGAATTTTTTCAATTACTGAAGGATAATTACTTTAAGTATAAGAGGAAATATGAGATTTGTGTGTGTGTCAGATTTGGTTTTAGCCTTCAAGGGTGATCATGCAGTCCCAGAGTGGAAGATGATGCTTATAAGCCTAAATCAGAGGAACTGTGTTTATCTGGCCACTGGTAAAACACTGGTTTAGCAGTAAATAAAGTTTCAAAGCAAACAAAAAACTAACTAACTAAATAAATAAATATATACATATATTATCACACCAAAACAAAATTGTCTGACTTGGTAACATCATTACATTTGATAAGTTTTTCCACAGGATTGTATAGTACCTAATTAGGTACTATACAGTCCTATACGTATAGGACTGTATAGTACCTTAACATGAATTTACATTTAATAAAGACCAGCCACATTCCCTAGACCTACCAGGTGTCTACCAAATCCCCTGCAGTTGCAAACTGTCCTAGCATGGCCAAACAGGCAGGACAGCCAATATCAGAATTTCTGAACACATGGACATCCATTTCCACCATTACAGCTGCTCTGGATATGCTGACCATGCTTTGGACACTCACCACAGGATACACTGAACTGCAGCAAATACAAATACGAGGGGCTATTCTTGGAATCTGCATCAGCCCTGAGAAACTTTCCAAACCTCAACAAATTTAGGTGCACAAAACTGCCCCAAGTTTGGGAAGTACTCATCCACAGATCTTCAGCCTAATGGCCAAGATCATCCACTTTAGCCCACTAAGGGAAACCATTTAGGACTCTAGGGCTGACTCTGGTTGCTTTCTTCAGCATCATTTATCCACTGTTAGTGCCTGCTTGCATGCACATATCATTACTTTGTGATCCCTGATGATGGCAATGTAACGTTGCTGAAATATAGGAAGTATTAATTAATTATTATAATTATTATTTAGTATCCACTGTAATTTGTTGAAAAACAATAGTTATGAATAACCAATGCATAAGCCTTTCAACCAGAATTTAACAATGGAATTTTAGGACTACAATTTAAATGATACAACTGGATTTATGACTTAATTCTAATAACTAATTAGAGTTTGATTAGTAATTAGAATTGACTAACTAATGTATATTATTATTAGAGTATAACAAATAATATATTAACTCCAATAAGTTAATGCAGTAGCTTCTTCAAAGTGATAAATTATGTAAGGATTACAAGTTAAAATAAATTTAAAATATTAGATAAACCATCTTACTGAAGATGGTAAACTAAATATAGAAATAGACAACAGAATCAGCAAAGCTGGTATCGTGGGAAGTCAATTGAATAAATTCATATGGAATAAGAAAGAAATTAGTCGGAACACTAAATTAGCTGTATACAAGACTGTGTTCAAACCAATTTTAACTTATGGATCTGAGAGCTGGGTCAGAAGTAAAACACTTGACCAAAGACTAGAGACCGCAGATATGAGAGTCCTGAGAAAGATTAGATGCGTGAACAGATGGCATCAATGGCAATATCATATTAAAAATGAGTATATTAGGAAAGAACTTGACATTGTCAGCATCCAGGAATGCGTTAGCAGAGCTAATCTCAGATGGTATGGTCACTTAAATAGAATGGGAGAGGAAAGATTAGCAAAACAAGTGTTCTCTGCCAGGTTGGCAGGAAAACGACCCAGAGGAAGACCAAGATATAGGTGGATTGATACGGTACGAAGTGCCTTAGACGATAGAAATATAAGATCTGATAATGTTGGAGTCTTGATAAGTAACAGACTGATTTGGAGGAAAATTGTAGATAGGAAGTTAGTAATGATGTAATTTTTTCATGAAGTACTGTCATATCCTGTACACCCCTTGAGGGTACATGGCAGGAATTTGATGATGATGATGATAAACCATCTGAGTATTACCAATTGAACAACAAGAGATGATGCAAGCCACTCATCACTAGCTGTCTTCTAGAATTGTTTGGCAGCAAATGTTTGAAATGGTGAACTTGGGTACACTGACAGATCACAACTTCCAAACATCACTTATGAGTCCTTAGCTTTTGTTTAATATAGGGAGTTGTGAATAGCAGTAGTGGATTCTTTGAATTAAAATAAAAGGAAGTTTCTTCAAAATAGGGTAGCTTAATAATGACATGATTTGTGTTGTAAAAATGATGAATAACTTCTGCTTTTTCTTCTCTTGTGTAATGTAATATTACTGATGTTCCTTTTTACTTATTTCAAGAATTTCTGCACATGTAAGCTATGTTTTAAAGAACTTCTACACATGTAAGTATGTAAACTGTAGTTGTAAGAGTATTTGAAGGTGACCAGATGAGGAGAACGTCTAAAAAAATAACTGGTTGTTTTCTTCTATTTACAGGAAACCAACGTTCACAGGTCGTTATATTCTTAAAGAATCAGCCCATCATCCTTATCAAAAAACAGGAATAATAAAATGCCTTATCAGAAGAGCCAAAACTAATTGTTCTACTTCTAATTTTCTACAGAAAGAACTTTCTACTATTCAACAACACATGAAACTCAATGGCTTTTCTGAAAAGAGTACTCAACATCTTCTCAATTCTTATAATCCACCAGAAAACAACGAAGATTCAATACGTCGAGTTCCAATTCCTTACATCTCTGGGATTTCAACACCTATCACAAGAATTCTGAAGAAATATGAGTTAACAGCTATGTATTCACCTATTAACAAATTGTCTTCCTATTTTCCTTCTCCTAAAGACAAACGCTCAACTATATCTCTTCCTGGAGTTTATCAATTCTCTGCAACTGTGATCTCTCCTATTTTGGGCAAA
Organism: Typopeltis vanoorti; assembly: GCF_054136105.1. Classification (NCBI taxonomy): domain Eukaryota; kingdom Metazoa; phylum Arthropoda; class Arachnida; order Uropygi; family Thelyphonidae; genus Typopeltis; species Typopeltis vanoorti. Next base: position 56,884,826 of record NC_143565.1, read on the forward strand.
CTGGACGTTCTCTTGAAAAAAGAATCCAAGAACATCAATCCTCGATTCATCACAACAAACCTGAAAAATCTGGATTAACTCAGCACGGGATTGAAACTAACCACAACATCCTTTGGTCAAAAACTCGCCTCTTACAGAGATCCCATTATAAATTTGAACATCTATTCAAAGAAAGTGTAGAGGCCTTACTCCATCGTCCTAAAGTGAATCGGAATGACTGTATATCTATATCAAAAATCTGGGAAAGTCTAATCAGGATAACTCATTAATTCATATTAATTTTATGTTATTTAATATTATTAATTAATATCTTTATTTCAATCATGTCTCTACTTAAAAATATTCCCTTTAATACTTAGTGATATAACATCACGTGGCTTGTTCTATTTTTAAATGATCTATTGTTAGTATTCCACCTTGTATTTTTTTTTTAAACTGTTCTTGTAGTGCCACTGAAGATGATCTGCCATTTCCAGACCAAAATATTTGGTTAATTAAATATCTTTCTTGTGTTTACGTGCATATATTATTCAGTCTTTATGTCACAAGTATCCTTAAAACATCATTACAATAAAATGGAATTCTGTAAATACTCAGATGTTTATAAAAGGGGTTACTGACTTTTGGAAGTTGAAAAGTTGCATATGGTTTGGATGGACTGATATTATGACTCTTGAGTAAGGCAGTGACTTTGACAGAAAGATTTCCAATATATAGAACATGAAAAGTTTAGTATTTTCAGGGAAGATAGGATGAGGATAGGGGTACTGTTGATGACAGCAGATGAACTGCAGCCAAAAATAATAGGAGATAAGCAGGAAAGTGGGTATTTATTTGAAGTAGTCTGGGTGTGAGATCAAAGCCAGTAAGACAAAATATACAGGTAGTTGTTGCTATAGGCCATGAAGTTTCACAGATAAATTGAAAGACATGCATCAGCAAATTAGTACAATAAACACAGGTCGAGTGATTATTAAGGGGGACTTCAACTATGGAGATATAGACTGGAAGGAAGAAAGATCACATGGCAGGAAAGAAATGGAATTTATACACCTACTAAGAGATAATTACTTGAGGCAGCATGTGATGGAGGAGACTAGGAATGTGAGAGTATTGGATCTGTCATAGGATCGGAAAAGCTATCCATAACCAAGGTGGCCACATTGCTTCCAATTGGCAAAAGTGGCCATGCAGTCTTGACTTGGTACATTGTAAAACATGAGGAATATGTTTTACATATTCCTCATGTAGAAAGGTTTAGCATTTTCAGGGAAAATAAAGAAGATTAGGATGAGGACAGAGGTACTGCTGATGATAGCAGATGAATTACAGCCAAAAAGAATAGGGATGTGGATGGATAAGACACTGGTCATGTAGATAAGATGACTATTGAAGCAGAGTAAGGCAAAATACAAGGTAGGTGATTATGACAAGCTTAGGAGGAAGTTTAAATCTGTGCTATCTCATAAAATTCTGCAAGGAAAGGATGACAGACATAATTCCCTTGTATAAGGAAGGTTCTAAGACAGCAGTAGCAAATTATAGACCAATCAATATCTCAGGCATGGTGGTAGTGGTAAAAGTACTGGAACAACTGGTGAAAAAGAAAATTCAAGAATGCATGGATAAAAACATGATACTCTATAAGGGGCAACATTTCTCTGTGAAGGGTTTGGTCATATGTTAGCAATTTATTAACTTTTTGGATGGATATGACACTAGTTATGTGGATAAGAGAGTGGCTGCTGAACAGATATCAAAAAACAGATATCATTTATATGGAGGGACAGATTCAAGGCAACAAAAACAGGTGACTGCTGGTGTGCCACAAGGTTCAGTGCTGGGACCCTACTGTTTAATTTGTACATAAATGAAATAGGAAGTAATCTGAAGGAAAATATTCAGTTGTTTTCTGATGATGATGCAAAATTAGGTAGAGTAATAGCTAATCAAGGCAATGTGGAGAGCTTGCAGGACGATTTAAATATGTTGTCAGTATGGGCAAAAGATATGGATGTTAGTTTAATGTGGAGAAATATAAATGTATGCATTGTGGGATAAATAGATTACAAGCTGTGCAAATAGATGAAACTAGAGATTTAGAAGTGGTGGTGGTAGACAGAGTTAAAGTTTAGAGAACATATTGCTAAGGTTTCCATAAGATTGCTTGGCTATTGAAGAACACACTAACAGGTAGAGATAAGATAGTTGTTATTTCTCTTTATAAGGCTTTGATACATCCACATCTAGATTACTGTGCTCAAATCTGGTCTCCTGGGTTTCTTGGGGATGAGGAAGCAGTCGAGAAGATTCAGAGGTGAGTGACCAAGATGGTGGGTGGCCTGTGGAATGTTCTCTGAGGATAGATTGAAGGTGTGTGAATTGCAGAGGTTAGTTGATAGAGAAAAAAAGGGGATATGAAAGAAACACTTAGGTTGCTTAAAGGGTTTTATAGGATAGATGCAGGGGAAATGTTTCAACACTTCCCCTTTTTGTTGAATAAAGGTGGTCAGTAGCAGTGCGAGGACTAGATTTTTTGCTTGGAGAGTTGTGAATGAGTGGAATGGGTTGCCAGAGTCAGTTGTGAGTGCTTTGTCTGTTAATGGGCTCAAGGAGAGGTATGACATATTGTGTGGATAGTTTGGATCTCCTGTGATGAGTCTTTGGACTCCATAGAGGTGCCCATACAATAATAATAAATGGGATGGAAATAGGGTCTACAATAAATGTTGGGATTTCGCTGTAGAAAAGAAGAAACTGAAGTTCTTTTTTCTGCCCATCTATATCTTTTAAAATGGAAACTGCTCATTTTCCTCATGTGAATTATGCCTATTTTTTGTGATGGGAGGTGAAAAAATAAGGCATGAAGAAAGCATCTGGTGTGGACAATCTTTCTGTAAATTGTCCAATGAAATCCCTCCCACCTTTGATGTTTTTAAGAAGAGAACATCAAGAAAAGGTAGTTTACTGCACCTTCACTTTCTAATTATAATGCGAAGTGAATTTTTGGCTGGAATTAGTCTTCTTCTTATCTATATTTTATCTTAATGTAACCAACAAAAGCTATCTTCACAAGTAGCCTTACATAAAGAATAGCTGACATTACTACAAGTTGCCTCAGATATACCACAATGCAAACCATTCATCCTGGGACGTATAATACCTTATATATTAAGAAAAGCATCATTCACCAGACCAGTTTTAAATTCTAATCAGTATTAAATGAGAACACTAAGATAATGAAGCTAACTCAACAGAAGTCAATTATATAGTCTATATCCATAGCTATTAAGTTGTGGAGAGAACAGTTAAGAAATTAGAATGCAGGATTTGGTTGACAGACACTAGGATTTTTTACAACAGCAAGTTTGCAAAGAGAGGTCTTACTTTAACAATTTAGCAATCCGGCTGCAATTTAATAAGCATGTAAGCAGCCAGCCTGGTTGGGCGTGTGGTTAGCATATCCGCTCTCCCGACAAAAGGCCTGCAGGTTCGAATCCCGCCATGGGCATGGACGTTTGTGATTGTCTGTGAAAAATGCTAGTGGTGATAGTAGGTAGTAGATGGCATTGATGTAGTTGGTGGATTGAGTGGTGGAGACAGAGAGCTGTAGAGTATGTGCCTCTCTCAATGAGTCTTTGGACTCCCTGGAGGTGTCAGCAATAATAATAATATTTTCACTATGCATACTTTTTTTTTCCCTACTATACTTTCCACATATCAAGTTCATGTATGTGTAAAATATACCAGTAAGTTATGTATTAAAGACAACATTCCAGAAAAGAAAGATAACCAGTGGGATGCGACAGAATTCTGTTCTTGATCCACTACTATTCAATTTATTTGTTAGTCACATTTCATATAAATGATGGAGGATATTATTTGCTAATAATGGAAAATTGGGATGGGAAAGTTCTGATGTTAATGTCAAGTCTCTTCAAGAAAATTTAAAGACATTTAGCTTGGAGGGATTAGTGGAGCTGCATCAATACAGTACAAAACATATAAGGTTGTGCTTATTGGTGGAAATATGCTCATAGAGAGATTTGAAATCTAGCAAGTGATGGCTTGGATTTCAGAAAGTACACAATACAAACATTGCAAAAGTAACACAGTATACTGCTGTTTACAATGAGGATATACTGACAAGTTGGGATAAGTAGGTGGTTATTACTGTATGAGCTAACCTTGATAAGACAGTGCATTTTTGACCACTCTCACTAAGATGAGAAAACTCTGGAGATGACTAGCAATATCAGGACTTTGAAATGTTGGTGGTTGTTGGGGAGGGGGGTGGAAAACAGACAGGTGGAAAAGATATATGATGGAGATACTTAAGTTGGTGATGGAACTTAACAAGATTAATATGAAATAACATTCCTAGAAGATATACACAGTACTGTGAAGAAGCAAGTGAGCATGAGCAGTATATATTCACATGGAGAGTGGTGAGCGAGTGGAAGGCATTAATATAGAGCAGTCAATACTAGGAAAGGAGTGAGCATTTTTCACTAGACATTTCAGTTTAATGAACATTCTTAATATCATTTTTTGTAAATTTACAGTAAAACTAACTGGGAAAAGATTGTAATGGTTAACTCATGAATTAAGACTTTTTCACACAAAAAAATAAAAAAAATGTTACAATATTGTTTAGCCTCAAGAATCTGTATCCAAATTCCTATTTATTCTTGCTTACAGAATGGTAAGCAAGAATAAATTAAGACTCAATCATAAAAAATCAATGCTCTCCCTCTGCACTTGAATATAATAATGTATATATATATGTATATATATTATTTTAAAAAACCTGGGTTTTCTAATTGATCAAACACCCCCCTCCACGTTTCCGGAACACCCCCCCTTTTTTTTTTTAACAGCAAACAGCAGAAGTATGGGGAAAGAAGACATCCTAACTTCCAAACAAGGTATGTGCAAAATTTCTTCCTCTATTAATGTGCATATATTTACCTTTAAAATACACTTATAATACCCTAAGAATTCTTGAGAAAAGATCCAATGTATTTAAAATAAGGGACACTCCTAAATGAAGACAGGCAAAAAAATAGCCATAATAATAATAAAAAATCACTTCTAAAATTTGCTAGTTTCTTAACTGGAATTACTGATATCTTTGGATAGCAGAGTTATGTGCAACAGTTTTATTTTCTGCCTTCAAATTTTATTAAAACATCATGGTAATCGAATTTACAAGCACATATCATTACCATAAGTTTTTTTTTTTTTTTTTTTGTCCATGATCCTATTAATCCTCACTTCTGAAAAGTATTGTAAACACTGAATCAGAAGACATTCTTTAAGTCTTGTATATTATTACAACCCACTGCATCAGGTGCAATATATTTGAAATGAAAAGAGAAAACCAAAGTATTCAGGGCGATACTCTGTTTAAATAAAGTTTTTCACTAGTTACTTTTATGAGCATTTATTTTCAATGTGTGTGTGCCATGCAACTAACCTTGCAATATTCAAAGTGGAAATAAATGGTAAGGAATCTTTATGTGGAGACTTTTTCAATCGAAGGTGAGTTAGTTGATCTCATAAGGAGGTAGCAGGGTTTTTTCTCCCGGAAACTCGAGTTTTTCATCCCGCATACAGACAAATCGGCCTTTCGGAAAACACGCAATTTACAGACAAAAAATACTAGTTGTAGTGGTGGGTGGTAGTTGGCATTGATGGAGATGATTGGTAGAGGTTCGGTGTAGTGGTGGAGACAGTTGTATAGTAGGTGCCCTCCTGCGATGAGTCTTCGGACTCCTTGGAGGTGTCACGAATAATAATAATAATAAATTCAGGATTTTCAAAATTCTGAACTTCTATATGCACATGTGTGCATATATAACTTGTCAGAAGTACTTTTAACAGGCAGAATATTTACCAATAATATTCTATGTTAATTAATTTAGCATCCGAGGTTTTAAATAATTATTCACTGTTCTTATTAGGAAAATACCCTTTCCACCAAGGAGTGTAAGGTGAAACTTTTACTTATTTTTATTATTATCTCTTAGAAGTTCATTCGCTGTAATATTCTGCTACCACGAAACAAGATTCTGCTTAAGTTGGTCAATCTCTACAATTGAATGACATCCGATTTCGGCATATAATACAATAATATTATTATTATTATTATTTGACACCTCCAGGGAGTCCAAAGACTCATCGAGGGAGAGTGTGCCAACAGCATCGAACGATTGTCCCTTCCAACTACTAACCGCGCTCAAACTTACTTAACTGAGCCATTAGTAGCAGAAGCTCTACCAATCGACCAACTGTTTAATGTAATGTTGGGTTAATCGATTTTTCTAATAGCAATAGATTGATATATATATATATATATATATATATATATATATATATATATATATATATAAATTCGTAAAATAAATGGATAACATGAGTTCTGTAGTGTAATTAGAGAAATAATGCTCATTAATTCAGTTTCAATACAAAGCTGTAATAAAACACGAATATGTACAATTTTAACCATTCTAAACATCAATTGTTAAAACAGACTTCGCTGAATTAATTACGTAACAAACATATTTTAAGAGATTTAACAATCAAATATTGAGCTGAGTACATTTTAAAAATATAAGAAATCACTACACATACTCATTCCCGAAGCCATGTTTATGTCTGAATTTATGTGTACTTCAGCGCCATCTGAAACTGGTAAATTAAGAATGAAATCTATAAAAGGTACTTCGTAATATATACCCTTAATTGGCACACAATTGGAACAGTAACCTTTCACAAAGAGTAACTTTCTCTATAATAGAACGATAAGCAGAATAGTATAAACGATGTTTCGAATTGCAATAATAACAATAAAAAAAACGACAACCTCAATGATACTGAAACTATAAGTAAAAAAGAACTGTATATTGATGGTGCCGTTGTGGTAGTATAATAATAGTGGTCAGGGTTGTAGTAGTAGGAGAGATTGTGAGTTATGTACGAGTATCGTGACCTTAGACATCTTGGAGGTGTCATGAAATAAAAATAATGAATACTGATTAATTTAGAATTTTTTGGATACTTCCCGGGTGCAGTTTAAAACTATAAGCCGCATATTTATTTTGTAACAGTGATATTAACAGAGAGCCTGTGTAGCTCAGTGGATGTGGCGTTTGCACACCACCGCGCTAGGCCGCACGAAGGAAGTCTTGGTTTCGAGTCTAGTCGGCGACTAGAGGAAATTTTTCTAAGCCTTTTTTCGACCGGTTCCCGAGTTAGTCGATCTCTGGCACGGGCAAGCAGGTTTTTCCTCCCGGAAACTCGGGTTTTTCGTCCTGTAAACTCAAGAAAATCGACCGTAGAACCCACATTATTTCAGACATTAAATATATTGTGTTAGGGTTAGAGACCACGAGATGGCGGCACATTTGAGCCGTCTCTCTTCACTGCGTACCGCTTAATTAGTGATAGCCTTGGGCCATCTGTCTCTGATTGGGTACCAGTGGAGATTGAACTGCCCACTCAGTCTCCAAAAGTTAGATAGGGCTAAATGGCCTCGCCTACTCCCGTATATACGGGAATAAAAAGGCGTTAGCTGATTTTTTTTTTTTTGATATTAACACTTGTTTGCAACAATTTTAATAATATCCGAGTCGGTGACAAGAAGATTGTTCTGCATCTCCAACCCTCGATACAGTTTCATATAGAACAAACATTTTGTCACAAAGGAAATTTCACACTAACCTTATAGTTTTTATAAATCACCTTTATAATCAAGCAGTTGGATATATTATTATTATTATTATTATTATTATTTACTTTATGAGCAAAGGCATCAGTATCATTTATTTTAAGGGTGAAATTAATTACCTATCCCTTTGTTAACTGAAAAGTGAAATAGTTATTATTATTATCATTTTTACCAGAAACCTCCAGGCAGTCAGGAACTCATCAAGTGAGTTTTACAGGCAGTCATAACTATTCTAGAAATCACTCACGCTACCTGAACTCACAGCAACAAAGGCAATTCAAGCATATACTGCATTGTGATAGAAAAACAAGCTCTCGCCCATTTCTGGACTATATTCGTTCTTCTTCTATGGATGCCATGACGTGCTTTCCAACCTACATAAAATTAAAAATTTCATCTACTGTTTGACTAAATAAATCTTTCAGAAGTTTGCAGGTCTCTCTCATTTTACTCCCCACCCTTTCTACTGATTGCATGTGTTGGCAACACAACTCTTCTCGATATGCCCTCAAAATCTACATTCCACAGTCCCAATTTTATCTTTATCGCTCTCCACTGTATAAACTCTCTCTCTCTCTCAACTCAGATACCAAGGCAAATCTGCGCACAAAAGTCTTGAAAAGATCGTCGTAGATGATAGTAAAGAGAAAAATAACTTTCATATTCATAAAGGTTAATGATCGTTTCGATACTGAAATTATCTTCTAAGTTGTATTCACAAGTTTTGCTATATGGCGCTTAAACTTCAACTTCCTATTGACTTAAACTTCATCATCCTCAGCGTGATCAGATTCTTCTAGCATAATCCCACCAATACAAGTAATCATTGGATATCTCATTACATCAAAGTGCATAACATAATATTACATTACAAACATTGAGTGGACAGCCATTTACACATTCCCATGATTCCAGCTTATTCAAATCCTTTTGCTACTTTAGTAGAATTCGTGAGTACCTTACCTATCTTGCATTACCAAACAGCTGTATGTTACCTGTCAAGCATTTCCAATGTTTATCACGAAAATATTGAAATACTCAGCCTACAAAAGTTATTATATAGGACTAAAACTGCCCTCGCCTACTTCCTGTAAGGAAATAAAAGCAATTAGCTGATTTTATCATTTTGGAAAAATTGGTAAAAGGGCTTGCATAAATGGGTTGGCAGTTAATTCCATGGTGTATCCATATCCCTTGTCTTCCTCAACCATATTATATTAAAATGAGTGCAAGCTCAAACAAGATGTTCCTTAGTGAACCCATGCTGCGCTTACAAAGTGTAGATTTACTGTCAACCCATTTATGCAAGCCCTTTTACCAAAAAAAAAAAAATCAGCTAACGCCTTTTTTTTTATTCCCGTATACGGGAGTAGGCCATTTTACCAATTTTTCCAAATTGAAAAAATCAGCTAATTGCTTTTATTTCCTTACAGGAAGTAGGCGAGGGCCGTTTTAGTCCTATATAACTTTTGGAGACTGAGTGAGCAGTTCAATCTCCACTTGTGGCCAATCAGTTATAGCCGGCTCAAGCTTATCACTAAGGGAAGAGACAGCCAGCAAGTGAGGCCATCTCAAGGTTCCTAGCCCTAACACAATATTTTAGTGTTTGAATCAGTGTGGATTCTGTAATCGATTTTCTTGTGTTTACTAGACGAAAAACCCGAGTTTCAGCGAGGAAAAAAAAAAAGCTTGCCCGTGCTTGAGATTGAGTACTCTGGAATCGGTGGAAGAAAGGGTTAGCAAAAGATCCTCTAGTCGGCGTTTAGAACGCTCTTTCTTCGGGTGGCTAAGCGGTGATGAATACAAATACTACTTCCGCTGAGCTATACAGGTTCTTTGTACTGGTAATGGACATTACCAGTGCAAAGACATTGACAGGTCGATAGTAAGGCAAAACACGTTAGTCTTTGCACCTCGTTTGTGCAATGGGGTTATCATACAGTCTTTCCAATCCTATGGGATCTTCCCTGTTCTAGTGAGTTGGATAAACACTATGGTCAAATGCATCGTCGTCTGTTCAGCTGAACAGTGTTCTATCATCCATGCTAATATCTCATCATCCCACATTGCTTACTTCTTCAGTTTATGCGACAGCTCTATACCTCCAATATATGCGAATAACTTCCAGTGAAAAGCTAGAATTTAGTTCACTGTTGCATACAACAGGTTATTAGCTCTTAGCAAAATGGGCACGAAACTCGTAATTTGAAAAATATCTTCTGCATCAGTCACCCACATACCATTTGCATTCAGTTAGTTTTTACTTACACATTCCTTATTTTTTTAATAGCAACAGAAAGATAAAATTCTTTGGCATTTTATTAGATTGAATGACAAATTCCTTGTTAAGAAAATTGTAAGGCATGTGCCTTATAATTTTCATAATCGAGATCCTCATTCTTATGTAGAGATTGTATTCCTTCCATATCATATTTTTCTTAAAAATCACTTGATTACCAATATTGCATATCAATTTCGATCTTAATCTATTTATTATTATATTTTTATTTTTGTCGTAGTTATTTACTAGGCATATCAATTTAGATAATGAATCATCACGTCCCAGCAGTAATTATTGTTCACATAAATATATCTAATTACCTCTAGTTATCTATTAGCCAGATAATATATATATATATATATTTAGATCTATTTAACGAACACCTTATTATATACTTTTTTCCATACTAGTCCTGCCACAAGAGGTTGAAGTATGAACATTTTCGTGTCATTTCTACAAAGGATTAATTATAAAAGGAAATTTTTATTTTTGCTGACAAGCTGAGTTTCTGGTCATTCATGTGCACTTTTGAGGAAGGCATACAAATTAAGGTTCTAGGTATTTCCGGAAACTTTTGGTGAATGCTATTGCAGCAAACAGAGACTCATTGAATGGAAGGGAAGAGGAGGAGTAGGTTCTGCAGGTTTCCATGGTGAATGAAAAGGAGTTTGCAAAGTGGTTGCTTGTTGTATAAGAATCTTAGTGGAAAAATATAAAATTTGGATGTCAATTTATTGAGGTACTCGTATCACCCATTGAAACAGCAACAGCTCAGGGAAAAATATCACACTGAAAGGGTTGTGCGTGCGTGCGTGCGTGCGTGTGTGTGTGTGTGTGTGTGTGAAAAAGAGGAAAAAAAGAAAAAAGAGTGTGTGAGAAAAATAAATTTTTACTCATAAAGGAATGGCTTTTCTTAAGAGACCATCAAGATACTGAGGTACACAGGCTAGCCTGTGCAGCTCAGTAGAAGTGACGTTAGCAAACTACGGAGCTTGTACGCACGAAGGAAGAATTTCTTTCGAATCTAGTCAGCGACTAGAGGAAATTTTTCTAAGTCTTTTCTCGACCGGTTCCCGAGTTAGTAGATCTCTGGCACGGGCAAACAGTTTTTCCCCCCCGGAAACTCGGGTTTTTCGTCCCGTATTCAAACACTTGTCGCGCGTTATAAGATCAGTATAACAATAAAAACAAGTTGGAAAATTAAATATTTTAATATGAGTAACCACCTTTTATGATGCACAACATAATTTGAATCCTATTATGTAAAAATTTTGCTCCACATTTAAAACCTAGCAAACCATACTGTTAACTGTTATGACAAGATGGATGACCTTCCCATGGATTTTTATCCCTTCATTGCTTAGAAGTTGATTATGTAGAGGAAAGTTTGTCGAGGGCTGTGTGAGACTGTGTGTACCGACGAGCAGAGCTGCCTTCAGGATCTTATGTTTCCATCTGCCGTTTTCGATGTAATTGGATGACTCTTGAACGAGTTGGTTTGGATGAAGAGCTGCCTGTACCAAGTGTTTGGAGGCAATATCATGAAATAATGTAGAGATATTTGGAATGGCTGCATCTGGATGGAGGAGAACATTTCTGACAAACTACGGGGCATCAAAGATTATTGGGATGCATTTGTTTTATAGAACTTGCAATTTTTGGGGAATTGTGACCACAAGCAGGTGATCCATAGATTAAAGTGGGTATAATGATTGTTTTTTTAGATGTGCAGCTTGTTCTCGGTGCTAATTTGGCTTTTTTGATTGAACTGGGCAACTGCTGAATTGGTTTTTATTGCAGGCATATAAAATGTGGGGGATTCAAGCTGAGGCGACTGCCTAGTTCTATCCCTAGGTATTTCACTTTGGTTTCCATTAGATAGCAACATTGAACATTTAAATTACCCCAGTAATACGATGTTTCTCTTGTAAAAAGTATAGCAGAGCGTTTGTCAGCAATGACGTCTATTCCCCATTTCCTCAACCAATTTTCAAGGTTTGTTGCTATGTGTGGCCTGAGTGATCTGGTCATAATTGCCATGTCGTCTGCATAGAAAGCCATTGTGGTTGATACTGTGCTTGGGACATCCGCAATATAGATGTTAAAAATGTAGCGCGGATAGAAGGAAACCTTGTGGGATACCTGCTGTGATTCTTCTCTTAGATAATCGGAGTCCACGCTATTTAATTTGGAAATTCCGGTTTTTCAGGTAGGAATCAATGAACTTGATGAGATATAATGGAAAGTTATCAGTTATTTGTAAATGAGGTCTTTGTGCCAAACCGTATCAAAGGCGTTTTCCACATCGAGAAAGAGTGCTCCTGTATGTTACTTCCAGTTAAACCCTGTTGTAATGCAATACATTAATCTGTGAGCCAGTTGAATTGTGGTATGACCTTTACGAAATCCGAATTGCCTTTTAGGGAAAAGGTTGGTTTTGTTTGTCACCTCTTTCAAGCGGTTAAGGATTATTTTTCCGACAATTTTTTCGAGGTATGATAGGAGGTTGATGGGTTAGTTCTGAGGGGATTGTGGTGCTTTCCCAGGTTTGTGAATAAGGATTATGTCTGCCAGTTTTCAACGAGTGGGGTAGTAACTGAACCTTAGCATTGTATTAACAATGACTACTTCATGCACGACAGCTTTATGAGGATGCGCTTTTATTACTTTGTTAGAAATCTCATCAGATCCTGGGCCTTTTTATTATTAGGTTTCCTGATAACAGAATATACTTCCTTAGGAGAAGTGCATATATATTCACAGCTGCTGGAGTGCTGAAGTGTGCAACGAACGTGCCAGTGAATTTTTTTCAATGAATAGTAAGTCCGAACGTGTGTAATTAGAGCTGAATCCTAACTCCAGGGCGTCAGTGAAAGCATCTACTTTTTCGTCGTTATATGGCACACAATAATGGAATTATCGGGATAGATGCATCACCTGTTGAATTATATGATATTTTTAAAAAACTTAAGAACAATAAAGCTCCTGGACCAGACAGCATCTCAAACAGGGTGAAAAGGCTGCTGCCTCGAAAAGCTATAGTGCACCTGACCAGTATAATAAATGCAATCTTAAGACTTCACTATTTTCCTTCAACCTGGAAACTGGCTGATGTGATTCCTATACATAAGCCAGGCAAAGCCCCACACTTACCGCAGAATTATCGTCCAATCAGTCTCATCTCCAATCTGGGTAAGTTCGCAGAGAAGGTCATCCTCTCACGACTCCAAACCTCAGTAAATGACCTAAACATCCTCCCTAAAGAACAGTTTGGTTTTCGACAACACCATAGTACTACCCAGCAAATCCACAGAATTGTCGAATACATCACCACTAGCCAACTGGCTCCAGTGCAAAGGACCTGCTTTCCTAGACCTATCCAAAGCATTTGACAAAATCTGGCATTTTGGACTCCTGCACAAATTTATCTCAGCCGGTACCTCACTAAAAATGGTCCATCTAATCCATTCACATCTTCATAATAGATCAATGCAAGTTAAAATCAACGGTTCTACATCGTCCCAGCGTCATGTCTTTGCTGGAGTACCGCAGGGATCTCTATTGGCTCCATTGCTGTTTTCTGTATACATGTCAGACATCCCACACAATCCGATGCCCTCCATTTTGGCCCTGTATGCGGACGATACGACAATACTAACCAGATCTCTCAGACCCCATTTCATTACCAGAAAGCTTCAAGAAAACCTTCTAAAGCTGGATGGTTGGTTCTCCAAGTGGAGATTGGAAGTCAACCCCCGGAAAAGCTCAGCCGTTCTTTTCTCAAAAAGGCCAATGCCTCCTGCAGGAGATATGTTACTATTCAATACTAAAATTCCCTGGCAGACAGAAACAAATTACCTGGGTGTGATTCTCGACAAAAAGCTATCTTTCACCCAACTCATCAAGTCTACATGCCCAAAAGCATCTAAAGCCATAGCTCAATCTATCCACTAATTAATAGAAATAGCAAGCTCAGCAACAGAATCAAATTGCAACTATACCAGATGACAATTCGTCCTATAATCACCTATCCCTCTCCGGCCTGGAGCCACACCTCTAATACTAACATTATCAAAATACAGTGAGTGCAGATCAAGTGATTGAGAATGATTCTGAACGGCCTGTGGTATGTTGGAAACAACCAACTCCACAGAGATACAAATATTCCCTATATTCTCTCTTTTCTACAATCCTTAGCATCCAAATTTTTCCTAAAGACGTCCACATATCCCAACGATTTGGTTCAACAAGCTGCAGCATACGAGCCAACGGACATATTCAAATATAGAAAACTAAAAGGTATATTAGCCTCCTATAACGATGCATAATCTCCATTCAGGGCGAGCAAACTGCTCTTTAATTTTACCCTCACTGTAACCACAACAGATAGCGGGGAATATGAAAAGCATTTTGCTTCACCCTTAAAGACATAAATGTCAATTGTCAATTGTCGGGATAGAGCATCACAAGATAAAACAACTCTGCATAATATAAATAGACAAGTCCGTGAAGCTCTCCAAAAACATCGAAAGCAAGATTGGGAATCCAAGATGACGAAGCTAAACCCAGAGGACAACTCCATCTGGAAATTCTTGAGAACCCTCCGCACGAAAAGGCAACTTATATCCCCAATTCAGACCAAGAAGGGAACAGCCCATACTGACAAGGAAAAGGTATAGGCTCTGGTAGACAGCTTGGAAACTCGATGTAACCCCTCTTATGAAAATTTGAACATCAATGTTATCTACAAGATTCATCGCCGAGTCAAGCAGGCCATAACACAACAAAAGGATGAAACAGAACCAATCACACCCACTTGTCTAGCAGAAGTTATAAATATCATAACCCACTTGAATAACAATAAGGCTCCAGGTCCAGATGGAATCACAAACAAAATAATCAAACTACTCCCCTGAAAAGCCATTGGGCATCTAGTCAATGTAATCAATGACATCCTCAGACTGAAGTATTTTCACTTAACATGGAAGATGGCGGATATCACGCCAATCAAAAGATTGGAAAGAACTCCCAGTAACCGAAAGCTACAGACCTATCAGTCTTCTGTCTAGCCTTGGAAAGGTTGCAGAAAAAGGCATCCTTACAAGGCTTCAGTCAGCAACGGATAAATTAGGTGTTATTCCTAATGAGCAGTTCAGATTCAGAAAAAACCATAGCTTCATACAACAGATACACCATCTGTTCGAATTCATCACCAAAGGCTTCAACTGGAACCTTCACACAGCTGCAGTCTTCATAGATGCTGCGAAGGCTTTTGATAACGTGCGGTATCAGAGTCTTCTCTAAAAGCTCATCACATTCAATATACCAACTATTCAAGTAAAAATAATTCACACATACCTCAAAGACAGATTCATGCAAGTCAAAATAAATGAAACTGTGTCATCCAGATACAAGATCCTGGCAGGTGTGCCACAGGGCTCACTACTCCCTCCCCCTGCTATTTTCTATCTACATAGCTGATCTACATAGCTCAGTGGATGTGGCGTTTGCACACCATGGCGCTTGACTGCACGAAGGAAGACGTCTTGGTTTCGAATCTAGTCGGAGACTAGAAGATATTTTTCTAAGCCTTTTTTCGACCGGTTAGTCGATCTCTGACTCGGGCAAGATGGTGTTTTCTCGGTTTTTTTTGTCCAGTAAACTCAAGAAAATCGACCGTAGAACCCACATTATTTCAGACATTAAATACGAGTTTTAGCATTAGGGACCACGAGATGGCGGCACTTGTTGAGTCGTCTCTTTTCAGTGCCGCTTAATTAGTGATAGCCTTGAAACAGCTATCTCTGATTGGGTACCAGTCGATATTGAACTACCCACTGAGTCTCCAAAAAGTTAGATAGGGCTAAAATAGCCTCGCCTACCCCCCCCACATAAGGGAATAAAAACGCGTTAGATGATTTTTTTTATAGCCGATATCCCTCAAAACCCAAGTTCGACAATCACTGCATTATATGCAGATGATACTGCATTATTAGCAAGCTCTTTCAGCCCCAAACTATCAGAAGACTCTAAAGCAGTATCCATACATTAGAGAAATGGTTGATGGACAGGAGGATCCAAGAAAGCCCATAGAAGAGTTCAGCCATATTGTTCACTAGAAAGAGGGTTCAGACCAAGGAAGACATACATCTGCTAGGAGTTAAGATTCCATGGCAGAGCGAAGTCAAATATCTCGGTGTGATGCTCGACAAAAAATTACAATTCACCAGTCGTATAAAACACATAAGCTTGGAGACATCCAAAATGATCGCACAGCTCTACCCGATGATCAACAGAAGAAGCAAACTGGATACTCGAACAAACTACTCATGTACAGAATGGTAATATGCCCAGTCATCACTTATGCATCTCTATGCAGGAGATGCATAAGTGATTCTGTGTGATTGTCCTCTGTGATTCTGTGAGTTTCTGATAAACCATGGTGCATCCAAAATCATTCTCAGGCGTTGAAAGTTTATTTTTCACTTGGTTAGAGTATAATAAAATTAGTTTAATCCTTTATCCAAGTGTGAGCAAACAATGCATAACATTAGACATATCTATTAGACATATCATTAGACATCCCTTAATGCATAACATTAGACATATCCGCAAGGAGATGTGTTTTGCATTATAGGAGATACTGAGATAGGAGTATTGGTAGCTTGCTCCACCTTTGCAACGAGTTGTCCTGGTGTTGTACCACCTTACCCCAGTCCTGAAGATACTTTCAGGTGCAAACTTTGTTTGCTCACACTTGGATAAAGGATTAAACTAATTTTATTATCATTCTCAGGCATTTATTCTGTATTCTCTCCATACCTAGAATACAAATATTCAAATGCTGCAGAGAATACAGAATAAATGCCTGAGAATGATTCTGGATGCACCATGGTTTATCAGAAACTCGCAGAATCACAGACAAGTCAACATTCCCTACATCACATCCCTCCTCCATGACCTGACAGAAAAGTTCTTCACGAAGACAAACAATCATCAAAACCCGCTGATCAAGCAAGCTTCAGACTACAATGAAGCAGAATTCTGCAAATTTAAAAGACCCAAGTCAATTCTATGCTCAGCTGAACACAGCTAATCTCACTGCCCTTTCAGAGCGAGCTTAAAGCTCAATAATTCTCCATTCAAAGAACTTCCTTTTCAGACAAAGGGAATATGATAAGCATTTATGCACCACCCATCAAATCAGTATCATTTTGCGTTCTGCGAATTGTCGGGATATTTAAACTGTCCGATGTTTAAAAATATTTGAAACTTCAATGACATAGAATCGATGTTGTACGAATTTCAATTCATTGCTCGCTGTGGCAGTTTGATTTTAAGTACTCATAGGTATTTGTATAGTACACTGGGTTTTGAAGTCCAGTGTTTTGATTAATTTTATTCAAAAAAAAACTTGTTCAGTTCTTTATCAAAAATATTGTTATTTAGATTTCTCTTTGAACATGGAGAAGTGGCAGGAAATACTTTCTAAATTTAAATTTGATTCCAAATCTCAGGAAGAAAAGCGCTGTGCATCAGTTAGGAAAGTACATTCACGAGCCATTGAAAGTGAATATCTCAATGCCGGCCCTTCCCACTTACAAGAAACCACTTGCGACACAGGTTATTCAGATAAAAGAGAAAGTGACGCTAGTTATGATTCAAATTCAGATTGAGGTTTACAAGATTCTTCTAAAAAGATCAAAAAATCAGTTATGTAAAAATTCAAAGAAGACAGGTCAGAGGATCCCAATCATGGATCAGTTCATGTAAAAGTAAAGGTAAACTGCTTATTGTATATTTTATGATAAAAGCATTAATGGGCAAAAGTCTAATTGTTCGTCAAGCAAACACTCCAAAACACAACAGAATGTAGAATATAAGAGAGCACACCATGTATAATGTCATTGTTTAAATCCAGTCCCAAATACCAGTCGGAAAAACAAATTAAAGATGCAGAATTAAGATTATGTGCATATGTTGCAGAACCCAATCTGCCTTTGAAGCTTAATGATACTCTTCCATCTCTATTGAAAACAATTTCCCCTGATAGTGAAATTGCTAAGAAAATACAGTGTGGACACAGTAAATGTGACTGTCTTTTAAAAAATGTTTTGGTTGTATATTCACTCAACGAAATCTCAAAAAAACTTCAAAATACTTATTTTCCTTTAACTATTGATGAGTCAACTGATATTACAGCAAATAAATCTCTAGCAGTTGTGGTTTGTTACTGTGATGATTCCACAAAATCAGCAGAGGATTCGTTTTTAAATATCATTTGTATTAGTGATGCAACAAGTTCAGCTTTGTTTGAAGCTCTAATAGAATTATTAAACAAGCTGAAGGTGCTTCTTACAATCTTATTAGGCTTTGCTGCTGATAATGCTTAAGTTATGATAGGACAACATTCTCGCATTCAGGCTCGCCTTAAATCATTAAATGAACATTTATATGTCGTCGCCAAATTCATATGTCACAGCTTTAATTTATGTGCAGCTGAATCATGCAAGGAACTGGAAAATTCATTAGAAGAACTATGTGCAGATATTTACAATTTCATACAAAAAAACCTTAAAAGATTAACAGAATTTAAACAAATTCAGGAACCATCAAACTTAAAACCACATAATTTGCTGAGATTGCGTAAAACTCGTTGGTTCTCAATACATGATGTTGTGTAAAGAATAGTAGAACAATGGAATGCTTTGGTTTCATACTTTATCTTGAGCGCAATAGAAGATGGAATTGAGCAAGCTAAATCAGTTTTAACTGCACTATAAAATCCCTTAATTAAGGCATATTTTCTCATCTTAGCATTCATCCTACCAACAGTAGTAAATCTAAATTTAGATTACCCAGGCTTTGAATATCGTCTTCATCTTCTAATTTCATCAGTAGGAGATAAAATGAAAATGATAATGAAATATTTAATGAAATCTCATTACAAATTACAAATACACCAATTGAAAAGATAAATTCAGCTGACAATGGTCAGTTTTTTAGACATAGAAAATGTATATCTATGGGCGAGAGTGGAAGCCCTTCTAATATGTTTATATAAGAGTGAAGTTCCAGAAAGAGACATAAGACACTTCAAAGTGAAATGTTTGTCCTTCTATGTTGAGTTCTGTAGCCAAGTTTTCAAACAAATAAATTTCAAAGATCCTCCATTAAAAAGTTTAGCGATGCTGAATCATGAAATGTGCAACTCAGTTTGTTTTTACAGTATAATGCCACTTGCTGCAAATTTTTCTGATGTTATTGAGGAAAATAGTTATGAAGACTTCGATAGAGAATGAATATGAAATTTATTGAAGACTGTAGAAGCATTGGAAAAAGGTCAAGAATTCATAGTTTTTTGGAATAAAGTTATTGAAATGAAAAATGCGTTAGGAGAAAAAAATGTTTCCCAATTTAACAACATTAGTTTGAGCCTCCTTCATTCATCAGCAGCAACTGAAAGAATATTTTCAGCAGTGACAATAAATAAAAATAAAATAAGAAATAAACTACCAACTCCATTGATAAACTACAGATTCCTTTTGACAAAAGAAAAATTGAAATATTCATCAGCTTGTCTATTTCTGAAGAGTTAACAGTCGGGTGGTTAGCGTATCCGCTCTCCAGTCAAAAGGCTACGGGTTCGAATCCCGCCGTGTGTATGGATGTTTGTGATAGTCTGTGAAAATACTAGTGGTGGTCGGCGGTAGATGGCGGTGGTGTAGATGATGAAACGTAGTTGCGTTGATGGATACCGTGAGTTGAAGAGTAGGTGCTCTCCCTCAATGAGTCTTTGGACTCCCTGGAGGTATTATGTAATAATTAATGTAGCAAAATCTGTTAAAAATAATGAAAAATATTTCCAGTGTTTTTTTGTTGTGAGTTGTAACCCCTGTATATATGTAAATAACTGAAAATTTAACGTTATATTATTTACATATAATTTGTTACAGAAAAATCTAGTACTTTTTTTTCAGATTTAGTACCTTTTTCCTGCATAAGTTTATGGTACAAAGTCTTTTTGCTGGGTGGTCACCCTACCTACCAGAGGTCGACTACCTTTGGTTCTCGTCGAAGAAATGGTTAGAAAACGTTCTTCTAGATTCAAAGTTGAACGACTTTTTTCGGGATGCTTCGCACACCCCATTTTCACAGTCTTTCACATTCCTATGATACACATGTGATAAAAAAATTCCTCCTCCCCCTACCAAAAAAACCACGAGGAACTTTACTTTTCACCATGACTGTTTGTGTTTATTAAAATAGATATTCATATATGAAGTCTATTTTACGAAACTTTTCGATACCTAATTATCTTAGGTCAGGGTTCATAACAATGATTCCTATTGGACCCCACATTTAGTATGTCGTGACTGCTAACTAGCTTCAGAAATTTTGCTTATGAAAGCCAATTTGGGCATGTGGATTTAGAGGTCTGTAAGTACCGATATTATTATCATTATTTGCATATGACTATGTTGTGGCTTGCAAATAAATAAATAAAATAAAAAATAAAATGAAATTCTTACCATGTTGCGGTCAATAAAATAATAATTAAATAAATAAATGCCAACATTAACTCCCAGATGGCAAGATTAGCTCAGTCTAAAACTATGATGGAATGAATTAGTGTCGTCTGGAGTTGAGGTATGACATGTGCTCTACTTTGCCAGCTGAAAATTATAAGTATGTTTTAATCGCCCCTTCCTAACTTCACCGTTTAAGTAGTTTTAACCAAGATTCACTGTATGTTGGCACCGTACGGATTTGCCCTGAGTAGTTTTTTGTGTGTGTGTGTGTGTATTTTTGTGTGTGTATATATAACTGATGATTGAATGGAATCAATAATAAAGGATAATTTTAATAAAACTGTGGTTATTGTGATATGAACTTTCAAGAATATGATCTCTAGTCTCTCTCTGTAGAAATGGATAAGATTGATTGATTTATTACATTTTTCTGTTTTGATATTATAAGTGGAGTTACAAAACTATAAAAATTTTCCCATGATAATTACAAAATTGGAATGCTGCAATATTTGTGTGTGTGTGTGGTGAAGTAGTGTGCCTTCCCACAATGAATCCTCGGAGGTGTCATAATTATATATATATTTATATACACTCATGAGCAGTTGAATTAGAGATACCTGCCTAGTAGTGGTAGCATCCCCTTTCGCTTTGATGACGGGGTGATGCAGCGTGGCATGGACTCCACAAGGCATTGGAAGTATTGGGGAGCCAAACTGATCCATGGCCGCTGCACAGCCTCCCACAATGCACGGACATTGGTCGGAGCAGGGTCCAGGGTGCGTATATCTCTCTCTCAACAGCATCCCAGATGTGTTCAATAGGATTGAGGTCAGGGGACCTCGGGGGCCAGCCAAGCATCCTCATGTCTGTGGAGTGTTCATCCACCCACTTGGCCACAATTTGGGAGTGGTGGGCTGGTGCATTTTTTTGCTGTAGGTACAGGTCTCCTGCAGGGTGCTGTAGACGCAAAAATGGGTGCACATGATCTGACAGCAGGTCCCTGTATCGTTTGCTGTTGAGGAACGATGGTAGATGTACCAGGGGACCCATTTCTTCCGATGTAAACAGTCCCCATGCGAGGATACCACCACCACCGCGGCATGAACTGTACCCTGCTGGCACGAGGGATCCATCGCTTCATGTGCTTGGTGATGACTTGTACCCTGCCATCGGCATGTACCAATGTGTACCTCGACTCATCAGTCCAGATGACCTTTTTCCATGCATTGAGGGTCCAATGGCGGTGTTCCTTCTCCCATGCTAATCGTTGTGCCTTGTGATGTGCAGTGAGCAGAGGTACCCTAGTTGGCGGTGTCTTTGTACCCCGTAGCGAGGAGATGGGGTTAAGAAGACACCGCCTGACTAGGGTACCATTGAATTGGCAAGTGATCTGCGGCACTGTAGCCCATCTATCCGCTGTTACCATCTGAGCTATCTGACGGCGTCCCCTGTCATCGATACATTGTACACCACGGCAGTTTTCCCTGGCAGCTGTGGTTTTTCCCGATTCCATGTACTCACGGTAAACTCTTGACACAGTGGCCTGTGAAAAGCCTGCACGACTTTGGAGATGGAGTGCCCCATATGTCTGGCTTCGACTATATGGCCGCGATCATGATGTGTAGTGACTAAATGGGCTACGCTGCCAGATGTTGTGAATGTTTTTAAGGAGAGATATGATAGGTATCAAGAATTGCTCCTTCCATTGCCCTTCCTTAATGAGTCCCTGACTTCTTGACTGTGTCTACCTATAATAATAATAATAATTTCCTTTGCCATTAGAAATGAGCTTCTTTACCATTAAATATATTACAATAATTTTGATAAGTTGTCATCAAAACTTATACCAGCATAAATGGATGACATGTTATTACTTTATTGCATTGGCATATTATAGAAAATTCTGTCCTTGACATATTAAAAAAAAAAAAAAGCAGTCGGCTGTAGTATTTATTAATCATGTTACTACTTCATTAAAGAATACTACCAGCATTCTGGATATATGAAATCTGAATGAAAATTTTAATGCAACTTTTCAAAAAATTGTCAAATATTAATTTTTCATCATTATACATAGTTATCCATATTTTTTTTTTTTTTTTTTGTTTATTAATTACTTTACAAATGGACAAAGATCAGCCAAAAGGTATTAAAGGCATGTTTCAGTTTAAAGTATAAATTGGGAGTCAGTATTAGGTACCTTTCTTTTAGACTTACACAGTGATCAGAATACATTTTGGAAAATTATGGAGAACACTACTGTGTTTGAGTAAAACTTTAGTTTAATACTCAAATAAGTTTAGTTTAAGATTTTGGTTTATATTAAACTAAAGTTTTACTCAAACACGGTGGTTGTCTCCACAGTATTAGGTACATTTACATTTATGATGTATCCCCCCCCATTCAAACTGTGGAGAGACTATCAAAAAACGATGGCCTTTACTTATATGATTATATCAGGAAACTATTACTGATATAAACAGAATCATCAGTAAAGATATTGAGGTACAGTGTACAGAGCCAGGTGAAGTACGAGGGTAGTAATAATGTCTACAAGGATGGCTATAATAATGGTAATGCACTTGTTTTTCTGTATACAGGTGCTGTGAGCACTAGAAATAAAGGGAATGAGTTTGTGGCATTGATTGACTCAGCCTCTCCAAAGGTTGTTGGTATCAGTGAAATTTGGTTAACAGAGGAGAATGTTCTGACAGGAGATAGAAATCGAAGGGTATAGCATGCTTTGGACAGGATAGGGAAAATAAACATGGTGATGAAGTGTTACTTATGATATACGAATTGCACCCTCTCAGGATGGAGAATCACAGTGGAGATAACACTATTGGTCTTGAGAGTATATGTGTGAGATGTTTATATAACAAGATATTTAATGGAATGTATTTGCTACAGACCAGGGTATATAATTGGTGATGAGCAGGAAATGTTTAGGCAAATTAGTTTCACAAGTGCAAAGCGAGTGATCCTTATGGGAAACTTCAACTATAGTGATATAAACTCAGAAAAGGAGATGACGTGCAGCAATAAGTGAATTGAATTTTTGGATTTCTTGAGAGACAACTCTCTTCGGCAACATGTGGTGGAAGGAACACAATGATTAAGAGTTCAGGATTTGGTCATAGCATCAGAGGATTTGATTGTGACTAAAATGTCATGCTTGCTCCCTGTTGGTGAGAGTGACCATGTAGTCACTCTCACCGCATGGTCATTCCTGACTTGAAAGAGGATGAATAGGCATGTCGAGGTATTAAAATGGAAAGAATTTATGTGAAATTATAAGGCAGGCAATGTAGGGAGCATTTTTTACACTACTCGCCAACTTAGTTACTCTCCTCTGAGCTCTCTCCACCAATTCCTCATCTCCAAGGAATCCAGGCGACCACATTTGAGCACAGTAATCCAAATGTGGAAGTATCAACGCCTTATAAAGAGGAATAACAAGGAATATAACAAGGATTTGTATTTAACTTTTGTCCATGTGGAAAAGGCATATGACAAAGTGGCAAGATGAAATCTCTTCAAAATGTTATAGTTTAATGGTATAAATGGGACATTATATCGAGTAATACATAGTCTTCATTTAAGCTGTAAGTCAGCAGATAGAATTGAAGGAGTTACAGGAAGATGGTTTGATGTAAATTAAAGATACCAAGAAATTATATGCTTGGTTTAATCCTTTATCCAAGCGTAAGCAAACATAGTTTGCACCTGAAGTATTTTCAGGACTGGGGCAACTCATATAAGGACCCTAAGACATCACATTACTTGTCTTAGTATCCTATAATGCAAAGCACGTCTCCTTGCAGACATGTATAATGCTATGTATTATGGGAAGGGTCACTACCCAGACTGGTTTCGACCTTTATTGAGGTCTCTTCAGTGGGAGCCAGATCCAGAGGTGATACTAAGCAAGACGCAAGACTTTGCTGTCTGTAAGGGCGAAGCAAAATGCTTTTATAATCCCTGCTATCTGATAAGGTTGCTGTGTAGGGAAACGTTTATGAGCCAAGTGCTCTGCCCAGGTGGGTGTGAGTTATAGATTCTCGTTAGGAATTAGGATGGCCTTCGGTCTCCTATATTTGGAGAAATCTGTTTTGTCATAATTTGCTGCTTGTTGTACAAGTTCATTTGGATGTGAAGACGATGCTGAGAAGAACTTTACTGCTGAAGATTGCAGGAAGGAGTAGATGTAGGGGATATTTGTATCCTGGTGGAGTTGGACATTTCTGATATACCATGGTGCGTTTAAGATCATGCGGAGACATTTGTTTTGCACTCTCTGTAGTTTGAGGATGTTTGTACTTGAGGTGTGACTCCAGGCTGGGGACGCATAAGTAATAATAGGTCGAATCATCAACTGATAAAGGAGCAGTTTAATTTTTTTGTCCACTTTGCTATTCCTATTGATAAGAGGGTAAAGCTGTGCAATAATTTTTGATGCCTGTGTACATGAGGCTTTTGTGTGTGGACTGAAGGTTAGTTTTCGGTCTAGCAGTACACCGAGATATTTGGCTTCCTCTTTCCAGGGAATCTTGGTATTAAATAGGAAGATGTCATCTTTGGGAGATATTGAATTTTTAGTGAAGAGAATGGCGATACTCTTCTGAGGGTTTACTTGCAATCTCCATTCCGATAACAGTGCTCTAATTTCAGCAGGTTTTCTTGTGGTTTCTTGGTGGCAAGGTGTGGCTTAATAGAATCGTCGCTGGGTAGATAATATATCATTTAGTTTGACTTGCATTCGTCTGCCACTAAGAAATGATTTTGTAATTTGAACTAGATCTAATGGAATGCCAGCTAAAATCAACTTGTATAGTAGTCCAAAGTGCCATAATTTGTCGAATGCCTTTTCTAAGTCAAGAAAAACTGCTCCGGTGTATTGGTGCCAATTGTAACTTGTGGTAATGAACTCGATTAGTCTGTGAATTTATTGAGTGGTACTATGAAACTGGCAAAAACCAAACTATTCTGCAGGAAGGATGTTTAACTTTTTTACTGAAAGTTGAATTCTGGAAAGGATAGCTTTTTCTGCTATTTTGTGCAAATTAGAAATCAGACTTATGGGACGATAACTTTGAGGCTGCTGAGGATCCTTGCCAGGCTTATAAATAGGAACCACGTCTGCCAACTTTCATGCAGAAGGAAAGTACTTGAACCTGAACATAGCATTTATTATTGTTGTAAGATATACAATGGCCTTTCGGGGTAGCAGTTTAATAACTTTGTTGGATATGCCATCAGGCCCAGGAGCTTTTCTATTTTTTAAATTCTTTATAATGTCATAAATTTCAGCTGGAGAAGTAGATGTGAGTTGGCTGGTACAGGTATCAAGCAGTTTTAATACGTGTCTGATGTGGCGGTGGACTTTGTAAATATGATTGAAATTTAGATTATCATACGAAGGGCTACACTGTTTTTCTAAATTTTTAGCTATAGTTTCGGCTTTTTCTGCATCTGTGTAAATGATGTTCAGATCAGATTTGAGAGGGGGAAGAGATTTGTTTTTGTTTTTGATGTTTCTCAGCAGCTTCCAGATGGTTTGATCACTGGGTGATATGGAGGCTAATTTGTCTTCCCATAGTTTGTTTCTGTGGGCTTTAAGTGCATCTCTCACTGCACTGTTCATTTTGTTGAGATATTTATTGTCTTGGGGTGCCCTGGTGTTATGGTATCTTTTTCTTGCTTTATTTTTTTCCCTGATTCAGTTCATTATATCTTCAGGTAGTCGATTAGGCTTAAAAACAGTTGAATTTGAAGAGATAGATGCTATGGCTGTGTTGATTTGATCAGTAAGTGTATTGACTGCAGATTCGATTTCTTCCTTGGAATTAATATGGGGGACGGGTCAATGTAGTTTGGAAGCATTTTGGATAGTTTTTCCCAAGGTATGAAGGTGTGAGGTGATGGGGAAGTCCCCTTCTGATAACCCAGTTGGAGCAGAATAGGATTGTGGTCAGATGATAATTCATTCAGTGATTCCAGAGTGTACTGCAGGTTAACATTCTGGAGGACGACTGGTTTCTCCGTGATGAGGATGGCTGTACCACCACCTCTATAATCAAGCCTATCATTCCTGTAAAGTTGGTATCCTTTGAATTTGGGATTGTCAGCAGGTCTCAAATGAGTTTCATTAATTAGTAACATATCTGGATTATATCTGTCATTGAATTCTTGTATTTCTAGTATTTTATTTTTGAGTCCGTTAGCATTCCGAGCAATAATGTTTAAAGAATCTGGTGTGAATTTTTTCCTATGCATTGGAGAATGCAGATAAAATGGACTGTGTGCTGTAAGAATCTTTTTGTAATGCTTAGTGATGGATTTGAGTTACTGAAATCCTGTAACATATTTGCAAGAGGTGATGATGATGGCTGTTATATTTGAATGTGGGTTTGGCATATTCTGGTCCTGATTGTCTTTTTGGGGTGGGCCACGTCTGCAAATGTTCTAGTTTGGTGTTGAAGGTTCATTTTCTTGGAGGGCTCAGTTGATGATGGGTGAACACCTGTCATCCTTTTGGGTGACTGATGAACTTGAGTTTCTGGAGCTCTCGTTTCTGATAATGAGGTGGATTGACTGATTAACTCAGTTTGCCTGTTTTTGGGGTGGCAAATGCACCCTCTGTAATTAGCAGGGTGAGGGTCACCACAATTAGCGCACTTAGCCAGGGTGGTTTTTGGCTTGGAGCAGGTATATGTGGGGTGGATCTCACTACATTTTAAGCATCTGTATTGAGCTTTGCACAACTTCTGGGCATGGCCAAATTTTTGGCATCTATGGCACTGCCCAGAAGAGGCGCTCTTCCTAAGTGGCTCCGGTGAGACCTTAAGCCCACAGATTGTCTTCAAGTTGTATATGTTTTTGTAGATATTATGTATCTCCACCAACACCAGAGGCATAGGGGTCTTATTTGATCTGTTCATTCTGCTGACCTTTATGGGAGGCAGATCTTGCATGAGGTCAGCAGCTATTTCATCTGTTTCGATGTCGTCTGATACTCCTCGGAGTACCACTTTTAAATTTTTCTCCGAGGTAAGTCTGAATGTATGATACTGGATACCTCTTACATCCAACTCCTTGGTTAAATTTCTATAATCAGTCACCGTAGTGGGCTGAATTTTGATGCCCTCCTCTATGTTTTTGGCAGTGGAATAGTTAATCTGCAGGTTGGCCAAGGTCATTCTTAAGACTGTCCATCTCTGTTTCTCCATTAGAATGACTGGAGGCACCTTTTCATTAGTGGAGGTAGAGGAGTCTGTGTTGGGGGGCATCTTCATCCTTGCCATTATCATTTGTTGACTCTGAGGCGAGAGTTTTGCGCTTTTTGTGCATGTGTGTGTGTCTCCTTGATCTGAGTGAGTAGAGTCAGAGATTACTAGATTTAGTTTTTCCTCCATTTGAGGAGTGTCTTCATTTTGATCATCGTCAGTCCTTGGTAAAGAATAGAAATTTAGGAAACCGGGCCATTCAAGCTCGAACTTCTTAAGAAGTTTCTTTAAAAAGCTGAATGCCAGCTCTTTATCTAGAGAATCTATGATGATGTCAGGATCTATCATAATTGATGGCCATTTAAGCTTAAACTTCCTTTGAAGCTTATTTACACGGATAAGTGCCAGCTCTTCATCAAGAGAATCTGTGAGGATGTCCAAATCTAACACGTTCATCATTATTAATTTGCGTGTAAACACAAGTGAATCCTGTGAGTCTATGAACCTGAAATAAATGTGCCAACAATGGCGATTCTTGCGGCTGTTAGGCCTAGCGAATTTCAGTTCATTTACTTGCATTCTCAGATTAATAGCCTTCCCAAACCCAACACAACTGAACAGCAGTACTCACGAACTTCATTTAAAATTAACTATAATCAATTCACTATCAACACATGGAATAAAACTGTAATGATTTCAATCACCACATTGTATAACATAACATGAAATGGCAAAATCAAACCGCGAACATTAACAACATCATTAAAATGGCGAGATCTAAACTCCAGGTGATACTAAGGTTGAAGTAATGCAGAAGTCATATTTTCATATACGAGTTGCCTAAAGGTGTCGCACCTTATTATTAAATTACTCTGAATTAGAGAAAGTTGTTGGATTTTCACTTGGTTATACTATAAATTAAAGATACCAAGAAATTATATACTTGGTTTAATCCTTTATCCAAGTGTAAGCAAACAAGGTTTGCACCTAAAGTATTTTCAGGACGGGGGCAACTCGTGGTAAAGGTGGTATGCCTTCACATCATTTGCCGTGGTATGCCTTAGTATCACCTCTGGGTGTCTGGCTCCCACTGAAAGACTTCAATAAAGGTCAAAACTGGTCTGGGTAGTGATCCTTCCCATAATGCATAGCATTATACATGTCCACAAGAAGATGTGCTTTGCATTATGGAATACTAAAGCAAGTGATATGAAGTCTTAGTTTCCTTATACAAGTTGCCTCAGTCCTGCAAATACTTCAGACGCAAACTTTGTTTGCTTACACTTGGATAAAGGATTAAACCAAGTATATAATTCCTTGCATCTTTAATTTATAGTATAACCAAGTGGAAAAACTTCCAAAAACAAGATGATGTTATGTCAGGTATGTGACAAGGGTTTACATTATCTCCTTTGTTATTCATCATCTATATGAATCACATTATGCAGATATGATCTTTACTTTATACAGATTATGTTACACTCCTAAATAAACCCAGGACAAGTTTGCAGTATTCTGTGACCAAATGAATAACTGCTGTAATAAATTTAGTATAAAAATCAGTAATAAAAATAGAGAATCAGTGAAAATATTCAGAAACACTTCAAACATCAACTGTTTCCTCAATGGTGAAACTATAGAACAAGTAAAACAGCTATTTAGTCATAGTAAAGCAGCAATTTAATTGCCATCTTCACTATTTTAGGGAAGATGGCAATTAAATATGACGGCCTGGTTAACCGAGTGGTTAGCATATCAGCTCTCCAGCCAAAAAGCTGTGGGTTTGAATCCGAATTTTTACAGATAATCACAAACATCCATGCCAATGGATGTTTGTGATTATCTGTGAAAATACTAGTGGTGGTGGTGGTCGGCGGTAGATGGCATTGGTGTAGATGATGAAGGTAGTTGCGGTTGGTGGAGTGGTGAAGACGGAGAGTTTAAAGTAGATGTCCTCCCTCGATGGGTCTTTGGACTCCCTCAAGGTGGCACATAATAATAATAATAATAATAATAATAATATTACTTAAATTAAGGGGATATTAAATCCCACATAGTTTTAAAACCGAATAAGAAACTCAGAGATCGGAATCGGAGAGTTTCTTGCCAAATATAGTAAACTATAAAGTATCGGCGACGCTAGCGTTAGCTAATGCAAGTGATCCTAGTACGTAGTACAATACCGGGCAACTCGTTGCAAAGGTGGGGGAAGTTCAGATCGCTATTCTTAGGTATTTTCCATAATGTAAAAACACATTTCCTAGGAAATGTATGTTGTTATTACATTATGGAGGGAGGTCACTACCCAGACCGGTTTCAGCCTTTTTTGAGGCTTCATCAGTGAGTAGCTAGACCTAATGCCAAAGTGTACAGCGAAAAGAACTTATGTACTCTGCGAACGAGTTTTCCAAACAGGTGCAACCATTAAGTTAAGTATAAAGAGCTAATAAGCTTCATTTCGGCAATGAAAACATTACTTAAATTAAGGGGATATTAAATCCCACATAGTTTTAAAACCGAATAAGAAACTCAAAGATCGGAATCAGAGAGTTTCTTGCCGAATATAGTAAACTATAAAGTATCGGCGACACTAGCGTTAGCCAATGCAAGTGATCCTAGTACGTAGTACAATACCGGGCAACTCATTGCAAAGGTGGGGGAAGTTCAGCTACTCACTGATGAAGCCTCAAAAAAGGCTGAAACCGGTCTGGGTAGTGACCTCCCTCCATAATGTAATAACAGCATACATTTCCTAGGAAATGTGTTTTTACATTATGGAAAATACCTAAGAATAGCGATCTGAACTTTCCCCACCTTTGCAACGAGTTGCCCGGTATTGTACTGCGTACTAGGATCACTTGCATTGGCTAACGCTAGTGTCACCGATACTTTATAGTTTACTATATTCGGCAAGAAACTCTCTAATTCCGATCTTTGAGTTTCTTATTCAGTTTTAAAACTATGTGGGATTTAATATCCCCTTAATTTAAGTAATGTTTTCATTGCCGAAATGAAGCTTATTAGCTCTTTATACTTAAATAATAATAATAAATATGGAAATAGACAACAGTATTATTACAGTTGGTATGGTAGGAAGTCATCTGAATAAATATATATGGAATAATAAAGAAATTAGTCAGAATACTAAATTTGCTGTATACAAGACAGTATTCAAACCAATTCTAATTTATGCATCTGAGGGTTGGGTTAGAAATAAAACATGTAATCAGTGACTGGATACCTCTAATATGAGAGTTCTGAGAAAGATTGGGGGTAAACAGATGGCATCAATTAAGTATCACATTAAAAGTTGAGGATCTTAGGAGAGAACTCACCATTGCTAGCATTCAGGAATATGCTAGCAGAGCTGATCTCAGGTGGCATGGTCACCTAAACAGAATGGAAGAAGAAAGATTACAAAAAAAAATGTTCTTTGCCAGGTTGGCAGGAAAAAGACCTAGAGGAAGACCTGTAAATGTATTATAGATGGATTGATACAGTAAAAAGTGTCTTAGAAGGTAGAAATATAACATCTGATAATGTTAGTGTCTTGACACACAACAGATTAATTTGGAGCAAAACTGTTGATCAGAATTTAGTACTGATATAGCTTTTTCATGTACTGCTATCATAGCATCCTGTACACCTCCTTGAGGGTACATATCAGGAATTTAATGATGATTAAAATTAAGTTATGATCACTTCCCATTTCACATCCTCTGTATACTTGCATCCTGAACCGCATGAAGATATCACTATCAGCGATATTGTGCACATCTTTATTTTGGAGCATATTTAGTAATGACTAGTCTTTATCCTGAGCAGAAATCCAGCTGGTACTTACCATTAATATTAACCTAAACATTTTCTCCATATTTTTACAGAACATTGCTATATGCTTGTGGGATTCATTTCCTAATGAGTCCCTTATTGGAGATCTAAATTTCCTATTTAGATCTCCAATAAGGATCACTTTTTTACCAGTTTCTTAGTTAGTTGCATGCTGTAATGCAACTAATTTCATTGTCTATTTCCCTATTTTTTAAGTTTATCCACAACTCAAATTTCATATTCTTCAAACACTGCTGCTCTTAAGTTTTCCAATTGCTTTCTGTCATAGTCAGAATTTTTAACCTAAAATCTCCTGTTTTTGATTTTCATTTGAAAGTTCTCTCATTTCCATTCTGTGCAATTCATTTGTTGTCTTTATCACTCCCATAATTCCACCAGCCATTCTGATTTTGAAACCAACCATTCTGAAATCAACTGCACATATCAAACAGCTAGAAATACTAAGACATTTTCTTTCACCATTGATTCATATCTACCAGATAACCTTATTCGCTCTTAAATAGTAGAACTCTTGCTCACTAATGACCATATACTGTGGATACGGTTTGTCGTTTAGACAATTTAAACCATTCCCTAGTCTTGATTTCTTTTCCTATGGAGTCATCCACATGTTGTTTATTGTAAGAATGCCAGGTAGGATGATCATCAGTACGTCTGTGCCCCATTTCCTTAGATTGTTTTCAGTCTTCTCATCAAAACATTTGCACTGAACATATCATTAAAGCAATTGTTATTGATATGGAAACATTTATTTTCTATTTCACATCAAATTCTTATCCTTGGTTCCTTATCCTTTTAAGCCTTGGTTCTCCAAGAAATGTGTCAAAGCTATATAAGAACTGAGTATATTGCAGTTGGCTTTCATTGAAATCTCCATCTTCTTTCTCATTTTATACTTAGGCACAAAGGCAGCTGGTTCTGATAGAATCATACCTATTATGCTCAGGAGATGTACTCCTGAGCTAACACCTCTTCTTTATCATCTATACAAAACATCTACACACACACACACACACACACATATATATATATATATATATATATATATCATCTATGCCAACTGAGTACAGTTTAGCATCTGCCTTACAGCATGGAAAGTAAGTCCTGTAAAAATTTATGGTGATTAAATTAAATCTTATTAAATCTTGTCTTCTATGCCTTCACAAAATATACGTTTTATTTTATCATATTCAAAACTTATTCTCAAAATTTTACTTCACTTTAACCTTATCTTAACTTAATTCTTTAATCTTACTTTAACTCAATCTTAACTTAAACAGTCGTAACTCTGAGCTCTTAATCTGTTGCTTGATTTAATCTCTTAAATTTCAATCCTCTCTTTCCCTTTTGTCTCAAGGCCACAAATATTATTATTGACGTGTGCAAAACCTTTAGATCTAAGAAATTGCCTCTGGCTGGAGCCAATCTCTTTCTTTGTTCAGACAAAGAAAGAGATTGGCTCCAGCCAATCTCTTTGTCTGAATAATGCATTTTTCTAAATTGAAATTTGGAAATTTATTTGATTTCTAGCAGCGCCACCAAATTTCGTGGATAGGAGATGAATATACTTCCAAAGAAAAACACTCAGTAAAACACGGAACCTTTCTCTCTCACTTAATACTAAATCTAGCAACGTAAAACTTCTATACTACAGTCATGGCTATTCAACTCTAGGACACAGATTCATTTTTATGAGCAGTGCATTGGTAAGTCGGAATCAGGCAAATTATTTAAACAAGAAAACAATTTATTCATAATCAAAAAGTACAAAAGGGTTAATGCTAAAATTACAACTTAATTCTCCGGCTCTATACTTCAATATCAACTCATGAATACAATTAAACCTCTTAGGTAAACAGTCCTTGTAAAACAACATGTCTGTGATATTTCTTTAGTTAACACTTAATCACACAGAGCAATTCTTCCATTCTAAACAAAGGCAGGCTTAGCTAATACCATTGTCAACAATATTAAGCACATATCATTTCACCTTAAAATATGCTAAGTTTTCTCTCATACAACTGAACAAGATAATTCTAAGAATAGCTTAATGCCTATAGTCCTTAATTATTATTATAAAGAAAACTTCAGACAAATCACCGTCACAATTCTGTCTTTAGTAAAAACAACATAAATAACCTTACTTTGAAATGGTAGTCTAGTCCACTCTCATAGATTCTTGAATTCTCTTTCCTCTGTACTTTCCGATCTCAGCTATGCACACGGGAGCTTTTTCTGGGACTTGTGAGATCTCTTCTTACTATTACGAACTTCAGGAACTTGGCAGCATGAAAATCCAGTAACTACTTTCTTCAAGCACAACTCAAATTAGTTGTCTCACACTTCTGGCATCTATTGGCTGGAACGCAGGACGCTGACCTTGAATTGGGACCCAGACCCAATACGGAACAAAGATGAACTTATTCTGCCACACACATCGAATCTGCCTCTCCTTCTGTGTGGCCTTCCACCTGAAGACGATTAACAAAACTTTGTTGCGACTCTGTAACCTCTGACCTCCGTTGCCATAACCCTCGTAACTTACATCGCAACCGCATAACCTGTCTCACCGTAACCCTCTTATGACTGCGTCGCTGATTTTTCATCTCGTTGTGTCCCTGTTGTCCCCATAACGTCGTAGCAAGCCCCTTTTATCTGGTCCCTTTGCCCTTGGGTTCTTCTACGTTTTAATCCCTTGGGTATTTCATGGGTCTGCACTTACCACCTTTTTTCCGTCGTTGCATTAAGACAGGAAACCCCCATACATATTTGACCTTCAGGATTGTAATAGCCCTAGGCCATAGGTTAATAAGATAATCCATTTGGAAATATCTTTGTCTGTAACTTTCTTTTGACACAAATTATTTCACATTTAACTTTCTTTGTTCTTTTACAAAATTTTTGCGGTTACACTATTTAACAATACACAAAAATTTATTTCTATATTACTAAACATAACAAATTTTGCTGATATCACAAGTATGTTGAATAGAATTTCCTTTTTCCAGTAAAATTGGAAAAAGGAAATTACACGATTTTACAGTCAATATGCAGCCAGTTCCCAGAAAAGGTGATAAATGTTCACCATTAAGCTATTGACCTATTGCTCTCATCTCAGTTTTTCTAGAGTAATGGAGAAGTTTATCAACTGTCAACTTCTTCAGCATCTTGAGGATTCAATATTAATTTAAGAATGATAAAATTCACTAAAAAAAAAAAGTAAACTGAAATTCACTTTTTTTAGTTTGAAACTTTGATTGAGGAATAACTGTGCATTATTTACTATTCTTGTAAAGTTACAAATTAACTACAATTATTTTGATTCATGAATCATCATCAGTTTATTTCCATTTGAAAATTGAAAAAATTAAACAATGAAGGGGTATGAGAGAATGGAATCTCACCTTATATGCAGTTGAGAGAACCAGGAAAAAAACAATAACTAAATTATTAGGATCAAATGAAGTGCATATGAAATGTCAAAGCAATACTTGAGCTCTTGCCAACAGTTTTCCTACATCTGAGGCATTATTAGAGCATCTGCTGCAATTATATGCTGTTTCAAATCATCCAAATCTCGAACTTTTCTCTAGTACACACAGTCTTTAATAAAGCCCCATGCAAAAAAAAGTCGATGGAGTCATATCCAGAGATCCAGGTGGTCAGGCAGTTAGGCCTCCTTTTTTGGCCCAACGTCCAGGAAATTTCTCATTCAGAAATGTAGTAACATCTCAATGGAAGTGTGGTGGAGCACCATCTTGCTGAAACATGAAACCTGGGGGTGTCTGTGGAACAGCAAAGATTTGCAACATGTCAAGGTAAGTATGTATTCCTGTCACTGTGGGCTCTATGGAAAAAAAAAATGGACCGATAACACCGTTTTTTTTGCACTCCTAACCAGACATTGACTTTTGGTGTGTCCTTTTCATTTTCAATCACTTGGTGAGGATTCTCAATACCCCAAATGTAACAGTTGTTATTTTAACTTTCCTGCAAATGTGAAAGGTTGATTCATCACTTAATAACAGATCAACACCTCCTAATTGGTTCTTCACCATTCCCAGGAAATTCTAGATATACTTCCATTAGGCTAATGTGCCTAGTTAAGTACATCAGGACCAATCACCTATATATGGATTTTTTGCTGATTATGAAAGGAACAAGAAATTTAGAAAAATACTATAGTGCAACCTCCATTCCTTTTAGTCAAAGAGAAGTTATGAAGAATGTTGGTGAAAGCCTTTGAGTAAGCCCACAATCTAAAGCATGAGAAGTAAGCATGCAAAACATCAACTCTGAATCTGAATATGAAAAATTTAATGTATTTTGCACTGAAGCTAAGTTAGCAAATCTTGATGCAGTCTGCATTCAAAACATGGAGAACAGATTTTGAATGGAATGAAGTTATTAAACTGCAAAAAATGGACTTTTATCTATACATCAGCAGACAAATCTGGTAATGGAGGAATTAGAATATCAGTGAACAAAAAAGATCTCTAGTTATATCTCATCTATCTTAAAAGTCTCCATAGAATAATATCTGTAACTTCAAACAAAAACCACAAATAACTACAACCTCTACCTATCCACCCACTGAGACTTCAGATGACAATTCCTAGAATGATTTCTGCAGTTATAAATTATCTACACATAAACATAAGGAAAAGTATTATTTATTAATTATTAAATATACTGCGAAATATTTCAGTTTGAAATTAACAAACTACTGTCAGTGGCTTAAACAACAGTTTTTTACAAGGTAGAATGCAAACAATTGATTTATTCAAAATAGTACGAGCTACATGATGTTAAATCACTAATAATGTTATGCTTTAATAAATTTAGTTTAATCCTTTATCCAAGTATAAGCAAACAAAGTTAGTGCCTGAAAATATCTTCAGGACTGAGGTAAGGTGATACATCCCTTGGCAACTCGTAGCAAAGGTGGACCAAGCTCTCATCACTCCTTGTTTCAGTATCTCCCATAATGCAAAGCACATCTCCTGGCAGACATGTATACTGCTATGCATTAAGATGAGGGCCACTACCCAGACCGGTTTCGACATTTATTGAGGTCTCGTCAGTGGGAGGCAGACCCAGAGTGTTGATACTAAGGCAGAAGCAATGGAGAGATCATATTTACCTATACGAGTTAACAACGAGTGTACCACCTTATTATTAAATTACTCTGGATTTAGAGAAAGATGTTGGAAGTTTATTTTGCACTTGGTTAGACTATAATAAATTTAGTTTAATCCTTTATCCAAGTATAAGCAAACAAAGTTAGTGCCTGAAAATATCTTCAGGACTGAGGTAAGGTGGTACATCCCTTGGCAACTCGTAGCAAAGGTGTATCAAGCTCTCATCACTCCTTCTCTCAGTATCTCCCATAATGCAAAGTACACCTCCATGCGGACATGTATATTGCTTTGCATTAAGGGAAGAGCTACTACCCAGACCGGTTTCGACTTTATTGAGGTCTCATCAGTGAGAGGCAGACCCAGAGTGGTAATACTAACCCAGAAGCAATGGAGAGGTCATATTTACCTATACGAGTTAACAACGGGTGTACCACCTTATTATTAAATTACTCTGGATTTAGAGAAAGATGTTGAAAGTTTATTTTGCACTTGGTTAGACTATAATAAATTTAGTTTAATCTTTGATTCGAGTGTAAGCAAACAAAGTTTGCACCTGAAAATATCTTCAGGACTGAGGTAAGGTGATACATCCCTTGGCAACTCGTAGCAAAGGTGGATCAAGCTCTCATCACTTCTTGTTTCAGTATCTCCCATAATGCAAAGCACATCTCCTTGCAGACATGTATACTGCTATGCATTAAGGGAAGGGCCACTACCCAGACCAGGCACTAATAAATAATACATGATATATTAATTTACTTAGTTGCTGATATTGTGTTAGTTTTCTACCCAGCATATGCAGGGTACAAATAGTTTGTCACAGTATACAAACAGCAACAATTTGTTAATAGTGGGAACAACTTAAAAATGTAGGCAGAAGAAAACAAAAGTGCTACACAGATGTCATTACAACTCAGAGAGAGTATTTTTGGAATCAGCCGCATCTTGAAAACATTACCCAAACCTCAACAAGTATGGGTGCTTTATCAATTTACCAAAAATCTGGATGACACTGATTTTAAGATTGAATTAATACTTGCTAATTTCTCTCTGTATCCAATGAATGGCAACAATTAGGACTTCAGATTCTTTGTATTGTCCATACAATTTTAAACTGCTATCACTATTGACTAATTGTTACTTTTTGCTTACCTTGACAAACTATTTGTGTTCTGAAGATGCTGGGTAGAAAACATGGAAAATATCAGCAACTAAGTAAATAAATATTTTATTTATTTTCTTATTAGTGTCTTGTTTTGTTTTTTAAACTCGGATAAAAACTCAATGAATAATAATGACTGGTTTCTATTTTTCTGAAAACTGCTTGAAATTGTAGCCATTATACTGGAAAGTAAATCATGAAGTGAATGATGTTTTTTTGTTAAATGAATCTACTAAAGTGGAAGTTGGGATCATCAGTAAATCCCTCCACTCTGAATGATTTTTTTTTTTTTTTTTTTGAGCTGTAGGTTGAAATTGTTGTGAAACATCATGAGGAAGACTGTTCCAGAGCACAGATGTCACCATCATCAAATTCCTGACATGTACTCTAAAGGGGAGTATAGGATATGATAGTACTACATGAAAAATTTATATCATTACTAACTTATCTACAATTTATTATTATTATTATCTAAGATTTTGCTGCAAATCAATCTTTTACCTGTCAAGACTCAAACATTATCAGATATTATTATTATTATTATTCAGACCTCCATGGGGTCAAAAGACTCATCGTGGTAGGTGCTTCCTAAGAAACACAAAATCTATCCAGACTCATCTTGGGAGGTTCCTCCTAGGAAACACAAAGTCTATCATACCATTCCTTAAACTCATTGACCATTCTCACTCTCACCACTCTATCAGGCAATGCATTCCATGGTTCAACCACCCTCCATGCAAAGAAACCACTCCTCACCCTCTTGCTCACAGTTTCCTTTCGTAACTTCCAGGGATGGCCCCTTGTCATCACTCCTTCCTGCCGTTCAACCAAGCGAAAGAACTCCCCAGTGTCAACCCTGTAACCACCTCTCGCAAGTTTAAAAGTCTCGATCATATCACCTCTCCTCCTTCTATCCACCAAACTCTGCAGTCCACATTCCCTCAGCCAATCCTCATAACTAATATTGTACAGTCCTGAAACCATCTTTGTTATCTGCCTTTGTACCTTTTCCACAGTTAATTTATCCCCTTTCAAATCCTGGGGATCAAATCTGAGAACAATAGTCTAACTGTAGTCTGATCAGAGTCTTATACAACGGAATGATAACTCTTTTATCTCTGCAGGTCAGTGTCCTTCTCATTATTGCAGCAATCCTCTGTGTTACCTTCACCACCTTTGCAACATGTCCCCTAAATTTCAGATTTCTATCAATCATCAACCCCCAGATCTCTTGTCTCCCCTACTTCCTCCAGTATAGCTCCTCCCATAGAGTATGCAGGGTCCCATCGATGTGTCCCAAACCTCAAGACCTTACATTTTGCTGCATTAAACTGACACCCCCATTCATTTGCCCATCTGTCTAGCTTGTTCAAAACCTCTTGCAGGGCTACCACATCTGTACTATTACTAATAACCCTGCCCAGCTTCGCATCAACCACAAACAACTGAATATCCCTTGCAATCCACTGGCAATGTCATTGATATAAAGGTTAAACAATATAGGTCCCATTACTGAGCCCTGTGGGTCCCCACTTGTAATCCTCTGCTTCCTTGAAACTTCCCCACCATACACAACTCTCTGGTACCTATCGGACAGCCAATCCTGAATCCAGTTGACCAACCTGACATCGAGACCCATGTGCTGCAACTTAAATATCAGCTTATCATGTGGCACCCTGTCAAATGCCTTCGTCCAAGAAAATAGCAGTATATGCCTTTTCCTCATCAACTGCTCTTGTAACTTTATTATAAAAGGTTAGCATATTGCTAAAACAAGAGCGCCCTTCACAATCCATGTTGACTCTCACAGATAACATTACCCTCATCTGCCTGATGCTGGATACGGTCCCTCACTAATTTCTCCAAGATCTTAACTACTGATGACACACAAACTGGCCTATAATTAGACACTTTCAGTCTGCTACCACCCTTATGCAATAGCACCTTCCTTAACTTCCTTTCATTCCCTGGGTACCTTTCCTTCAGCCAGACTTTCATTGAAAAGCCAGGTCAAAGGCACTGTCAGTTCCCTAGCACATTCTCTCAAAGCTTGTGGTGAAATACCATCCAGTCCCACATCTTTACTGACATCCAGAGTACTCAGTATTTAGAACACTCCCTCCTCCTCCTGCACCACTAATCCTCGAACCTTCCTTATCCCTCTAGTATTAAAATTTACTCCTCCAGGATGAAATACTCCAATAAAGTGTTCATTGAACAATTCCACTATGTCCTCTGCATCAGTCACTCTATTCCCATATTTATCCCACAATGTCATTCTTCCACAGTCATTTCTCCTCCTACTGGCTACATAGCTAAAAAAATTCCCTAGGATTTTCTTTGGATCTTAGGGCCAATCTCTTCTCATATTCTAGTTTCACCTTTTTTTAGCATACTAGTCACTCTCCTGGCCTGTGTCTTATATTCTTCATGCATCTTCTCTTCACATATATGTGGAATTACACGGCTGGTGATTATGAAAAGCTAAGAAAATAGCTTGGTGCTATAGCATGGAATGAGGTGTTAAATGCTGTGTGGGAATTGTCCAAAAGATATATAACAACATCAATGTGCAAATGTATTTTGAAAGTCCAAAGACTGAATAATGTAGGTGTAAATTGGATGAATAAAAGGATTAAGCATGAAATTTGGAAGACGAGGATACTGTTGAAGGCAGCACGAGATTAATTATAGTAGCAATAGATTTTATAAGGAGTATAAAAAGCAGACCAGGAAGGTGACTCAGTTGGTAAGAACAGCAACATTACACTATGAGCAGAAATTAGCAAATTAGGGCAAGAAAAACCCTGTAGAGTTTTTCAGATGTATGTTGCAAGTGGAAGGAACAATGATTCTGGCAAAATGATGTTAATGGATGAAAATGGTAGAAGTAACTTCTGGAGAAGACATTGTTGACGTATTCAGTGATCAATTTGTAAGGGTGTGTTTCATCCTCATCAGTGTGAAATCGTGAAAAACTTAACTGTAGAGGACATAGGAGAGGATGAATCTGATAATGTATCACCATGCATCTTAAGGGAATATTCCAGAGAATTGAAAATTGTATTGGCAAGCCTGTTTAATAAGAGTTCCAAGAGAACTCTTGTTCCAAGACTGGTTCCAAGAGAGTGGAAAGGTAAAATAGCTCCACTGCATAAAGGTGGTGATTGGCTGTGTAGGAGTAGTGGTGAAGGTACTCAAGAGATTGGTGAGAACTTGGATACCGAAATCTATTGATAACAGCGGTATTCTCCGTGGTGAGCATGAGCACCTTCCTGATCACGTTTTACTAACTTATGTACTATAACAAGGCGACAAATTTCTTGGAAAAGGGAGATGCATATGCAGTGGTTTACTTCGATTTTGCCAAAGGTTTTGATAGACTGCCACGTGACAAGCTGTTAAATAAATTGAAATGGATGGGATTAGATAACCGACTTCTGAATTGGATCAGTGATTGGCTGTCAGATAGGTATCAGAAAATTGTATATGGGAGAGCAGTAAAGAGGAAGGTCACTACTGATGTTCTGCAGGAGTCTGTATTGGAAAAATATTTCTGTTGAATTTTTATATTAATGATATTGAGATGGGTTTGATATGCAGCTGTTTGCAGATGATGCAAAATTGGAGAGAGCAATGCCAAGTCAAGCAGATGTTATTGCCTTACAGGAGAACTTGAATACATTGTATGAACGTGCATGTAAGTGAAACTGTCAGTTCAATTTTGCAAAGTGTAAAGTTTTAAAATTGGTAAGCAATGATGAGATGCAAAGTTGAACTGGTGGGGAAACTTTAAAGGAGGTAGAGGAGGTAGGAGTGGTGGTGGTGGACTAGAACCTGAAATTCAGGAGCAACATTGCACAAGTTGTGAAGTCATAACATCAGATAATCACAGTGATGTAGAGGACCCTGGTGTGCAGAAATAAAAAAGTTTATGATTCTATTGTATGAGGTCTCGTGGATTATTGGGCATAGATTTGGTCACAAGGTTTTCATGGTGATGTGGATATGTTAGAAAATACCCAGAGAAGATTCATGAAGGTGGTCAGTGGTTGAAAGTTTATTTTTCATTTGGTTAGACTATAATAAATTTAGTTTAATCCTTTATCCAAGTGTGAGCAAACAAAGTTTGTGCCTAAAAGTATCTTCATTCAGGACTGGGGTAAGGTAGTACAACACTGGGCAACTCGTTGCAAAGGTGGAGCAAGCTAACATCACTCCTATCTCGGTATCTCCCATAATGCAAAACACATCTCCTTGCAGATATGTATAATGTTATGCATTAAGGGGAGGGCCACTACCCAGACTAGTTTTGACCTTTATTGAGGTTTCTTCAGTGGGAGCCATGCCCAGACGTGGAGATACCAGGCAGAAGCAATAGCAAGGTCATCTCTATCTATACAAGTTGCCAAAAGGTGTACCACCTTTTTATTAAATTACTCTGGATTAAGAGAAAGATATTGAAAGTTTATTTTTCACTTGGTTAGACTATAATAAATTTAGTTTAATCCTTTATCCAAGTTTGAGCAAAAATAGTCTGGGTAGTGGCCCTACCCTTAATGCATAACATTATACATATCCGCAAGGAGATGTGTTTTGCGTTATGGGAGATACTGAGATAGTAGTGATGTTATCTTGCTCCACCTTTGCAACGAGTTGCCCAGTGTTGTACTACCTTACCCCAGTCCTGAAGATACTTTCAGGCGCAAACTTTGTTTGCTTACACTTGGATAAAGGATTAAACTAAATTTATTATTGTGGTCAGTGGTCTTTGGAATGTGGAATATGAAGAACAGGTTGAAAGAATGTAAATGGCAAAACCTTATAAATAGGAGGAGGGAGGATGTGATTGAGACATATAAAGTTGGTCAGGGGTGGTTATCAGATTGACATGGAAGAAATTTCTAATAGAATGAGAGAGGGGAGGTAGAACAGAGGCCATCCCTGGAAACTGTAAAAGGAGGATGTGAGCAGCAGGTCATTTCCATCAGGAGTAGTCAGCAAGTGGAATACTTTGTTTGAGTGTGTTGTGGTAAGATGGTGATGGCTCATCCTATGGTGCCCTTTAAGGCACTGTTTGATGAGTTTTGTGTGTGATAGTGTGTACCTCGTATGATGAGATGCTCACTCCATGGTGGTCACATGCTAATATGATAATGATAAAGCCATAATGCATATTGTTGCTGTTATTAATGCAATATTAAGATATCACTATATCACTACTTCCTTGCACGATGGAAAGTAGCAGATGTAATCTTAATCCCAAAACCAGAAATGCAGCACACATCCTCCAAAAGTATCGCCAAATCTGTTTACTTTCATGTTTAGGAAATATAGTCGAGATGATAATACTAATAAAGCTGCAAAATTCTTTGGTGAGAGTAAGCATTT
The DNA here is from genome assembly GCF_054136105.1 of Typopeltis vanoorti. NCBI lineage: Eukaryota > Metazoa > Arthropoda > Arachnida > Uropygi > Thelyphonidae > Typopeltis > Typopeltis vanoorti. The sequence goes on from NC_143565.1 coordinate 56,928,143, forward strand.
GGTGAGCATAATCCTGCAAAATACACTTCCCAAAATCATCCTGACAGGTAAGTTTTTTTAAATCCACTGCTAGAAAGCCAAAGGCTCAGTAATATTATTCCAATCCTGTTATGGTCTACCACCTAGTGGTAGACTAAAACATATATCTCAGGACAAACATCTGATAAAAACCATACTGAACAAGTAATTTTTTTTTTAATATAAAAGGAGAAGGGGAAAAAAAACTCAGTGGTAGTCACTAGCGCATAATGGGTGATCTAAGTCCTCAATAATATTTTTAATCCAGAAATTGGACTCCTTGGAGGTGTCACATAATAATTTCACTGCAAATCTGACTAAGGGATAAAGGACCATAATGCAATCAATCAATCTTGCCAGAACAGTTAACAGTTATAACCTTAATGCTACTTTTAAACAAAAAGTGAAACAATTTTTGTTTAATTTTTTGATTAGGATCCCCTGGCCAACCCTGAAGTATACCAAATCAATTGCATCTGTAACGTATATTGGTGAAACTGGAACATGAACACATCAGATTTAACAATTTTTGGTAAATCGGCCTCTCTGATTAACACTAAATGGAAAAGAACCGGTTCCTTATATTGTACAGAAACTTGGTATGAATGCAAATTTAAGGAAGCCATGATATTTTGATCAACCACACTAATCTAAACAATAATGGTGGCCTAAAAATCTCAAGAATATGGATGGCACACATTCAGCCATAATTTGTTTCAAGGTTTCTAGCAAATTCTTGCTTCATGACTTTTAGCAATAATTTCTTATTTTATATGTTGGCCACCATCAGTGCTGTTTATGTTCTGATTTATCTGTGAGTAATCTCTAGCCAAATGGATAATAGGACTCCAGCTTTTATGTAGTATTTTTTTTTTCTCACCAGGGGTCAGGCCAGTAATCATCATCATAACACTAATTATGGGTGTAGACCATATTGGTCTGTTCCGGTCTCATTATCCATCCAATATCCTTTTTTGAGGTCTACCTTGCCTTCTCTTTCCAATTGGCTTAAATTTTAATATTTGTTTAGGATGTCGGGTGTTGGCCATTCAGTTTACATGTTCAATCCATTTTTATTTATAATTGTTTAGTTTTTCTTCTGTTGATTTTGATTTTAGTTCTTTTAAAATGTCTTCATTCCTTTTTTGATCTAATAATGTGTATTTTGCAGTTCTTCTCATAAATCTCATTTCCCTTGTTTTTATTCTTTCTTTATCTTGTTTGTTTATTGCCCCAATTTCACTGCCATATAATATGTAAGTACAATATGTGTTTCTTTTTGTATTATATTTGGATTGAGTGTTCTATTTATCAGGCCTATAATCTGTAAAAATCTTAAAGTATTTAATTTTATGTCTTTTTCTCCTTCATATGATATTTCACATCCAAGAAAGTATTTATCTGTTCTATTATTTTGTTATTAATAATTATTTTGCTTCTAACTGGAGTTTGTCAACAAAATGGCATTGTTTTAGTTTTATCTATGGAAATTTTCATTCTGACTGTTCTACTATAATGTTTAAATTATATATTATTATTATTATTAAACAAGACCTCATGGAGTCAAAGACTCATCTAGGAGGTCCTTTTAAAAATCACACACACATCTCATCATACCGTGTCTTAAACACACTCAAACTCCTTGCAGACACCACACTCTCAGGCAAGGCATTCCAATCATTCACAACTCTGCAAGAAAAAAACCTGCCTCTCACACCCTCTTTATACAGTTTCCAGGGATGACCTCTGGTTCTCCCCGATCTCCCACTATTCTCTGTAGAACTTCTCCACCATTGATCTTATAACAACCGCTTACCAACTTGTATTGCTCTTTGTAAATTGTCTTCCTTATTTAATATTATTACCTGATCATCTGCAAATAATAGTGTATTTATTTTGTTATTCTGGGAAATTTCTATACCTTGATTGTTTAAGGTGTTCCACTGTATTAATATTTTATTAATGTAAATATTGAAAAGTTTTGGAGACAGAAGGCATCCCTGTCTTACTCCTTGGTGTATAGATTGTTTTCAGACAACTTTTCATTTATTTTTATTTTTATTATCTTTATATATATTCAATATTGCATGTAGTAAAATATTAGGTATATTTATTTTTTGTAATATATCAAACAATGTATATCTTTTTACTTTGTCAAATGCTTTTTCGTAATCTATAAACAAAAGATGAGTTTTTTATTTTTTATTTATCTTAATAAACATTGATTACAATACCAGAATCTTTCTTCTGAACTGCTAAACCATAGAAACGCCTACAAAAGATGAGTTTCCAAATTAAATTCTCTTCTTTTTTCTATAAGTAGTTTTAAACAGAAAGCTGCATCCATTGCAGAGCGTCCTTTTCTAAATCCATTTTGACATTCTAATAATATTTTTTCATTGTATATTTTTGGTTTTTCATTAAGTATTCTGCTATATATTTTGTAGCATGTATTCAATAAACTAATACCTCTGTAGTCAGCAGGTTTTTTTTTATCCCCTTTTTTAAATATAGATATTACTATGCTTGTATTCCATTCCGTTCTATTGGTATTTGTATATATATTATTTAAAAATTTTAATAATCTTTGATGAAATTTTTTTCCAGCAAATTTATACAGTTCGTAGTTTATCCCATCTTCTTCTGCTGATTTGCCATTTTTTATTTTATTTAGGTTGTGCTTTAATTCTTTCATTGTTATCATATCATTTAAGATATTTTGTAAGTTTTGGTAATTATTTTTGATGCCAGTATTATCCGTCCAAAGATATTATTATTATTATTATTATTCAGGTCCCCAAGGAGTCAAAAGACTCATCGAGGGAGGTCCTTCCTAAGACATAAAGTCTGTCAAGACTCATAGAGGGGAGGTCCCCCCCTGAGAAACACAAACTTTATCATACCACTCTTTAAAGTCACTGACCGTTCTCGCTCCCACCACTCCATCAGGCAATGCATTCCATGGCTCAACCACCCTCCACACAAAGAAACCACTCCTTACCCTCTTGCTCACAGTTTCCTTTCGTAACTTCCAGGGATGGCCTCTTGTCATCACTCCTTCCTGCTGATCAACCAAGCGAAAGAACTCCCCAGTGTCAACCCTGTAACCACCTCTCAACAGTTTAAAAGTCTCAATCATATCACCTCTCCTTCTTCTATCCGCCAAACTCTGCAGTCCACATTCTCTCAGCCGATCCTCATAACTATCATTGTACAGTCCTGAAACAATCTTTGTCATCCGTCTTTGTATCCTTTCCACAGTTAATTTATCCCCTTCAAATCCTGGGGACCAAATCTGAGAACAATAGTCCAAGTGTGGTCTGATCAGAGACTTATACAACGGAATGATAACCCTCTTATCTCTGCAGGTCAGTGTCCTTCTCATAATAGCAGCAATCCTCTGTGTTACCTTCACCACCTTTGCAATATGTCCCCTAAACTTCAGGTTTCTATCAATCATCAACCCCAGATCTCTTGTCTCCCCTACTTCCTCCAGTATAACTCCTCCCATAGAGTATGCAGCATCCCATCGATGTTTCCCAAACCTCAAGACCTTACATTTTGCTGCATTAAACTGACACCCCCATTCATTTGCCCATCTATCTAGCTTATTTAAATCCTCTTGTAGGGCTACCACATCTGCACTATTACTAATAATCCTTCCCAGCTTCGCATCATCCGCAAACAACTGAATATCGCCCTGCAATCCACTGGCTATGTCATTGATATAAAGGTTAAACAACATACGTCCTAGTACTGAGCCCTGTGGGACCCCACTTGTAACCCTCTGACTCCTGGAAAATGCTCCACCATACACAACTCTCTGATACCTATCAGACAGCCAATCCTGAATCCAGTTGACCAATCTGACATTCAGACCCATGTGCTGCAACTTAAATATCAGCTTATCATGTGGCACCCTGTCAAATGCCTTCGCCAAGTCTAAGAAAATTGCAGTATATGCCTTTCCCTCATCTAATGTTCTTGTAACTTTATTATAAAAGGCTAGCATATTGCTAAAACAAGAGCGTCCTTTCACAAATCCATGTTGATTCTCACAAATAACATGACCCTCATCTGCCCAGTGCTGTATACGGTCCCTCACTACTTTCTCCAAGATCTTAACAACTACTGATGACACACAGACTGGCCTATAATTAGACACTTCCAGTCTGTTACCACCCTTATGCAGTGGCACTATCCTACCTTCCTTCCATTCCCTGGGCACCTTTGCCAAGCCAGACTTTCATTGAAAAGCAACGTTAAAGGTACTGTCAATTCCCTAGCACATTCTCTCAAATCTCGTGGTGAAATACCATCCAGTCCCACAGCTTTACTGACATCCAGAGTACTCAGTATCTGAAACACACTCTCCTCCTGTACCCCCAGACCTCGAACCAGTCCTATCCCTCTAGCATTAAAACTGACTCCTCTAGGATGAAATACTCCAATAAAGTGTTCATTGAACAATTCCAGTATGTCCTCTGCATCAGTCACTCTATTCCCATTTTTATCCCACAATATCATTCTTCCACAGTCATTTCTCCTCCTACTGGCCACATAGCTAAAAAATTCCCTAGGATTTTCTTTTGATCTTAGGGCCAATCTCCTCTCATATTCCAGTTTCGCTTTCCTTACCACACTAGTCACTCTTCTGGCCTGTGTCTTATATTCCTCATGCATCTCTTCACCTGTCTCCTTATATCTCTTCCATAGCCTCTTTTTCGCATGCAATTCCTGTTTAATATTGTTTGTCATCCACTTTACTCCAAATTGTGTCCTCTTCTTCACTCGTGGTATACAACTTACCATTGCCGATAACAAATATTCTTTCACAATGTCCCATGCACTGGTGATATCCCGGCCTTCCAATTCCTCCCTCCATGAAACTTCCCGAAGTTGACGTCTAAGACTATTATAATCACCTGCCTTATAATTCCACATAAGTTCCCGTCTCTTTGATACTCCTGCATGTCTATTCATTTTCCAAGTCAACACCATATGGTCACTCTCTCCAACTGGTGGGAGAGACATCAACTCAGTTATTATCAACTCTTCTGATGCTATAACCAAATCCAAAACTTTTGAACCTCTTGTTCCCTCTGTTACATGTTGCCTAAGACATTTGTCCCTCAAGAATTCTAGAAATTCCATTCCCATATTGCTACATGCATCTTCCTCTCTTCAATTTATACTAAAGTTAAAATCTCCCATAACAATCCTTCTTCTTTCACTTGCCAAACTTAGCTGTCTAAACATCTCCTGGTCCCTATCCTCTGTGCTTCTGGGTCTGTAGCATCACCCCACTAAATATCCTGTCTTGCCTACCTCTACCTCACACCATACGCCCTCAGAATCATTTGTCTCACTTCCTTCTAAATTTTCCACTCTTAGAGGACATAGGTCATCACTTATCATAAGCAGCGCCCCACCACCATGCTTTCCCCTCCTATCCTGACGAAAAATGCTATACCCAGAGACTTCTATTCCTGTTGTTATATCCCCTTCTGTCAACCACGTCTCAGTGATCACAATAATTTTTAGCCAGGCTGATGCTATCTGCGCCACCAATTCCTCTCCCTTATTCTGGATACTACTGGCATTAGTATAAAGCATATAAATGCCATTGTTTCTATACCCAGCATTATCCCTTCTAGACTCCACTGGGCTCAGTGTTACCTGACATTGTCTCCCTTCTCCCAAGTATCCATTCCCACAAGAGGCCACCCCTGCTATCATCCTCCCTGGGACACACTGACTCGTTCAGAACAGCAATCTCTCCAGATGCCTACGTCCTTCCTCATTCTATCTGTAAAGTAATCCAAGAATTCCTTTACTTCTATTTCACAATTTATATTTGCAGTTTCTTTTATATCTGTATTCATGTGTTTTATTATTTTGTACGCAGTGGGTCTTATTTTATTTATATCGTTTTCTAGATATGATACAAAATTTTCCCAGCTTTCTCTGTGTCTGTTTCTGGTTTCTCTTTTGGCTATTGTTCATCATTTTTTATTCAATTTCATCTTCTTGTTTTTTGCTACTTAACCATCTTTTAAAAGCCAGGTTTTTATTTTCAATTATTGTTTTTATTTCATTGTCCCATATATGTAATTTTTTATTTTTATGATATTTTTTGTCTGTTTCATATGCTGCTGATGCGATAATTTCTTTTATATTATTCCATTCTTTCTCAATGTCTTCATTTTCTTGTATTTTTTCTAAGTAGTTATTAATCCTTTGTTGGTATAAATTTCTTATACTTGAATCATTTAGTAGTCTTACTTTGTAATTAGATTTTGTTTCTCTAGTTTGTTTATTTTCTTATATTTTTTGTAGCCAGTTTGGTGGAAATCTTAGTTTTGCCTGTTACAAAATAGCGATCTGTGTCAATTTTTAGCCCTCTTCTAACTTTAACTTCTAGGAAGAGGTTTGCTGCTTTTTCATTTGCTATAAAGCAGTCTATTATTGATATTTGTTCTCTTGCACACCATGTATATTTATGTATATTTTTATGTTTGTAAAATGTATTCATTATTTTTAAATTATTATATATTGTATAGTCAATGAGTTGCTTTCCATTTTGTTTACTGTTGGTTTATTGTTAATTTTTTTTCATTCCTATTCTGACATTAAGATCTCCAGCTATAATTATATGGTCTGTTTTATTTAATTTTTCATATATTCCTTGTAACTCTTTGTAAAAGTAATGCCAGTAATGGTTGACCAAATTAGTATGACTTTGGCATACTATGTGTATTGTGATCAGTGCTGTGGCATGGGTAGGAGGCGTCCTTGTGCAAAACTTTTTTCAGCGCCCCAATAAAATAAGTTTCCATGGAAAATTTTTGTGAAAAATTTTACTTTGTTAAAAGTACAAAACAGTTTATACGCATACATAAAAATAAATTTTATTTAACAGTAGTAGAACATTGTAATCACTGAAATTCATTAATGAGGAATTTTTAATAATAAACATTTTCAAAAATGTTTATTCCTTAATATATAAATACAACAGAATATATATATATATATATATATATATATATATATATACATATATATATATATATATATATATATATATATATATATATATAGGGGAGGCAGAGGGTTACAAGTGGGGTCCCACAGGGCTCAGTACTAGGACCTATATTGTTTAACCTTTATATCAATGACATAGCCAGTGGATTGCAGGGGGATATTCAGTTGTTTGCGGATGATGCGAAGCTGGGAAGGATTATTAGTAATAGCGCAGATGTGGTAGCCCTGCAAGAGGATTTAAATAAGCTAGATAGATGGGCAAATGAATGGGGGTGTCAGTTTAATGCAGCAAAATGTAAGGTCTTGAGGTTTGGGAAACATCGATGGGATGCTGCATACTCTATGGGAGGAATTATACTGGAGGAAGTAGGGGAGACAAGAGATCTGGGGTTGATGATTGATAGAAACCTGAAGTTTAGGGGACATATTGCAAAGGTGGTGAAGGTAACACAGAGGATTGCTGCTATTATGAGAAGGACACTGACCTGCAGAGATAAGAGGGTTATCATTCCGTTGTATAAGTCTCTGATCAGACCACACTTGGACTATTGTTCTCAGATTTGGTCCCCAGGATTTGAAGGGGATAAATTAACTGTGGAAAGGATACAAAGACGGATGACAAAGATGGTTTCAGGACTGTACAATGATAGTTATGAGGATCGGCTGAGAGAATGTGGACTGCAGAGTTTGGCGGATAGAAGAAGGAGAGGTGATATGATTGAGACTTTTAAACTGTTGAGAGGTGGTTACAGGGTTGACACTGGGGAGTTCTTTCGCTTGGTTGATCAGCGGGAAGGAGTGATGACAAGAGGCCATCCCTGGAAGTTACGAAAGGAAACTGTGAGCAAGAGGGTAAGGAGTGGTTTCTTTGTGTGGAGGGTGGTTGAGCCGTGGAATGCATTGCCTGATGGAGTGGTGGGAGCGAGAACGGTCAGTGACTTTAAAGAGTGGTATGATAAACTTTGTGTTTCTCAGGGGGGGACCTCCCCTCGATGAGTCTTGACAGACTTTATGTCTGTCAAGACTCATCGAGGAGAAAAAAGACTCCCTCGATGAGTCTTTTGACTCCTTGGAGGCCTGAATAATAATAATAATAATAATAATATATATATATATATATAAACAAAAATTACTTTTATTTTAATATAAAAAGAAATATTACACAACAAAAATAATTTGGAGATATGCTTTTAACTATATAACAATCAGTATAAATGTAGATTTATTTTACATATTTATCCATCTTGCTTTAGCCTCCCCAAAATTTTTAATATCTTTAATGTCTAATGAATCCATAATATTTTCAATTAATATAATTGATAAATCCGTTAGACACTCTCCAGACATTGTTGACCGCATATAATTTTTTATTAGTTTCAGTTTTGAAAAACTTCTTTCCCCTGATGCTATGTTAAATAAATATGCCTCACAATTGCAGTAGTTGGAAACGTGTCGGTTAATTTATTTTCGTATATATAATTTAAAACATCCCGAGGAGCAGATTCTTTTTTAATAAAACATTGCAAAGTTTTTAATTCCTCAAATAAAGTCATACCATCAATATCTCAATTGTCAGAATCTTGATTGTTGCTCAGTTTTAAGTGCAAATCTTTACAATGTTTCATTAAATCTTTATCGCTCCAATTTTTTAATTTGCTAATGTCTCTTATAACTTTAAAGTCCTCGCTATGTTGTTTTAAGAGTATGAATCTTTCTGTGACTGAAGTTATTGTTGTGTCTAAAATCGGGAAGAAAAAATTTATTTTAAAATTTTGTTTAGGATCATGCATTGTCTCATCTGATGCTTCATAACCAAACATTTTTGTTTTTGTTCTTTTGCAGATGTCTGGAAAAATAGGATCAATATTAAGATCATTTGCTACTTCTTTTGCAGTTCTAATAATATTTTCAAAATATTGGTCTGTTTGGCGAGTATTTAATTCTTGTATAACATAATCAAGATTTTCTGTAATTTTTCCTATATCAAATGTCGATTTCTGCATTATTTTGCTTGCAACATGTACAAGTCCTAAGATTTCATATTAAACATGAACAGAGCAAATAAATTGAAACGAATAAATCTTTTAAATTAAGTTGAACTCTAGAATCGATATCTTTAGTTTCATCTTCCGTAATATCAAAAAGAGCCTGGTAAATTTCTTTGATATTATTTTTAAGTTGCTTTATTGCTTCTACTCTACTTTCCCACTTAGTAGCAGAAAGTGGTTTCAAATTTAAAACACGAATATGTTTTTTTAATATAGCCCAACGCTTCACAGATATTGAAAAATAATTATATAATTCATGTATTACCCCAAAACAATTTACAGTTTCACATGATCACAAGATATCTAAGCTGCAACACTAACTATCAAATTTAATAAATGAGCAGCACACGGAATGAAAAAACCCTTGAATTTATTTCAAGGATTTTTTTCTGCAGTCCATTATGTTTGCCTCGCATATTTGAACTTATCATAAGCTTGGCCGCGTAAATTCGAAATGTTCATATTCAATAATTTTAAATAATTTTTTATAAATTGAAATAGTCCTTGCCCAGTGGTATCTTCTACAGATTGAAAACCCAAAAAATGTTCATGAATTTCTGCTATATTTTTATCTTTATTTTGATTAACAAATCTAATAACAATAGATACTTGTTCTGTGTGGCTCATATCTGGAGTAGTGTCAAGAATTAATGAATAATATTTTGCCTCTTGAATCATTTCTAAAATTTTTTGTTTTATAGCTTCAGAAATTATACGGATGATTTCATTTTGTATTTTATCACCTAAATAATGAGCAATGTTCCTTTTTTGTGATGTTTGGGTGCGATGCAAGTGTTCTGCCATTATCGAATCAAATTTAGCAACAGTTTCTACTAACTTTAAAAAATTGCCGTTTTCATTTTCAAAAAGTTTTTGTGAAGAACCTCTAAAAGCTATACACTGTCTTGATAAATATTGTATTATGTAGATTGCCAATATTTTTTCTCAGTTTCGTATAATGTTTGTTGTGTGCAATCAATAGTGCATTTCTTAATCAATGACATTTTAAGTTCACTGTATTTTGAATAGTTTTTAATGTGCACGGAACTTGTCTCGTGTATTTTTAGATATGATTCAAATGTTGCCAATTGTTGCAACCGTATTCGTTAGTAAGTTGGGAATTTTGACTACCAAATATTTTGCAATAATAACAGAAAACCGAATTTCGCGATTCTGAATAAACTAATTAACTTCATAAAAGTTTTTCTCCATTTGCTAAAGTTCGATAATAGTGTGAATCGGAAAACTTGCGGCCAGATTCATCTTTGGGAAATTCTTTATTAACTACTTGACATGGGCAATACTCAACAAAACAATCAAGTTAAAAGTTGTCCACCAAAATAAATAATAATTTCTGAAATTTTCCCATAAACTTATTTTTTAACCCCTTAACTGACTATTATTTTTAAGGTGAATGGCCCAAGACTGACTTTTTTTTTATTATTACAGAATTTGATTTTTCAGATGTTTTGAATAATAAATATGCTTACATTTTAAGTATTTTTTGAAAATTGACATGTAGAGATATTAGCCACTGATTGATTTCTCAGTGATATTTATTTAATATTTTTTACATTCTGGTAATTGTTTAATAATTAAGAAATTTCTAGAATATAAAAATTATTTATTAAAGTAATTAGTAAAAGGACCCCAATGTCTTCCAACCAGAACAAGAACAAATATATAAATAAATCTCTTATTGAAAATTATTTATTTTCTAGACATCTACCCAAAATAACAAAAATCTTTTGTTTTCAAAATAAGATAATTAACTAAAATGAAACAATTTAACTGATTTTCAAACTTAGCAAAAATATAATAGATGTACTTACTTTACGTGAATAATAATCCAAATTCACAAAAAATTTACCAAACAACCATAAATATATTTTATAAAACAAAAGGCAACTGCACAGTAACACTGTTACTGTAACACACAAAATGAAATGATGCAAAAATACACCAAAAAAGTATCAAGAAAGGGCCAATTGCAGTATCTGTAAACAAACTTAGATCATCTAAAGAGTTTTATAGCTCATAAATAACCTATGTTTATTAATTTAATTCGAGCCACGTCAGCCTGACGCTCCGATAATCTACCCCGCATATATACGGGATTTTTAGCTGTGGTCCCTCAGCTGATTAATATGTTTATAATTTATAAACTATTATCTTTAAAATTTTATTTGTCTATCAAAAATCCAAAAATAAGTACACAATTAAAATCAAAGTCACTTAAACACACAATACACTCAATATTTCACATTCAAAATTGAAATGACTGAAAAAAATGTAAGAAGTGCATATTTGGATAGATGCTATTTCTTCTATCCAAATTCGAAGTGGAATTTAAGAAAACGAACATTATAATATACACCTATGTTTCAGACTAAATATTTTTGGATAGATCACTGTTTCTGAAACTTCAGATATCCGTGTTCTCCTTCTTTAATTTTCATTATTACTAAGTACCTTTTCAAAATCCCTTATCAAAATAATAATAATAATAATAAATAACAATATATTTCATTGTAAATGTCTGTTTTATTTGAATTTAGATGTACATTTAAACAAAAAAATATGATTTATTTTTAATAGAACAAAATTTATAAAGATACTATACATTTTTACTTAATATAAATAATTTATCATCAATGAGAGGATTTATCATCAATGAAATTGCTTATTTCTATATCTGCTATATTGCTCTCTTTTGTGCGTTTTATAAACCAGTCTTTAACCAATGATCTATACTTAACAATTTGAAAGCTAAAAAAATTACTGTATTTACTTGACTATAACTCAGACTTTTTTTCCAAAATTAAAGCTAAAAAATCGTGCTGCGAGATATATGCGGGGATTTTCAGAAACTAAGGTTTTCAGAAAAAAAAACTGAAAATGGATATGACTTACCAAGAAGCTTCTATTCTCCATCACTTCTGTCCTCGAGAGCATAGTGGTTTTCTTGTGTGCAATCAAAGTTATCTACCCAAATAGAGTCATCTTCTTTCCCATTATATCAAGCAAAAATTACTAGTAATTTCAGACTTGAGATACGTAATGAACAATCCTTGACAAATTACTAATGAGAAGTGAAAGATGTGCACTATTGTAGGCCAGTAGAGAAAAAGCAACTATTAAGAAGTGGATATGATTGGTGCAGTATTAACAAAAGATCGCACGACCCAAACAAAACAAGCTGACAATTAAATTGAAATGCTAATTCTCTTAAACCGATTTCCATAATATCTGAAATGCATTCACTATATATTTCTTAGTTTTAACACGTTCATGACAGGGTAGTGTCAAGCAAAACCATATGTTGCACCTGCAACGTGGTTTGCTTGAGTTGTATATAGCAGTTTCTGTTGGAGGGAAGATGCGATTCATTAATTAGTGTTTATATTCCCAGTTGTCTGTAATTGCACTATTTGTTGAGAAATATATTACACAGTCTGCAAATGTCTGTGAACCTTATCCAGTGACATGATGAAACTAATTGGTTTTTGTGTTTCTGCAGTATAATGGCTGTTGGGAATGGTGTATTGTTTACTGCAGGGAGCGAGTTATCACTCCAGTGTGAAATAATCGACTCCAGTGAGTCGATGTTTACTCTGTGAAATAAAATCTGTGGTAATATTGATAACGTTTCACTTCAAACAAATTATAATAAAACTGGTGATGTATTAAGTTAAAAATGTTGTTAGATTATTAAGAATTCATAATAATTTGACTGATTTAAAATTTCATTTTTATTGCATTAACTATAATTTGTAATTGTGTAATTTATATAGTACAATATAATTCAAGAATAAGAAAATTTATATATATTTTTTTATTATTTCTCTGGTGAAATGGCACCTCTATCTTCAAGCGCCCTTGTGCGGTGCACAATCTGCACAACTGCAATGCGCTGCCCTGATTGTGATGTATCTTGTCTCTCTTTCTGTAAATACATATATTCCAGATATATTCATCTTGATGTGAAGGTTGAAATGTCGAGTGACTGTTTTGGTTTATATTAACTTGAAGTTATTACTCTAACACAGTGCCATAATTCCCCCATTATCCGCAGTCAACCCTGGTCCGAAAATATTAAATGGAAAATTCCAGAAATAAACAATTTATAATTATATAGGCAGTTTATATAGGCAGTGGATACTAGATCCAACATTATTTCAAAGCCGAATGTTTGTAGAAACTATGAAAGTTTCGCAGGTTGACTGAGAACTAGTGTAAGAAGACAATTCAGGGATACTGAAGATTGTATTCTTGTAATCTCTCAGGTCAACTTGTGGAACCTTCATAGTTTCTACAAACATTCATCTTTGATATAATGTTGGATCTAATATCCACTTTTCCTATGAATTCGCAAAATGAAGCTGTATGGCTCTTTCTTTTAGTAATATACAGTTCATAAGTTTTAAGTTACACACTGCTCTGAGTGGTTCTCAGTTATCAGATTGACTGTCAGAATATCGCAGTGCTTGTGTTCAAGTAACCCTTATTTTACTTAATAATGGCCTCAAAGCACAAGAGTAGTGATGCTGGCAATTCGGATATGCCAGAGAGAAGCTGTAAAGTGCTTCCTTTTAAATGAAAAGGTGAAAGTTCTTGACTTCATAAAATAATAAATAAATAATAATAGTAAAAACGTATGCCGAGATTGCTAAGATTCCATTCATATTCACATAACTTTTATTAATTTACAGCGTATTGTTATAAATGTCCATTTTATTATTAGATGTTGTTAATCTCTTACTGTGCCTAATTTATAATTAAACTTTATCATAGGTATGTATGTATAGGAAAAAATGTAGTATATATAAGGTTCAGTACTATCTACAATTTCAGATATCTGCGGGGTGTCTTGGAACGTACTCCCTGTGGATAAAGGGGGGGGGGCTACTGTAACTGTCTTCATAATTTATTATGATGAACAGCAAAAAGTGACTGAAGTGCAAATCTTGGCTCTGAGGTTACATTGAAGAGTTGGCCAGTCTCATTCTGAAGATCTTTTTGAATAAGAAATTCTTCATGTCAGCAGTAAAGTTGCATCACAATCTATATACACAGAGACTACAAAAATAATTTGCACTACAAAATCTGAAGGAAATTGTTGATGAGTTGCATAAACGGCAGTCATTATTTGTTTTCATATGACTCTTACCATAACAGCGAATTCAAGGCTTGTTTGGAAATTGATTTTCATGTTTTTGAGCCCTGCATTTATCCTGAATAAAATGTTGAAACTGAAGTAGAAAAAAAAATTCTAAAAAACGGAATGACTCATTCCTTCCTACCTTGAAGAATCGCCTGGTTGGCCGAGTGGTTAGTGTGTCCGCTCTCCAGCCAAAAGGCTGCAGCTTCGAATCCTGCTGTGGGCATGGATATTTGTGATTGCCTGTGAAAATACTAGTGGTGGGCGGCAGATGGCATTGGTGTAGTTGCAGTTCATTGTAGTTGGTGGATTGAGTGGTGGAGACAGAGTTGTAGAGTAAGTGCCCTCCCTCGATGAGTCTTTGGACTCCCTGAAGGTGTCAAATAATAATAATAATAACCTCCCGCCAACATTAGCTATCCGAATTTTTTTTTCTCAGTGTACACTGAGGACATAATGAGAGCAGGAAGTTCTGTGGCTGTCTCCCTCCAAAATAAGCATAGTAACTTGGATCCTCAAGCAACTGTGCAAATGACCAAAGAATCTCATCCAATAAAACTTTACTTTTTTTGAAAGTTTATTTTTCACTTGGTTAGACTATAATAAATTTATTTAATCCTTTATCCAAGTGTGGCAAACAAAGTTTGCACCTGAAAATATCTTCAGGACTGGGGTAAGTCCCTTCCCTTAATGCATAACATTATACATATCCACAAGGAAGTGTGTTTTGCATTATGGGAGATACTGAAATAGGAGTGATGGTAGCTTGGCCACCTTTGCTACGAGTTGCCTGGTGTTGTACTACCTTACCCTAGTCCTGAAGATATTTTCAGGTGCAAACTTTGTTTGCCACACTTGGATGAAGGATTAAACTAAATTTATTAAAGCTTTACTTTCTTTTATTGAAGTTGTGGCACTATTCATTGAGTTAATGAACTGTGATTCCATTGAGAGAGAGAGAGATTGGGTTGTATTTTGCTTTAGAACAGGTTTCCAAAGAAAACATTTTTTCATTTAAATTTTTATAATTTTCAAGTTTTTTTATATTAAAATATAATGGATAATTGTGTTTGTGTTATATAATATTACATACATATGTATGTATATATATATTTTTTTAATCAAAATTTAATTTACAGTTTTTTCATGTGTATTTTCTTGAAAAAGGAAAGGTAATGTTCTTTATTAGAACACCATCTGTATATAACTATACAGTGTGATATGTGTTTTTTTTTTTTCATTACAGTGATGCAAAAACCATGATTTTTTTTTTTTTTTTTGTTTCCATTAATCACATCAACTGGACTCCAGTACTTCTGGATACAAGTACATCTATATTACAGAAGTACTTGTAGAAAATATGTCTGAAATCTCACTAATGTAAGGCATAGATGTTTGTAAAAAATCTTCTCTTTATTAATGTTTTCTTCAAGGACTTATTGAGGGACTCATGATTAATGAATGGGCTACTAACTTTCTTGTTTATATGACTTCTTTTTTTTTTTTTTAATAAAACTACATCTTCCCAAAGGAGAGTTATCTAAGATTGGACAATGAAATTCATCTATCACTTAAAGACATTTGCATTTTCCATGTTACAGTGGGATTAGAACCTGTGGTCTGTATGTTAGTGAGTGAAGATGATATCCATGCATCTTGATGGCAAACGTATATTGCAGCTAGTTGGAAATAATGTGACTGTTGCAGAATTGAACTTTATGAAGATGTTTTTGACTGCTGCAGTCCGTTTAGAAAATTTTTGCAAAAACATTATTATTATTATTATTATTACACCCTCCATGGAGTCGACAGACTCATTGTGGGAGGTTCATTCATCTGACAACATATTTATCATATAGAATCTTAAGGTCCTTAACACTCCTTGCATTAACAACACATTCTGGTAATGCATTCCATTCACTGATAATTCTCCGTGTAACAAATCTACTATTACATCTAACATCTATTACTATATTTGTTAACTCTGTTACCAAAATATATCTCAATTTATGATAGCCAGTTTTGTATGATAAATTTTTGCTTGACATATCATGCTACCTTTTAGGAACATAATTGTTTCAATAAGTGAGATTATTTTGTCTATGTCTTATGCTTCATGTCTGCCTCATTTCCATAATACAGTTTTCTAGTCAGCAATCCTAATTCATCTTTGTTTGAACTAGCTAAGGCTGATTTAAACAGCACAGCATTTAAAAAAATAACTCAGATTAAGAAATTTAATAATTTACATTTTAAGTTTTAATAATAAACTAACATTTTTTTTTATTATATTCATTGATTTTCAAGTAAGTAAATAAATAAATAAATAAACCAATAATTCAAATGCTTTTTTTCCCTCCTCTTCTAGGAAACTCAAATCTGCATGTTGACACATTTTATAAAGAAAAATAGCTGATAATTATCCTATTAAATGATGCAATTAGAAATCTTAACACCTTGCTTCTTGAAGCTTCAGGCTAGTATAGCATCAGCAGGAGATCATTTTTCAAGTTATCCTCGATCAAAAACTCCCTCATGACTGTTTTACAGGTTTTACATTACTCTGCATGTTCTTGGATATTGACTGAAGTAAAGCAAGCAGAGAGAAGCTGGATGCAATTGCAATAAATTAACGATCTTTCTCGAAGGAGAAAAGGCAAGTTCCTATAGAAAAGTTAAAAATATTAGTTATAGATGGAGTTTAACTTTTAACTACCATCAGTGAGATGAACATGATTTTTTTGTTATTGCTGTTATTCCTTATTGCCCAGTTTGCAAATTGTCCTCCTTAGTTTTCAAATAATATTAATCTGTATTGTTTTTGTTAATCTTTATGGTTAATGCAGGTTATATTAGCATTATTCATCAAAAAAGTTATTCAGTCATTTAATAGATGAGTGTTTATGATTACATTACTGATAAGCTGTGTTTAAATTTTTTTTTATATCACTCCCATGTATAGAAGGCTGCAAAACCTCTAGCATATAGATTATTATTACTACCCCAAGACCTCATGGAGTCAAGGACTCATCTGGGAGGTCCTTTTATCACACACACAGCTCATCATACTGTGCCTTGAACACATTCAAACTCCTTGCAGACACCACACTCTCAGGCAAGGCATTCCAATCATTCACAACTCTGCATGAAAAAAACCTGCCTCTCACTCCCCTACTCACACCCTCTTTATACAGTTTCCAGGGATGACCTCTGGTTCTCCCCGATCTCCCACTATTTTCTGTAGAACTTCTCCAGCATTGATCCTATAACAACCCCTTACCAACTTGCAGGTCTCTATAATATCTCCCCTCTTTCTCCTGTCCACCAGACTCTGCAAATTACATCTTCTCAATCTTTCTTCATACTCAACATTCCAGAGGTCAGAAAATACCTTAGTCAGTCACCTTTGGACCCTTTCCAACATATCTTCATCTTTCTGAAAACCAGGTGACCAAATCTGGGCACAATAGTCCATATGTGGCCTAATCAAAGTCTTATACAACGGAACAAGAATCTCCCTACTTCTACATGTCAGTGTCCTCTGCATCATTCCCAGAAGCCTTTGTGTTGTCTTCATAATTTTGGCTATGTGTCCCCTAAATTTCAGATCCTTGTCCACTATCACCCCCAGATCTCTTATTTCTTCCACCTCCAACAATATATCGTCACCAAGCATAAATTCTGCATCCCATCTTTGTTTTCCAAATTTTAAAACCTTACATTTTGCAACATTGAACTCGCATTCTCCATTTCCTTGCCCAATCACTCAATTTATTTAAGTCTTCTTGTAAGGCCACAACATCTTCACTACTCTTCATGGTTCGTCCCAACTTTGCACCATCTACAAACAACTGAATATCCCCATCCAAATCTTCACCAATATCATTAATATACAAGTTAAATAGTAATGGGCCTAAAACAGACCCCTGAGGCACTCCACTAGTGACTTTCCTTTTCATGGATATCGCTCCCCCATACACAACTTGTTGATACCTATCAGATAGCCAGTCTCTAATCCAATGCACTAATCTAATATCCAACCCCATCTGCTCTAGTTTGACTATCAGTTTATCATGAGGTACTCTATCAAAAACCTTTGCGAAATCTAAGTATATTACTGTGTATCCTTCTCCTCTGTCCAAGGAAGCAGTCACTTTATTGCAATAAGTAAGTAGATTACTAAAACATGCCTCCCTTTAGCAAATCCATGCTGTCCGTCAAAGATAATACCATTGTTGTCAACCCAACTCTGGATCCTAGTTCTCACAAGCTTCTCCAACAACTTAACCACAACACCTGACACACAGATAGGCCTGTAGTTTGATGCTTGAGTTCGATCACTTCCTTTATGAAGTGGCACAATCTTGCCCTCCTTCCACTCCTTAGTAACATGACCGAGTGCACGACTCATATTAAAAAAATATGTCAAGGCAGGTGTCAACTCCCTGGCACATTCTGTCAGAATACGTGGTGATATATTATCAAGTCTCGCAGCCTTGTTAACATCTAGTTTACTCAACTCCCCATACACCATATGCTCACTTACAGTCAGTCTCTCCTCCCCATCATCAACTGCTCTCAATCTCTCCATGAATTCACATTCACAAGATTGAAAGATCTTTATGAACTGCTCGCTAAGTATCTCCACCACACATTCTGCAACAGTTGTCTTTATACCATTTTCTCTAATCAATGTCATCCTTCCATAATCATTCTTTCTTTTACTGGCTGCATATCAAAAGAACTCCTTAGGATTCTTTTTGGCTTCGTTAACTAACTGCTGTTCATACCTCTCTTTAGCTACTCTCACCAACCAAGTCACCCTCCTTGCCTGGTCTTTGTAGACCTCATGGAATTGGTTATTTCCACTTCTCTTATGCTGCCTCCACAATTCCCTTTTTCTCTATATCGTATGCTTGATCTCTTTATTCATCCATTTCACACCTACCTTATTTAACCTTCTCACCCTGGAATACATTTAGACATTGCATCTGCTAGATAGTTTTTGAAAATCCCCCAAGCTGCATTGATCTCTTTTCCAGCTAACTCCTCATTCCATGCTACACCCACAAGCTGTCTCCTGAGCTCGTCATAATCCCCCCCCCCTCCCCTTGTAGTTTCACATATATCCTTTTCTCAGAGGGGTCCTTGCACTGCTGGCAACCATCCAGGTAATCACCTGATGGTTCACCCTCACCAATTGGTGGATGATTTGACACCTCATTTATAGTTACATCCTCTGATGAGATGACCAAATCCAAGTCCCTCAATCCTCGCATGCCCTCTGTTACATACTGTCTGAGGTAGTTATCCCTCAAAAACTCAAGAAACTCATTTTCTTTACTTCCAGTTGCTATCTCATCATCCCAGTCTATATTGCCATAATTAAAATCGCCTATAATGATCACCCTTTTCTTATTTGCTTGGCTAATTTGATTATACATTTCATTATCACCACCATCCACATTACCTGGTCTATAACAACATCCAACCAATATATTTGAATCCATTCACCTCTATCTCACACCATACTGCCTCAAAACCACTGGCACTATTTCCCTCTTGCATCTCTACTTTCTATGGACATAACTCTTTCTCTATCATCAATAGCACTCTCCCCTCCCTTTTTACCCCTTCTATCCTCACAAAACACATCATACCCTTCCATCTCTATTCCTGTCAGGATGTCGTCCTCTTCCAACCATGTCTCACTTATTCCGACAATCTTTGGGTGAACAGATGCAATTAGTGCAACCATTTCATCTGCCTTGTTTCTTATACTTCTGGCATTTGTATACAAACACAATAGCTCATTTCTGGATCTACAGCTAGTTCCACTGATACCACTCACTCGATGTGATCTCTCCATGCTCGACTGGGGCCATTTCCCTTTCTGCTTCTTCATTTTAAAACCCTTTTCAATTCCAACTGTTTCCTCTTGATCCCTGGTCATCCCATTCCTTTCCTGCCTACACTTGCTCACCTCCTCTTGGAGCATCCACCTTTCTCACGCTGTGTACCCCTGTCCACCCTGGGCCTCCCCATTTCCATGCTCCTCTTGCACACCCATTCTCTCATTTTCTATACTCATACCACTCATTTCCTCATTCATAACCACCTCTTCAATCCCTCCTGTCTTACTCTCCTGCTCTTCCACATCACTTCCCGCTTGATCTGATTCTTTCTCTCCCACTCTATGCACTTCTCTGTCTTCCAACAGCGGTCTCCAAGCGCCTCACACCATAACCACTCAAATGCAGTCCATCGCTCCCATACAGTTCACTTTGTCCTTCAAACTCATTCCGCACATGAACAAACTGTACTCCCATCTGTTTGCACATTTCAGCCAGCATATCATTCATAATCCTTGCTCTCCACCTCATCTCACTGCAGTCATACCTAGGCAACATGCTGACTACCCTTCCTGTCACACTATTCTCTTTTATCCTTCTAAGCATCTCCTGATATCCATTCTGACATGCTCTTTGTCTGACAAATCATTCATACCTCTGAATTCATCAACTCCTTTGCTCGCTCCCTCCTCATATCCAATCCTCAATCACTCTACTCATTTTACCGCCTGGAAAAACATCTTGCACATCCTATCATCCAGCACACCTTTAATAATGGGTCTCTATACAATGCCACTCGCTCATCTTTCATTAACTCTTTCATGCCATCATGATTTGTTTTAATTGTTTCTACCCAAATTTTCGTAATTTCATTCTGCATCCATTTCATCTCTTTCCTCATCCAATCCAATTCAACTTCCAAATCTCGCGTCACATTCTCTCTGTCATTCAATCTTTCTAATTTTCTAACTCTTGACCCCCTCTTCTCACTTTCACTCTCATTCATCCTTCTGTATTTCCGTACTTTCGGTCCAACTTTCACTAACATTCATTCTTTCAATTTTTTCCACTTTCGATTCCTTCCTGTGTCACGCCATTTCTAGTTTCATTCGTTCTCTTAATTTTGTTTCCTTCCGCCACTCTCGCCTCACTTTCGTCCTTTTTAATCTATTGCAGCTTTTAAATTGCTCGTTTTCTTTTTTACTGATTTTTTAATATTCTTTCACCTCTCTTTCACACCATCCTTCTCTTTCGAATGTGCACTCATTTTCCCCATGACAGTCTCGCTACTAACACTTTCTGTCATCAATTTCATATTAGCATTCATCACTTCCTCTTTCAGGTCACACTTTGCACACACCCTCCTTCCATCTGCCCTAAACATCCACAAATCATTTATGTAATCAAAAGAATACATATAGCACACCTCACACTTAATGAAATGACTGAAGTCTAAATTAAAGTCATGGAATGACAAAGCTGCCACCATGTTTCCTCTGCCAGTTACTACTCTGAGGTCTAATAATAACAAATTCGTAATTAAGTTTAGGCAAAAGAAAATCCCCCACACTAATAATACTGGTAACGCACAACTTTTACAGCAGCTCTTACTCAAACAAATACTCATATATACTTAATTATTCCAAGAATAACTTATCTCAATCTGGAGCTCTTCTTACACACATCTGCCACGCTTAACTCATGAGCGCCCTCTCGTGGGTCAAGCGTGATGCCACCTGTGGTGCTGGATCAAGAGCAAAGTAGCCTGTTAGTATTCTTTTTGAAGAGCTGGAGGTTGTAATTAGAATACTTCATGAGGAAGACTTCCACAGAACTAAGGAAGATGGAATTGAAGATAAAAGGGTAGTAGGTTCAGTAAGTCATCATTTCAGCTGTAAAAGGATGTTGTTCACGTTATTGTATCAGATGCAGGTGACATGATGGATGCCAGTTGTTTGGAACAATACCCATGAAAATAACTAGAAAAGATGCATTGGAAACTGAACCATCTATGAGACAGTGGCTGAAGAGTATAAGAGCAGTATTGTGAGTCACCTGAATTACTCTGTTATAAAGAGCATCAAAAATTTTTTGAGAGATTTTAGATGCACCACTCCAAAATGTGAGATCAGTATTCCAGTGTTGGGCAGATTTGAGATTTGTACAGAGTTAGTAGCTGGACAGATTAAAATAACATTTTGAAAAAAGTAACATATTTACTGCTGAGTATAATATAGTGTAGAGATGATAAGAACAGGTCTCTCCAAGTAGCCTGTTACTGTTCCTTTGCTACTGTTCAGAGCACATCTCTTATATACAACTGGTGGGGGATGGAAGACCAGAAATATTTTTGGTATCCAGGTTGAGATTCTTCTGCTGTCTTTCTGGCAAAAAGTTATAGGAGGCATGTAATGCAATTTTCTAGGTAAAGGAGGTAATTTGACTTGGTCATCTCTGCAGGAATTGGATAAGTTGAATGATCCCAGGAGGGTCAGCTTATTTTCGTTGATGTTGCAATAGTGCCATCTAGGTGAGAAGAGATAGAAATTGCACCTAACAGCTTTTGTGAGGGACCAGAGTCACCATTGACATTTGGCCAGGTAGCAAGGATTTCTACAGATCCTTTTATAATCAGACTTATTGTTAATGATGGGTTTTGTAAGTGTTGTGGGCTTCTGTGTAGACTTTGGATGAAGCTGTTGGTCTTTGTTGTTTTTGTCTCAGGCCATTTATAATAAGCTAATTTTTCTTGGGCCTGTCTGGTGCACTTTTTTGGAAAACTATAGCTTGGATATTGGATGGAAACTTTTTGATCACAGTGGGGAGTGAAGGCACTCGTTTTAACATGGATAATTTTTGTACATTACAAGTATCTGGAGAATGGAAATAATAGTCATTATGAAAAGAGGGCATAAAAAGATCACAGATCTTCCTTCTTACTAAGTGTTGTTGTTGTGCCAAAGGACACTGGCGTGGGAGAGCTGTGATTGGCAGAGGGGAGAGCTTTCCACATGAGATGAAACCTGGATGAGGTTTTGATTTGAATTATCGAGAAGGATAATTACTTCAGCAGTGTACTTTGAAGGAGAACTGGTTAAGAAAAACTCAAGAATGTTAGGTGAACAGAGAGGCATTTTGTGTATTCTGGATGGAAGATGAATAATTTGTTTTAGCTCATTACTTCTCTTAATTAGCTTGGTCAGTGGAAATGAGAAAACAGTCAATTGCTGGCTTGGTTGCCCAATTGGTTAGCATGTCTTCTTTCCAGCCAGCTGGCTGCAGGCTTGAATTCAAGAGTTTCAGAATTGAGGAAATTGGAGAGATGGCAAGGAAATTTTAAGCCATAGAAGGTTGAAAAAGGAGAGATTTAAGATTAGGCATCCTCTGGTAAGAAATATCAGATTGCACAAAAGCACAGCTACCACCCTTGTGGCAGAAGGAATCATACATGGTGTAGTTTGAACAGTTAAGATGCTGTGGTTATGGTGGCAGTATTTTGGGATTTGTTCAAAAGCAGGTACCATTACATATAAAAGATGTTTATATGTAATGGTACACATATTTTAGTGGTGTTTAAATCACATATATTGGTGAAATTAATGTCAAAGAAAATTTTTTTTTCATAAGAGCCTCTGTAGCTTAGTCAGTATAGATGAAGCCTTTTGGTCGGAACGATCTGGGTTTGGTTCCCATTGGTGACTTGAGGAACCTTTATCTGGTCTCTTTCGACGAAAGGTGAATTAGCTCATACGGAGGTAGAGGGTTTTCCCCTCCTGGAAACTCGGGTTTTTTCATTCCTCAGAACAGGCAAACTGGCCCCATGAACATGCGTTGCTACAGTCAAAAAAATACCCCCCTTCCCAGCAGGCTTGGTAACAGGCTAGTTGGGAGTTGTACTAACAAAAACTGAAGTCATATCTAATGTAACATGCAGACCCTGCATTGGAAGCGGGATAAATGCACAGAGGAAGAAGAAGAAGAATGTGGAAGAAATTTTATCTTGTGGTTTAGACTACGTAAGACAGACAAGCGTTAATTTGAAGTGAGAAAGAAGGAACATGTTGCAGATATCAAGCACACACACACACACACACACACAGTGTGTGTATATATTTTTTTTGAGGGAGGTTTGTTTTTATTTTAATTCCAGTGATACTATATTTGTTTCTAGGTTTATTATCATGTTAGAAGTTCAGAGGTGAAAAAGAGTAAAGGAACATACTATGGGAGAAGATTCTTAGTGACATTGCCAGTACAGAGTTAATCCAATGTGCATGCATAATGACCTCACTTGTGCCTTCCCCTCATATATCACTTATGCAGCTTCCATCCAAGCATGATATTTGGAAGAGATTGTGTCAGCTGATCAGGAAGTCTCCTAAATCATAACCATCAGACTTGGTCTCATAAGCTATCTGGCAGCCATCTTGTGGATCTGCTTTATTGATGGTAAAGGTGATGATCATTTACTTGATGATGATTCATTTACTCCCAACTATATAGATGAAGATCATCTATGTAGTTGAATATCATAGATGAAGATCATCCTTTTACAGCAGCAGCAAGGCTCACTGGTATTGCCAGTCCATATGGTAGAAACAATCCACACCTCAAGAAGCTGAGGTTGACTTGACCAAGAGAAGCTATATATTGTGTATATCTGGGCCTCTGTGAGCCAGTAATGGATGTGTGCAGAATAGAATAGCAGACTACTTCGAATAAATTCTTTTGGGATTCTGCTAAATGATAACTTAGGAAACTTATTTATGCACATAGTGATTGAAAATATTGTCAGATATATGGCTTGACATCAGGAAAAATATCAGTTTTGTTATGTGGATGTAGTCAGTATAGAGTTCTATGTTCTAATTTAAAAGGGCTTATACAGGGTGACCCATAAGTCTTGGCAGGGTTTAAACATTTGATAACTTTTTATTCTCACAGAACCTGGAGATTTTTTTATTAGTTATGAAAAACCACATTGTGTAAATGCCTTCCATTTTTGGCTTCACAAAGACAGCTGTCATGGAACAGCCTTTCTATGGCTGTTCCATGACAGCTGTTCATGTATCTGGCTGAAACATGAACAGCTATCAGTGCCTAATTTTTGCACAAATGTTCTCCTTCAGCTATTGGGTTGTCTGGGGCTTGTTCACATACACATTTTCCTTCAGGTTATCCCATAGGAAGAAACTCAGAATCCATCAGATCTGGAGAATGTGATGGCCAATTAATTGCAGATCTTCATGTAATGATTTACTCACCAAAAATGTGCCTTAGGAGTTCCATGCTCATTTTCAAACTAAAATTACATGAATTTGGTTCATTGTTGGTTGTGAACTTTTCATGATTAATTTCCCAAAAGTTCTTTAGAATACCTGAAAAAATAAAATGAAAAACTTAATAATCATAAAGTTATTTACATTTTAAACCCCTTCGTGACTTATAGGCCACCCTGTATAATCATTGTTGTTTTCCAAAACAGCATTTTTATTCATATATTTATAAAACAAAATCTCATTTGTACCTCAGATTCACAGGTGAATATATAGCAAAATGTAAAAAACAAAAATTTCATTATCTGACACAAATCAGTTAGTTTTTGACAGTTTCAACAAACATCAGACATTCCTTGTTTTGATGTTTTTGATGATTTATAACTGTACTCACCAATATTGAATGCAATAAACCAAATGAACTTATCTAAGTTACCTGGTTATGATGACTTCCTACCAGACTGTAGACATATGGTGGCATAGCAGCCATCAATTTCCTGCTTAATCTTTCTAACCAAATACTATATGCTGGTGAAATTTCAGATGATTGAAAGACAGCTATTGTAATACCAATTCCCTCCCAAAAAAGGGAAATAAATGAAGGTGTGAAAATTGACTCATAACATTGCAAAATCATAGCTACAAAATTTTCTCTTGCATTATTCAAAATAGAATCCAGATTTTAATGAATGAGACAATAGGAGAAGATCAAGCAGGATTCAGATCTGGAAGGTCTATGAAAAACTTAATATAGACCTTATTTTTGCAGTTAATAGCCTGGCTGAAAAGTACTGGGCATACTACTTACCTATATACTGCAGTTTTATTGACTTCAAACAAACATTTGATTCCATTGACAGGAACAAAATGATACATATCTTAAAATCTATGAGGTTAGATTCAAAACTAATAAACCTTTATTGCAAATTATTATAAAGATACCAAAGAAACTGTCAAATTTAATGAAATAAAAACAGACAAATTCAAAGTAGAAAAAAGTCATGCAAGGTTGCTCACTCTCACTTTATTTATTTTCTATCTCGAAGAAATATGCAAATCCATAGCTGAACAACCAGGTTTACAAATAAATGGCATGAATATCAACCATATTAAATATGCTGACAATATTATTATTCTTGCAGAATATAAAGAATAATTGGAAAACACATTACAAATTTTATATGAAGAGTGCAAAACTTTTGGAATGAAAATTGATCTAAGCAAAACTAAAACAATGAAAATAGGAAGAGATGAGGAAAATTTCAATACACTTAGAAAATCACATACTTGAACAAGCAAAGCAATTTACACATCTTGGCAGTCTCATTATCCACAACCTCAACAATACAGAAACAGTAAAATACAGACCGGGTGATCTAATATGAATAAATTAAACAAAATAGGAAAAATAACAGCATTTCAAAAAGCCTCAAACAAAACACTGTAAAACCATTATTATATGGAATGTATGGAGCTGACACTTGGACATTCAATCAGAAAGAAATATAGAAAATAGAGCATTTGAAATGAAATGCTTAAAAAAATAAATGACTCGCTGGTCAGAACACAAAACAAATGAGCAAGTCAAACATGAATTAAACTATAGAGAAGATATCATAGCTATTCCTTTGAAAGATTACCAAATATAGTCTTGAATGGAATCATTAGAAGAACACGATCAAGAGGTAGACCAAAAAGAACTTCACTACATTCTTTGAAGGAAAGGTTACAATTATCGAACTTCAGAGAGATGACAGGAGATAGAACTTAGATGGTAAAGATTTGTACATAAGGGATTCAATCCGTCATCTGATGGATGAGAAAGAAGAACTCACTTATAAATAAATTTTGAATTTACAATTTCTTATTTACATTGATTACTAAGTGGGTATTATGTATAGATTGTGTAAAAGTGGTAGACTTGACTGTGATAGGCTGTATATTGCACTACATTGGTTCATTACTTGCCTATGTGTAGGATTGATTATTAAAAAAAAGTTAAAACAGAAATATTTTATATATTTAATTAAATAAAAAATTAAATTAAAAATGATTAAATAAGTCTATTACATATGCTAAAACATCTCTGTGTTCACTTGTTGGATAGTGAATCATGTTACTCTGTAAGAATGCTATTAGAAAATGAACCTTTTATATAATTGCCTACAATCTATTTCTAACTTTTGTCAAAGATGTGATAATTTTTTTTCAGGATTACTGTTGCTTTTTTTAACCACATTTTGTTGATAGGTTTGTAATTTATTCCTTTATATGATTTGTGAAAATTAAGGGATTGATCATTTTTCTTCTGTATTTGTCTCTGTTTATGAACATTGTTTTTTATTTTATTATATTTTTACTAGGGGGCTCTTCTCCCTGGCACCTACAGCTCCCCCGAAGGATTAAACTAAGTTTATTATGGTACTATCTCTCCTATGGGACAGGTTGGTTGAAGAATTATCTTTATTGCTCATCTTGTGGATTCCACACAATAATCTGACTCCTTTTGAGCAGTATAACTAGATCCACAAATGACATTAATCATTTGTGTATCTAGGCAAAGACTATCATATTATTCAGCTGTCTTTCACACTTTAGAGATTTCACAATTTAGAGAGTTGTTCTAAATTGGTTCTTTAGATCTAGTCAGCTAATAGTTGTGCCCAGATTTGGTCACTGGGTTTTCAGAAGGATGAAAAGATGTTGGAAAGGGTCCAAAGACAACTGACTAAGGTAGTTTCTGATCTCTGGAATGTCGAGTATGAGGAAAGATTGAGAAGATGTAATTTGCAGAGTCTGGTGGACAGGAGGAAGAGGGGAGATATGATAGAGACCTACAAGTTGGTAAGGGGTTGTTGTAGGATCAATGCTGGAGAAGTTTTACAGAGAATAGTGAGAGATCAGGGGAGAACCAGAGGTCATCCCTGGAAACTGTATAAAGAGGGTGTGAGTAGGGGAGCGAGAGGCAGGTTTTTTCGTGCAGAGTTGTGAATGATTGGAATGCCTTGCCTGAGAATGTGGTGTCTGCAGAGAGTTTGAATGTGTTTAAAACATGGTATGATGAGCTGTGTGTGTGTGTGTGTGTGTGTGTGTGTGTGTGTGTGTGTGTGTGTGTGTGTGTGTGTGTGATTAAAGGACCTCCTAGATGAGTCTTTGACTCCATGAGGTCTTGGGGTGGTAATAATAATAATTTGTTCACATTCACACTGTACTTAATGGGAGGAGCTATCAAGACAAATGGTGAATCAACAACTACCTCTACCATGCCATATCATATTCAAAAGTCTTTGCTATGTGAATGTGAAAGACACTGATAAGGCATAAGAAATGTATTTATTATTATTATTACGACCACCCCAAGACTTCATCAAAGACTTCAACTGTCTTTCACAATTTACGCATACACTGTATGTGCAGGGCTCTAGAAATACAACTTAAATCTGCTATCCACAAAAAAATTTTACTTACCCAAGGTATTGGTCTGCTTTACATAAATATTATTATAGGTGGTGTTATGATGACATTCTTTGATTCCTACTATACATTACATGTAATTATACAGAAATATGCTTTCCTTTAATGTGGGTTTAAAATGTACACCACACCGCACCTTATCACAATTCAGTTTGTATCTTCTTTCGTTTATTGTTCATAATGAAGGGTTAATTTATAGAAATTATTCATCATCATCATCAAATTCCTGCCATGTACCCACAAGGGGTGTTCAGGATATGATAGTACTACATGAAAAAATTATATCATTACTAACTTCCTATCTACAATTTTCCTCCAAATCAGTCAGTTACTTGTCAAGACTCCAACATTATCAGATCTTATATTTCTATTGTCTAAGGCACTTTGTACCGTATCAATCCACCTATATCTTGGTCTTCCTCTGGGTCGTTTTGCTGCCAACCTGGCAGAGAACACTTGTTTCGCTAATCTTTCCTCACCCATTCTGTTTAAGTGACCATACCACCTGAGATTAGCTCTGCTAACGCATTCCTGGATGCTGACAATGTCAAGTTCTTTCCTAATATCCTTGTTTTTAATATGATATTGCCATTGATGCCATCTGTTCATGCCTATAATCTTTCTCAGGACTCTCATATCTGCGGTCTCTAGTCTTTGGTCAAGTGTTTTACTTCTGACCCAGCTCTTAGATCCATAAGTTAAAACTGGTTTGAACACTGTCTTGTATACAGCTAATTTAGTGTTCCGACTAATTTCTCTCTTATTCCATATGAATTTATTCAATTGACTTCCCACCATACCAGCTTTGCTGATTCAGTTGTCTATTTCAATATTTAATTTACCATCTTCAGTAAAAATCGTGCCTAAGTAGCTGAAATGTTTTACTTGTTCCACAGGTTCTCCATTCACAACACAGTTGACATTTTCAATGATTCTGCCTATTTTCATTGTCTTTGTCTTTTTATTGCTGACCTTCATACCATATCTATTACAACAGCTATTCAATTTAGTCAGAGAATCTTGCAGACTTGTAGCGGATTTATTTAGAAGTATAACATCATCTGCATAAAGCAAAGAGCTGACATTAACGTCTCCAATTTTGATATCATGTTTAATACCACTTTCCTTCATAATGTGATCCATATAGATAATGAATAACAGAGGGGATAATGTACATCCTTGTCTGACACCAGATTTAACATTAAACCATCTTCCTGTACTTCATTCAATTCTAACTGCTGACTTACAACTCAAATAAAGACTAAGTATTGCTTGATATAATGCCATATTGACACCATATAACTGCAGCATATTGAATAGTTTCTCTCTTGGCATCTTATCATATGCCTTTTCCAAATCGACAAAACTTAAATACAGATCTTTGTTATATTCCCATACTTTCTCGACTATTTGTCATAAAGTGAAGATCTGATCCTGACAGACTCTATTTGGCCTGAATCCAGCTTGTTCTTCACCAAGCTTTTCTTCCACAATTCTTCTCAACCATTTCTCAAGTATATTTGCATAGATCTTGCCAGGAACACTCGGTAGGGAAATACCTCTGTAATTCTCACATTCAGTTTTATTTCCCTTTTTATATATGGGTACTATGAGAGCCCTACTCCAATCATCAGGAATTCGTCCCTCTGTCCAGGCTTTCTGAACTATGCAGTGCAGCCACTGTAAGACTCTTATACCACCATACTTCAGCATTTCTGGTCGAACATCATCTACTCCAGCTGCCTTTCCACATTTCAAGCCTTTGATGGCTTTTTCTACTTCAAGTATAGATATGTATTCCTGCCTGCATGTCTGGTCAGTGTTTTTTACCACTGTGCTGTCATCACTGCTTGTTTCATTTAGCAGTTTTTCAAAGTAATTACTCCATACTTCAAGGATATCTTTTTCTCCAGTTTTCATGTCACCGTTATCATCTCTAACTCCTTTTACAGCACTCTTTCCTCCATTCCTAAGCTTCTTCAACAACCTCCAGAATATTTTGCCACCTTCTTGATATTTATTTTCTATATTCTTGCCAAAGTCCTCCCATGGCTTTTGTTTAGCTAGTTTTACACAGTGTTTAGCATTCTTGCATTTGTCTCTATATTCTCTAAGAGCACAAGCTGACTTATTTGACAGGAACTTTTGATATGCTTTCTTCTTTTCCTTCACTGCCTCTTTAACTTCCTGTGTCCACCAGGGAGTTCTGATTTTTTTATCCTTGCAGACAACCTCACCACATGCCTCTCTGGTAGAATCAATCAATGTTTTCTTCAGAGTTTGCCACTGAATCTCCAAGTTTGATTCCTGTTCTCAAACTCTTTCAATTTTTCTTCAATAACATTTGTGTATTTTAGTCTACAGTTCACATCTGAGAGCTGCTCAACTTTTATTCGCTTTAAAACTTTCTTCATGTTATTCTTTTCAATATGAAATTCAATTTTATCCTGCTCAAGACTAAATAGTGATCACTTCCAATTTCAAATCCTCTGTACACTCTGGTGTCCTGCACCAGGGAGAAAACATCACTATCAACAGTAACATAGTCAATGAGACTTTTCTTATTCCTAGCCTCTTCTCTCCATGTGAATTTGTGCACATTTTTATGTTGGAACATGGTGTTAGTAATAACCAGTCCATGTCCTGAGCAGAAATCCAACAGATATTTGCCATTATTATTAGCTTTGCTCTTTTCTCCAAATTTTCCCAAAATATTTTTGTATGTCTTGCAATCATTTCTTACTCTGCTATTTAGATCCCCAACAAGGACCAACTTTTCCTTTTTCATTGTGTCAGTTGCTTTTTCTAAAGCCTCAAAAAATTCCTCCACTACTACCTTAGTAGAACCTTCTGTGGGACCATAGGCACAAATAAGTCTCATTGTCCAGTTTTCCATTCTCATATTTGCCCACATTACTCTACTTGAGACTGACTAGAAGTTAGCCTCGTATTTTGTGTTGAACACTATGGCTACTCCTTCTTTTCCTTGATTGTCATTGCCTGAATATAACATTTTGTATTTATTGCTCAGAAAGATCTCACCAATTTTGGTCTTTTTTGTTTCAGTCACCCCTATTATGTCGATCTGGTACTTATCTAATTCCTCAGCTAGCTCCATTTCTCTACCATTCAGGCTTCTTACGTTGATAGTACCAATCTTTAACTATGGTGATGTTGAGTTGGGTTTTGTTTTCAGATTTGTTCCAGTAGCTGACTTTTCGCTGTTCGCCCTGGTTCCCTGGCGAAAACAATGGGGGCCTTGTTTAACCGGGCGATGCCCCAGCCGGCATGAAATTTTGTCATGTTGTACCATCATTTTTTATTTTGGTTTAACCAATAAGAATACAATTTGGTCGGCTAAATCCCAAATTGCCAGCCCATCCTCGTTCGTTCAGTATCCAAGTAGATACCCAACAGGGTGCACCTCGAGAAGGTGAGGATTGGACATTAGATCAAAAGCCCTGGTCGGTTCTCTGCATTCCTTTAAAGGCTATGTGTAGGTCTCCTCTCAGTTATACAGCTTTGACCCTTAAGCACCCCTTCCTACTATACATTACATGTAATTATACAGAAATATGCTTTTCTTTAATGTGGGTTTAAAATGTACACCACACCACACCTTATCACAATTCAGTTTGTATCTTCTTTCGTTTATTGTTCATAATGAAGGGTTAATTTATAGAAATGATTCATAATCAATAATTTAATAGGAAACACAAATAATAAAATCCATGAAAACTAGACAGTAGATAGCACTTGCTATGGAGCAGGACTCACTTTTTGCGATGCACTCAGTCACATGGTCTGGTCTTTGACTTGTCTTTGAAAGATGACTGTATTTTTTAAATAACAGTATTAAAAAGTATGTATTCAATTATATTAAGTTATTTCATTTTGTGAGTTGTAAAAATAGGCTTAATTCAATACTATATTACATTTGCACACCTACTTAATGGGTAAAGGTGTTTGAAAAATAAGATGCACAGATGTTATCATGGTTACATGATACCTTCAAGGAATCATCGGGAGAGAGAGGGCACTTACTCTACAACTCCCTGCCTCCACCACTTAATCCACCAACTACACAGAGCACCCATACCATCACTTACCCACCACCACCACTTGTATTTTTTTTGTCTGTAAATTGTGGTATTCCCCTGGCTGATTTGTCAGAGTATGTGGAATGAAATACTGAGTTTCTGGGAGAAAAATCCTTTTATCTCCATATAAACTCACCTTCAATTGAAAAATGTTGAAAGTTTATTTTTCACTTGGTTAGAGTATAACAAATTTAGTTTAATCCTTTATCCAAGTGTGAGCAAACAAAGTTTGTGCCTGAAAGTATCTTCTGGACTGGGGTAAGGTGGTACAATGCCAGGGCACTCCTTGCAAATGGGAGATACTGAGATAGGAGTGTTGGTAGCTTGCTCCACCTTTGCAAGGAGTTTCTGGTGTTGTACCACCTTACCCCAGTCCTGAAGATACTTTCAGGCGCAAACATTGTTTGCTCACACTTGGATAAAGGATTAAACTAAATTTATTATACTCTAACCAAGTAAAAAATAAAATTTCAACGTCTTTCTCTAAATCCAGAGTAATTTATTAAAAAAGGGTGGCACACCATTTGGCAACTCCTATACGTAGAGATGACCTGCTAATGCTTCTGCCTGGTATCTCCACTTGGGCCTGGCTCCCACTGAAGAGACCTCAATAAAGGTCGAAACTAGTCTGGGTTGTGGCCCTTCCCTTAATGCATAACATTAGACATATCCGCAAGGAGATGTGTTTTGCATTATGGGAGATACTGAGATAGGAGTGTTGGTAGCTTGCTCCACCTTTGCAAGGAGTGTCCTGGTGTTGTACCACCTTACCCCACTCCTGAAGATACTTTCAAGCACAAACTTTGTTTGCTCACACTTGGATAAAGGATTAAACTAAATTTATTATATTCAATTGAAAAAGTTCATATAAAGATTCTTCTCGTCACGATGAGAATCAAACCCCAGGTCATGTCCATTCAAAGGCTGCAATGTACCATCATTCTTCCAACTGTGCTATGGAGTCAAATTATTTAAACTGTATCAATTTTAATTTGTGTTTATAATTTTAATTTGTTTACTGGTTTACTTTGTTAATGAAATTATTTTGTGAGAAAAGCACAATTTTTAAAAAAATAATATTGTCCATTACACATTGTGCTTACTGTATATACGTGCTACGATATTGAACTAAATTAATGCATTGATTTGATTCTAATATTTATTGGAAATAACTGTAATGTAATATAATTGTATTCAGTATATGAAAAAAGTACTTGTTTTGCGATGCAAAACTACATGCTTTCTCACATACTTAAAGGGTACAAGATTTACTATTTTCAAGCAAAGCATCATAACTACAACATGTATTTACACCTCATTTGTCTCACTTTGTGACTGAAACAAAAACTGAAAGTGTAACGTGGAGTGAAAAAAACACTAGAACACTTCTGTGAGAGAAACAAGGGGAATTTTTTCAACTCAATAGCAGATATTTATGAAATCTTTAATATAGAAAGAAAAAAACTTTAAAAGTTATCAATTCTTATGTAGATTATGCAAAGAATATGATTTATTTTGAAGCCACTTAGAAGGAGGCTCAAAATTCATTCACCACTTGTCTTTAATAACTCACCTGTGGTTATGGACAAAGATTCAGGGTGTGCTAGGTGTGTGGTGCACATCCATGGAATAATAATATCAACAATATTATATTATTGCATTTATTCTTGTTAAAAATTCGCCTAATTGTTTCCTGACTTCGTGATTCCTAAAATTAAACACAATATACTAATGCTTCATGAAGAGGACACTTTTTGATGCATAAACATTGCATCGCATTTGTGTTAATAGCCTGGGTGTGTGGTCACAAATATGTACACCTTTGAGCGCTTTGAACAAACATACAGATGGTGCAGCAGGTCAAATTCTTATTGTTCCTGTAGTTTTAAACCACTGTGATTGCTGAGACAATAGCACCTAGGAATAAGTGGCTGCAATTGGTTGTGCCAAGCAATCCAATTGAATGTTTTCATTTGCCAAGAGTTGCTGTTTTTGTTTTCTGAGTTTCATCTGTTTTTGCATGATGAAGTGTGAATTGATGTATTTCGGACACCGATTATAGACAAATAATTTTCTATAAATAATTTATAACTTTTTTGCACATATTTACAATATGAAACATTGTTGACGATCTACAAAATGTCCCATTTTCTGGCTTTTGTGGATTGTATGACTGTGATTATAATTGAAGGAACTTGTTGCAACTTGTGTGTAAATAAGTAAATAAAATGAGTTATTTCAGTCTTTCTTTGGTTGAATCCAGAAAAATAATTTTCCAAGTGATGATTACTTTTTCCGATTTCTGTATCCAGGTTCTAGGCCAAGTGGCCTGTTCCGGACTCAGTCCATCTTCTTCTTGGCCGTCCCCTATTTCTTTTTCCTCTAGGCTTATATGTTAAGATCTATTTTGGTAATCTTTCTCCCTGCATTCTTGCTATATGGTATAGCCAGGTTTTCCTATATTTAATCACTGAGTCTGTTATGGAATTAATTTTAAGATTTTTAATTATTTCACTATTTCTTTTTTTTTTTTTTTAATCTAATAGGATTAGTTTTTCTAAGGAATTTCATTTCTGCTGCCTGAATTCTCTGTATATCTCTTTCTCCAAAGGTCCATGTCTCGCATCCATATAATAGTATAGGTTTGGCTATTGTTTTGTAGACTCTGTCTTGTATGTTTCTGTACATAATTAGGTTTAAAGGTTCTGTTAATTACTCCAGTGATTTTTATAAAGTTTGCATCTTAAAATCAATATCTATTTCATTTATGTAAGATAGTTTCCAGCCTAGGTATTTGAAATTATTAACTTGCTCTATTTTATTATTTACTACTATTTTACTTCTGACATGGTTATCTCCATGAAAAGCCATGACTTTAGTTTTCTCCATTGATATTTCCAGGCCATATTGTTGTGTAATATTATTTAAATGATCCGTGTCTTACTCTAGTATTTGCCAATGATAATCTAATCTCACCATGAAGCGTAAACCCTACCATTTGTGCTTCTCACATAAACGGGGCGTGTGAAGCAGCTTGTTCATTTGACCTTTTTTGCTTTTCAAATTTAAAATTATATTAATTGATAAATTAAAGTATTCAGGATTGTCCTACAATTAATTGCATTGGACTGATTAAGATGAGTGCTGATGCACTCTTAAAACTTTCATTCATCAATAAAAATATAATCATATTGGTTAAATTTTGTATTTTGTTGAGTGAATTGCATAAGCTACACAACAGCACACCCAACCTAAATGGACACGCGACACTGCTGCTGTGGACAGTGGGCGAGTGAATTTCTGAAGCCCTGTGTATGTGTAGTGTGATTACATTTTCCAATTTCTGTGTGCAGTATATGGCTGGATTTAAAAATCTTATCAAAATCCAAATTGTCCATGTCTCACTCTAGTGAGACATGGATAATTTGCATTATCAAAGCAGTCAGTTCGCATAAAAGTTCATATCTGAAGTGTGAAATGATCAGTTTTTGTGCGGGAAAACACAATAACCTTCATATAGGACCTGCAAACTAACTCACCATCAAATGAAAAGCATCTTAGATGGGATTTAAACTAAGGCCTATCAAACTGAAGGGCATTATTGATACTGACTGAGTTATTCTTCATCTAATGGGACAGGTCATTTGGAATCAAAATACAGACAAATTGGTCTTCAGAACACACACACACACACAATTTACAGATAAATAATACTAGTGGTGGTGGGCAGTAGATGGCATTGTGATAGGTGATGATGATGGTAGTGGCTATTTGGCGTGGTTTGTGGATTACATGGTGGACACGGAGAATTGTAGAGGAGATGCCCTCCCTCAACGAGTTTTTGGAATCCTGGGAGGTGTCATGAAATAATAATAATTAAAATCAAATCTTCCAAATTTCTAAATTTCACATTACTAATATATGAAAATGATAATGAATAAACTGCTGTCAGTATTTGAGTTAGATCCATCAGTAAGTATAATTCCTCATTTCACAAGTTGTTCATACCATCCATATCTTTTTTTGGATTCTGTTTCTTTCTCTAAAACGGTTTTTTAGAGCAATAAAATTACTTTTCTTGTTAATTTCATCATTTATAACCACAGCTCACTCCTATTTTTCCTCTGATACTAAAGCATGCAGAGTTATTTAGGATTGTTACCAAATGTGAAATCCAATGTACAAAATCGTGTTACTGTTAGCAGTATAATTGAGAGCATATATTATTGCAATAATTAGTTTTCTTATACAACAATATGTGGTTATATTGTTCTACAGTGAATTTTACAGTCATTTTAAAGTTATATGAAATGTAATTACTATGACTCTGTGGAGGTCTTGTAATAATAATATGAATAATATACAAAGTATATTATATTCATATTATATATATACATAATATACATAGGCAATTTTTCATTCCTGTTTATGATGGAATGATCATTAATACAGATATCCCTGAAGATTATAATAAATTTAGTTTAATCCTTTATCCAAGTGTGAGCAAACAAAGTTTGCGCCTGAAAATATCTTCAGGACTGGGGTAAGGTAGTACAACACTAGGCAACTCGTAGCAAAGGTGGACCAAGCTAACATAACTCCTATCTCAGTATCTCCCATAATGCAAAACACATCTCCTTGCAGATATGTATAATGTTATGTATTAAGGGAAGGGCCACAACCCAGACTAGTTTTGACCTTTATTGAGGTCTCAGAAGTGGAGATACCAGGCAGAAGCAATGGCGAGGTCATCTTTACCTATAGGAGTTGCCAAAAGGTGTGCCACCTTTTTATTAAATTACTCTGGATTTAGAGAAAGATGTTGAAAGTTTATTTTTCACTTGGTTAGACTATAATAAATTTAGTTTAATCCTTTATCCAAGTGTGAGCAAACAAAGTTTGCACCTGAAAATATCTTCAGGACTGGGGTAGTACAACACTGGGCAACTCGTAGCAAAGGTGGACCAAGCTAACATCACTCCTATCTCAGTATCTCCCATAATGCAAAACACATCTCCTTGCAGATATGTATAATGTTATGCATTAAGGGAAGGGCCACTACCCAGACTAGTTTCAACCTTTATTGAGGTATATTTAAATAAAGACCTCTCTAAAAATTAGACGATCCCGAAAGATCGCCCAACTCGGCGTTGGCTCTACCCAGTGGCAGGCTTACCCTACCTCCAGACAGAGCCATAATCTCAGCAGTGGCTCTACTCAGAGACAGGCAAAGACCTACCCCAAGCAGAGCCTCTCATATATATCCAGCATGTTGAGATACGAAATAGGAGATGAAGCACATCGACCTTTATTGAAGTCTCTTCAGTGGGAGCCAGGCCCAGAAGTGGAGATACCAGGCAGAAGCAATGGCGAGGTCATCTTTACCTATAGGAGTTGCCAAAAGGTGTGCCACCTTTTTATTAAATTACTCTGGATTTAGAGAAAGATGTTGAAAGTTTATTTTTCACTTGGTTAGATTATAATAAATTTAGTTTAATCCTTTATCCAAGTGTGAGCAAACAAAGTTTGTGCATGAAAATATCTTCAGGACTGAGTCCTGAAGATATTTTCAGGTGCAAACTTTGTTTGCTCACATTTGGATCAAGGATTAAACTAAATTTATTATAATCTAACCAAGTGAAAAATAAACTTTCAACATCCCTGAAGATTAGTTAAAATGTATTTTAATTAATGGCATTTCTGTATGATTAACAAACTTGTCTGTTTTCAGGTAGATTGCAGAAATGTTTTGGATTCAGCATGTTTCTTTTGCAATGCTTTGTTTGCTAACTAGGACAAGTGGTAAGAGACCTAACTTCATCATCTTTCTTGCTGATGATCTAGGCTTTGGAGATGTAGGATGTTTTGGAAATTCAACCATAAATACACCTAATATTGATGCAATTGCTACAAATGGTGTCAAATTTACACATCATTTGGCAGCAGCTTCAGTATGCACTCCTAGCCGTGCTGCCATGCTAACTGGCCGATATCCAGTTAGATTAGGTAAGGAACTTTACTGGTTTATCATGAACATCAAGGGAATCAGAATTTTTTTATGTACTATATCTTATCTGGTGGTAAGGCTTGTAAGTTGGATAGTTATAACTATAGTTTTTTTTAAGGAAGTTGCAATGTAGACTAATATTAACTAGAATCAATTTAATTAACATTTCCAATATTATTCCAGTATTTCCAATTTTTTATGTAAAGTTATTGATTATGTATATAGTGAACATGTCTTTACTGTTATGTAACTGATACAAAATCCAGCTGAGCCAATTGTTGATTATGCAGTACATAGTACATTGACTCTCACTATAGCAAACACCACTACAACAAACTTTCTTACTATAAGAGACTGAAACTCTTCACCAGAGCCTCATTAGGTAATGATGCTAAAACAAATTTACTATAATAATGTATCTACTATAACAAACTGTTTGTGTAGACTTTGAGGTTGCTATAGTGAGAGTTGGGTCTTGTTTCCACCATTCTATTGGCAGAAACAACAAAGTTGATGACAGTCATGCATTTGAAAATCACATGCTTGTGTATTCTATCTGATGAATGATAGCAGATGAACTGCAGTCAAAAAAGAATAGGAGATAGGTAGGAAGGTGGCTGATTATTTGAAGCAGTCTGAGGTGAGATCAAGGCCAATAAGACATATATATGATTGGTTACTGATATAGGCTAGGGCAGTGGTGGCAAATCTTTTTTATGTGTGCGTGCCAAAAGTTTACAAATCAAGTTGCTGACGTGCTGGGCAGTTTTTAATAGGGGAAAAGTAATAGAAAATTAATGAATTAATTTATAAATTTATATTATATATATAATATTTTATAAACAATTATTTATAATTTTATAAAAATTTATATTATTCAGTATAAAATTGATTATTGTATTATTAAATTGATTTTAATGATGTCGGTTTTAAAAAAAATGGTAGTGAGAAAAATATTTATGCATTGTAACTCACCATAGAAGTGAGCTGAGCAGGGGAAGCAGCAGAAGGATGTCAACTTGTTGGCAAAATGCTTACCATATTTACTCAAATATAACTTGCCTTTGCATATAACTCGCATCCCTGATTTTACTTTATGAAAAAAGACATTAAAAAGTTTTACATATACCTCGCACACGAAAAATGTTTAAACATGTTCACGTTGAGGTGATAGTAACTCGCTCCCGTGGTAACAGTATGCCCTCCATTATACTGCATATGCAAGAAAAACAAGTAGTTTTATTGCATCCCTGAATAAGGTACAGAGGCTTTTGCAGTCTGTATATGTTTCTCAACAAATAGTGCAATTAGAGATAGCTGGAATAAAAATGGTGTTAACCAATGAATAACATGTCCCCTCCCACACAGAAACTATGCTGTATAGACTTGAGCAAAACACAGTATCTAACTAAAAACTATTGTCCAATTTTTCAATTACATGAAATAAGTGTTTGTTTTCTTGCATTTGAAATTCTCGATGTCATTATAACAGATCATAATGGCTAAAATTCTACCAAGAATTGAAACATGCCATATAATTTGTTTAATTTTTAATGTTTAATATGTTTAATTTGTTCATTAATGATATAGGGAAAGATCTAAGAGGAACAGTTCATTTGTTCGCTGATGATGCAAAGTTAGGTAGGGCAATAGTGAATGCAGAAGATGTCAAAATCTTGCAGGAAGACTTGGATAGATTGGAGTTTTGGGCTAAGGAGAATGGATGTCAATTTAATGTGACAAAATGTAAGGTTATGCATTTTGGGGTGAAAAGATTAGCAGCAGTATACCACATTGGTGGAACTATACAGGAGATTGATGAGTTCAGGGACTTGGGAGTGTTGGTGGATAAGGAATTGAAGTTTAGGGGGCACATTGCAAACGTGTCTAAATCAGCTCATCAAATCACTTGGCTTCTGAAAAATACTTTAACAAGCAGAGACAAACAAGTTATTATTCCTCTGTATCGAGCCTTGATAAGACCCCATCTAGACTACTGTGCCCAGATATGGTCACCTAGGGGAGGAGGTGGAGAGGATCCAGAGGCGAATGACCAAGATGATAGCAGGTCTATGGAATGAATCTTATGAGAACAGGTTGAAGATTTGTGGGTTGCAGAAATTAGTTGATAGGTGAAAAAGGGGAGATATGATTGAGACATTCAAATTGCTGAAGGGTTTCTATAGGATTAATTCAGAGATATTTTTGAGATCAGGACTGGTGGTGGGAGAACTAGGGGACATCTATGGAAGCTGGGCAAGAGTGTGGTTAGCAGGGGTGTTAGAGCTGGGTTCTTTACTTTTAGAGTGGTAAATGAGTGGAATAAGCTGCCAGAGTCTGTTATGGGTGCTATGACGGTGAGTGAGTTCAAGGCAAGGTATGATAGATACTGTGAGAATGTTGTATAGTTGTGTGGACATGATGTTTAGGGCCTCCCTTGATGAGTCTAAGGATTCCCTGGAGTCGCCTGTAATAATAATGAGTGTGTGAGTTCACCTGCCAGCTCAAATGCAAATAAGCAGCCATAAAGTTGAAACTTTGTGAGTTGAGCCCGCCGGTAATGAGAAGTTCCGTCAGAATGATAAATGACATCCCGTTGTGAATGTGTTAAAACTAAGAAATGTATAGTGAATGTTGTTATGACAGTTTCAGATGTTATGGAATTAGGTTGAAGAGAATTAGCATTTCAACTCAACAATTGTCGGTTGTCTTTGTCTTTGGGTCGCGTGATCTTTTGTTAATACCACGCCAGTCATATGCACGTCTTCATAGCTGCTCTCTCGTGTAAAACAAAATTTAACTTGTACATATTGTAATAATTGAAAGAAAAAAGTTGAATAATTTATAAGCGTATACAAGGATATCACATGTAAATCTTTGATGTGCCAGCAAAATTCCTGGACTTGCCACCTCTGGCATGTGTGCCTTAGGTTCACCGTCTAGGGGATTCCTGGGGGTGATCAGGAATACATGCATCAGCAAATTAGTACAATGAGAGCAGGTTGCATGATTATTATATCGGACTTCAACTGTGGAGATATAGATTTGAAGGATGAAAGTTCACATGGCAGGAAAGAAAGAGAATTTATACACCTACGGAGAGATAACTATTTGAGACAGCATGTGGTGAGGGGACTCGAGATGCCAGAATATTGGATCTGGTCATATGATCAGAGGAGCTATTCATAATCAAGGTGGATACATTGCCTCTAATTGGAGAAAGTGATCATGCAGTTTTGACTTGGGAGATTGCAAAACATGAGGCATATTCTGTCAAGAAGGGGTTATATATGGAACTACAAGTCAGGTGATTATGACAAGCTTAGAAGGAAGCTTGATGCTTTGTCATTGCATTATAGTGCATGGGAGATAGTTAAGAGGTATCTAGAAGAAGCAGTGTTAAATTGTATTACCTAAAATAAAGAGGGTAAATCAGATAAGAGTCAGTAGTAGTATCATTAAGCATGAGATGCAGGAAAAGAAACTGTTGTAGAGGGTATGTGAGGAGAAAGGTGACCAGCAAGCTTAGGAACAGAACAATAGCCAGGCAAGAAAAGTGGCCAGCATGGTAAGGAAGGGCAAATCAGATTACCAAAAGAAATTAGCCTAACAAGCCAAAGGAAATCCCAGAGAGTTATTTTGTTACTTGGCAAGTAAGAGGAAGAAGATTATGGAAGTGCTGATACT
This sequence comes from Typopeltis vanoorti, assembly GCF_054136105.1. Taxonomy (NCBI): domain Eukaryota; kingdom Metazoa; phylum Arthropoda; class Arachnida; order Uropygi; family Thelyphonidae; genus Typopeltis; species Typopeltis vanoorti. Next base: position 56,970,810 of record NC_143565.1, read on the forward strand.
GACAAGGTAACAGAAGCAGATAAAATTGTTGAATTACTGAGTTGATCACTTTGCAAGAATATATCATCCAGGTGAGGTTAATCCTGTGACACGAGACTGAAACTGATGTCGGAACAGAGGATTGTCAAACTGGAGATTCTTAGGATATTGCAGTGTAATCTCAATGTAAATTATAGTCTCAATGTCAAGAAGGAAAAATCAAGAAGGAAGTGAATCTCATCTAATCCCATGGATATATTTATATCCATGGGATTAGATGGGATATCAGCTCAGGTTTTACAAGAACTTGTAAGGGAACTGACTAGGCTCTTTAATAAAAGTTTCAGTTCTTGTAGAGTTCCAAGGGATTGGAAAGAGGGCAAAATAATTCCTTTGCATAAGGGAGGTTTCAAGACTGCAGTAGCAAATTGTAGGCCAATCAATATCTCAGGCATAGTGGTATAAATACTCTAAAAGAGAATTCAAGAATGGATGGATGAGAATGTGATACTATGAGGGGAAACATGGCTTTGTGAAGGGTCGGTCATCCTGTAGTTTGATATCTCTGATTTTAATATCAGTTTTAATGCCCCTTTCTTTCACCATGTGATCCACATAGATGATGGATAAGAGGGGAGATACTTAAATATAGACTGTGAATTGCGATGTATAATCTCCCATTTACCCCTTATAATTGTATCTGATCTGAAAGCTTTTCTCTGGGAACCTTGTCTTATGCCCTTTCCAGATCTACACAACTTAAGTAAAGATCCTTGTCATATTACCATGATTATTTCTCAGCTATTTGTCGTAAAGTGAAAATCTGATCTTGACAACCTGTTTGGCCTGAATCCAGCTTGCTCTTCAAGTTTCTCTCCCACAATTTTATCATCTTGTTTTCTATGCTGGCATAAATCTTACCTGGAACACTTACTAGAGAAATTCCTCTATAATTCTCACATTCAGCTTCATTCCCTTTTTTTTAATTTTTTTTTTTATTATAGGTGGGAACTATGTAAGCTCTACTCCAATTATCGGGAATTCAATCTTTTGAATTATGCTGTGTAGCTACTGAAAAACTTTTATACCTCCATATTTAAATATTTCCAGGCGAATGTCATCTACTACAGCTGCCTTCCCACATTTCAGGTTTTTGTTGGCTTTTTCCTCCTCAAGTATTAATTTGTACTCCTGTTTGCATTCCTCTTGAGAATTTTCTTCTTCTACTGTTCTGTCAATACCTTGTTTCATGTCTTTCAAAGTAATTACTCTGGACATCTAGGATATTCTGTTTTCATGTCACCTTTATCATCATTTCCTTTTACAGTACCCTTTCCCCCATTTCTAAGCTTTGTTCAATAGCCTCCAGAACATTTTGCCACCTTCCTGATATTTATTTTCTGTATTCTTACCAGTCTTCCCATGAGTTTTGTGTAGCTACTTTTACACAAAGCTTAGCTCTCTTACATTTTTCTTTGTATTTCATTTGCTGACTTATTTCCTAGCAACTTTCAGTATGCTTTCTTCTTCTCTGAGCTTCTCTGTCCTTGCAAACAACTTCACAATGTTTCCAATTTACCAATAATTTCTCAGAGTTTCTCACTAAAACTCCAAGGTTTGGTTCTTGTTTACCACCTATTTCATTTTTTCTTCAATAATGTTTGTATAGTTGATAACGTTTCATTGTCCATTTTCTCCATTTTGAAGTTTGCCCGCATACTTTTATTTGAAACTGCCTTCAAATCCAGAAGTTTAATTTTAATGTTTGGTGTTGAATGCTATTGCTACACTTCTCTTTCCTTGATTGCTATTGCTCGAATATAGCATCCTACACTTATTATTCAGTAAGATCTCACCCGTTTGTGTCTTCTTTGTCTCTCAGTAATGTCAATTATGTCTATGTAGTATTATGCCAGTTCTGCAAGCTCGATTGTCTTTACAGTAATACTTCTTATATTGATGGTTCCTATCTTCATCTCTTCTGATGAATGTACCATAGGTTTGTAGATAACCTTTCATTAGTGGGAGCTACATAAAAAAATGAGAAAAAAATTTGTGGGGTGGGGGATAAAACTCATTGTCATAAGAAATAGTAAAATCTTTAAATATCGAATATATAATTACAAGGACAACTCTATAGATAATATTGCTGAAGGTAATATGACCTGGATGTTTATTGTTGTAATAGCATCATCATCAAATTCCTGCCATGTACCCTCAAGGGGTGTACAGGATATGTTAGTACTACATGAAAAAAATTACATCATTATTAATTTCCTATCTACAATTTTCCTCCAAATCAGTCTGTTACTTGTCAAGACTCCAACATTATCAGATCTTATATTTCTATCGTCTAAAGCACTTTGTACCGTATCAATCCACCTATATCTTGGTCTTCCTCTGGGTCGTTTTGCTGCCAACCTGGTAGAGAACACTTGTTTTGCTAATCTTTCCTCGCCCATTCTGTTTAAGTGACCATACCACCTGAGATTAGCTCTGCTAACGCATTCCTGGATGCTGACAATGTCAAGTTCTTTCCTAATATCCTCATTTTTAATATGATACTGCCATTGATGGCATCTGTTCATGCCTATAATCTTTCTCAGGACTCTCATATCTGTGGTCTCTAGTCTTTGGTCAAGTGTTTTACTTCTGACCCAGCTCTCAGATGCATAAGTTAAAACTGGTTTGAACACTGTCTTGTATACAGCTAATTTAGTGTTCCGACTAATTTCTCTCTTATTCCATATGAATTTATTCAATTGATTTCCCACCTTACCAGCTTTGCTGATTCTGTTGTCTATTTCTATATTTAATTTACCATCTTCAGTAAAAATCGTGCCTAAGTAGCTGAAATGTTTTACTTTGTTCCACAGGTTCTCCATTCACAACACAGTTGACATTTTCAATGATTCTGCCTATTTTCATTGTCTTTGTCTTTTTATTGCTGACCTTCATACCATATCTATTACAACAGCTATTCAATTTAGTCAGAGAATCTTGCAGACTTGTAGTGAATTTATTTAGAAGTATAACATCATCCGCATAAAGCAAAGAGCTGACATTAACATCTCCAATTTTGATATCATGTTTAATACCACTTTCCTTCATAATGTGATCCATATAGATAATGAATAACAGAGGGGATAATGTACATCCTTGTCTCACACCAAATTTAACATTAAACCATCTTCCTGTACTTCCTTCAATTCTAACTGCTGACTTACAACTCAAATAAAGACTAAGTATTGCTTGATATAATGCCCCATTGACACCATATAACTGCAGCGTATTGAATAGCTTCTCTCTTGGCACCTTGTCATATGCCTTTTCCAGATCGACAAAACTTAAATACAGATCTTTGTTATATTCCCATGCTTTCTCGACTATTTGTCGTAAAGTGAAGATCTGATCCTGACAGCCTCTATTTGGCCTGAATCCAGCTTGTTCTTCACCAGGCTTTTCTTCCACAATTCTTCTCAATCGTTTCTCAAGTATACTTGCATATATCTTGCCAGGAACACTCAGTAGGGAAATACCTCTGTAATTCTCACATGCAGTTTTATTTCCCTTTTTATATATGGGTACTATGAGAGCTCTACTCCAATCATCGGGAATTCGTCCCTCTGTCCTGGCTTTCTGAACTATGCAGTGCAGCTACTGTAAGACTCTTATACCACCATACTTCAGCATTTCTGGTCGAATATCATCTACTCCTGCTGCCTTTCCACATTTCAAGCCTTTGATGGCTTTTTCTACTTCAAGTATGGATATGAATTCCTGACTGCATGCCTGGTCAGCATTTTTTACCACTGTGCTGTCATCACTGCTTGTTTCATTTAGCAGTTTTTCAAAGTAATTACTCCATACTTCAAGGATATCTTTTTCTCCCATTTTCATGTCACCTTTATCATCTCTAATTCCTTTTACAGCACTCTTCTTGATATTTATTTTCTATATTCTTGCCAAAGTCCTCCCATGACTTTTGATTAGCTAGTTTTACACAGTGTTTAGCATTCTTGCATTTGTCTCTATATTCTCTAAGAGCACAAGCTGAATTATTTGACAGGAACTTTTGGTATGCTTTCTTCTTTTCCTTCACTGCCTCTTTAACTTCCTGTGTCCACCAGGGAGTTCTGATTTTTTTTTATCCTTACAGACAACCTCACCACATGCCTCTCTGGCAGAATCAATCAATGTTTTCTTCAGAGTTTGCCACTGAATCTCCAAGGTTTGATTCCTGTTCTCAAACTCTTCCATTTTATCTTCAATAATCTTTGTGCATTTTAGTCTACAGCTCATATCTGAGAGCTGCTCAACTTTTATTCGCTTTAAAACTTTCTTACATGTTATTCTTTTCAATATGAAATTCAATTTTATCCTGCTCAAGACTAAATAGTGATCACTTCCAATTTCAAATCCTCTGTACACTCTGGTGTCCTGCACCAGGGAGAAAACATCACTATCAACAATAACATAGTCAATGAGACTTTTCTTATTCCTAGCCTCTTCTCTCCATGTGAATTTGCGCACATTTTTATGTTGGAACATGGTGTTAGTAATAACCAGTCCATGTCCTGAGCAGAAATCCAACAGATATTTGCCATTATTATTAGCTTTGCTCTTTTCTCCAAATTTTCCCAAAATATTTTTGTATGTCTCACAATCATTTCCTACTCTGCTATTTAGATCCCCAACAAGGACCAACTTTTCATTTTTTCATTGTGTCAGTTGCTTTTTCTAAAGCATCAAAAAATTCCTCCACTTCTACCTTAGTAGAAACTTCTGTGGAACCATAGGCACAAATAAGTCTCATTGTCCCGTTCCCCATTCTCATATTTGCCCACATTACTCTACTTGAGACTGACTGCCATTCAAGAAGATTAGCCTCGTATTTTGTGTTGAATACTATGGCTACTCCTTCTTTTCCTTGATTGTCATTGCCTGAATGTAACATTTTGTATTTATTGCTCAGAAAGATCTCACCAGTTTTTGTCTTTTTTGTTTCAGTCACCCCTATTATGTCGATCTGGTACTTATCTAATTCCTCAGCTAGCTCCATTTCTTTGCCATTCAGGCTTCTTACGTTGATAGTACCTATCTTTAACTCTGGTGATGTTGAGTTGGGTTTTGTTTTCAGATTTGTTCCAGTAGCTGACTTTTCGCTGTTCACCCTGGTTCCCTGGCGAAAACAATGGGGAGTTGTTTAACCGGGTGACGCCCCAGCCGGCATGAAATTTTGTCATGTTGTACCATTTTTTATTTTGGTTTAATCAATAAGAATACAATTTGGTCAGCTAAATCCCAAATTGCCAGCCCATCCTCGTCTGTTCAGTATCCAAGTAGGTACCCAACAGGGTGCACCACGAGAAGGTGAGGATTGGACATTAGGTCAGAAGAACTGGTCGGTTCTCTGCATTCCTTTAAAGGCTATGTGGAGGTCTCTTCTTAGTTATACAGCTTTGACCCGTAAGCACCCATGTTGTAATAGTATTATGCATTTAATCCTGTTGTGGCTTCTGAGATAGTGGCATTATGATCCCACTTGCTTAGAAGCTAGATTAAGATTTTGTGAAGAGAGTGGGATTATTATTCACTTTGTTTTGGTGTATATGTGCATGTGGTGTTTTCTCCTATATAACCAATAATGTTTTGTCTTTCGATTCTATGATATGCTAATTTTACTGGTAATGTATATGATTATGGTAATAGTTGGATATGGAATCATCCTTGGAATAAGATGCATTTTGCATCTTATTCCAAGTGGAGATAACACTTGAAGTGGAGATAACAGGCAGAAGGAATGCCGAGGTCATCTGTACCTATAAGAGTTGCCCAAAGGTGTGCCACCTTTTTTTTTATTAAATTACTCTGGATTTAGAGAAAGATGTTAAGTTTATTTTTCACTTGGTTAGACTATAATAAATTTAGTTTAATCCTTTATCCAAGTGTGAGAAAAAAAGTTTGCACCTGAATATATCTTCAGGACTGGGGTAAGGTAGTACAACACCGGGAAACTCGTAGCAAAGGTGGACCAAGCTAACATCACTCCTATCTCAGTATCTCCCATAAACTTTCAAATCTTTCTCTAAATCCAGAGTAATTTAATAAAAAAGGTAGCACACCTTTTGGCAACTCCTATAGGTAAAGATGACCTCGTCATTACTTCTGCCTGTTATCTCCACTTCTGGGCCTGGCTCCCACTGAAGAGACCTCTATAAAGGTCAAAACTAGTCCTTGTAGTGGCCCTTCCCTTAATGCATAATATTATACATATCTGCAAGGAGATGTGTTTTGCATTATGGGAGATACTGAGATAGGAGTGATGTTAGCTTGGTCCACCTTTGCTACGAGTTGTCTGGTGTTGTACTACCTTACCCCAGTCCTGAAGATATTTTCAAGTGCAAACTTTGTTTGCTCACATTTGGATAAAGGATTAAACTAAATTTATTATAGTCTAACCAAGTGAAAAATAAACTTTCACCATCTAAATCGAGTTTTTCTTCATGTAACTCACTATAGTATCTTGTCCACCGGTGTATAATTTTATCTATATTCATCAATACTTTGCCTTTTTGTTCTTTAATTGCGATCTGTTTTGGTTGTTACCTTCTATTAATGGTTCTAATAATTTTGTACACTTCCCTAGTTTTCTGCTCTCCATAGTGCTGTTCTATATTATTGCATTGAGCTTCTAATCATTTCATCTTATCCATTCTGGCTGCTTTTTTCACCTCATTACAGTTTCTTCTATATTGCTCCTCTATTTGTTCTGATGTATTCCTTCTTATCCTCAGCATTCTATTCTCCTGTACTAACATCAGTATTTCCTATCTAATCCACTTTTTCTTGATTTTCTTTTCTTCTTGTATGGTTTTTTCAACTGCATTTTCTATCGCCTTCATTATTCCTTTCACTCTTAGATTTGAAATTTTTCTTTTTCCACACTTTTTAGTTTCTCCTCTAACACTGTTCTGTACCTTCTTCCTATTTCTGCTTCACCTATTTTTGCTGTAACTCTTTGTTTCTGATGATGGGATTTATATTTTCTTTTTAATTTCAACTTGATGTTTTCAATCATTAAGCATCTGAATCTATGTCCACTCCTTGAAAAGTTCGACACTGCTGAAATGATGTTATCCATCTTCTTTTAATTGTAATCATATCGATTATGTTCTTGGTATTCCCATCATTGGATCACCACGTTCATTTTCTATACTCTTTTTGTTGGAATCTTGTATTACATATCATCATCTCATGGTCTACAGCAAATTCTAACCTTTTTTTTCACCTCGTTTGTTTCTTTCTCCAAACCATATTTTCCCATGAAGCTTTCCCGAACATCATTTTCTATTCCAATTTTGGCATTCCGGTCTCCTTCAATAATTAATATATTTTTTTGGTATTGTTTCTATCGACTCTGACAGATCTTTGTAAAATATTAATAAATCAGTATCCTCATCTGTGCTGTCAGATGTGGGTACATACAAGGGTGGTCTGAAAAGTTCTCAGCCTCGGCCACTACCGGCAACACTATCAGCAAGATTTTTTTTTTTTTCTTCCCTACGTTGGTAAATCTGTCATAAGCATCCATGTGAAATTGTAGGTTAGTCTATCAAATGTTTGTTTTATGCAGCTGCCTGAAGCAAAAGTGTTGTCTGTATCCCTTGAAATGGATAAAATTGAGTATTGTGTGGTTATAAAATTCATTGTAAAAGAAGGTTTAATGCCAAAAGAAATTCATTTGAAGTACACAAAAGTTTATGGACATTCTTCTCCTTCGTTTTCAACAATTAAGAAATGGGCTGCCAAGATTAAATGTGGCCGTACCAGCCTTGAATATGATCCACGTGAATGACGTCCAAAAAGTGCAACAACACCAAAGTGCGTCAAAGTTTAATGCACTTTGACATGCCGGTGAGTCAAAGTGCGCGAAATTGCTGAGCCTATAGGCATTTCAAAAGAATGTGTAGGATATATTTTGCATGAAGAATTGCAAATGAAAAAGCTTTGTGCAAGATGGGTGCTGCACTTGCTCAGCAGATCAAAAATGCACTCGCATGAAAATCTTTGAACAGTGCTTGGAGCATTTTAACAAGAATAAAACTGATTTTGTGCATCGATTTATTGCTATGGATGAGATTTGGAATACACCATTATAGACCCAGAATCAAAACAGTGGACAGAAGCTAGTTGTTCAGCACCAAAGAAGACAGTCGGTTCCATGACCAGGAAAGGTCATGGCATCAGTATTTTGGGATGCTAAAGGCATTTTGTATATTAATTATCTTGAAATGGGTAAAATAATAACAGAGGAATGTTATTCCGATCTTTTAACCAGACTAGATGAAAAAGTTCGTGAGAAAAGACCCAGTTTGCAGAAGAAAAAAATCATCTTTCATCAGGACAATGCAACTGCCCATGAAGATGTTTTGACAATGGGAAAATTAAGGGATCTGCACTATGAATTGTTGGAACATCCACCCTATTCCCCAGATTTGGCTCCCTCTGACTTCTATCTCTTCCCAAAACTAAAACTCTTCCTTGCTGGTCAGCGTTTTTCTTCACATCAATAGGTGATTGCAGCTGCAGATCTTACTGAGAACAACTACAGGGATGGGATAATGGTGCTAGAGCATTGCTGGAATAAATGTATTAGTCTTAAGGGAGAATATATTGAAAAATAAAAATAATTTTGAAATTATAAATTTGTTTTTTCATTGTTAGCCGAGAACTTTTCAGACCACCCTCATATATCTGGACTATTGATATATTAAAAGGTTTTGCTTGAAATCTTGCTGCCATGATTCATTCATTGACTGGTTTGTAGCCTAACAGTGCCTCTCTAGCTCTCTTGTTAAGAAGGAAGCTAACTCTGGCTTCGTGCTTGGTGTCATTCCTTGACCATATAATTTTGCATCCATTTATCTCTCCTGATGATGTCCATCGCATCTCCATCAGTCCTAGTATATTACATCGATGTCTCTTCATTTCCTTGTGAAGTAATTCTAGTGTTCCTGACATCCAAAGTATTCCATGTCCCTACTGATAATAGTTCTGTCGGTTTCGGTTTCTGTTTTCTTTCAGTATCCTATTTTTTGATCCAATCCTGATCACTCGATTGGTATTGTGGACCTTGTTCATTTTGGTGATGTCAGAGTTGGCATGTTTTAACTGTTGATCGCGTAGGCATAGGCATCAGATAACAATCATGTTTTTTCTTTACAGTCAGAGCATTGACATTCATCTGACCGACCCTCCTCCTTTATCCAGGCTTGGGACTGGTGTGAGACCCCTAAGGATCTCTTGGCAGAGTTCTATTCTGTTATGCTTGGTTAAAACACTTGGTTAAAACAAGAAATTATCTTGTTTTAACCAAGTGTGATCAAGCAATAGTTTGCCCATATCTTCCAGCAAGGCTACTTATATATATAGAAGCAGTTGGCCTCACATCAAATCACCCCAATGTTCCATGATGTGCAACATATTTCCTTCTCAGACATGTGTGGATAGTGATTCTTCCCATGCAATGTGAGGGATCACTATCAAGACCAATTTTGACATTTAATGAGGTTTCATCAGTGCAAGCTAGTCTCATGAAGATACTGAAATTTCATATTTCCATATACAAGTATCAAAATGGTCAATCTCCATATTATCAGAAATAGTTGTAGCAATTTATTGCATTACTGGAAAGAAGGTATCAATTTTACTTGACAAGAAATTATATTCTTGTTTTCATCCTTATTTTACCCAAGCATGAGCAAACAGATGTATCCAACAATATAAACATCAGTATTGATTAAAACTGGTCTGAGCATTCATAGTTCTCATATGTGTGATATTATATTATATGTGTGATATTATATATAATATCACACATATAATATCATATATGTGATATTATATATGTCCAAGAAGCTAGTGTGCTATGCATTATTAGATACTAAGGCAACTTGATGGGAAGTCAGCAGATATGTCATAGATATGTTTCACATGCAAACTTTTGTTTGTTCATGTTTGGACAAAATAAGAATATGACAAAAGAATATAATTTATTTTCAAACATAATTTACTTGCAACATAAAATAAAACAGGCTATGACAGAAAGCAGGACTTGAGGACCTCTGTAGTAGCTGTATAGAGGGACTAGCGAGGATGGATGTTATAATTAATTTCTGTAATCTGGAATTGGTTGAGAATTAGAATTAATTACTCTTACTGATAAGTGAGATGCAATGAGTGAGCCTTGAATTGATATTTAAGGCAAGACTTACTCGTGCACCCAAGGTTCACTAACCATAATAGCATTTTCTGATATACTTAGGCATGGCATCATCATGGATCAACAGAGTATTCCTTTTCATTGCTGCAAGTGGTGGACTGCCTGAGAATGAAACAACATTTGCCAACTTGTTACAGAGAGAAGGGTATAAGACTGCACTTATTGGTGAGTTGTATATGGTTGATTTCTTGCTCATATTATTCCAAAATAAAATTAGTAACTAGTTACCAGAATAATTCATTCAGCTTTCAACCAAGTTTTTGTTAGCATTATTTTTTGTGTTATCTTAATTTTATCTAAATTTTTAGGATTTTTTTCTCTTCTCTGCCCATTAGTGCTAAATATTAGGGATTACTCATTAATTACCTATTAATCTGTTTGTGTGCCCATAAAATTTTATATTGGTGATCTTTATTAAAATTTGTCAAACCATTTCTGTTTTGTTTGATAAGTTTTAGTATTTGAATTATGAAGAGGTATGAAATTTATCTAATCCAGAGTAATTTAATAATAAGGAAAACATGATTTCTGCATTACTTCAACCTTAGTATCACGAGGTGGTACGAGTTTTTAGATTATGGAGAACTGAGTGATGTCCTCGGTCAGTTTTGGAATGGTGCATTTATTATACTATGTCTTGAAGATCATGCAATTTTTGATTCAGTGCTCTTGCCAAAACAGTACAGAGTCCTGTAGCAGTGCCGGTAAGACTACAACTGCACAGTAAGTGTTTTTTTTTTTTTAGATACTTCACACTGATAATCATGGAAAAACAGCTAAATGAGACAATATTCAAGGAGGTATATAAAGAATTTATAAGACTAGGTGAACTACTTAACAACAATTGGCCGGGAAAAGTGAAACTTTACGATACGTTTCCCCCGGAAAGTGTCACAGACGTTGTCTCAGAAGATCAATTAGAATCGGTGCCTTTTACTCCTTCAGACTTTGTAGAAGTGCGCGCCCACAAAAAGCGAAGAACAACTGAAGAACCGCACAATGACAATAATGAAATGGAACAGGATTCTCAGGGTTTGGACGCTGCTATTTCTCCCAAAGAAAAGGTGCGTCCAATCATCCTTAGAGAAAAGCAGAAGTGGGCAGCTTTAAGATCCACAATGTCCAATTTGCACGTTGGCTTCATCAAGGCCAAAAACATGGATGAAGGCATAAAGATCCAGCCAGCAACAGTGACAGACTATAGAAGGTTGACCAAAGAACTGGATGACAGAGGCATCCAGTATCATACCTTTGCGCTCAGCTCCGAAAAAAACTTAAAAGTGGTCCTTCGTGGTGTCTGTGAAGACATTGACACAGCAGAAATAACTGCTGACCTGAATTTTCAGGATTTGCCTCCAGTCAAGGTCAGCAGAATGTATAAAGCAGACAAGACTCCCATGCCATTAGTCCTAGTAGAGATTCATAAAATATACAAGGATATCTACAACTTAAAAACAGTTTGTGGTCTCATCGTCACACCAGAACCACTCCGGAAAAGATCATCTTCTGGGCAGTGCCACAGGTGCCAGAAGTTTGGCCATGCCCAGAATCTATGCAGAGCTGAATATAGATGTTTGAAATGTGTGGACAGCCACCCAACCAATACCTGCACTAAGCTGAGGACCTCCTCTTCTTCTTCTTCTGCAGCTTCTCTTACTTAAATGGGATCACTGTTGATAATGAGTCTCCTCCACACCTTCCTGTCTTGGGCTGTCACCACATCCAAGTTCTTCATCCTCAACTCCTTGTCTACCAGCTCCCTCCATCTCTTCTTTGGCTGCCCATGCTTCCGCTTTCCTTGCACATCCATCTGCATGACCCTTCTTCCCACATATTCGTCATCCCTCCTCATCACATGACCAAACCATCTCAACCCTGCCTCCTGTATTTTCGCTCCTAAGTTCGTAACTTTCACTGTTCACCTGACATAGTAATTTCTCGCACGATCCTTTCTGGTCACACCGCACATCCACCTAAGCATTCTCATCTCTGCCACTTCCATCCTGCTGATGTTATTTTTCCTCAGGGCCACAGTTTCTATAGCATATGTCATAGCTGGCCTCACTACTGCCCTATAGATTTTGCATTTCAGGTTGATTGGCACCCTCTTATCGCATAACACTCCAGCCACCTTCCTCCAGTTCCTCCAACCCACTTGTATCCTGCATCCCACTTCCTTCTCAGCTCCTCCATCTTCTTCCACTGTTGAACCTAAGTATCTAAAGTCTCTCACCTTCCTGAAGACATTTCCTTCCAGCTCCAGATCTGTCTCCTGTCGGCTGCCCACTGTGCAACACATATATTCTGTCTTACTTCTGCTCAGTCTCATACCTCTCTTTCAGTACTTTTCTCCATCTTTCCAGTTTAGTTCCTGCTTCTTCTCTTGAATCTGCACACAGCAAGATGCCATCTGCATACAACATTGTCCAAGGTGCATCTTCTCTCACCTCCTCTGTTACCACCTCCATCACAATATTAAACAGAAACGGAATTAATGCTGACCCTTGATACAAGCCAACTGTTACTTGAAAACTTTCTGTCTGTCCCAGACAGGTCCGAACACTTGTCTTCACATTTCTGTACATTTCTTGCACCAACCTGACATATTTCTCCGGTACCTTCTTCTCCCTCAGACACCTCCAGACTTCTTGCCTTGGCACTCTATCGTATGCTTTCTCCAGATCAATAAATGCCAGATGTAGCTACCTTTGTTTCTCTCGATACTTTTCCATTATCTGCCATAACTCAAAGATAGCATCTGTTGTTGATCTACCAGGCATGAAACCAAATTGTTCCTTTGCAATTTCCACTTCCTTCCTCAATCTACCATCAAGAACCCTTTCTGGGATTTTCATTGTGTGGGACATCAACTTTATTCCTCTGTAATTTTTACAGTCTTGTGCATCCTCTTTACCCTTGTAGATGGGGACAAGAGTCCTCTCCCTCCATTCCTCGGGTATATTTTCCTGTTGGCAAACTTTCATGTACAGGTCCCACAGCAGGTCAATTCCCTCTTCCCCCAGTGCCTTCCATGCCTCCACTGGAATTCTGTCAGGGCCCACCGATTTTCCATTCCTCATCCTCTTCATGGCCTCCGTCACTTCCACTCTACTGATGTTCTGCACCATCCCCTCAGAAGGCTGCCCATCTTCTCTATGAGTCCTTGCATTTTCCTCATTCAAAAGTCCCTGAAAGTGTATTTTCCCTCCATAATACTCTTCCTTCAGCATCTTTGATCTGCCTCACATGTAAGATGTCCTTTGCTGCTTTATTTCTACATTTCGCTAGTTGGAAAATTTTTCTCTGTCCTTCCTTCCTTTTTTTCTAATTGATCATACAGATCTTGATATGCCATGGCCTTCGCCTGTGCCACAACTCTCTTGACTTCTTGCTTTCTCTCTCTGTACACCTCTCTGTTCTCTTCCACTCTTGACTCATCTGACTTCTGCTTTGCCTTCCTCTTAGCTGTCACTGCCACTTGTACATTGTTATTCCACCACCAGCCCTCCTTCTGCTCACTAATCTTTCCAGATGTCTCACCAAGCACCTCGATTGCACAGCTCAGGATTACTTTTGAATTATGTTTCCACCAATCTTGTACACTTTCCAGTCCATCCGAAATCCTCTCTAACACCCCTCTCCCTAAAACGATTCCTCACACTCTCCTCTTTTAAGCGAAACCACTTAATTGTCTTCATCCCATGGCATTCAGAGGTTCTTATCTTCGATCTTATTTTAACACGACAGATCAAGTAGCACAGCAGTCGGTGTTGCTGTGCTACTTGATCTGTTGGAATTACTTTACAATTTGTCACAACCTTAAGATGTTTTCTTCTAGTCAAAATGTAGTCAATTTGTGAACTGTTGTTAACACTCCTAAATGTTATCAAATGTTCTTCCCTCTTGTAGAAAAACGAGTTCACAATTGCCAGATCAAACGCTACTGCAAAGTCCACAACCCTCTCTCCTTCCTGGTTCATCATTCCCACTCCGTGGCCACCATGCACCCTTTCACAGTCTCTATTCTGTCTTCCTATGTGTCCATTCAAGTCTCCTCTGACAATCACCATCTCATTTTCTTCTAGTTCTCTCATTTCTTCATCTAACACGTTCCAGAACTCATCTTTCTCCTCTGCTGTACAACCAACTTGTGGGGCATATACACATAATACGACCACCTGCTCTTCCGCAAGACCCAATTTCATTTGCATGATCCTGTCGTTCCTTCTACCCACTTCCAGTACTTCTCCCTTCATTCTGCCACACACCACAATTCCTACACCATTTCTTCCCTTGTTATTCGCTCCAGAGTAGAACAATTTATATCCATCTCCCAGTTCCTTTGCCTTTCCCCCTTCCACCTTGTCTCCTGCACACATAAATGTCCAACTTCCTCTTCCTAATCATGTCTGCCACCTCTCTTCCCCTTCCAGTCATGCTTCCAACATTCAGTGTTCCCACTCGCAACATATTCTCCACCTGCTGGGCTCACTTCTTTAACCGCACCTGCCCTTGATGCGGTAGCCCTCGTCCACTTCTCGCAGCTGTAGGGCGATGTGGCTGTGCATCGCTTAAGGGGTACGCCTTAGCCCTTATATCATTTTCTCTTTGACTCATATCATAGTTTGAGCTGGCATTGAAGTTTTACGAATGGATGCCCTTCCTGACGTCAACCCTTGCCATTTATCCGGGCTTGGGACCGGCACCTGTTGAGGCTAGCTTGCCTCCTTCGGTGGCTGCATAAGA
The DNA here is from genome assembly GCF_054136105.1 of Typopeltis vanoorti. Taxonomy (NCBI): domain Eukaryota; kingdom Metazoa; phylum Arthropoda; class Arachnida; order Uropygi; family Thelyphonidae; genus Typopeltis; species Typopeltis vanoorti. The sequence goes on from NC_143565.1 coordinate 56,985,820, forward strand.
TGAAATGACTTAGCAAGATAGGAAAGACTCACCCCTAACCCTCGAATACTCTAATAGCATCAGGGAGAAGGAGCAAGGAGAGGAGAAAGAAGCATAGAAAGAAGAGGAGGGACCAGTCTACAGAATAATATAACAGATGTATATTACATGAAGTAAAGCATGGTCCAGCATCTGGTACCTCGGGTTACTAAGCCGAGGACCACCTCGGCCAAATTTGCCAACTGCAGTGGCCCTCATCCTGCGAACTACAAAGGATGTATTCAGCACCCAAAGAACAGACAGATGGAGGCAGTCAATCAGCCCTCCTCCTACAGTATAAGAACACCAGAGGCCCAGACATCAAAACCGGAGACTCAATCGGAGACCTCCAAAAATAGAGACACCCAAAAGCGAACAAGAAGGTATGCCGATGTGACCCACACAAATAGACCAATACCAGAACAAAATCAATTCCAGCTCATTCCAGCATCTCTTCAGATCATTGCTTGGAATGCTAGTGGCCTCAAAAACAAAATTCTGGAACTCCGAGATTTCACATATTGGTATCAACCAGATGTTTTATTAATCAGTGAAACTCATTTAAGACCTTCAGACAATCCTAAAATAAGGGGTTATCACCTATACAGAAATGATAGATTACTCTACAGAGGCGGTGGTACTGCCATCTTCATTAAAAATTATATTAAGCACCACTCTGTGAGCAACCCTTCAACCACTAACCTTGAGATCACAGGCGTGGAAGTAGTCACCAGTTCTGCTGGCAGATTGAAAATCTACTCAGCTTACAACCCTCCCCAAAAATCTCTACTACACTCTAACCTAAATGCCATCTCATGCATCAGAGAGCCGACCATTATAGCCGGGGATCTGAACTCCAAGTACCCTGCGTGGAATTACTCAACCACCAACAAGAATGGTTGCATCCTTTCCAATTACTTTGGATCAAGCAACGCTGTTGTGGCGGGCCCCACCGAACCAACTCATCTCAGTACGTTTGGCACTGCTAACATCTTGGATATAGCTATCCTGCAGGATATCAAACTTCAATACAGCATTATATCTATGGATGACCTCTCATCCGATCATAACCCATTTCTACTACAGCTGGGAAAACAAGAATACCTGTCTCCTCCTTCTCACTCCTATATAGCATGGGAAAGACTGTCATCAGCACTGAAGGATTATATTGGACCTGTTCCTCACGTATGCACAAAAGAAGAAGTAGAAACTGCAGTTAAAAATTTTGCACAACAAATTAATTCTGCTATAATGGTAGCTACCTCGTACAAATCTGCTCGCAAGCCAGATCGTTTGCCTGAAGACATCATGAACTTGATCAGAGACAAAAACAGAGCTAGGAAAAGATTCCTTAACACATGTGCGCCACAAGATAAAAGAAATCTAAACAGATTAAATGAGGCAGTAAAAAATGCGCTCAAAGCTCATAGAGACCAAAAATGGGAAGAAAAGTTAGCCTCCATTTCACCTACTGATCAAACAGTCTCCATCTGGGGACTACTGAAAAATATCAGAAACAAAGACAGATCCCTTCCCCCAATATTCTCTGACCAGGGCCTTGCTCACACAGATGTAGACAAAGCAGAAGTTATAGCATACAATTTGGAGGAGCAATGCAGGCCTTTGTATGAAAACCTTGACTTTGACCACATATATAAGATTCACAGCAAGGTCAGACACTCACTCAAACTTCCTATCACCAGCACTGACCATATTGCACCAACATCACCTGCTGAGATATATGACATTATTAAAAAATTAAAGAACAAAAAAGCTCCTGGGCAAGACTGCATTACTAATCGGGTGATCAAACCTCTGCCCGAAAAGCAGTAGTGCACCTGACCAGTATAATAAATGCAATTTTAAGATTTCACTATTTTCCTTCCACCTGGAAACTGGCTGATGTAATTCCTATACATAAGCCAGGCAAAGATCCACACCTACCGCAAAATTATCATCCATTCGGTCTCATCTCCAATCTGGGTAAGGTTGCAGAGAAGGTCATCCTCTCATGACTCCAAACCTCAGTAAATGACCTAAACATCCTCCCTAAAGAACAGTTTGGTTTTCGGCAACACCATAGTACTACTCAGCAAATCCACAGAATTGTTGAATACATCACCACCAGCTACAACTGGCACCAGTGTACAGGAGCTGTTTTCCTAGACCTATCCAAAGCATTTGACAAAATCTGGCATTTTGGACTCCTGCACAAACTTAACTCAGCTGGTACCTCACTAAAAATGGTTCATCTAATCCACTCATATCTTCAGAATAGATCAATGCAAGTTAAAATCAATGGTTCTACATCGTCCCAGTGCCATATCCTTGCTGGAGTGCTGCAGGGATCTCTACTGGCTCCATTGCTGTTTTCCGTATACATGTCAGACATCCCGCCCAATCCGATGACTTCCATTGTGGCCCTGTATGCGGACGATACGGCAATACTAACCAGATCTCTCACACCCCATTTCATTACCAGAAAGCTTCAAGAAAACCTTCTAAAGCTGGATGGTTGGTTCTCCAAGTGGAGATTGGAAGTCAACCCCCAGAAAAGCTCAGCTGTTCTTTTCTCAAAAAGGCCAATGTCTCCTGTAGGAGATGTGTTATTATTCAATACTAAAATTCCCTGGCAGACAGAAACAAATTACGTGGGTGTAATTCTCGACAAAAAGCTATCTTTCAACCAATACATGAAGTCTGCGTGTGCAAAGGCATCTAAAGCCATAGCTCAGATCTATCCGCTAATTAATAGAAATAGCAAGCTCAGCAACAGAATCAAATTGCAACTATACCAGATGACAATTCGTCCTATAATTACCTATGCCTCTCCAGCCTGGAGCCACACCTCTAATACTAACATTATTAAGATACAGCGAGTGCAGAACAAGTGCTTGAGAATGATTCTGAATGCCCCGTGGTATGTTAGAAACAATCAACTTCATAGAGATACAAATATTCCCTATATTTTCTCTTTTCTACAATCCTTAGCATCCAAGTTTTTCCTAAAGACGTCCACACACCCCAACGATTTGGTTCAGCAAGCTGCACCATACAAGGCAACAGACATATTCAAATATAGAAGACCAGAAGCTATATTAGCCTCCTATAGCGATGCATAATCTCCATACCCATTCAGGGTGAGCAAATTGCTCATAAATTTTACCCTCACTGTAACCACAACAGATAGCGGGGAATATGAAAAGCATCTTGCTTCACCCCTAAAGACCTAAATGTCAATTGTCTTAGTATCACCTGGTCTGGCTTCAATTGAAGAGACCTCAATAAAAGTCGAAACCGGTCTGGATAGTGACCCTTCCCATATTGCATAGCATTATACATGTCTGTAAGGATACGTGCTTTGCATTATGGAATACTAAGGCAAGTGATGTGAAGTCAATATCACCTTTACCACGAGTTACCCCAGTCCTAAAAATACTTCAGGCGCAAACTTTGTTTGCTTACACTTGGATAAAGGATTAAACCAAGTATATAATTTCTTGGTATCTTTAATTTGTAGAGTATGAAATTATTTAGTTCAGTATTAGTCCGATTTCTAAAACAGTTGGTGTTCAACTGAAAGCTTGCATTACTCTAATAAAGATTAAGGTTATCCTGCATTAATGCATATTTCTTAATTGAACTGATGACCAGATTAATTAGTTCAATGTCTGGATATTAATGCAATAATATTTCATAACAGTCACAGTAGCTACAACAACAAAAAAAAAAAAAAAAAAAAAAAAAAAATTAAAAAATTGCAGAAATTATCAAAATGTAAGAACATTTAAAAAAGCTAAACTATACTTACTCCATCAAAATTTCATACTATAGAAAACACTAACATCCATTTCAATACAAACATTAATGATGTGTACATCACTTATGTAATGTATGAAACCCCAACTGGCATCCTTTGTTACTACAGTTTACTTCAGCTATCTCAGCTACAATATTCATGTTTCCTTCTGTGAGAAGGGTAGAATATGGGTTTTTGTCAAATCAGACATTCCTTGTTAAAGGTTATTAAGCTTGGAATACCAGTTATATAATGTGTTCTAGCCCAAGATTGCCTCTAAATTAGTAGAGCAATGCTATATTAATTTAGATGACCATTCTGATTTCTTTGATTATTTATCTCTGAAGATTGCTTTTATACTAATTACCCAAACTGTGAGATTATCCTCCTCTGAGACTTGAATGTTCATTAACTCAGACTGGCTCCCCTTATTTGGCTTTACAGATCAAGCTGGAGGGGAAGCCAAACTCTTCGCTGTCAGTCATGATCTAACATAAATTGTTAACCTTCCAACCAGAATACCAGATAATCTACAGTGTCCTCCCAACACTCTAGACTTTTTCTTATTCAGTTCTCTAGACATTAAATACACTGCTCAAAACAATTAGGAGATATTTTATTGGGTACTTTATACATGAATAAATATTTCTTACTTATGGATAGGGTGAAATTGATGAGATATTGTTTAAATAATCGATATTTATTACAAATTGTGTTACATTTGTAAATTATTTTTATAACTTTATAATTTACAAGAAAACCAAAATATCCTCAAATTGTTTTGAGCAGTATATGTATGGTAGAAAGTTTTTTTTCACTTGGTTAGAAAATAAATTATATTTGCCAAGAAATTATATTCTTGTTTAATCCTTTACCCAAGTATAAGCAAATAGTTTGTCTGTGAAGTATCTTCATGACTTCATCAATTGCCATAGTATCCAATAATGCAAAGCATACTTCCTTTTGTAAGTGAATAATGCTATGCATTATAAGGGAAGGGACCACTACCCTGACAAATTCTGACCTTGGTCTGGTATCCCTCCAATTTGCTAAAAACGTGCTTTACCATGTGTCATTTATATAAGCTCTCGTACTGATTTGGCATTCATTCAGCAGCATGGAGACAAGCCTTTATCTAGCCTTCTTAATAAAGAAAGATAAAAGCCGGACATTAAATTATCTTCCCATTACTGATTCCTCAGTACTGGTAAAAATGAGAAAGTCATTGACAGCCTGTTTTTTTTACTATCTTGAGTCCCTTCAGTTAATTAATGATCACCAGTTAGAATTCTACAGCAGTATCTTCTTGCTAACCTTATCCACCTTTGATTCAAGCCATGGAAAGATTGGAGAAATTTATGTAATTGCTTTAGGTATCTCCAAGGCATTTTAGGATGTTAGCAGATCTCTCAGTTTGACCATAATATGATAAGTTACAAATACAAGTAACCTTGTAATCACCTGGAATATGAAAGGAAGTGGATCCTTAGGAGAGTGGAGAAGGGAAGCCAGCTTAAAATGAAGTGTGAAAGTAGTGCAGAGATTATATTTCTTTAAAGTGCTGGCTATTTTTTTGCTGAAGTGGATATAGGGAATAGCAATGACATTACTGCAGTCTTTATGTTTGAGAGAGATGTGAGGAGGTGGAAGGGAAAGATAATTTGTTGATTTTTTTGCATTGTAATCAAAAAATAACCAAACCATTGGACAGGAAGGAGGCAGCTTCTGCTGTAAAGGAAGCTTGAGTGAAGCAGAGGCTGGAGGCTCTGTTGACAAGGGTTTTGATGACCCCATATTATTGAGAAGGGGGATGTTGGGAAAATTTATGCATGTATGTGTGAGTGGGTTTCCATATTAGAATATCTAATATGGAATATCTAAAAACGGCAAGCTGTTTTTTCTTCAACGGTTAACTGGATTCTGGGGGTGTTGACTGTTGAGTGGAAAAGGAAAGAGTAATGTGTCTGAGCTATGTGGTCAAATAGAGAATACAGTGTACCTTAGCCAGAATAATCTTTCATAATTCTTGCCTCAACCTCATCTCTTTACTGTCATACCTAGGCAGCACACTTGGCTACCTTTCCTATTGCATTATTATCTTATATCCTTCTCAACAACCTCCTAATATCCAGTCTTACATTCTCCTTGTTCCCAGTCAAGTCATTTGTCCCTACTACCACTGCCAACTCTTTAGCTCATTTACCACACCTCTAATAATTGAATCCCCATACAATGCCACTTGCAAGTCTTTCATACAACATCATTCATTCTCATCTTCTTCTCTCTTCCATATATATTTACAATTCCCTTCATTTCACTCCACATCTGCTTCATCTTCAACTTAGCTTTCAAATCTTACATTATTTTTTCACTATAAGTCATGCTTGCTATTTTATCTCTGGTCACGCATGCTTGTTCGCTATCAGCACCACTTGCTACCTTACCATTAGTTGCACTGTTTTTCAACATCATTCTCACCCACTTTATTGTTAATTGCACTCTGTTTTCCAACTTCATTATTGTCCACTTTATTGTCAATCAAAGTCTTTTTCTCACTACCACTTCTCCATACTTTCTGAACATTTGCACAGTCTTCTTCGATTACCATTTCAGTTATGACGTCATGTTCCCTACTCATATTTAAACTCATATTTAAACAAGCCTTGTGGTCAATCAGAATATCACATTTCCTACATACCCACATTTGCTCTTTTCTCTTATTCAGCCTCTCTACATAAATATCTACAACGTCTCATTCATACATAACCACATTCATTTTTGAAATATCTACATCATTTATGTTGAATTTTTTTTCTTGACAATTATTCATAAGACTATTACACTTTTTTTATATAATCTTTGTCAAGTAGCTTTGTTTTATCCTCCTACATGTTTCGCCAATCTTTTTCTATTGGCATCCTCAGGGAATACAAACTAGTAAGCTAAAATGAAGGTTACAGACTAGGTTATAACTGATGGTTCTAATTCATACAAAAAATTGGTATTGTGTGCGACAATGTGCGTGTCTCGTTAATGTGATTTATTCGTTATGGCTCATGACGTAATTGTTATGAAAGTTCATTTCTTTGATGTTTAATGATCTGATAAAAGTTTTCCAAATTTCTGGTAAAATTAGACCTTGAATCGTGTTTAGGTTTTCAGTTTTACGGGCGACTATAGCTGCTTCTTTAAAGGTTCTTGAATGGTAGTTATCTTCTATGTATGGCATAAGGCTCTTATCCCACTCAATGTGATGGTTAGTAGAGGCAAAGTGGCATGAAAGGCCTGAAATGTCTTGTCTGTTATTTCTGACATATCCTATGTGTTCTTTCTTTCTCGTTTCAAAGCTTCTAGAGGCTGACCTACGTAACTAATACCACATGAGCAAGGTATATTATATACTCCAGAGTACTTGTAGAATGGGTGAGGATCTTTCGGTGATCTTAAAAATTTCCGAATAGTGTTGATTGGTTTGAATGCCACTAAAGATTATGAAGAAAAAATTAAAAATCTATTATCTGACAGGTATGTATATGAAGTTCTCAGTAGAGATCCTACCACAAAAAACCATAATGACACCAATGAATTATTACGTGGAATGAATAACTGGCCTATAGAAATTATAAAAAAACTAAAATCTATGCACCCACTTACTCCTAGATTGTATGGCCTTCCAAAAATTCATAAAGAAGATATACCATTACGTCCAATAGTTGATGGAATCTATTCTCCCACTTACCAACTGTCCAAGTATCTTGCGAAGATTTTACAACAACACATTCACATCTCAGATACTTATATTAAAAACTCAAAACATTTTATAGATAAAATAAAAAACATCCCTATTTTTGAAGAGGATATACTAGCAATCCTGGACATTACATCTCTGTTTACTAACATTCCAGTGGTTGAAGTCATCAACATCTTAGACAACTTCCCAAGAAACATCACTACTTTGTTCAATCACTGTTTAACTTCTAACTATTTTATTTGGCAAAAAACGATCTACAAACAACTCACTGGATTAGCTATGGGTAGCCCCCTCTCACCTCCTTGTGCTGACTTATTCATGGAAGATCTAGAGAAAAAAAATCTTAACCCAGATCATTCCAAAACCGAAAATTTGGTACAGATATGTAGATGACATCTTTATCATTTGGGATCATACGAAAGAAGAACTAATGAATTACATCAACCAAATCAATAGCTTCCACAATACCATGAAATTCACATTAGAAATGGAAAAAGATAACCTTGACATTTTAATAAAGAAACAATCCAATAATAGTATCAACCTATCTATATACAGAAAACCTACAAATACTGGACGTTACCTCCATTTCAACTCAGCTCATCACATAGCTCAGAAACTTAGCATTATCCATAGTCTCAAGAAAAGAGCTATACAGTATATACGACAGACAAGGATGAGCTACTCACGGAATTAACCACAATATCCAGAGAACTTTCTTTAAATGGTTACCCAAAAAGACTCTATAACAAGATTCTCTTTACTGATATATCACATCGACAACGTGATGACATCCAATACATCAGTACAATTACGATTCCTTTTGTCAGCAACCTTTCCAAAAAATTAGCTAACCTTTTAAAACCACATAAGATCAGAGTGGCATCCAAACCAATCAACACTATTCGGAAATTTTTAAGATCACCGAAAGATCCTCACCCATTCTACAAGTACTCTGGAGTATATACCTTGCTCATGTGGTATTAGTTACGTAGGTCAGACCTCTAGAAGCTTTGAAACGAGAAAGAAAGAACACATAGGATATGTCAGAAATAACAGACAAGACATTTCAGGCCTTTCATGCCACTTTGCCTCTACTAACCATCACATTGAGTGGGATAAGAGCCTTATGCCATACATAGAAGATAACTACCATTCAAGAACCTTTAAAGAAGCAGCTACAGTTGCCCGTAAAACTGAAAACCTAAACAAGAATCAAGGTCTAATTTTACCAGAAATTTGGAAAACTTTTATCAGATCATTAAACATCAAAGAAATGAACTTTCATAACAATTACGTCATGAACCATAACAAATAAATCACGTTAACGAGAGACGCACATTGTCACGCACAATACCAATTTTTTGTATGAATTAGAACTATTAGTTATAACCTAGTCTGTAACCTTCATTTTAGCTTACCAGTTTGTATTCCCTGAGGATGCCAATAGAAAAAGATTGGCGAAACATGTAGGAGGATAAAATAAAGCTACTTGACAAAGATTATATAAAAAAAGTGTAATAGTCTTATCTACATCATTTATTTTACTTGTCTTCTGTGTTGGTTTATGCAACTATTTGCCTTTCACTAGCATTTTATATCAGCATACTAACAAGAACAATGAATTTATAGTAATCCACCTAAGAAATTTATCCAGACCTCATGTTCCACACTCATATATCTCACAGTAACACTTAATCAACAAATTAGACAATATTAATATATGACACTTATTAAATATAAAATTGACTTATCTTGTTGCACAGCCACTGATGTTTGACACTTTATGACAGAAAGATGATGATGATGGAAAAATTTATGATACTTTCTTAGATTTGGCATTATTTTATTAAATATTTTTTACATAATGATTTTAAATGATTTTACAAATTTTCATTCTGAAACTCTACAGAAGTTTTCAGTTTCTTTTTACAAAAAAATAAAATTTGTAAAAGTATACAATTAATCACATCCATATGGTATTATTGATACCACTATATTTACCCGAGAAAGTTAACAGATATATTATGGTGAATATATATAAAAGATGAATTTTCTGTAAAAAAAAAAAAAAAAAAAAAAAAAAAAAAAAAAAAAAAAAACATTTCTTAATTTTTGATCTAAGAAAAGAGTTTATTTAATGTTTCTTTACTTCTGATTATATTTGATATATATTTATATATGTAGATAGATAGATATAAATTTATCTTTATAAGTAATTATTTTATATTACAATATTTGTAAAAGGTGATATTCTTTTTTCTTTTCTAGGAAAGTGGCATTTAGGTAATGACATGTACTTCAAAGGAGATATGCTCCATCACCCTTTAAATCACGGATTTGATTATTTTTATGGATTACCTCTTTCAAATTCTAAAGACTTTGGAGAAGATAAATCAAGTGTGGTCATATCATATGCTCCTAATTTCTACATCTATGTAACTACATGTTTCATTGGAGGATTTTCTTTTGTTATTATTCTTCTTTCTCAAAAACGTGTGGCATTTGCTGGATTCATTTTTTTTCTTTTCTGTCTAATTCCTCTATTATTGGCTATTTTTGCATCAAATGTCAAAATTATAAATAGTGCTATAATGAGAAATGGTGAATTTGTTGAACAGCCAATAAGACTTAATGGATTAACTCAAAGGTTTGTTCAAGAAGTGAAAGAATTTTTATTTAAGCAGGCAAAAGAAGAAAATTTTCTCCTTTTTTTATCATTTGTTCATGTCCATACAGCATTATTTACATCACCAGATTTTGTTGGAAGAAGTAAACATGGACAGTATGGAAATAATGTAGAAGAGATGGACTGGGCAGTTGGTGAAGTTCTTATGGCCTTAGAAAACCTTGGAATAATAAACAGTACTTTTGTATATTTTTCTTCTGATAATGGAGGCCATATTGAAGAGAAAGGAATTAATGGCCAGCAAGAAGGAGGTTATAATGGTATTTATAAAGGTAAGAAATTATTAGATATTATAATTTTTGCTGTATTAAAAATTGAGTGCTCAAAAAGTTTACGTATCATTTTGAAATGGACTTATGACCATGAAGTGTACAATGTAGTAAATGTAATCTATGATGTAGTAGACATATGCTCAAAGATTTTTATGGTGATTAGATTGTACTAGATAGCATCATTATATTCAGAAATAGTAAGTAGTGCTTATCAATGAATCTTTTACTTCAGGAAATTCCATAGTTGGTGCTGGTGTTAGTTATATAGGGGATATACCAGCTTTATTTTGAATATGTGGTGACAGTGTTTTTGTTGGACAGTGCACTGTACACTACACAACATCAAGTGCCAGACAGTATGCAGAATAATGTTGATGTGATAAAAAATTTTAGTAAGATCTGCTCCTTGCCATTCTTTGCTACTCATCTGCATTACCTTGTGGCTAGTCATAATATGACTAGTGACACCACACCTTACAATTACTTCTTTTTATTTATTAACATGTGCATGAGCATTGGATCTGTCCATATGACAGTTTTGGATGCTTTATTTAAAAAAAAAAAAAAAAAAAAAAAACTGTCTGTAAAATGAGCTGTAAAAAAAAAAAGAGAGAGATGTAACATTATGTCTCTCTGTAATTTCAGGAAAGTATCATCTGTATGTACAAGAAAGTCAGTACGAAATTTAATTTTCTTTTGTAATTTTTTTTTTTTTATAATTTTTAAGTCATATTTACTAAACATAACTCTTCCAACTATGTATTACATGATATCCCATTTATATCATATAACTGTAGCGTTTTGAACAGTGTTTCTCTTAGCATGTCATCTTATAGGGAAAATCTTATTCTGAGAACTATTATTTGGCTTGAACTCATCTTGTTCTTTAAGTTTCTCTTCTACAATTTCTCTTAGCCTCTTCTCATATATACTTGTGTACATCTTTACTTTATTTCACTTTCCTATAGGTAGATGCTTTGGGAGACCTCCAGTCATCCAGAATTCAACATTTGGTTCATGCTTTCTGAATTATGCAGTGCAGCCACTGTAAGCTTTTCAATTTCCCTATTTAATATATTTCTGGTTGGGTATTCTCTGCTCCAACTACCTTATCACATTTCACGTTGTTGATAGATTTTTCTACTACAGGTATTGATATGTACTACTGATTGTATTCCTCTTGAATATTTTCATGAATAGTGCTATGAGAAATGGTGAAGCTGTTGTACAGCCCATAAAACTTGGTGGGGTGACTCAAAGGTTTTATTCAGAAAATAAACATATCGGTACGTGATATGTATATTCATTATTGCATTCCTGTTGAATATTTTCTATTGCCCATTCCATCCCCTCTTGTTTCATTTAACAGTATTTTAAAGTAAATATTCCAGACATCTGGAATATCTTTATCTTCAGTTTTCATGTCACCTTTATCATCATTGATTCCTTTTATGGTTCTGTTGTCTTTATTTCTTAGTTTTTTCAATAGTATCCACAACATTTTCTCACCTTCCTGATATTTATCTTTGATATTCTTATCAAAGTCTTCCATTGACTTTTGTTTAGCTACTTTTACATATTTTGCTTTCTTACATTTTTCTTTGTATTCTCTCAAAGCACATGATGACTTGCTAGGAATTTTCAATATGCTTTTTTCTTTTCCATGCAGCCTTTTTTAACTTCCTGAGTCCACCATGGAGTGTTTTTTTTTATTTTCTGTCCTTGTAGACAACTTCACTATATACCTCTCTCTCTCTCTCTCTCTCTCTCTCTCTCTCTGTGACTGAAACAATCAACATCATCTTCAGATTTTGTGAATTAGTATCCAAGATTTGAATCCTGTTTTCAAACTTTTTCATCTTTTCTTGAATAATATTTGTATATTTGTCTTCATTTCATCTTTGACAAAAGCTTTGCATATTCTTTTCTATATGAAGTTCATTTTTATCTTACTCAAAGCTAAATGATATTCACCTGCTGTTTGAAATCCCCTGTATACTCATGTCTTGTATCAGTGTGAAGATATTGCTGTCAACAAAAACAGTTAGCCAGACTTTTCTTATTTCTTGTCTTTTCTTCATGTGATTTATGCACATCTTTTGTTTGAACGTTGTGCTAGTAATGACCTGTCATGTAGTGAACTCCAGCAGGTGTTTACCATTATTATTAGTGTTTCACTTTACTCCAAATTTTCAAAAACATTTCTATGTTTCTGGTATTCATTTCTTAAAGTTTACATCTCTAAGAAGGATGAACATTTCCATTTTCTTTGTCAGCTATCTCTCCTCTCACCTAATGACTTGAAATCCTCCACTGCTTCTTTCTTAGAAACCTTCAGAAGGTTCTTAGAAAGCAGGTCAACAGAAAATTTTCTTCAGGAATACTCGGATATCTGGTTTTTAAGGATACGAAAGACCATAGGCACAGAAAATTCTTTTTCTTCAGTTTCCCACCTTGAAATATCCTGCCGTTCAAGGAGATTATGCATGTGTTTAGTGTTAAATACTGCAGCTAATCCTTTTTCCTGTCCATTACAACATAACATCTTGTAGTCGTTATTCAGAATAATCTCATTTGTTTGTCTTCTTTATTTCAGTAACATCAATTATGTCAACATGCTACTTCTCTAATTCCTTTTCCAGTTCCACTTTTTTTTTCCACTGATGATTCTTACATTACTGGTACCTATCTGCTTTGAATTCTGCTAATTTTGGGTTCCAGCTTATTATCCTGCTTCCTTGGCAAATACAGATGAAAACAAATCTATAGATTTGTATACAGAAAAAAAAATACACCATCTATGGCTATCATAAGTCTGCTGGTTACAGGGCACGCATACATGATTAATGGCAAGAACAGTTTACTTTCTCTCTGTAGTAAATACCAATTATATAACGTATGTGACAAGCCAGTATTATAAGAGCTAGTTAAGCTTGCAGTAATTTTTAAGCTAACAAAATTTAGGTTCATGAAATGTCTTATTCCTTTTTTGGGACTGGCAGACCAACAGAAATTTATCTTCAGGAATATTCAGATGTCTATTATTTTTATAGCTAATTATAAGAGCTTTTTTATTATTTATTTTATTATTTATTTTTTATTATTTTTATGACTAATTATAACCAATTATGTCATTGGTTTTTTACTCAAATCTTAGGGCATTACTGATGTGCTATAAAATTAATACATGAAGAATATAGGTAGCCCCTGAGTTTCAAAACATTTCAAAAAATGTGACATACAAGTGTGACATAAAAAGGCTTATCATTTTATATATATATAGGGTAGATATAAAGACAATGACATTGAAAAAAAAAAAGGGGCACTCCTAAACGAAAGCAGGCTATATTAGCCATAAAAATAATAGTTTATTTTAGAGGAGTACCATGGGAATTTTCCCAGAAATAATACTCAGATATGTGATTCTTAAGGATAAGAATGTCTGGCTTGGCTAATTTGGCTAATGATGCTCTGAACGTTACTTATATAATCATCTGTAATGTTGATAACTTTTGTTTTTGTATAGCTTGTTGTTCATATTCACTGAATTCTGCTAATTTTGGGTTCCAGCTGATTGCATTTGCCAAGAAACCAAGGTAGAGGAAATCAAATCTATAGATTTGTACACAGAAAATACACCACCTATAGCTATCATAAGTCTGCTGGTTTCATTTCATCAACCTAATTTTATCAGTCTATGCTTTATAATTGTTTCTTTAAATGTATTTTAACTTAGGAAAGATAATTTTTACATTTCTGCTGTGTATATATGTACATTTTAAAATTTCTTCAGACTTTTTTTAGGCTTTATATTATTGTCATATATTATATTATTGTACTGGTGCCTCCATGAAGACTCATCATGAGAGACCCAAACTATCCATACAAGATGTATTATATCTCTTCTTGAACTCATTAACAGACAAAGCACTTACAGCTGTCTCTGGTAACATATTCCATTCATTCACCACTCTCCAAACAAAAAAATGTAGTCCTTACACCCCTACTAACTGCACTCTTATTCAACTTCCAGGGATGACTTCTTGTTCTACAACCTATATCCAAGTGCTGAAACACATCCCTGCATTAAATCCTATAAAATCCAACATATTCCCTCTATTTTTGCCTACCAGCCAACTCACAAACTTTCAATCTATCCTCAGAGCATTCCACAGGCCACTCACCTCTTGTCACCCACCTCTGGATCCTCTATTCTGATGAGGTAGCTAAAGAATGACCAGGTGACCAGCCTGAGCACAGTAATCCAGATGTGGACATATCAAGATCTTATAAAGAAAACTAACAAGAGGACTAACCTTGTCTCTTAGTGTTGTTCTTCAATAGACAAATTACATTTCTATATCCAAGTGCTGAAACACATCCCTGCATTAAATCATATAAAATCCAACATATCCCCTCTGTATTGCCTACCAGCCAACTTTTTGACCAGGCTTTTCCAGTACTTTACCACCATTTCTGAGATACTGCTTGGTTTATAATTTGCCACTGCAGTTTTAGAGTCTCCCCTTATGAATAGGAATTATTTTGCCTGATTTCCATTCCCTTGGAACTCTGCCAATACTGTGACTTAGAGCCTAGTTAGATTGGTTGGTTAGTTTATAGTTTATTGGTGCAAGAACAGCAAAGGTCATACTGCACCATACCAAAGGTTACAGCAATACATAGTCAAAGAAAAATTATAAACAGTGTGCATGTACAAAAACCAAGCCAAGCGATGCAGTATATATATATAAATAAAATTACAGCAAAGGTTACAACAGTACATAAATAGTCAAATAGAAATTAGTAAACAATATGCATGCACAAAAATTAAGTTTTACGATGCAGTATCCACATATAAATAAAATTACTGCAAAGGTTACATCAATACATAAGGTCAAAAGTTACAGCAGTACAAAATAGTCAGACAAACTAATAAACAAAATGCATGTAAAAAAACCAAGGTAAGGAATGCAGTAACTACATATAAATAAAATTACAGAAAAGATTACAGCAGTACATAGATAGTCAGAGAAATTATTAAACAATATGCATTCACAAAAATGAAGTTTAGGAAAGCAGTAACTACATATGAAAAAAATCACAGCAAGATTACTCTAATACACAAGGTCAAAGGCTACAGCAATACATAAATAGTCAAAAATAAACTAGTAAATAATATGTATGTACAAAAATTAAATTAAGCAGTGACGTATCTACATACAAACAAAATTACAGTCAAATGTGTTTGTACAACTTAATTCTTTGTAGAAAGTTAACAACATCATGCAATCTGTGCACGTCTGATAACATCTGGCTGAGTGTATATGAGTTGGCTAGATAAGTAAAAATTTCATTCCTCTTGTGTAAAGTGCTGCCACTCCACCAAAATATGACAGATAGTAAGATGCGTATTGCTTTCACACGTGAGAGGGCCATCAGTCCTCAGTAAATAAGAATGTGTAAGATGACTGTGACCTATGCTAGCAAGAACAACTTCCTATCTTCTCTTTCTATGTTGACTAAAATGTGATTGCTTAATTTCAGGCTTAATGTAATATAATTTGTTCGTTAATGCTTCCTGCCATGATGACTGCCATTGAGCAATTAGCTTTGATCTTAAAAACTGCTGTAGTTTATATGTGGTACTATCAAACAATACATGGAGAAAGTATGCTGATCTAGCAGCTGCAGTCTCACTTGCCTTAATTCCAGTGTGGCTGGGAATTCAGCATAACACATTTTGTACAACAGGTGTAATACCTCATACAGCACTATAAGTGTATTATACATAGGACAGGAGATAGACTGTAAAGAGCTCAATGAGTGTATAAATTAAATACTTTTGGTAGAAGTTTTCTTTTATATGCACAAGTACAAACTGAATGGCATGCAACTGCCATATACTGCAATCAGTGGGATCTGGTTGGAGATGGGTATTGTCAGAGACACAGCAGCACAGTTAACACAGGTATCATTTCTTGAGTCATCAGTATATATTTACAAGAAATCAAAGTAGGCTCTCTGTGTGCATTAAACAATTGCAGGTAGACAGATGGAATATGAGACTTCTGTAGTTGACAAAATGAGAAGTTTTAGGATGGAGTGCAAACCTGCCATGGAGGGACGCTGTTATGTTTGGTGTAGGCAGTGTTGTCAACATTCATGCCAAAAGGACGTATGACAGTCTGATGTGTGTGATATTGAGCTTCTCAAATGCAGAGGAAAGAGACTAGTCCATGTAGGATGGATGGATGATCTGGGAGAGACTTATCTTGATTAATCATCATTAAGAGACAACTATTTCCATCTAAGTGATAGATCTGGTTCATTTGCGTCAACATAAAGACTTTGAACGGGTGATGTGTGAAAGGCACCAATAGCTATCTATATATTCTGATAATCGATGGGATTCAACCGTTGCAGGTTACCATAGACTCGAGACCAATAATCCAGCTTTGAATGTATAAGTGCACGATAAAGACAAAGCAGTGAAGATCATTCGACAACCCACTCAGTAGAGGATAGAGTGCAAAGGAGATTCAATGCTCTCTTGCACTTTTCTCTTAGTTGCTGGATGTTTGCAAGGAATGTAAGTTTTGTGTCAAAAATGAGTCTCAAGAACTTGGCTTCTGTAGAGATACTGGTCCCATTCTTAATTTAGGATCCGGATGAAGAGTGTATTTTTGACAGAAATGTACACAGACACTACGGAACCCAGCAAGAAAACTTCAGCAAGCTGAATTGCTTGCTGAAGTTTTCTCTCAGTTACTCTCATGTTATGAGAGCGACAGTAAATTATGCAGTCATCAACATATAGAGCATTTTCTACAGTGGGAGGAAACTGTTCAGTGATTGAGTTAACTTTGATAACAGAAAGTATCGCACTAAAGAGAGAACCTTGGGAAACACCCTGTTCTTGATGATATTGCTGAGATAATGTACTTCCCCCTCTGACTTGGAAAGTTTATCCATACAGAAAGTTTTAGTAAATACAGGAAGATGTCCTCTGAGACCCAGGTAATAGAGGACTTTTAATATGCCATATCTCCAGGCTCTGCCATAAGCTTTTTCCATATCAAAGAAAACTGATACTAGATGTTCTTGCTTCAGAAATGCATTACAAGTTTCTAAATAAACCCAAATGGTCTAAAGTTGAACAGTCTCTATGGAAGGCACATTGTGTATTGGAGAGATCATGGCTTTCTAAATACCAGAGAAGTCCTGCATTAACCATTTTCTCTAATATATTACAAAGACAGATGGTCAGAGCAATAATTTGATAATCATTTGCTTGTGTTGGATCCTTTTCTGGTTTTGGGATAGCAATGACAATTAACTTATGCTAAGAATGTGAAAAAGTCTTCCTCTGCAAGCATTCTATTGTATATCAAGAGAAGGAGATCATAGAAGATTATGGCAGATGCTTTATCATTTCATAATGGATGTTATCAGGCCCTACTGCACGTAGAGTGAGAGTGTAGAATAGCTCTTTTTAGTTCCTCCGTAACAAATGGTTGGTGTATGTCTCAACAGGCCCAGCTGGTGGCATGTGCAAAGTGTGCAATATACACAGGTGCCGTGGAAGAAAAGGCACCTAAAAGATGTCAAAAAATATGAGATAAGAGTTTAAACGAACAACGAATGGTACATATAATTATGAATGTACGTCGTCTTCCGTTTGGGCCCCTTCAGATCTTCCCGGAAACGAACAAATAAATTCTGAATGGACCAGATTATATCACTGTAATTTTCGATTAAAATTTACGAAAATATACTGAAAAAGTTACGAAAAAGAGCATTACTGAATGTGATAACATGGAAGACCAACAATTGGAAGAAAAATGTAGTTCATTAGAAAAAGCATTAAGTGACAAAGAAAACAAGGACATTGAAGCAGAAGAACTGCAAATAGAGCTGAAATTATTATCTAGAAAAATTGAAGAAAATAGTACACCAGAAATGGTTTTGAAGTGGATTTATAACATCAACCTTGAAGAACTCTTAGAAAATTCACTGATTGCATTGAGAATACTATTGACTTTGCCTGTTTCAGTTGCTAAGGGAGAGAGAACATTTTCTAAATTACAATTAATAAAGAACTACCTGCGATCAAGCATGAGTCAAAAAAAAAACTAAATGGTTTGACACTAATTTCAGTAGAAAATAATATTGCTCAGTCTATCAACATTGATGTACTGCGACAGGATTTTGCTAAAATGAAAGCCAGACAAGTCCCTTTTAGCAAAATTAACGTAAAGAATATTTGAATAAATCTCTTAACTTTATATTACTATTTTATATTATTTTGAAAATTTATATAACTTGCAAAAATTTGTATAAGCAAGACTAATCCGTGGGTAACATTATACTGTAAAGTGGTTTTCATTTGTTTTTCATTTCCTGTTCATTTTATTCACACTTTATTCAAAAAAAACTTTTTTGAAAAGGCGACGAACATTAATCGCACACACACAAGAAAAATACTATGCGCCGGTCCTGTGTCTCAAGGCCATTGATAGAAAAATTTTGCCGTTGTTTCTCTTGCTGATATTCTATCAAAATTTTCTCCCTAAGTGTTTGCAATAACGGGATCAGCAGTAGCACTTCCATTATGGTCTAGAGAAGACAAACAAAGAAACAGGGGTGCTTAAGCATCAAAGCTGTATAACTGAGAGGAGACCTCCACATAGCCTTTAAAGGAATGCGGAGAACCGGCCAAGGCTTCTGACCTAATGTCCACTCCTCACCTTCTCATGGTACACCCTGTTGGGTATCTACCTGGATACTGAATGAACAAGGATGGGCTGGCAATTTGCGATTTAACTGACCAAATTGTATTCTTATTGGCTTAAACCAAAATACAAAATGATGGTACAACATGAGAAAATTTCATGCTGGCTGTGGTGTCGCCTGGTTAAACAAGGCCCCCCGTTGTTTTCGCCAGGAAACCAGGGCGAACAGCTAAAAGTCAGCTACTGGAACAAACCCTAAAACACACCCCAACTCAATATCACCAGAGTTGAAGAGCGGTACTATCAACATAAGAAGCCTGAATGGCAAAGAAATGGAGCCAGCTGAGGAATTAGATAAGTATCAGATCGACATAATAGGGGTGACTGAAACAAAAAAGACCAAAACTGATGAGACCTTTCTGAGCAATAAATACAAAATGTTATATTCAGGCAATGACAATAAAGGAAAAGAAGGTGTAGCCATAGTATTCAACACTAAATACGAGAATAATCTTCTTGAATGGCCAGCAGTCTCAAGTAGAGTGATATGGGCAAATATGAGAATGGGAAACTGGACAATGAGACTTATTTGTGCCTATGGTCCCACAGAAGGCTCTACTAAGGTAGAAGTGGAAGAATTTTTTTGAGGCTCTAGAGAAAGCTACTGACACAATGAAAAAGGAAAAGTTGGTTCTTGTTGGGGTTCTAAATAGCAGAGTAGGAAGTGATTATGAGACATACAAAAATATTGTATGTCTCATAATCACGGGGGGGGGGGGGGATATATCAACAATATTGAATTTAATAGGAAAATATGGTCTATTACACAGCCATATATATAAAAAAAACCAACAATGTAGGCCATACCAACAATATTGAATTTAACAGGAAAATACGGTCTATCACACAGCCATGTATATACAGGCCTGGCTGGTGGTGTGTGCAATATACACAGGCGCTGCAGAAGAAAAGGCACCTAAAAGATGTCAAAAATATGAGATAAGAGTTTAAATGAACAATGAATGGTACAAAATGGTACATATAATTATGAATGTACGTCGTCTTCCATTCAGGCCCCTTCAGATTTTCCCAGAAACAAACAAATAAATCCTGAAAATGTATCTTGGACCCGATTATATCACTTTAATTTTTGATTAAAATTTACGAAAATATACCTAAAATAGTTCTTTATTTTTTCATGTATCATAAATCAACTTATGATTAATTGTTGAGTTCCGTGTAAAAAAAATTTGTATAAGCAGGACTAATCTGTAGGTAACATTATACTGTTATGCGGTTTTCATTTTTTTTCATTTCCTGTTCGTTTTATTCACACTTTATTCAAAAAAAAATTTTTTGGAAATGCGGCAAAC
Source organism: Typopeltis vanoorti (assembly GCF_054136105.1). NCBI lineage: Eukaryota > Metazoa > Arthropoda > Arachnida > Uropygi > Thelyphonidae > Typopeltis > Typopeltis vanoorti. The sequence goes on from NC_143565.1 coordinate 57,006,457, forward strand.
ATTAATCACACACACAAGAAAAATACTAGGCGCTGGCGCTGTGTATATATATATATAAAAAAAAACATAAACTGTAAATTACAGTGAATTAATCTGTTGTTATTATCTAAATTATGAAAAAATTGCATCTTTCAACAGCAGTAATCACCAACAACATATACAATGTACCCGCATAACACATTCTTCTTATCTTATTTCTTTTCTTATTTATATTTCTTTTATTGTAGTATTTGTAATTTTTTCATTGTAATGTTTGATCAGTAATAGTATGGAAAATATTTGCCGTGGTGTAAGTTTTTTTCACTTGGTTATAGATAAATTAAAGATGCCAAAATATTTTATTCTTGGTTTTATACTTTATCCAAGTGTAAGCAAACAAAGTTTACGTGTGAAGTATATTCACATGCAAACAATAAAGTACTAAATTATTGTACTGTACTTAATTAATTATACTGTACTTGTACTAAGGCACTTGATGTGAAGTCATTACCCCCTATATACAAGTAGCCCAGTCATGAAGATGAAGATACTTCACGTGCAAACTTTGTTTGCATACACTTGGATAAAGGATGAAACCAAGAATATACTTTTTTTTGTTGTAAGTTTTTCCACTTGATTATACTATAAATTAAAGATACCAAGAAATTATATTATAGAATTTAATTTATTTTTTTAAATTATATTATTGATGTTGTTGTAATGTAATACAAATTTTCCCTGTTCCTATAATAATCCTAAGTATTCTTATCTGACCAGATAATCTTGACTATATAACATCTTGGACCTCTTCTTGACTAACTCTCTTTTTTGTAACATTTTCCATCTTTCCTTTTCTATAAAACATCCTTCCCTCAGCATTTTCAGTCTTGTATCTTTTGTCACTACAGTGGTATCAAATGGATAACCTCCATTATTTCTTTCCCTTCTTTCCATAGTGTAATTACTATGGAAAGAAGGAAATAATTCTTGCTTGAATGAGGCTACTCCACCCAAATCTCCCATTTACTAAGACATGGTTCTTCAAGTGTATCTAAACAATCTAAGATAAAAATTCGGCATATCTCAAATCAAAAACCCCAGCTTTGCAGCCAGCCTACATGGCAGTCTACAACATCTGTTAAAAAAAAAAAAAAATCAAACAAATTCAGTTTAGAAAGTGGATTTTCTCCAGATATGAAAATTCCTCTTGCTCAAACAGTAGTTTGAGCAGGAGGAATTGAGCTGTTGAGCATAACTTTTGCCCTTTCATCTTTCATACATGTAGATGGTTCCATTGTAACATCACTGAAATATAAACCTGACCACTTGCCATTGCTCTCCTCCAACTTTTGTATGAATGATCACCTTCCTCTGATCGTTCACCAGAGATGTTAAAAAAATCCTTAATAGTTTGGATACCAGCCAGTCTCTTAGTCCAGATTGTATTATTTATTTATTTTTTTTTTTTATCCCACATATAGAAGACAGAACAGCCATATAGAAAGTAGGTGTGGTGTTGAGGGCAGGGTTAGGAATAGAGTAATCTGTTGGTCTTCTTAAACTGTTGAAGACAGAAACAGGAGTCATAATGGATACTAAGTCTGCTGAACAATGGCCATAGAAATCTGTAGAAGAGACATAATGCAGAAATTGATCTTCTATGAGAGCATGGCTGAAGAGTCTGTGAGAAGTGTCATTTATCATCCAGACTGCCCTTTTCTGAACAGCATCAAATTTTTAGGGAGATTTTAGATGCAGCACCCCCATACATCTCCCTAGTTATGTTCAAAATTGTTTCTTCATAATTAACATCTAGTTCTATATCATCCTTACAAGCTGTCATATTCATCTAGCATATACAGTAGATTCACATCATCACTATAATGTGATGTGGTGTAACAAATTATAAAAAAAAAAATCTGGCCTGGGTCCCATAGGCAGGGTCCCAAGGACAGATTGAGAGAATGTAAGTTGCAGGGCCTCGTGAATAGGATGAAGAGTGGGGGATATGATCGAGACATATAAGCTAGTCAGGGGTTGTAATCAGGTTGACATGGAAGAGATTAGAATGGGAGAGGAGGGTAGAACAAGAGGCCATCTCTGGAAACTATAAGGAGGGTGTGAGCAAAGGAGTGAGGAGCAGGTTCTTTGCATGGAAAGTGGTTGGTGAGTGGAATGCATTGCTTGAGTGTGTTGTGAATGTAGACACAGTGAATCAGTTTAAGGCATGGTTGGATGAGCATTGTGTGCAATAGGGTGTACCTCCCACAATGAGTCTCTGACTCCATGGAGGTCAGATGTTAATAATAATTATCAGAAATCTGATTTGAATAGCATCCCATTAAATATGGCTCATCTAGTTCATTAAGAAACTAGGGAGGAATCACTGAAAGTTTGCTAGTGGAATTCTTCAACTGAACTGAATGCAAGCCAGTGGTGAAGATGAGAAATTCTTTTTACATTATTAGAATGGACATAAATAAAAGAGAAGGAACTGGTTTTGTAGACTTAAAATAGCAGAAGAGACAATTTAGAAAAAGCGGTTGTGCTAATTAATAATATTAATGTAGACTAGATTTGTCATTATCGATGTCTTAGCAGTATAGTCAGCAGCTTACACTACCTGATCTTAATAAATAAGAAGATGCAATATAAATATAAGTTTATATTGTAAGCAGAACATTGCTAACACATGTTATCAACATGTGAGTATTGGATATAAATAAATCACAACAGTATGTTGCTGCAAAAAAAGAAATGAGATTGAATTCATATAAGCCAGAATATGGTTAAAGAAAATGTTCTCTCTCTAATATTCTCACACTGATATTGAAAGGATGTCAATTTGATATCATTTATGACATGAGTATGTGGCAGCAAAACTAAATATCACCACAACAGATGAGTTTGTTTCCTAAGTCATTTGTACAAACCGTCAAAGGACTTGGGAAAACTCATCTGCTGTGGTGGCATTTAGTTTTGCTGCCATATACTTATAAAAATCATAAAAGATATCAAATTGGTATATCCTTTGAATCTCAGTTTGGGAAACAGAAAACATTTGCAGTAAGTAAGGATAGATAAGCATTGAATCCTGCTTATGAGCCAAAAAATTTGCACATCAATTACTGTGTGAACAGTGCTTGTACAGCACTTTAAGCCCTCACCAGACCCCTTAAAAAGAACAACAAACCCTCCACCCCAAAAACTAGACTATACATACACCATGATTTATATCAAAGGTACAACAGATAAACTGGGCTCCCTTCTGAAACAACACAGAATAGTATTCAAACCTCTAAACAAAATATCTACCTTCCTAAGACCTCAAAAAAAAAAAAAAAAAAAAAAAAAAACGAATGGACAAAAAAAAGCTGACTCTCATGGCAATCCTTGGAGAAAGACCACTTCATCAAATGGAAAAAAGCTAGGTCACTTCACAAATCCCAGTTTAAATCTGAATGACTCCTCTCAGAAGCGTACAAGTTCTTCAGAATCTGCTAACTCTAACAGAACTGATAGTATACCACCCTATCTACCCATCATCATTAATAGCAGGAATGACTGCAGATAGCACCACTGTCACCCTCCATGCACATCACTGTCCTTGTTATCCAGGTTATTTTATTTTGTGTCATCACTGTGTGTATTGTTAAAGAGCCTCAGATAATGCTAGCTTGAGTTAGCAAAAGTTTACTTGTAAATAATTGTCAGTAAATTATTTATATGCATTCTGGTGTCTGTGTAGTTTTCTCTTCCAGAAATTTCATCATGAGTAATAGCAACAGATGCAGAAATTTGAACATGGAAGTAATTTGTAATTACCACTGTAAGTCACCCTCAGTATACAAGGAAGTACATTTTCATTTTTATCTATTCCTTGTGAATTTTATATTTGTGACTGCATTTTTTTTTTTTTTTTATATACTAAGCAGTTGCATAAAGTATTTTATACAGTGATAAACTTTCCTAAATACTTCCAACTTATTGGAGTCTTTATTGGTATGAAGGTAATCATTTAGTGCTATCAGTTAACTTGATAGCAGAAATTGGTTTCACATTATACAGAACAAAGTAAAATGGTGTGGTGAAATTTGCTTTTTTATATATTAACTCATTTTTTGTAACTGCTCTTGGCTATAACAATATGGATGAAAATAAGAAAATATTGATGAAAATACAATTTCATGTATATCATATAATATACTACTAAACCAAAGGAGAGGGTGAAAATTTTTTCCACTGCAGTAAAGATATATGTTAACAAGAATTAACATCTCTTAATGTTTGGATATGCCATAACTTATAATAATAATAATAAATTGTTTTTATTTAGGAGGAAAAGGAATGGGGGGCATGGAAGGCGGTATACGAGTGCCCACTGTCGCCATGTGGAATGGTAATTTACTGCCTGGAAAAGAAATATCTGTTCCAACCAGTCAGATGGATCTTTTTCCTACTATTTTGGAACTTGCTAACATTGCTCATCCTGTAAATACTATAATAGATGGAAGAAGTATGGTACCATTATTGAAAAACACAGTAAAGAAAAGTTCTCATAAGTTTCTTTTCCATTACTGTGGTACTTCAATTCATGCTGTGAGATATGTTTCAGATAACAGTAAGTTGGCGTTTTGAAATATTTAGGTTATGTGTGCTTTTGTATCAAGTTTAGCTTTTCTTTGTCTGATTAGTTTTTTTTAGTAATCTTTTTAGTACTAAACTCCGAAGTGATATGTTCTTCAGGGATGACATATATTCACAGTTTGGTTTGATAGTAGTCTGACAGTACCTGCTAATCAGAAAGGCTTATCATGTTGGCTGTTATTCACAATTTTATGTATGTTTTTTGTGGTGTTGGAGGTTGGCATAATTAAAAAAAAGTTGAGTACATGCTTAGTGATATGTCATTTGCTGATGCTTTCTTTTGAAATTAATTTTTCTTGACTACTGTGAAGATGTTTAAATGAAATAAAAACTTCGGCTATTAAGTATTCTTCATGGCATATGTAGATGTTTCTATGTACACACACACACACACACACACACACACACTGTGTGTGTGTGTGTGTACACATAAATAATCAATAATCAACGTCTGAACATAAAATTTACTGCTGAGTTGGAAGCTAATGGTTCTCTTCCTTTTTTGGACATCAAACTGACCCATTCCTCAGAGAAATTAAAAATCTCGATTTACAGAAAAGCTACCCACACCAACAGATATCTCCACGGTTACTCCCATCATTATCCTCAAAAGTTTGGATTCATTTCTGCACTAGGACATTGTGCTCGCTCTCTTCTTAATGATGAGATAGAACTTAATAAAGAACTAAATTTTCTCAGGTCTGCTTTTCAACTAAATGGTTATTCACAAAAAACAATTGACAAATACCTATTAAATCCACCTGCTTGCAATAATGAAGAGACCAATAGGGTGAAAGGTAATATTTCTATACCACACATAAGCTCTCTCTCACCCAGATTGCCAAGGTTCTTAGGAAATACAACATAAGAACTTTATTTACTCCTCTTCCAAAAATCCGTTGCTTAGTGAGCCATCCGAAACCTAGACATCACAACCTTAAATATCCCAATGTTTACTAGATTTGGTGCACCTGCGATATACCATACTTTGGCCAAACAAAGAAATCGATCGAGTTATGCACTGAAGAATATGAGAGAGATGTCAGTTACAGGAGAATGCGAGCCAGTGCTTTGTCTAGTCATGTTCTGTTCTCGGCCGATTCTAATGAAGAAAACCTTAGCCATACAGTACTATGGGACAAGTCGGATAACATTTTCCGTTGCCAAGGTGAATTAGAAAGAAAGATAATAGAATCAAGAGAAATCATTCTCAACCCCCCTACATCTCAACAACAACCTGAGTTACAACCTTTCAGACTGTCATTGTGCTACGATCAAATATTGGCATTCGCGAGATGCTATACGCATGCATACACCCAACAATGAAGCCAACGAGAAAACAGTTTTGAACGCACAGACTTCAACGTTTCTGCATTGAATACGTATACACTAAATTTCCATGTTGTTTACAATTCTTTCCTCTATGTTTCACTGGTTATTTCTTTTTTTAATGTACAAGCTGATACTAGTTGTGCTATTATACTTTTTCATTTTTTTCGGTTTTTAGTCAATCAATATTTTTTAATAAATATATATATAGATATATAGGATAGCAGTGTGTATTTCTTGAATATGTTATTCAAATAAAATGCATATTCTGTGTTAATTATTTACAATTATAAATTAGATCCCAAGAAATTTTATTCTTGGTTTAATCCTTTATCCAAGTGTAAGCAAACAGTTTGTGAGTGAAGTATCCCATAATGCAAAGCACATATCCTTACTGACATAGATGATCCCATAATGCATAGCATTATGGGATCGTCACTACCCAGACTGGTATTGACCTTTATTGAGTCATCAGTGTGATCCAGACCCAGAAGTAATACAAAGTTTGAAGTAACGCAGAAATCACATTTCTTTATACAAGTAGACAAAAGGTGTAGCACACCTTTTGTTTACTGGTATTGACCTTTATTGAGTCATCAGTGTGATCCAGACCCAGAAGTAATACAAAGTTTGAAGTAATGCAGAAATCATATTTCCTTATATAAGTAGACAAAAGGTGTAGCACATTATTTCTAAAATACTCTGGATTAGAGATAGCTGTTACAGGTTTTTCCACTGGTTCATGATATACATAAAGATACCAAGAAAGTAAGCAAAAAAAAAAGTTTGCGTGTGAAGTAATTTCACGATGAGATCTCAATAAATGTCGAAACTGGTCTGGTAGTGACCCTTCCCGCAATGCATAGCATTATACATGTCCGTAAGGATATGTGCATTACATTATGGGATACTAAAGCAATTGATGTGAAGTCTTTACCCTCTATATACAAGTTGCCCAGTTGTGAAGTTACTTCATCCACAAACTTTGTTTGCTTGCACTTGGATAAAGGATTAAACCAAGAATATAATTTCTTGGCATCTTTAATTTATAGCATAACGAAGTGGAAAAACTTGCAACAGTTATTTACAATTACTTTAGTAAAATGTATGTTTGCTTTGTAAAATCTTGACAATATAAAAGTGGCCAAAAGTGAACGTTTGTGTAAATAATAGTGTACAATATATTATTATAATACAGGCACCTCCACTGAGTCCGAAGACCCAATCTATCCGCACAATCTATTATACCTCTCATTGAACCCATTAATTGACGGAGCACTCACAACTGACTGTGGCAACCTATTCCACTTATTCACAACTCTCCAAGCAAAAAATCAAGTCTGCACATCTCTACTGACACCTTTATTCAACTTCCAGGGATGACCCCTTGTTCTTCTACCTCTAGCCAAATGCTGAAACATTTCCCCTGCATCTATCCTATAAAATCCTTTTAGCATACTAAATGTTTCTATCATATCTCCTCTTTTTCTACTATCAACCAACTCTGTAATCCACATGCCTTCAATCTATCCTCATAGAGCACGTTTCACAGGCTGCTCACCATCTTGGTCACTGAATTCTCTCCACCACTCCCACCTCCCCCAAGAGACCCATTGGACCAGACTTGAACACAGTAATCCAGATGTGGGCATATCGAGGCCTTATAAAGAGGAATTATAATTTCCTTTTTTCTACTTGTTAATGTGTTCTTCACTAGCCAAGTAATCTTATGTGCTACTTTAGCAATATGCCCTCTAAACTAGTTTTAACTTATGAATCTGAGAGCTGGGTCAGAAGTAAAACATATGACCAAAGACTAGAGACTGCAGATATGAGAATCCTGAGAAAGATTAGAGGCGTGAACAGATGGCATCAATGGCAATATCATATTAAAAACGAGGATATTAGGAAAGAACTTGACATTGTCAGCATCCAGGAATGCATTAGCAGAGCTAATCTCAGGTGGTATGGTCACTTAAATAGAATGGGCGAGGAAAGATTAGCAAAACAAGTGTTCTCTGCCAGGTTGGCAGGAAAACGACCCAGAGAAAGACCAAGATATAGATGGATCGATACTCTATAAAGTGCCTTAGATGATAGAAATATAAGATCTGATAATATTGGAGTCTTGACAAGTAACTGACTGATTTGGAGGAAAATTGTAGATAGGAAGTTAGTAATGATGTAAATTTTTCATGTAATACTATCATATCCTGTGCACTCCTTGAGGGTACATGGCAGGAATTTTATGATGATGAACTTGAACTCTGTCTACCACCACCCCTAAATCTCTAGCTTCATCTATTTCCTGGAGTACAGTGCTGTCAATGTTATAAACGGCTTATAATCTATTTATCCCAAAGTGCATAACTTTACATTTTTCAACATTAAATTGATACCCATACTTAACTTTTGCCCATACTGACAACCTATTTGAATCATCTTGTAAGCTTTCCACATTGTCTTGATGAACTATTACTCTACCTAATTTTGCATCATCAGCAAACAACTTAATATTTCCTTTCAGGTTATTTCCTATATCATTTATGTGCAAATTAAACAGCAATGGTTCCAGCACTGAACCTTGTGGCACACCATTAGTTGTCTGCTTTTGCCTCGATTCTGCCCTTGCATATACCACTTTTTTTATATCTGTCCAGCAGACACCCTCTTATCCACTTAACCAGTGTCATATCCATCCTCATTTGTTCTAATTTGCGTAACAGTGTTCCATGTTGCATTCTGTCAAATGGCTTTGCAAAATCCAGGAAAATCATCGTGTATCCATTTCCTTCATCCAACTAAGCTGTTACTCTATTATAAAAAGTTAGTAAATTACTAAGTCATGACCGACCCTTCACAAAGCCATGTTGACCCTCATACAGTATCATATTTTTTATCTACCCATTCTTGAATTCTCTTTTTGACCAATTTTTCTAGTACTTTTATCACCATGCCTGAGATACTGATTGGTCTATAATTTGCTACTGCAGTCTTAGAACCCTCCCTTATGCAAAGGAATTATTTTGCCCTCTTTTCACTCCCTTGGAATCTACCAGAGCAGTGACTTAATTTAAAGAGCCTAGTTGAAGGCATTGCCATTTCCCTTGCACATTCTCACAAAATCCTAGCTGATATCCCATCTAATCTGATAGCTGTATTTAAATTGAGATTCTGCAATATCCTAAGAACTTCCAATTCATCCACCTCTGTTCCCACATTAGTGTCTGTCACATAGGTTAAAGTAGTTACCCCAATAGGATGATATAACCTTGCAAAGTAGTGTCACTTAGTAACTCGATTTTATCCCCTTATGTCTCCTCGTGACCATCATCACTCATTAAGGTTATTCTTCCATAGTCATCTTCCTCTTACTTGCCACATAATGAAAGAACTCTTTCAGATTTCCTTTGGCCTGCTCTGCTAAATTCTTATTATAATCTGATTTTGCGTTCCTTGCCATGCTGGTCACCTTTCTTGCCTGAGCCTTGTACTGTTCATGAGTTTGCTGGTCACCTTTATATTTATATACCTTCCACAGCATTTTCTTCTTCTGTAGCTCGTGCGTAATGATATTTCTCATTCATCTAACTCCTTATTAACCCGATTAACCCTCTTTACCTGAGGTATACAATTTAATACTGCTTCCTCTAGATGACCCTTAACTATATCAAATGCACTACTAACATCCTTATCCTGCAGTGTTTTATTCCATGGTACAAATTTAAGCTTCTTCCTAATCATGTCATAATCACCTGCCTTGTAGTTCCACAAATATCCCTTCTTAATAGAATATTCTTCATGTTAGTAATTATCTCTCAGCAGGTGTATAAATTCTATTGCCTTTCTGCCATGTGATCTTTCTTCCTTCATTGTATATATTGATTATTATGGGGGACTTCATAGTTGAAGTCCCCCATAATAATCACTCGACCTGTACTCATTGCACTAATTTGGCGATGCATGTTTTCCAGATCATCTGTGGTTTAATTCCCTGGCCTATATCATCAACCAACTGTATATTTTGTCTTACTGGTGTTTATCTCACACCAGATTGCTTCAAATGAACAGCCAACCTCTCCTGCCTCTCTCCTATTCTTTTTGGTTGCAATTCATCTACTATCATCAACAGTGCTCCCTCCCCTCCATTCTATCTTCCCTGAAAATACTAAACTCTTACATTCGATCCCTGTAACTACATCATCTGCTGTTAGCCAAATCTCACTAATGCCTATAACTTTTGGTGAGGTTGCACTAATCAATGCCAAAAACTCGCCCCTCTTGTTCCTGATTCTTCTGGCATTAGTATATAAAAACGACCATATCCCTTTATTTCCCCACCCACCTTTACTTTCTGAATTGACTAACTTATCCAATATTGTTGCTTGAGAGACTAGATTCCTCACTTGGCACTAGTCTTGTCCTGGATTTATTTAGGAGTATAACATCATCTGCATGAAGTAACAAGCTGAGACCAACATCTCATATCTTGATATCAGGTTTAATGTTGCTTTCCTTCATAATGTGATCTATATAGATGATGAATATAGATTCATAATAATTAAGTTTTATTTGAATTGAGTTAATATTAAGTTTGAGATCAGCAATACATTCCATAGGAGACAAACCTGGTTGGCCTCTCAGTAAAGATGATAGGTGATTAAATACTATATGAGAAACATTCAGATCTTCATCATATTAAAAAAAAAAAAAAATGTAGCAGCCTTATACTTTTGATTCATATCAAGAAGCACAATCAGAATAATAATAATAAAAAATAAATAAAATCATAGAATACACATATAGAAAAATACATATAAGTAACACATATAGAAAAGCTACATATATGAATCTAAACAAGGGAATTTATTCCATGAGTTTTTTAGTTTGATTTCCTTAGTTGTTGGCATTCAACAGTGGAAATAATGTGCACCCTTATCACATACCTGACTTAACATCAAATCACCTTTCTGTACCTCTTTCAATTCTAACTGCTGATTTACAACTTAAATAGAGACTATGTATTCTACTTATTTAAAATAGTCTGATGGATTAATGTGATGTGATAACTTGGCCTATATGATTGTCATTGTGAATTTGTTAAACTTTTTAGTTGAGCTCATTGCACATTTATCTCTAATTTTTTGTGCAATTAAAATTTTAATTATTGGTATAATGAATTGTCCTTATGTGTCATGTATATGATTGTAAATATTTGATTTATTAATTTTTTTTATTTCACTTAGAGCTAATAATTGACTTAAGCTATAATAGATAATAATTAAGTTTTATTTGAATTGAGTTAATATTAAGTTTGAGATCAGCAATACATTCCATAGGAGACAAACCTGGTTGGCCTCTCAGTAAAGATGATAGATGATTAAATACTATATGAGAAACATTCAGATCTTCATCATATTAAAAAAAAAAAAATGTAGCAGCCTTATACTTTTGATTCATATCAAGAAGCACAATCAGAATAATAATAATAAAAAATAAAATAAAATCATAGAATACACATATAGAAAAATACATATAAGGTAACACATAAAGAAAAGCTACATATATGAATCTAAACAAGGGAATTTATTCCATGAGTTTTTTAGTTTGATTTCCTTAGTTGTTGACATTCATATCCAAGTTTTCTGAAAAATGATCTGGGAAATGGGATTTTGATGCTTAATTTTAATTGACTAAACTAAATACACTAGTGTCCAAAACCTAAGGATGAACATTATTTTTAAACATTACAACCTCAGATTCAGATGAATCAGCTTGTGGAAATTTGTATAACTGACAATTCTGAGTAGAAAGTGGGTACACATTCAAATTTTAGAATCACATGCAAAGTGGTCACGTTGTAGCACTCAACAAGATAAAAGGCTGAGCTCAGCAAATTGTTTGAAGGAAGCTCTTTTCTTGAAGGAATAAAGTTGCGAACTCGGATATCTTGTAATGTCTCAAAGAAATCATCTGTATGATTTTATGTGGGGAAGAATTCTTGGAAAGCTTGAAGAAGGCTGCAGAATTACTGAATGCAGTCTGATCAAATTCAAATTCTGGTTGAGATGGGTAATTAATGTATCTGCTATTAGCATCATCAAACTCTGCCATGGAATCCTTAGTGGTCTCATGCCAGTTCCAAGCCTGGATAAAGGAGGAAGGTCAGTCAGATGAAAGTTTTTTCTTTACAGTCAGATGACTGTAAAGAAAAAACACAATTGTTATCTGATGCCTATAGGATCAACAAGTAAAACATGCTGGCTCGGATGTCGCCCGGATCAACAAGGCCCGAAATACCAATCGAGCGATCAGGGTTGGATTGAAAGGTGGGATACCGAAAGGAAATAGAAACTGAAACTAGCAGAACTGTTATCAGTCAGAACTTGGAATGTGCGGACACTCTGGAATATCAGGAAAATTAGAATTACTTCTTGAGAAAATAAAGAGATATCAGTGTGATATACTAGGATTGCTGAGATGCGATGGACATCATCTGGAGAGATCAATGGGTGCGAAGTAATATAGATCAGGATATTACACCAAGCGTGAAGCAGAAGTTAGCTTCCTTCTTAACAAAAGAGTGCGAGAGGCACTGTTAGGCTATAAACCAGTCAATGAACGAATCATAGTAGAAAGATTTCAGGCAAAACCATTTAACATATCAATAGTCCAGATATATGCATCCACATCTGACAGCACAGATGAGGATATTGGCTTATTTTACAAAGATCTGACAGAGACAATAGAAACAATACCAAAGCAAGATGTGCTAATTATTGAAGGAAATTGGAATGCCAAAGTTGGAATAGATATTATGGTTGGGAAAGAGTCATGGGAAAATATGGTTTCAGAGAAAGAAATGAATGATGTGAAAAATTGTTAGAATTTGCTGTGAACCACGAGATGATGATCTGTAACAAAAGGAGTGTAGAAAATGGCGTTGCGATCAAATGATGGGAAATCCAAGAACATGATTGATATGATTACGATTAAAAGAAGATGGATAATATCAGTACAGCAGTGTCGAACTTTTCAAGGAGCAGATATAGACCATAGTTTAGTGATTGCAAACATCAAGTTGAAATTAAAAAAGAAATATAAACCTCAAAATCAGAATAGAAGAGATACAGCAAGAATAAGTGAAGCAGAAATAGGAAGAAGGTACAGAACAGTGTTAGAAGAGAAACTTAAAATTGTGGAGAAAGAAAAAAACTCAAATCTAAGTGAAAAGATTAATGAAGGCGATAGAAGATTCAGTTGAAGAAACAGTACCGGAAGAAGAGAAGATCAAGAAGAAATGGATTAGACAAGAAACACTGAAGTTAGTACAAGAAAAAAGAATGTTAAAGATAAGAAGGGATACATAAGAACAAATAGAGGAGCAATATAGAAGAAAGTGTAATGAGGTGAAAAAAGCAGTCAGAATGGATAAGATGAAATGGTTAGAAGCCCAATGCAACAATATAGAACAGTACTATGGAGAGCATAAAACAAGGGAGGTATACAAAATGATTAGAACCATTAATAGAAAGTGCCAACCAAAACAGACCACAATTAAAGATGAAAAAGACAAAGTTCATGTGTTGAGGCTTAAGTGCTGTGAAGATTTTATGTTGGCGGTTTAATGGAATATTATCAGCACCGAGAAAGGATTAAAACTAATCTTAATACTTCCAATATTTCATCTCTGTCACAGAGACATCTTCAGGGATTACAAAAAAACTTTTTGTAACAACACTCACACAAAAATAATACAATAGTGAGTGAAACTAAAGTCCTATCTAGGTGGTGCACCCTCTATGGGCATTTGCAGGTTGCTTAGGATGTAAAGAGGGATCTCTGATAATTAATGTTTTTCAAATTTTGGGAAGTTTAATGCAACCGTATTTGTTTAAATTTGTTTGATCCCTGAGTGCAGATGCAGATTCAAAGAATAGTCTTTCTTTTTTGAATTTACTATGGTGGAGCATGGTGGTTTTTTTCCAGGAGATCTCCAAAACATGGTCTGTAAGGCCAGATTGACCATAATCATGATTGCAGATTATGACTTTTATTCTTCTAACTGGATGGTTGCTGATCTATCTCTCTGTCCGAAGTAAGCCAGTTTACAGGCACAAGGTATTCTATATACTCCAGGTACTGAGAGAGGAAGGAGCTGGTCTTTGGTGGAATGGATAATTATCACCAGAACTGATAAGAGTAATGCCACAGTTGTTCTTAATGCCTCAGAATATAATCGGAAAATGGATATTATTCTCCGGGATCGCTCTGCCTACATACCAGTATAACCTTGAACATGATCCCACAAAAGCTCTTGGCCTCCTGACATTACAAAAAACTCAATCCATTCGGTTCTTTCCCCCCCCCCCTTTATATGCAGTTTACCTAAAATCCACAAACCTAATTCTCCCCTAAGGCCTATAGTAGATGCCACCAATGCTCCTTGCTACAAATTGTCAAAGCAGCTAGCTAACTCTTTGACTCCTCCTCCCTCACTGGTCTTAACACATTTCATGTAAAAAACTCTACCCACTTTAAAAACTTAATTGAAAAACTTACTTTAAATAATACAGACATATTGGTCAGCTTTGACATCATCTCATTGTTTACCAATATTCCCCTAATTGACACCTTAACACTCTTAAAAAAACTTTTTTTCCTTCTGATATCTTAGAGCTCTTTTCCTTTGCCATCAACTCTGGTTATTTTTCTTGGAAGAACAAAATCTACAAGATTTTGTTCTTCCAAGTTATAAAAAGTTTTTTTTGTAATTCTGAAGATGTCTCTGTGCCAAGATCTACTGATAAAGGGAACTGCCATGGGTCCCCTTCCCTCCCGTTGTCAATTTTTACATGGAAAATTTTGAAAAACGAGCCATAGACTCTTCCCCTCTAAAACCTTCAATCTGGCTAAGATATGTAGATGATGTGTTCTATATTTGGGCTCATGGCCCAGACACATTAGAATCCTTCCTCAATCACCTCAATAGTCTACATCCAAGAATCCAGTTTATGATGGAAAAGGAAAATAACAATAGTTTACCCTTCCTAGACACCTTAGTAACATGCCTTCTTAATGGTATTCACAACACCTTCCTTTCCAATGGCTACAGTGACTATAGAATTAAAAAAAATAATCAAGTCCTTCCCCATTCCCCTACCATTTCTTCAGAAGGACTTCAGAAATGCCATCACCAGTGGTAGCCGGTGAAAATTTTAAGTGGGGGTGCTGCATATACAAAAAAAAAAAAAAAAAAACACTTTTTTTTTCCTAATCAGTAACAAATTTATTAATAAATAAATTTACATATTAAAAATTGCTTTATTAAAAACATTTCATCCTCACCACGAACAAACACCAATAATAAAAGTTTCGTATCAATAGCAATGACAAGTGCAAACGAATATCGGCGTTAGATCACAGTGCATTTGTTTGTGTAACGATAATTGAAAAAATATAATTCTTTTCATATTTTCAACAGTGACACTCGTCATAATTCAGCCTTGTATCTATAATAAATAAATAATTATGTTATTTTAACAAAATAAAATAAGATTTACAAAAAAATAGTTCACCACGAACACCCGCCAATAATAAACTTTTCATATCTCACAGAAACAAGGCACGTAAAAATACACTGCTGTTTGAGAAGTTACAGTTGGGAATGACATAACCATGCAATGACAAGCGCAAACTAAATGGTGTTAGATCGCAGTGCATTTGTTTCGTAATCTAAAGCGTTAATCAAACAATTCCAATTATTAACTATTCAATCAATGTCAAAACATAAGCTGTAACCTTTAACATGTTGTATTGCATTTATATAATGTTGTAAGCATTGTTATTATTTATAAACACAAATTTTAAGTTTTTCATTTTTTTCTTGGGGGTGCTGCAGTGTCGCAGTGCTTATTTATGGGTCACTACTGGCCATCACCATACCTTACCTCTGTAGTACATCAGAAAAAATAGCCAGATCATTAAAAAAGTACAACCTGGAGTATATAGAATACCTTGTGCCTGTAAACTGGCTTACTTCGGACAGACAGGTAGATCAGCGACCATCCGGTTAGAAGAACACAAGTTATCTGCAATCACGATTATGGTCAATCTGGCCTTGCAGACCATATTTTGGATACAATCCACAGGATCTCCTTGAATAAAACCACCACTCTCCACCATAGTAAATTCAAAAAAGAAAGATTATTCTTTGAATCTGCGTCTGCACTCAGGGATCAACCAAATTTAAACAAATGCGGTTGCATTAAACTTCCCAAAATTTGGGAAACATTAATTATCAGAGATCCCTCTTTACATCCTAGGCCACCTGCAAATGCCCATAAAGGGCACACCACCTATATAGGACTTTAGTTTCACTCACTATTGTATTATTTTTGTGTGAGTGTTGTTACAAAAAGTTTTTTTGTAATCCCTGAAGATGTCTCCGTGATGGAGACAAAATATTGGAAGTATTAAAATTAGTTTTAATCCTTTCTCAGTGCTGATAATATTCCATTAAACTTCTACAGAAAAAAAATTCTACAGCAGTGGACAAGATGCTGTAGTGAGTTATATGAAGAAGAACTACATTTAGATAGCATTGGGAAACTGACTGAAGAATTGAAGCAGATATCACTATCACATAATGAGCATAATATGGACATTTTAGGAGGAGAGGTAGAAAAAGCAATAGGATGGCTAAAACACAACAAGAGTTCTGGTAACCATAACATCACTGGAGAAATGATTAAATATGGTAGTGAAAGTATGGTTACAGAAATGCACCAGCTATGTAATATAGTATGGAAAGAAGGGAAAATGCTAGAGGAGTGTGGAAAATCAATATTAGTGACATTATACAAGAAAGGAAATAAGCTAGAATGTAAAAATTATAGAACAATTGCCTTGACAAGTCACCTTGGCAAAGTGATGATATTGACAGAAAGATTGAGAACACAGTTGGAAGCATGCCTTGCAGACGAGCAAGCAGGATTTAGGAAGGATAGAACTACAATTCTCAGATTTTGACAATGAGGTTAATAGCAGAGAAAGCTAGGAGAAAAAACAAAAACATATATACTTGCTTTGTTGATTTTCAGAAAGCATTTAACAGTATTGACCAGAAAGTGACATTAGCAGTTCTGGAATCCTATGGAATTAATAAAAAAACTAATAGCTATATTAAAAGATGTTTATCAGAATGCAGTTATTATTATTATTATTATTCAGGCCTCCAAGGAGTCAAAAGACTCTACGAGGGAGGTCCTTCCTAAGACATAAAGTCTGTCAAGACTCACTGAGGGGAGGTCTCCCCCTGAGAAACACAAAGTCTATCATACCACTCTTTAAACTCACCGACCGTTCTCGCTCCCACCACTCCATCAGGCAATGCATTCCACGGCTCAACCACCCTCCACACAAAGAAACCACTCCTTACCCTCTTGCTCACAGTTTCCTTTCGTAACTTCCAGGGATGGCCTCTTGTCATCACTCCTTCCCGCTGATCAACCAAGCAAAAGAACTCCCCAGTGTCAACCCTGTAACCACCTCTCAACAGTTTAAAAGTCTCAATCATATCACCTCTCCTTCTATCCACCAAACTCTGCAGTCCACACTCTCTCAGCCGATCCTCATAACTATCCTTGTACAGTCCTGAAACCATCTTTGTCATCTGTCTTTGCATCCTTTCCACAGTTAATTTATCCCCTTCAAATCCTGGGGACCAAATCTGAGAACAATAGTCCAAGCGTGGTCTGATCAGAGACTTATACAACGGAATGATAACCCTCTTATCTCTGCAGGTCAGTATCCTTCTCATAATAGCAGCAATCCTCTGTGTTACCTTCACCACCTTTGCAATATGTCCCCTAAACTTCAGGTTTCTATCAATCATCAATCCCAGATCTCTTGTCTCCCCTACTTCCTCCAGTTTAACTCCTCCCATAGAGTATGCAGCATCCCATCGATGTTTCCCAAACCTCAAGACCTTACATTTTGCTGCATTAAACTGACACCCCCCATTCATTTGCCCATCTATCTAGCTTATTTAAATCCTCTTGCAGGGCTACCACATCTGCACTATTACTAATAATCCTTCCCAGCTTCGCATCATCCGCAAACAACTGAATATCGCCCTGCAATCCACTGGCTATGTCATTGATATAAAGGTTAAACAATATAGGTACTGAGCCCTGTGGGACCCCACTTGTAACCCTCTGCCTCCTGGAAACTGCTCCACCATACACAACTCTCTGATACCTATCAGACGTCCAATCCTGAATCCAGTTGACCAATCTGACATTCAAACCCATGTGCTGCAACTTAAATATCAGCTTATCATGTGGCACCCTGTCAAATGCCTTCGCCAAGTCTAAGAAAATTGCAGTATATGCCTTTCCCTCATCTAATGTTCTTGTAACTTTATTATAAAAGGCTAGCATATTGCTAAAACAAGAGCGTCCTTTCACAAATCCATGTTGATTCTCACAGATAACATTACCCTCATCTGCCCAATGCTGTACACGGTCCCTCACTACTTTCTCCAAGATCTTAACTACTGATGACACACAGACTGGCCTATAATTAGACACTTCCAGTCTGTTACCACCCTTATGCAATGGCACTATCTTACCTTCCTTCCATTCCCTGGGCACCTTTGCCAAAGCCAGACTTTCATTGAAAAGCCACGTTAAAGGTACTGTCAATTCCCTAGCACATTCTCTCAAAACTCGTGGCGAAATACCATCCAGTCCCACAGCTTTACTGACATCCAGAGTACTCAGTTTCTGAAACACACTCTCCTCCTGTACCTCCAGACCTCGTACCAGTCCTATCCCTCTAGCATTAAAACTGACTCCTCTAGGATGAAATACTCCAATAAAGTGTTCATTGAACAATTCCACTATGTCCTCTGCATCAGTCACTCTATTCCCATTTTTATCCCACAATATCATTCTTCCACAGTCATTTCTCCTCCTACTGGCCACATAGCTAAAAAATTCCCTAGGATTTTCTTTGGATCTTAGGGCCAATCTCCTCTCATATTCCAGTTTCGCTTTCCTTACCACACTAGTCACTCTTCTGGCCTTTGTCTTATATTCCTCATGCATCTCTTCACCTATCTCCTTATATCTCTTCCATAGCCTCTTTTTCGCATGCAATTCCTGTTTAATATTGTTTGTCATCCACTTTACTCCAAATTGCGTCCTCTTCTTCACTCGTGGTATACAACTTACCATTGCTGATAACAAATATTCTTTCACAATTTCCCACGCACTGGTGATATCCCGGCCTTCCAATTCCTCCCTCCATGAAACTTCCCGAAGTTGACGTCTAAGACTATTATAATCACCTGCCTTATAATTCCACATAAGTTCCCGTCTCTTTGATACTCCTGCATGTCTATTCATTTTCCGAGTCAACACCATATGGTCACTCTCTCCAACTGGTGGGAGAGACGTCATCTCAGTTATTATCAACTCTTCTGATGCTATAACCAAATCCAAAATTTTTGAACCTCTTGTTCCCTCTGTTACATGTTGCCTAAGACATTTGTCCCTCAAGAATTCTAGAAATTCCATTCCCATATTGCTACATGCATCTTCCTCTCTCCAATTTATGCTACTGAAGTTAAAATCTCCCATAACAATCATTCTTCTTGCACTTGCCAAACTTAGCTGTCTAAACATCTCCTGGTCCCCATCCTCTGTGCTCCTGGGTCTGTAGCAACACCCCACTAAATATCCTGTCTTGCCTACCTCTACCTGACACCATACGCTCTCAAAATCATTTGTCTCACTTCCTTCCAAATTCTCCACTCTTAGAGGACATAGGTCATCACTTATCATAAGCAGTACCCCACCACCACGCTTTCCCCTCCTATCCTGACGAAAAATGCTATACCCAGCGACTTCTATTCCTGTTGTTATATTCCCTTCTGTCAACCACGTCTCAGTGATTGCAATAATTTTTGGCCAGGCTGATGCTATCTGCGCCACCAATTCCTCTCCCTTATTCCGGATACTCCTGGCATTAGTATACAGCATATAAATGCCATTGTTTCTATACCCAGCATTATCTCTTCTGGACTCCACTGGGCTCAGTGTTACCTGACATTGTCTCCCTTCTCCCAAGTATCCATTCCCACAAGAGGCCACCCCTGCTATCATCCTCCCTGGGACACACTGACTCGTTCAGAACAGCAATCTCTCCAGATGCCTACGTCCTTCCTCATTCAAATGTAAACGGTCTCTCGCATACAACTCCTCTCTTTCCTTAAACACACTCCAGGCATCCACATATACCAGTCCTCTCTTGTCACACATTCTCGCTATTATGCCATTCAATATCACCTCTCTTCTGCTCAGCTCATCATTATCATACCTAGGCAACACGCACACTATTTTTCCTCTCTCTGTCTTCTTCCGTACAGTCTCAAGCAAAAATCTCATATCTCTCACTGCCCGACTTACATTACCACTCAAGTCATTCGTTCCTACCATCACAATCATCTCATCCACCCTTTCACCTCTCTTAATTGCCATACCCTTTCTATTGTTCCTCCTGGCAAACACTCCTCATGCATCCTATCTTGAACACCACGGATCATTGAGTCGCCATACATTATACCTCTTACCATTCCCTCGCTCCTATTGTTTCCATTCTCTCCTCTTCTTTCATTCCCATACCTCTCTCTTCTACTGTTTCCATTCTCTCCTCTTCTAGCACTCCCATACATCTCTCTCATTCCCTCTCTCCTACTGTTTCCATTTTCTCCACTTCTAGCACTTCCATATCCCTCTCTCATTCTGTCTCTCCTACTACTGTTTCCATCCGCTCGTCTTCTAGCATTCCCATACCTCTCTCTCATTCCATCTCTCCTACCGTTTCCATTCTCTCCTCTTCTAGCACTTCCATATCTCTCTCTCATTCCATCTCTCCTACTGTTTCCATCCTCTCGTCTGCTAGCATTCCCATACCTCTCTCTCATTCCCTCTCTTCTACTGTTTCCATTCTCTCCTCTTCTAGCACCCCCATACCTCTCACTCATACTCCCTAAATTCTCTCTCTCTCCTACTCTGATTCGCCTTGCATTTATCTCTTCCATTCTCCTAATCTTATCTTTCATACTTCTGCTCTCATTCACAAGACATTCCACCTCCTCTTTCAACTCATCTATCTCCCTCTGCAGGTCAGTCACTCTTAATCTAAATTCACTCTCCCAAACAAAACCATCTCCTAAACTTCCACAGTCACTCACACCTTCCACACTATCAACTATTATTTTCTCATTCTCTGCTATCATACTACTTGTCTTCCTACATTCATTCCCCGTTCCTGGAGCAACAAAGTCAGATATCGATATATCTAATGTACTTATTTCCTCCAACTGCCTGCATTTTGGGCACATACGCTCTCCACTCTCTTTAACAAGCCACATATGTAATTCACGAGACGCATAGGCAGCAGTTAGATAGGTGATTTGGGGAAATGGTTTAGAACAAGCAGAAGTACTAGACAGGGGGACCCAATATCACCAAGCATTTCCATCGCACATTTAGAAAGAGTAATGGACAAACTGAAGAAAGATGCATAAGGAATATTTTTACATGGAATGACAATTAACAATCTGAGATTTGCAGATGACATTGTTATTATTGAAGAAGATGAAAGAGAACTACAAAAAACACTGAAACTGTTAAATGAGGAAGTTAAATGAGAAATTAGAAGGCCCTGGTATTTGGTAAGAAGAACATCAAACAAAAGATACAAGTGAATGGAATTGATATAGAAAATGTAGAACAATTCACATTTTTGGGAAGTAAAATAACGTATGATTTGGACTGTAAAAAAGAAATAAAGATCAGGATTGCAAAGGGAAGAACAAATATGAAGGCTATGGGTAACATCTGGAAAAGTAAAGTGATCAGCCTGCAAACAAAACTAAAAGTACTGGAAACATGCATCTTTAGCAGTGTACTGTATGGATCTGAAACATGGGTAATAATAAATAAGGAATCAAGAAAAAGAATTTTGGCATTTGAAATAACTTGTTACAGGAAGATTCTAATGAATACAGAAAATCACAAATGAAGAGTTCTATTGGAAGATGCAAACAAAAGAGAATCTAATGCAGAAAGTTATAAAATGGAAGCTGCAATTATTTGGACACATCAGTAGAATGAGTGAGTACTGGAAGATTAGACATTTATTAAGTTAAGGGGATAATAAATCCCTCATTATTTTAAAGCTGAATACGAAACTCGGAGATCGAAATCTAAGTTTAATGCCGCTTTGACTCACTGATAGTTCCACCTAAGTCAACACCTAGGTAGTACAACACGAGCAACTCGGAGTATAGCTGGAGCAAACTCCATCACTATCTTTAATATTTTCTCATAATGTAAAACGCAGCTCCTAGGAGATGTATTACTGTTTTACATTATGAGGAGAGGTCACTACCCAGACTGGTTTCGATCTTTATTGAGGTCTCATCAGTGAGTAGGTATACCTGGATAATTTTTTTTGGCAGCGTAAATTAAGTTAAGGGGATAATAAATCCCTCATTATTTTAAAGCTGGATACGAAACTCGGAGATCGAAATCTAAGAGTTTCATGCCAAAGGACTATCGGTGAGTCCAAGCGTAAGTCAACACCTGGGTAATACAACACTAGGGCAACTTAGAGCAAAGGTGGAGCAAGCTACATCACTATCCTTAATATTTTCTCATAATGTAAAATGCAGCTCCTAGGAAATGTATTACTGTTTTACATTATGAGGAGAGGTAACTACCCAGACCGGTTTCGAACTTTATTGAGGTCTCATCAGTGAGTAGGTAGACCTAGATAATACCAAGCTTTGAGTGAACTGAACTTACATATACTCTTGCTATACGAATTGCCAGAGTGGTGTACCCATATGAGAAAACATTAAGGATAGTGATGGAGCTTGCTCCATCTTTGCTCCGAGTTGCACTAGTGTTGTGCTACCCAGGTGTTGACTTACACTTGGACTTGCCAATAGTTCTTTGGCATGAAACTCTTAGATTTTGATAGATTTCGATTTCTGAGTTTCGTATACGGCTTTAAAATAATGAGGGATTTATTATGCCCTTAACTTAATTTACACCGCCAAAAAAAAAAAAAAAACTCTTGGCTCTTTATCGTAGTAATAATAATATATGGGTACACCAGTCTGGCAATTCATATAGTAAGGGTACATGTGTAAGTTCGGTTCACTTAAACCTTGGTATTATCCAGATCTACCTACTCACTGATGAGACCTCAATAAAGTTCGAAACTGGTCTGGGTAGTGACCTCTCCTCATAATGTAAAACAGTAATACATCTCCTAGGAGCTGCATTTTACATTATGAGAAAATATTAAAGATAGTGATGGAGCTTGCTCTACCTTTGCTCCGAGTTTCCCTAGTGTTGTACTACCCAGGTGTTGACCTACTTGGACTCTCTTATAGTTCTTTGGGATGAAACTCTTAGATTTCGATTTCTGAGTTTCGTATCCAGCTTTAAAATAATGAGGGATTTATTATCTCCTTAACTTAATTACACTGCCGGGAAAAAAAAAATAGCCTCTTGGCGCTTTATTGTAGTAATAATAATATATGGATACACCGGTCTGGCAATTTGTATAGTAAGGGTATATGCAAGTTCGGTTCACTTAAACCTTGGTATTATCCAGGTCTACATACTCAATGATGAGACCTCAATAAAGGTCGAAACCAGTCTGGGTAGTGACCTCTTCTTATAATGTAAAACAGTAATACATCTCCTAAAAGCTGTGTTTTACATTATGAGAAAATATTAAGGATAGTGGTTAGCATATACGCTCTCCAGCAAAATGGTTGCAGGTTCGAATCCTACCATGAGCATGAGTGTTTGTGTTATTTGTGAAAAATGGTGGTGGTGGTAGATTGCGCTGGTGTAAATGTGAAGGTAGTTGTGCTTAGTGGAGTGGGGGGGGGGGGGGAAGAGCTGTAGAGCAGGTGCCCTCCCTCGGTGAGTCTTTGGACTTCCTGGAGGTGTTATGTAATAATAATTATTTTATTGCCGGCCTGGTTGGTCAAGTGGTTAGCGTATCCGCTCTCCTGCCAAAACGCTGCAGGTTCAAATGCCGCTGTGCCGCTGTGGGTATGGATGTTTGCGAACAATACTAGTAGTAATGGTGGTCGGCGGTAGATGCTGTTGGTGTAGATGATGAATGTAGTTGAGTGGTGGTGACGGAGAGTTGTGGAGTAGATACCCTCCCTCGATGAGTCTTTGGACTCTCTGGAGGTGCTATGTAATAATAATAATAATAGTGATGGAGCTTGCTCCAAGTTTGCTCCGAGTTGCCCTAGTGTTGTACTACTCGGGTGTTGACTTACGCTTGGACTCACCGATAGTTCTTCAGCATGAAACTTTTAGATTTCGATCTCAGAGTTTCGTATCCGGCTTTAAAATAATGAGGGATTTATTATCCCCTTAACTTAATTTACACCGCTGGAAAAAAATAGCCTCTTGGCACTTTATTAGACATTTATAACAGTAGATGATATAAAGGACTGGTGTGGAATGGGTATACAGAAACTGCGACACTGTGCACTGGACAAAGAAAGGTGGAAGAAGATAATGAAGGAGGCATTGGACACCAGCAGGCAGTGAGCCCATGGTTCGTGATGATGATATTAGCATCACAAAGAAGGATGTATCCAGACTCTGGGCAGTGTTTTAAACCAATGGAATGTGTTCTAGATATTTGCTGAGGTCACCCTCACTATCACAGAGCATGAAGACAGATTTTTGGTTATAACAGCAAAACAGCAGAGGAAGGCATTATGCTTAATGGACTGGCACCAAGCTACAAAGTGCTGGAAAAAAGGAACTGTGACTGGTGAGCAATATTGTAACAAAGTTCTTCAGCATCATGTTTGATGGTTCTCTGGTGTTGTAGGTGAAGAATTCATTTTTATGGATGACAGTGTCATACCACATCATGAGCGAGCAGTGGAGAATACTTCTGAAGACTGAGGATATTAATTGAATCAAGTGGCCAGCACACTCCCCAGATCTCAACCCACATAGAGCACATTTGGGACACAATAGAAAATGCATTGCTGCTTGAAATTCTCCTCCACAAAACACATGGCTCTATCCTTGCTCTGAAGGAGGAGTGGGCCAATTTGCTTCTAGAACTCCTGAATCACTTGGTGCCAGGTATTGTACGATGTTGTGAGAGGCTGCATTGCACTTCAGTGTTGACGTATTCCATACTGAAATGTCTTTCTGCATAGTTTTTCTGTAAGCACTGTACATTAATTCCTTAACCTTAGGAAATTTGTAACTTTTGCCATAAACGTATTGCAATTTATTTTGTATGAAATTTCTAACACATTTTTGCATAATATAATTTATTAGTATGCTGGCAATAAATTTATCTCCACATTTGGCTGTCGTTATGAAAATTTTTTCGTATGCAGGTAACAGTGTAATTCGTCCTTACTTCTGGAAGCCGGTGTATATGTGAAGTCAGCATTTTCTTGCTCGGGCTAGCATTATCTAGCCACTTAGAATGCATATTGTCATTGAAATAGCTTAACCAGACTCGCAAGGGTAACCAGCTCTACAAAGAAAATGAATAACTAAATCTCCACTTTCATCCTCATTGCTAACTCACACAGAATCTATTGAAACTTTGGGTCTCAATGCATCCTGCTTGAACTCAGTCTGGTTCAGTTAGATAATTAATGTCTCTGCTATTTGGATCCTGGCTCACAACCTCTGAGTTACTATTGTTCCTTAACCAAAGTTACCCTAGAATTGATTTCACCTTTAATTAGGGAAAGGAAGAACTAAACTCCCCTTATGTGAGAGAGTTGAAAGGCAATCTCATGTATTCAGTTTATCATAAATTCATTTGTACTGGCAGATATCAGCATTCTACTTCATGTCATCACCTGTTCATGAAATGAAAGTGCTCAAGAAATTGATAATTTTCCAAATTTTGACCTCCCTGGCAGAATGCATTTTGTCATCAGGACCAGCATTGCCCCTTAGAAACTTTTGAACTAAATAAAAATAAAAAGACCACATTCTCAAAATACAATTTTATATATTTATATATATATGCCATTTTTTTTTACCTTATATCAGTTGTGCTAGTGATAAATTAAGCCACCTTCAAAATATTAGAAAAATTATGTCATCACTAGGTAAAGTTAAAGTCACCCTTAAAGACTGTAATGATTTACTCTCTTTCCAAGTGATTTATCTCATTTCCTGTCATTGCAAAACAGAGTACTGAACAGACAGGTTGGACTTCCTTGGTAAAGAGGAAAGAGCATAATACAGAGGATGATCGGTTAACGAACATAATCCGTTCAAAGACTATGTTCGCTACCTGAATTGTTCGTTAACTGGTCATCGATTTACCATAGATTTTTAAGGGAATTTGATTAATTCGTTCTGGAGACCCAAAAAAATAAATAAAAAAATTATATAATTTCTTACTACGTTTATTTATAATAACAATAATACATACATACACAGTCTTGCATTTTCATCAGTCATGTTTTTTTTTTTTTCGTTTGTGGGGCATTAAAGAATCTGTCCAATGTCAATTGCTTTTCTCTCTTCAGGATTTTTTGAAGTGATTAATAGCATTGTCGTTGTAGAGATCATCATTGTAGAGACCAGGCCTATTAACCTCAACCTGGTTTGGGTGCCATTCTAAGACTTGTTCTGACATTCTCCCACTTCTTCAAAAGATCTTTAATAGCAGAAGTCAGCATTGATCCTCTTTCGTCTTCCTCTTTTTCAGCTGAAAACGCATCTCGCTGAGTTTCTTGGTGTTCTTCATTCAAGAGTTCTTGGAGTTCTTCTGTCGTCAGATCATTTTCATTTCCATTATGAGCTCTTCAATGTCACCTTCATTCACCTCCAATTCCAGATCTCTAGCAGTTGTCACAATTTCATCTATAATTTCAGGGACATCATCTCCGTCTCCCTGAATGCAGGATGGACACAGCAGAGCAGAATTCAACTGTCGCCGAGTGACTTCTGACCACACCTTTTGAATGAACCAGATAGCTTCAAGATTATCAAATTTTTCTTTCCAAAACGTTTTTAATGTCATCATTGAGGAAAACTGGCATGCTTCAAAACACCGACGAAACAGCACGGGAGTGTACAATTTCTTGAAATCCGCAATAACCTCCTGATCGATTGGCAAAATCAACGAAGTGGTATTTGGAGGCAGAAACTGAACTGTCAGCCAGGGAAAGTCTTCCAGGAAATTATCTTCAAGAAGTGGTTTAAGATAGCCTTAAACCGCTTCTTGTCTATCACTCTGAGAATCCTAGAGCATTCAACAAAAATTCCATAATTAAAGAAAGACCTCCAGTGATGTGGAGATCGAATGAAAGGGCATGTGTCACACAGGTTCTTTTCAAAGAATGGCTGTTTAAAGTTTGTGCCCCAAGCATCAAGGATTAGCTTCAGACCAATGAATTGCCATTGAAAGCACTGTTGCTATTGGTGACCTGCGTGACCCATGTCCTTTCATTTGATCTCCACATCACTGGCAGTCTTTCTTTAATTATGGAATTTTTGTTGAATGCTCTAGAGTTCTCAGAGTGATAGACAAGAAGCAGTTTAAGCTTCATATCACCACTAGCATTAGCTCCCCAAAATACCGTCAATTGGTCTTTCATGGGTTTTTGCCCAGGAATATTTTTCTCGTCTTTTGTGATGTTGATACAGTTCGGCATGTGCTTCCAAAATAAACCACTTTCATCGCAATTGAAAATTTGTTGCAGACAATATCCTTTTTTTAATGAATTCTTGAAATTTGAGACAGAACTTCTCAGCTTCTTTATCTGCATTAGCAGACTCACCGTGCATTACCACATGTTTAATGCCAGATCTCCTTCTGAACTTTGCAAACTATCCAGTGGTAGAACCAGTGGCTTGAATTCTATCTCCTCGTGATGAATGTGGAGCTTGTTTCTTCAAAAATTTCTCTAGCCTTCTCTTGAATGATAGTTATACTAGTTACATTTTATTTTATTTTCATTTCCCTTTCTTTTATCCAAACTAAAAGCAATCTCTCCATTTTCTCATGGATGGCACATCTTTGTTTCTCAGATGTGATTTTCGTTACTCCTTTAGCTGCTTGAGTCTTCTTGATTATATCTTTCTTAGCTAAGATTGTGCCTACTGTAGACTTGTTCAAACCATACTGCCTAGCAACATCAGACATCTTCTGCCTGCCTTGGCTGTTATCTCTTGCTTGGTTTCTATGGTGTGCACAGTTCTTTATACTCCACTCTTTTTAGACCCCATAATATTATCAGTTTTTTTTTTTTTTTAAATAAAAAGTTCAGAAAAGCACTTACAAAAATTCAGAGAACAGAAATCAACCTAGTGCACAAAAAGGTTATGTATACAATTGTCAAAGTCTCATTCCAGAAACCATTCATAGATGGCAGTAAAATACATTTCTACAAATCTTACATACAGTGTCACTTCTTCTTGTGTTTGTTCTGTGAGGTGTTCATTATCCGAACATGTGTTTGTTGTCCGAACATAAAAATCTTTTGTGAAAGTGTTTGTTGTCCGATTTCTTCGCAGTCCGAACTGTTTGTTAACCAATCACCCACTGTATACAGTAAAACCCCTTTTTTTACACCTTCCAGGGGACTGATGGAAAAAAGTGTAAATAGCAGCAAATGAAAAAATGGCTAGAAGATGACCTACTGCTAGTATGTGACTCTACATACTAGATTATAAAATTTAATAACTGAAAATAAATGAATTTTTTTAAATAGATAAAATAAATTTTATCTATTACTTAAATTAAGGGGATATTAAATCCCACATAGTTTTAAAACCGAATAAGAAACTCAAAGATTGGAATCAAAGAGTTTCTTGCCGAATATAGTAAACTATAAAGTATCGGCGACACTAGCGTTAGCCAATGCAAGTGATCCTAGTACGTAGTACAATACCGGACGACTCGTTGCAAAGGTGGGGGAAGTTCAGATCGCTATTCTTTGGTATTTTCCATAATGTAAAAAACACATTTCCTAGGAAATGTATGCTGTTATTACATTATGGAGGGAGGTCACTACCCAGACCGGTTTCAGCCTTTTTTGAGGCTTCATCAGTGAGTAGCTAGACCTAATACCAAAGTGTATAGCGAAAAGAACTTATGTACTCTGCGAACGAGTTTTCCAAACAGGTGCAACCATTAAGTTACTTAAGTATAAAGAGCTAATAAGCTTCATTTCGGCAATGAAAACATTACTTAAATTAAGGGGATATTAAATCCCACATAGTTTTAAAACCGAATAAGAAACTCAAAGATTGGAATCAGAGAGTTTCTTGCCGAATATAGTAAACTATAAAGTATCGGCGACACTAGCGTTAGCCAATGCAAGTGATCCTAATACGTAGTACAATACTGGACGACTCATTGCAAAGGTGGGGGAAGTTCAGATCGCTATTCTCAGGTATTTTCCATAATGTAAAAACACATACCTTTGCAACGAGTCGTCCGGTATTGTACTATGTACTAGGATCACTTGCATTGGCTAACGCTAGTGTTGCCGATACTTTATAGTTTACTATATTCGGCAAGAAACTCTCTGATTCCAATCTTTGAGTTTCTTATTCGGTTTTAAAACTATGTGGGATTTAATATCCCCTTAATTTAAGTAATGTTTTCATTGCTGAAATGAAGCTTATTAGCTCTTTATACTTAAGTAACTTAATGGTTGCACCTGTTTGGAAAACTCGTTCGCAGAGTACATAAGTTCTTTTCGCTGTACACTTTGGTATTAGGTCTAGCTACTCATTGATGAAGCCTCAAAAAAGGCTGAAACCGGTCTGGGTAGTGACCTCCCTCCATAATGTAATAACAGCATACATTTCCTAGGAAATGTGTTTTTACATTATGGAAAATGCCTAAGAATAGCGATCTGAACTTCCCCCAGCTTTGCAACGAGTCGTCCGGTATTGTACTACGTACTAGGATCACTTGCATTGGCTAACGCTAGTGTCGCCGATACTTTATAGTTTACTATATTCGGCAAGAAACTCTCTGATTCCAATCTTTGAGTTTCTTATTCGGTTTTAAAACTATGTGGGATTTAATATCCCCTTAATTTAAGTAATGTTTTCATTGCCGAAATGAAGCTTATTAGCTCTTTATACTTAAGTAAATTTTATCTATTTAAAAAAATCTTTAATTGTGATTGTTTTTGCCTTTTCTGCACTCTTATCAACCACTTCTTCTTCTTCTTCACCAAGGTGGTTGGAAAGGATGTCTTCTACACTTGGTTGATGTGATCACACCAGCATCAACATAGTCTTGAAATGAGGAAGACTCAATCACATACCAGTTGTTGGGCTCTGACATATCTTCTTCCTCCTGTAGTTGTTCCTCCTCTTCCACAAACGTAACTCTTGCCTTCACTTCCGTAAACAGTTGGATATGATTTCAGGAGTAACATGCAACCATGCTTTGTCCACATAAGCATGGCATCGAGGATTGATATGGTCATTTGGTTTAGGTCCATACCATTATCATGCATTAACACAGCTTTTTCAACAAGCATTTTTCTATATTTCCATTAAATGCCCAGATCTAATGGCTGAAGCTCACTTGTATAATTAGGGGGAAAGAACACTAATCTAATGTTTCTGAGCTGCAGATCTTCAGGATGTACAGGACATTTGTCTAGCAGTAGTAGTAGTATTTTGCGATGAATTGCCCCCATTTTAACATCCAGAGCATGCATGACGATGTGAAGATTCTGCTGGTCATCCATGCTATGCTGTTGGCATCATGCTTAGGCAGATTTTTCACATTCTTAAAACACCTTGGCTTTTTAAATTTACTAATTACCAGTGGAGGTAATTTTTCTGATCCATTAGCATTGACCATGAGCAAAACAGTTACCTTCTTCTTGCTGAGTTTTTCACCGTGACACTTCTCTCCTTTAAAACACAATGTTTTACTTGGCAGAATGTTATAAAAGAGCCCAGTTTCATCAACATTAAAAATATTTTTTGGTTCGTAGTCCTGAATAATAGTCTTTAGTTCATATTTCTACTGATTTACAGTTTCCCCTGCAACACTTTACTTTCTCCACACACTTGATTATACACAATATTGTGACGAGTCTTGAAACGATCAATCCATCCATTTGACACAGTAAAACCATTAATCCCCAACCTCACAGCAAATTGAGGTTGGGGATTAATGGTTGGATTGAGGTTTTCACTCAGAGTATAGTACCATCAACTGGAATACCTGACGCTCTCGTAGAAACAAATCACTCTGCCACAAGTTTATCCAATTCATCGTATGTCGATGAATTGGATAAACTTTGCTTTGTATTGAGATAAAGATTGCTTTGTATTGAGTTCTATAATATCTCTATACTCTACTCTTTATATGTATATATACGTCATTTTTATAATCTTTTCCTGACTTATTCCCTCCTATAAATTCCTTATCCTAACTTCAATAAAATACCTTGATCGGTGCATCAAGTTAATATACCTAAATTCTTAAGCAGTCTCAATATTCAATCTGGACCGTTAACCATTCTTAAGAGTGGTGTACATGGATAGAAGACAAAGGGATTGCCGTTGGACAACACCAATTCCTTTGTTTCAATACTGACGGTTATTCCTTTTCAGATTCAGGGAAAATTTCTAGTATACTGCGCCACCCTGAATCCTAGATTATTGAACAGTGTAAAATCAAGGAACCAGAACTCAGTTTAGCACACTGTCTTAAATCTCTTAAACACTTTTGATAAATTCTGAACCTTATCAAAAACAACTAAAACTTAATTCACAGTCGTAGCCTCCCTTGTAATTTACCTCCCCCGTGGTTCGAACTTAATGACGGTGCAATAGAAAAGAAATTAGGCAAGTCATCAATTAAACTTAAAGAAAAACATTTAATCACAAATCAGTCAGTTTACACATTACGAACAAATACTGACATATAATTGCACTAACTTTAAGGAATGAGTATAATTATCCAACTTTTCTAATTCTCCCATAACATGTAAAGACATCAATTCACCTAGGAAATTCTATCTAAGGTCAATCATGCATTTTATACGCTACAGTGCTAAAGGTTATTCACTTATCAACAACAAAGTTAGCTCTATGTGCTTCTACACTAATTCCTTCATTCAAAACTTAAAGTTCCACTACTTTCTTAAACACAATCTCTGAAGTCCTTTCATTAATCGTAGCCTTCAAAACGTAATGTTCCTTTTACAATTACAGATTTTCTTCTTTAACACAATTACTAAACAAATCAAAGTTTCTACATTATCAAAAGCTGGGGGACTATTTGACCTTCACATACATCACGACAGAACTTCCGATTCTTGGATCCTTCTTCAATTGACTTTATCTGTATTATTCTACTGATAGGCCTGGACTAGACATATCTCTGCTAAAGAAGGTAAGTGCTCGCTGCTCTCTGGTAGACTGACTTGTCATGGCTTAGCGATCTCCATGGTGATCGGGAACTCCTCTCCTCTGGGCTATTCGTTGACCAGCGAACTGCCCATAGACACTTCGGCATGCTCCAACGCTTCCGAAGGATCTCTACCTCGAAGACCTCTCCAATGCAAGGGGAAGAAAAAAAGGCCTTGAGTCGGCTAAGAAACACCTTTTTAAATCCTGTGGCCGATGCTTCCTTTCTACGTCATCATTCTCTTTCCCTTTGCCCACGACACCTTACTTCTCCCGGCACCTAGCGCCACACTCTCCCCTAGCGTGCTTTACGGGGTGGGAGGAACCTGTGTGCTCATCCTACTTGGTGCACGTGCTTAGCTTCTGGCCATCAGTATCTAATCTGATTATCTTTCTCTCAGCAATACACAAGAATTTACACAAAGTTAACATAGCTTAAACATTAGAAAATTTACAATAATTATTTATAACACAATATACAGATAAGTATTTTCTCAAATTATTAATGTTGCTGATAAATTTCAATTAGCTTTATTCATCTGATATATCAATATCAGCCTCGGAAATGTTAATGCATGTTAAGTCTGAAGGAAACATAAAATGTATTAAATTTCGGTTTCATTCAGAAGCTTGACCTATTTTTTACTATTGTGTTCAAAGTGGACACAGAGAGTCCAAGATATTTTGCTAATTGCACACGTGTTCCAGCATGCCAATCTACACATCGCAGAATTGCCATCTTTTCTTCTACTGAAATACATTTTCTATCTTTTTTTTTCTCCATGTTATTAACATGGATCATCCGCCACTGCAACATGAAAGCAACTATTGCACGCTAAATTACGTAGCAAAAATTCTGCAATATACCACGTGCTTCGGGATTGCGACTATGAATTAGTCGCAATTCAAACTGCAAGCTAGTGAAGTAATATTTCAACGAACTGTGGTTTATTCACTGATATCTAATATTCACGTGTAACAACTGTTACTTGGTAGAAATGTGAATGCGATTTCACAATTTGTGTATGATCCTTGTTCACGATTTCAATACAGCACTGTGAATGTGAAATCACATCACAACATGTTATGGTTGCCACGAGCTACTGACAGTTTGAAATTACTGATATGAAAACTTCACGGTATCAATTTGTGCTGTGATTGAAAAATCACGGTATCGCTCATCACTACATCACTGCTGCAAGTGTGCAAGTCACCATGGTGGCGGAAACGAAACTACAGCCGAAAGCAACACCGTCTGGGAACAGAAACGTGCAAGATTTCTGCAGAAATCGATTTGAATGAGAGGAAATCGATTCGAAAATCAGTGTTGCCACCTGAGAAAAAACTGCAAAATAATCAGAAGTAATGTCCACATCAAGTTGTTAATGGTGGGAAAACAATATATTGTAAGAATAGGCCTTAAGATGGGACCAGTGGAAAATGATGTAAATGGCAGGAAAATGTAAATTACGGAAACATAAATCAGGGTTTTACTGTATATATGTTAGCTTGAAAGTGGACTATCTCATTTTGTCTTTCTTTGCAAATGTTCACATCAGATGGAAGCAGCTCAGGGCCTACAAAATTGTTTTAGCAGTAACAAAAGTGGTTTAATTTTAAATAAATTTTGATCCATTGCTTTTACTTTCCTAACCCAAATGTATCTATAGAAGATCATTGCAAAGGATGGAATAGTCTGTTGTGACTGCACCTCTTTTTTGTTTGCATGTGGTATTCTTATTGCTTTAGGTCATTTCATTTGTCTTTATTCAGTGTATGGGTGCGTTTTAAGTGCCTACTAAGTAGTTATCTTTATTCTGGAAAACATTGGCTTCTGTATTACTTAAATTAAGGGGATATTAAATCCCGCATAGTTTTAAAACCGAATAAGAAACTCAAAGATCGGAATCAGAGAGTTTCTCATTCGGTTTTAAAACTATACAGGATTTAATATCCCCTTAATTTAAGTAATGTTTTCATTGCCGAAATGAAGCTTATTAGCTCTTTATACTTAAGTAACTTAATGGTTGCACCTGTTTGGAAAACTCGTTCGCAGAGTACATAAGTTCTTTTCACTATACACTTTGGTATTAGGTCTAGCTACTCACTGATGAAGCCTCAAAAAAGGCTGAAACCGGTCTGGGTAGTGACCTCCCTCCATAATGTAATAACAGCAGACATTTCCTAGGAAATGTGTTTTTACATTATGGAAAATACCTAAGAATAGCGATCTGAACTTCCCCCACCTTTGCAACGAGTTGCCCGGTATTGTACTACGTACTAGGATCACTTGCATTGGCTAACGCTAGTGTCGCCGATACTTTATAGTTTACTGTATTCGGCAAGAAACTCTCTGATTCCGATCTTTGAGTTTCTTATTCGGTTTTAAAACTATGCGGGATTTAATATCCCCTTAATTTAAGTAATGTTTTCATTGCCGAAATGAAGCTTATTAGCTCTTTATACTTAAGTTGGTTTCTGTATATTTATTTCTGTCATTTAAAATTAAGTACAGTGACATAGTATTTCTATTCAATAGAAATTTGATATTTGATTTGTACTACACATTGATCATCTTTTTTTTTTAATCGTAATCTCTCTCTCTCTCTCTCTAACACACACACACACACACACACACACACACACGAAAGGTTCTATCTTTAGTACAGTGAATGGCCTGATAATTCAGGAGAAACTTGTCTGGCATTGAATTTGAAGTTAATACCCCTTAGGAAATACATAAGAATGAAGGCTGTTCCAAAGGACAGTAATATAGGAAATGATTGAAGAAAGGAAAATTTAAATTGTGAAGGGATGTTGAGTAGCCACTGTTTGTGTTTTAGCACATCTAGAGTTAGTGCCGATTCTGAAAAACTGAATATTCATGGGAAAGAAAGTGGAGTGAATCAATGAAAGTTTAATCAACTTTATTGCTCTCCTCTTCTTTGTACTGATTCAAGAATTTTTAGGAAGCTATTTAAGGACATCAACCAGACGGGCAAACAGTATTTACTGGTTGAATGGATATTATAGTTGATAGCGTTTCAGAGATAACATAATGCCATTAGCAAAAGGATATCTAAATTTCTTTGTTGTTGAGGAGGTAATTCTTGGAATTGTTTGTTTCGAAAGAAATGAGTTTAGAATTATTCCAAGAAAAATCTCTTCTTTTCTCAAAGATGTGAGTGTTATCAAAAAGAAGCCCACAAGAAAAGCTTTTTTTTTTTTTTTTTTTTTTTTTTTTTTTTTTTTTTTTTTTTTTTTTTGCAAGAAGTGGAATAGGATTGAGTGTTACTAGCATTAAAATTAATGTCGGAATCCAGCTGAAGAATGAGTTGAAGATTATAAATTAGATTTGAGGCAAATATTGTTTTTTTGATTTTGTGATGCAAGGTTTGTCAAATGAGAAAGAGGAATGTGATGCACTGTTATCAGCAGAACTGTGGATTGGATTTACATTCATTTACCTGTCAGTTAGGTAAGTGAATAGCATATTTGCTCTCTATCCAGCAGACTGCTGATTGAAGTCCCACTGTGAATATGGATCTTTGTGAATGTCTCTAGGTGGGAGGGAAATTTAATTGTTCAGTGTGAGACCACTGCCTCACTTACTGGCGACACGAATGACATGGCAGGAAAAAGTTCCATGCTTGGTTTCCAGAGCAGGATTTATTAAAAAAAAAAAAAAAAAAAAAAAAAAAAGAACAGCCAATATAAATGTACCTTTTGTGGGCAGGAGTCACCAGAAAAAAAAAAATAAATAAAATAATTGGGAGAAGGTCATTGATCTAGGATTATTTGTAGAGTTTGATAAAGATTTGCACCCTCCCACATATAATGTGCAACCCAGTTGCAGAAGTCAGAACAAGGCCATATGTTGGATGCTTGCGTAAATAGGTCTTGCACCAAACCTGAATCTTCAGAGCTATCAGGAATAACTGCTTGAATTTCTCTAAACTTTTCCATGGCATTTATTCAAAGATAAGTGATATAAGCAAATAAATATCACTGTTGATCAACAGTAGCAGAATCCATATACTGGTGATTGTTGATTAGGTGAGATATCTCCAGGTATCATAGGAGCTACCTGTTTGTGGATTTTTCCATGACATTAGAAAGAATTCAAGTGTGAGCAAATTGAATGATAATTTGTTAGGTTGAATATAAGCTAATTTTCAATATGCTCGATAAATACAGTGGGATAGGAGAGTTTTGGTTGTATAAATATCAAGTTGGTAAAAGATTCTTTTGATCTCTTCCTAGTGAAAAGCCACAAGATGCACTGAATATTGTGTGTATCGAATGGTAGGAGGATTTTCAAGGAAAATTAAGCCAGCAGATTGGCTTTTCACAGGAAAAAGTCAATTTATTGGCCAGTCTCTGGAAACATACAAAAAGAGGTGGAAGCATGGTTAAATGAAAGCTAAGGACTGCTATTTGGTCATAATGGAAGTTTTCTATATTTGGTCCTTTTGAAATTCATTTTGGATGTGCTGATAATTTGCTAGCAACTAAAGATGGAAATTTTGATGAGCACAAGTTGTAATATGCTTGATGAATTCTTCTTTTGAACCTTCTTATGCTTTTAGACAGCTAAGGTTTAGATATGGGATGAAAATTTAGTTTAGAATGATTATTTTCATTTCTATAGGGAATGTTTCAGTGTAATGTTTTATGTCAAAACATCAGATTAAGTTGCTAGTTTGCCCTTATATCCAATGATGCTCAGTACACCTCCTTTCATATGTATAATTGCTATGCATTTTTAGGAGAGGTCATTTCCCAGACTGGTTTTGCCCTTTATTAAGGTCTCATCATGGAAGCAGACTAATGGAGTTAAGAGTTAAATTACAGCAATCCTTCGATTAATGTGTTCTTTAAAACAGGCGCATTAATTGAAAATGCACTAATCGAATATAATAACCTATGGGAAAAAGTATAATTTGTTCCTCAAATTTTTTTTTTATATAAAAGAATTAGGATATGTTGTTGGGCCTAGTTAAAGGAAAACCATGAAGCTGAAAGACAATAAAACATATTCAGAATGTAAATTTATTATTCTCTTTCTTAACAAAGAATTGAGCTAACGTAGTTTGGCGGGCATTTTGTTTCTTTTTTTTTTCATACGATGGCCCTATTGCCTCTTCTGCAAATTTTACTGGTTCTCTCTTCACCAGGGTCAGTCTCTAAGCATTGCTGCTTAAAAGTACAAAAAATTGTACAAAAAATATTTTCAAATTGTTTCTGTGAAAACTCTTTGGGCTTGTCAGTGATTAAATTTTCTTCATATTCTTCAGGATCTTCCCGCTGTGTGCATCTAAATTTAGCAGGTCGGAATCACTCAGCTTCTCGGAATGAGATTTAATTAACTTAGATTCATTTGTAAAGCCTCTAAAATCATTTGCGCAATGTGGAAGAATGTGCTTCCAAACAGCTCGCATATTGCTTGCAGTACTTTCATTTGACTTTGTGACTTTATATCCAGGCCGAGATTTCTCTGATTTGGTTAGAAAAGTCTTGGAAGGCATTTGCTTCCAAAAAAAGGCCGGTTTCATTGACATTTAAATATTTTTTGATCACAATAGTCCCCTTCTTACACAATTTTCTTCAAAATCTCTGGATATCTCCTTATCTGCACTTGCAGCTTCGCATGTGATTAGAACATTATGTAGGCTATTTCTCTTTTTGAAATGCTCAAATCACCCAGCACTAGCGTGGAATTATTTTTCTTTTCTATCATTGATAGCCCTTTCTTTCCAGGTTACAAAGAGACAATGCTTTTGATTTAATAAGGCCAGTGTTTCTGGGATCCGTTTTTGGTTACAATCTTCGATCCATGTAAAAAGAAGTCTCTCTAATTCAGTCATTATAATACTTTGATTTCGAGTGCATGCAGAATGAATTTGAAGCAGCCTTACCTTTCTCTTTGTATTCAGCAGTTGATTCACCCATTTTTGTGTTCTTGTCCTATCTTTGCTCTGGACTTGCCTTGTTCATTTTTCTTTATTATTTCAAGTTTTTCTTCCAATCAGATTACTTTTTGAATCATTTTCACACACTTCTATTTTTTGCTCACTAATTCTTTTACTCATGATTAAAGGTTAGGAAAATAATTTAAAATAAAAAAGTACGGTAAGCAATTGCACGAGATATGTTCAGCATAATGCTATGTAAAGCAGATGACATAAATTTTGGCCATAAATTTGGAACATAGTGTACATTGAAATAGTAGTATAACTTTGTAAAATGTTTCAAATTGGTAACTAAATTATTTAATCCTGTGAGTGATTTTTTAAAATGGTTAGCCATAAAAAATGTATAGATCGAAAATTTTTAAAATATTTAACATATATTTTTAAGATGTATATAGGCACACTAATCGAATTTTAGAGGTGCACTAATCGAATTTGGGTATAAAAAAAAATGATGCACTAATCGAAAACACACTAATCAGAGGCGCATTAATTGAGGATTATCATACTGTTAAAAATGCTCTAAATGAGAGATAGTTATAGCAGGTTTTTTCATCTGATTGTCAAGTAAATTTTACTTAAGAAGAAAATATATTTGTTTTTATTCTTAACCTAAGTGTCAGCTCATGTTTCTAGTTCTCACAGAGATCTCAATAAAGGTTGAAACCAGTCTGGATAAAAAAAATATAACATGTGACAATATTGGAGTCCTGACAGATAATAGGTTAATTTGTAGAAAATTGTCAATAGGAAGTTTGCAATAATGTAAACTTTTCATGTACTACTATTATTGCATCCTGCACAGCCTGTGAAGTTGCGTATCAGGAATTTGGTGATGATGATGCTATGGGTATATTCCCCTTCTTCCTGAAAAAAAAAGTTTTTTTTTTTTTTTTTTGATGGAATTATTTCCCCAATTTGCCATGATAAATTTTCATGTAGTGAACTGTTTTGGTTTTTACAGTTCAAATCAACTGTATTTGGTTGATTTGAACTAAACCTCAGGATTATTATTATTATTATTATTTCGGGCAACTCCAAGGAGTCGACAGACTCATCGAGGGAGGCCCTAACATCATGTCAAGAACAACTTCGACATTCACACAGAATCTGTCATACCTCACCTTGAACTCATTCACAGTCATAGCACCCATAACAGACTCTGGAAGCTTATTCCACTCATTCACCACTCTCCAAGTAAAAAACCTAGCTCTGACACCCTTGCTAACCACATTCTTGCCCAGCTTCCATGTATGGCCCCTAGTCCTCCCACCACCAGTCCTATTCTCAAAAATATCTTCTGAATTAATCTTATAGGAACTCTTCAGTAATTTGAATGTTTCAATCATATCACCCCTTTTCCGCCTATCAACCAATTTTTGCAACCCACAAATCTTCAACCTGTTCTCATAAGGTTCATTCCACAGACCTGCTATCATCTTGGTAACTCGTCTCTGGATCCTCTCCACCTCCCCATCAAGAAGAAACCCTGGCACCCATATCTGGGCACAGTAGTCTAGATGGGGTCTTATCAAGGCTCGATACGGAGGAACAATAACTCGTTTGTCTCTGCTTGTTAAAGTATTTTTCAGCAACCAAGTGATTCGATGAGCTGATTTAGCCACTTTTGCGATGTGCCCCCCTAAACTTCAACTCCCTATCCACCAACACTCCCAAATCCCTGGCCTCATCAATCTCCTGGAGTACGGTTCCACCAATGTGATATACTGCTGCTAATCTTTTCACCCCAAAATGCATAACCTTACACTTTGCCACATTAAATCGACATCCATTTTCCTTAGCCCAGTCCTCCAAACTATCCAAATCATCTTGCAAAATTTTGACATCCTGTGCACTCACAATTGCTCTACCCAACTTTGCATCATCAGCAAACAAGTGAACACTTCCTCTCAGATCCTTTCCTAAATTGTTAATGAACAAATTGAAAAGTTGTGGTCCAAGAACAGAATCCTGCGGCACACCACTAGTCAGAAGCCGACTTTTGGACTCTACTCCTGAATATTATTCTTATTATTTTAAGGATATTATTTTTTTATCTTCGTTCTTTATGTTCATGTTTTCTGAGTTCAGAGGACAGCCAATAATTTACACATAGGAAGTTCATGATGTATTTGATTATTGTGGTCTTGACCCCTTTCAGATCCAGACCACAAACAATCATACTTCATTTTAACCACTTCATAATAGCCTAATATTTGATAAGTTGTGAAATCCAGAATTTGTATGCACTGTATGTGCTATATAAGAAACTTAATTTCTATAGTACAGTTGGTATGTACTATGGAATATTTGGTTGCAAAGACATGGATTTTGAATCTTATCTAGGATGAGAAGAACCTTTATGAGAACTTTTTGAAAAATTAAGGTGAGTTTAGCTGATCTTCATACAAAGATGGCACTTTCTTTCTCATAGAAACTTTGGATTTTTATTCTGCAAACTGTGCAGAACACAATTTATAGCAGATAGGATTAACCACCCTGTCATAAACAGTATCAGATTTATCAGTAGCCATGTTACTTGGCCAAGATTGAGTAATTGAGTAACATGAAAGAGGGAATATGAGATGAGAAATTTATATTTTTTATTTCTGTACATTTTATGTTTCTATTTTCTATTTCTTTAATTAAAATATTCTGTGATAATCCTTGTACTTACTAAGATAATTTATCTAAAATGTCATAGCTGTCTTTTTCTACATTTCTTTCCATTTACTTCATCCTGTTTATTTCAGTTTGTTATTAGTCTCACTCTCCATGTGTGTGCATAGAGTGCAGAAATAAATATTTCTACAGGCTAGCACATGGGCCGCGCACGCGTGTGTGTGTGTGTAGACTAGGTTTATCCAGTGTTTCAGCAGGCATGCTGAGTTTAATTCATCTTCTTTTTAAGTTACTCAGCTTTATGTTTACATTCTAGGCAAATTTTTTTAGTGTCTCTAAGAGCATTTAGTGGCTCAGTGGTAAACATAATAAAATAAAGGATTTGTTTGTGGTAAATTCGAGTCCCATATTTAATTTGATACTGTAATTTTATTAACTTGTTAATTCCCTGAACGACAATTAAAATGAAGTATTAAGTTTGTTTTTAATGAACTTTTATTTATGAATTGTTTCATTATTGAAGATTAGTAATAGATTTTTTTTGTATGCTGGTGTTGAATTTCTTCTTTTTTTTTTACTAGGTGATGTATGGAAAGTTCATTATGCCTCTCCTAAATGGCTGCCAAACTCTACACAGTGTGAGTTTATATGCCAGTGTGTTAGTAAGTATGTAGTTTATCATGATCCCCCACTCTTATATAACATTGCTAAAGATCCATCAGAAAATAATCCTGTAGATGTAAATTCTCACCCAAGGTATTTAAAAATAGTTGCACTTATTAACAAGGCAGTAAAAGAACACAAAAACACCATTACTCCAGTACCTCAGCAGTTTAATTTTTGGAATACTATATGGCGACCATGGTTACAGCCTTGTTGCAATTTTCCATCATGTCATTGCACTGATTCTAAATATAAATCCTAGAATAAGTGGCATACTAGATATGTTA
Organism: Typopeltis vanoorti; assembly: GCF_054136105.1. NCBI lineage: Eukaryota > Metazoa > Arthropoda > Arachnida > Uropygi > Thelyphonidae > Typopeltis > Typopeltis vanoorti. The sequence goes on from NC_143565.1 coordinate 57,048,460, forward strand.
ATTTGTATATAAAATGTTTTGTATGTAAAATATGGACATTGCAAATTAAAAGAATTGTCTGAACAGATATCTAAAATTTCACTGTTTATTCTCCTCCTTGTAATTTAATTAAGATAAATAATATGCCATTTCATTTATTAGGTCATAATCAAATTAGATAAAGCATTATTGTATATCCAAAAGAAGTTTTTTTTTTTAATTTATTTCATAAAATATCTGCATAGCTAATTGCTCCTCTAAATTCAGTTGTCAGACAAATAATGTGTAGTTAATTCTATTACTTATTGAGGTTTAAAAAAAAATGTTTAAACAATCATGTCATTAATGAAGGTTGCTATGGTTTGTGTGATATATTTAATTTGCAGTCTCAAAAAAAAATAAAACACAACAAAACATAGAAATGACACTGTTATTGAAATCATATGTAAAATTACATATTAAACTGAATTTAAAAAACACACACATATGAGTGTTTTAATGTTGCTATTTAAAATTGCAATTGAAATTTCTAAAGGATAGGTAGAAATGTTTAATTATGGTATACTTGTATAATACTGAAGTATACCGTAATTAATAATATTATTATTTTATTATCATCACATGAGTGGTGCTTTGTGGTTTTATATTTGTGTGATCCCATGTGTATAAATTTTTATGTATTTAGATCTGTTTCATGGGTAACTAATTTCGAGTTATAAACTGCTTGGAATTAGTGTAAATGATTGTTAATAAATTGAAGTGTTTCACTGTAAATGATTTTGTGTATTTAGATAAGATTATCTTTCTATCATGCCTTTTTTTAATATTTGCTTTCCCTCATGTAATTTTATTCTTTTTCTAAGTATAAGGGGTGGGGGAAAGTGTAAAATATAGTTTCTTACCCAAGGATTGTAGAGATAAGTATAAGAATAATATATATTTAGATGATCAGTGACACCCTTGATTCTAAAGCATAATGATTAGAATGGTAAAAAATCGAAATGCAGAAATATGTAAGGTTTAGTTTTACAAATGTTCCAGAGACTCTACAAATTTCATCAAGAATTTTTTTTTTTTTACAAAAACTTGGTGAGCGTTCCTTCTCATTTGTAGAATTTCGATACCATGGCCCATATACTTAAGTAGCAGTAACATGTTGAAACTAGGGAGATCCAATGTGGACACCCTGTATATAATTTCTTTTAATATATATTTATATCTTTTCCTAGTTATATAAGTTATATAAAACATAACCAGGAAATTATCTGAATAGCAGTTTGATATCAGGATTGATTTTTGGTGGCAGTAATTTTTGAGCAAATTAATTTTCAAAATAAGCTTTGAAACTGTGTTTTGTGAAAAAGGTATACCATGCACAACTTTTTTTGTGTGCGTGACATAATGAGCTGCTTTTTATTTATTTATTTAATTAAAAATAGATCTGTTTGTAAATGTTTTTTTCAGATTATGTTTTTTTTTTTTTTTAATTGGATTAATCATGGCTTTGGTGAATCGATGTGTGCTATGATATAGATGATCTTTATTTCATATGCACTCCTGATAGTTCAATATTCTGCTATCAAAAGCAAATAAATGATTCTTATTAGCTGAGAGATTTATTGACTTTCATACATAATCAGTGATACAATGGAAGGACCTACAAGCATTCAATGCAATGGATGGGTATGTATTGGGGAGATGGGATTATATATTATACAGGCACAAATAAAAATAATTAATAGAAGGTTAGGTTTCTTTGTACAAATGGCTGTTGTTTTCTTTAATTTTAAATTTTCCAAACTGTAGAAACTAATATTAGATGGCATACCTTACTAAATTTAAGAATATTAATAAATACGCTAATTTTGAAATAAAATTGGTTTTTTGTTAAACATCTTTCATTATCTGTAATTCAGGTATAATAATTTAGTGTACTCAGTGTGAAAATGTGTTTATAAAGATAATTTATTCATAATTAAAAGTTTGTTGGCCTTCTTGGTTAATATGTCTGCTCTCCAGACAACAGGTTGTGGGTTTGAATCCTACTATGGGCATGGATGTTTGTGATTGTCTATAAGTGAGAGATGTAGTTCATCACTGAGCATGAGACCACTACCATCTTGTCGAAGGTAAGATGTGGCTTGAAAAAGTACCATGGTTGGTTTCTGGAGTAGGATTTCCACATTACATAAAAAGTAAATAAAATTGCAAAAAAATACAAAAATAGAAAAAAAAATAACTTAGGAAAAACTTTTATTGGGATTATATTGATCAAGTGTATATAATAAACAACTAAGTTATACCAACTAGTTTCAACAACTAAGTCTGTTGGCATCTTCAGGGTACATAACTGATGTAAGGCACTAAAAAGTAAAAAACTGTTACAAACTAAAATCAACCGATTCCAATTATATTAAACAAAGAACAGAGTGCGTACAATACATTCATAGAGCGTGGATGATCTCACTTGTTATTTAGGAACGTTCTATAGTTGGCACTATAATTCAGTTCTGGCGAGTTGAAGGATCTGATAAGGGTCTTCCAGATCACGGAAGATTAGTCCTTGGTTCCTGTTAAGGTTTTGTGTACAGCGGGCAACTGTTGTGGCCTCCTTAAAAATTCAGGAGGGGAAATCCTCCTCCATGTAAGGAATTGTGCTTCTATCCCACTCTATGGTATGGTTCATTCTTGAGAAATGAAACACTAACCCTGATTTTTCTTCTCTGTTATTATTGACGTCACCTATATGTTCTTTTTGCCTAATTTCAAGGCTCCTTGAAGTTTGGCCGATGTAATTCAAGCCGCACGAGCATGGTATGTTATAAACTCCAGCATATTTGGAGAAAGGATGGCTATCTTTTGGAGATCTTAAGAATTGTCTAATCGTTTCTGTGGGTTTAAAGGCCACTCTTATTTTATGTGGTCTAAGGAGTCTAGCAATCTTATTGGAAACTGTCCCTAAGTATGGAATGATGATGGTAGAAATATAACGTACATCATCTTGTTGTCTTTGTCGGGGTTCAGAGAAAAGTATCTTGTGGACAAGTCTTCGAGGAAATCCATTCATGGTAAGGTTAGTGGATATCAGGGATAGTTCTTCCTGGAGGTCTTGTTGATCTGTTGTAAGGAGAGAGGCACAGTTCTTCAACGTGTGCAATACTAAGTTTCTGAGAAATGTGTTGTGAGGAAGTGAAATGTAAATAACGTCCTGTATTGGTAGGTTTGCGGTAAACTGAGAGGTTGATACCACCATTCGGAAGCTTCTTAATTAACCTCCCAACCGGCCAGTGTGGATGAAATATTCAACACTCCCTAGCTTTTTTCATGGATCAAAACTTCGTCGGCATTCTACCTTTTATCATGCCATTAGCTACCTCTGCCGTTAATCTCGTTACGGCTATTCTATAGCCATTAGTGGATTAACTGTTGCCGAGTGACCTTTGTGTCCCTTCCCCCCTGTCTTTACGTCTATTATGTTGCTTAGAATTTCATTTATTGTCCTAAGTTATTTGACCTTTCTTGCCTCTAAAATGATTTATTGTGTCTCTTCCCAAAACTTGAAACGAATTTCACATAGGGGAAAAAATCAATCCTGAAATGACCACTGATCAGCTTTTGCATTGAATCTATTTAGTGATAATAAATTTGGTGTATTTTATTCTACAAATCAGTGCACCGGAAGAGTTGCACTGATTGTTCTTTCACTTTACGTATAATAATTGAATAATTTTTTTTCGAATTTTCAAATGTTTGCTTTGAAAATATTATGTCAAATATTTATATTTTTAAATAATATTTATTGAAATAAATATGTCCTTTTTCTTTCGTTTCTAGCCAAATAGCATTATATGGATCATCACATTTCAGATTTAGAAACGATTTTTTGTTATTCATAAAGACAATATAAAAAAAAAAAGTTAAAATGCTAAATTGCATTACTCGGTTTCCGATCGTTTCTTTTTGGTATCAAAAATTTATATCCAATGATATTTTAGCAGTGATTCTTCGCCTTCGTCATTTATTTATTTATTTGTATTGTGCATATTACGATAATATCTAGTGCATCACCTCATAGATATGTTGAAAATATAATGTGAAAAATATCATATACGGAATGATTCAAAATTTTTGCTCATTTTGAAGATTTTCTAATGCTCCCCCCCTCTCCTTATTCTCTCCTGGAACTGAATTGCATAACTACTCTAAATTTCTATACAGGTTTGAAAGCTTTTCTAGACAGCATTCAAAATCAATTACTTCATTTTACCATTTTGACAAAAGATATACAGCAAACAGATTGTATCCTGAAGCTTCTAATTCTATTCTATTTATTTTCAATCTAAAACCATCTGTTCTACTGTCCGCTGAAATTATGTGAAATTTTAGAAATAATATGCTGAAATTTTAGAAATAATATGCTATATTTTCACCATACAAAATTGTTTATATGCATACCACACAAAAGAAAGTTCATTTGTATTATTGGTGTTTGTTTTTCTTTTAAAAAAATCTAAATTTTACTTCTTCTGCTGCTGGAAGCTGTTTCTGAAATAATCTACATCTTATAAATACTTGGTAATTCTACAAATCAGTGCACCGGAAGAGTTGCACTGATTGTTCTTTCACTTTACGTATAATAATTGAATAATTTGTTTTCGAATTTCAGAATTTTCAAATGTTTGCTTTGAAAATATTATGTCAAATATTTATATTTTTAAACAATATTTATTGAAATAAATATGTCCTTTTGCTTTCGTTTCTAGCCAAATAGCATTATATGGATCATCACATTTCAGTTTTAGAAACGATTTTTTGTTATTCATAAAGACCAAAAAAAAAAAAAAAAAATATTAAAATGCTACATTGAATTACTCGGTTTCCGATTGTGTGTCTTTTTGGTATCAAAAATTTATATCCAATGATATTTTATCAGTGAGTCTTCGCCTTCGTCATTTATTTATTTGTATTATGCATATTACGATAATATCTAGTGCACATCCTCGTAGATATGTTGAAAATATAATGTGAAAAATATCATATACGGAATGATTCAAAATTCTTTTTCATTTTGAAGATTTTCTAATGCTTCCCCCCCCCCCCCTTATCTTCTCCTAGAACTCACAGGTTTGAAAGCTTTTCTAGACAGCATTCAAAATCAATTACTTCATTTTACCATTTTGACAAAAAGATATACGGCAATCAGATTGTATCCTGAAGCTTCTAATTCTGTTCTATTTATTTGCAATCTAAAACCAGCTGTTCTACTGTCCGCTGAAATTATGTGAAATTTTAGAAATAATATGCTATATTTTCACCATGGAAAATTGTTTATATGCATACCACAAACGAAAGTTCAGTAGTATTATTTGTGTTTGTTTTTCTTTAAAAAAATCTAAATATTACTTCTGCTGCTGAAAGCTATTTCTGAAATAATCTACGTCTTCTAAATACTTGGTAATATCCTCTTAGCTGGAGGAAAAGTTGAAGGCTTATTACTCTCAGTGCTATTGAGAAGAAAGGGGAGAACACTAAAGTGCCTCAGGCTGTAGTGCAGAATATGTCAAGAATATCTTGTTTCCTTTTCCATTGTTGATTACCTATATCCTAACAGAAATACTGATATTTCGTTTACATGCTTATACATTATTTATGCCAAAATAATTGCTTAATTTATAATGAATCAGTTTCACTTTTATTATCAAAAATTAGAAATTAAATCGTACAATTATCTTGAAAAAGAGGATTTGAATTATTTTCAAAGAAAAGGTGCATATGCGTTTCATAATCTTCTTTTTTTTGGGGGGGGGGGTATAGACCTAATCAATCTGTGGATATTTCAGATAATTTCATAAATTATATTTCATAAATCGTTCGCAAGACAGCTGTTACAAACGTAAATCACTTATGGAACATACCCATTCATTTTAGTGTAAAATAGTAGCAAAGGTTCAGTTACTTTAGATATCTAATCTAGAAGAAAATGTTATGTCTGCTGAGATTAGAATCTTACGTGAATAATTTTTCTGACATGATTTCTCTATTCGTTATAATGTAACCAATCTCTAGATTTTTTTCCCTCCTGCAGACTACATGTTATATGCAGTGATTTCTTCTTTGTACTACAAGAAAAAAAATCAGATAACAGGAGAAAAATATGTAGTATTTTCTTTTCCACTGACTGAATTTACAATGTTCTTTCTTTGTGATTTGAAGAGAAAGTGCAAATGACTTTTTTCTTACTATTTTTGCCATTATAACATCTCATATAATTATAAGAGTGACATTTTACCATTTTTCTCCTGCACGAGAAACAGAAATAAGGTAGTAATAATATTGTTGATTTTGCCAAACTTCATTGTAGCAGAAATTTTTATTACAAAACTTTTTAATATATATATATATATTACAATCTCCAAAACAAGAAATTTGAAACCCATATCACATCAATGTTGAGTGTTAGCAAGGTGAAAATGTTCCCGTTATTATTTATATATTTCATTTATTAACTAGGAGGCTATGCCCAACCTCCCGTGTTCCGGTATGGTAGATCAGTTCTCCTTCAATTGTGATAACTCGAAAGGGGTTCCGCCCCTGAATTCTGATGACTCGAATTTTGAAGACTCGACACTCAGGGTAGCCCCTGAGTTTCAAAACGTTTCGATAAACATGACATAAAAAGGCTTATCATCTTATATATATATATATAGGGTAGATTTTATTTCATTATTTTTTATTGTTTTGATGAAATACTTTACCTGGAATACTCTTTCCAGTTTCTCTGTGTCATAAAAAGAACTTAAAAATTAACCTTCAAGATGAAAAAGAAACAGTGCATTCGGGTATCCCTCTATCAATATTTGTAGTCCTGAAAAGGACTGTTTTGGTGGCCCTGAAAAGAAACATTTTTTATTTCATAGTGTTCAGAATTTAAAATTCTTGAACAGCGTGGAACACCTTGAAGCAAGGGTAAACACACAAAGCAGTTTTACACTCAGGGCACAGGATTTTTGTTTCCTTTCTGATATTTTTTTTATTATATGGTGGTAGATTTTCGGGATAATGGTTGGAGTTAGCAGCGTTCAACCTCAGATGTCTGGCAGGATTTCCTGTTTTTCTGCTTGTTGAAGAAGGTGCATGTGCATTCAGCAATGCTTTCGCAATTTCTATTCTGTATTCTAGATATGTTATGGTAGACAAACATTTTTTCTTGTACAGGAGGAAACTGTTCCAAATAACAAAATTCAAACACCTCAAAATTCAAATAACATGTCCAAACACTTTTTTGTAATATTTTTTATGCTGTTTCCTCATTACAGAGTAGAATGATAGCTGCTGATCGCACCTGTCGACTCAACCCATAGTGTCGTTGTATGCACACACAGCAATGGGTTTTTCTTTCTTCAAACCATGCTTCTCCACGGATTCCGTTGATGGATTGTGCACGGAAGATAGCAGAAAAACATCTTTTTTGGCTTTCCAACGTAGTGCAAAGACTTTCCCTCGCTGATAAGTTCGGATTTCCCCCTTCGATAGCTTTCCTGAACCCAGATCTGAAGGCATATCTCGCCTTTTTGCATTTACAGTACCATAACTATCTGTGCGATGCTGTAAAAGCAAATCAGCGAGTTCAGGACACATATATAGTAATTATCCATTATAATGCAGCAACCTTTCCCCACTAAAGGGTCTAGTAACTGCATTACTGCACGCATCGACAAGGGGAGATCCGTGCAGTAATGCAGTAATATTTATCGTGCAGTAATATTTATCGTGCTCGATTACAGTTTGCTATCCCGTATAAGGTTTGAAATCCCAAAGATATCCACTTTCCAATTCGCAAAGCATAAAAAATTTTACTCCATAATTTGCTTTCTTTTTGGTAATATACTGCTTACATTTCAGTATATATATGCCACCTTTGAATGGCATAAGGCTTTCATCGATACTCAAGTCTCAGGAATGTAGAGTGATCTACATTTTTGACGGATTTTCATCAGAAAATCATAAATTTTGTTGAGGACTGGGCAAGGATGTGTTGCCTGATCGTATTCCTCATTATTCTGAAAATGCAAATACTTCATGATGAGACTGAATTGTTTTTCAGTCATAACATCACGAAACATTGCCGTGTTCAGAATCCAGTCTGTAGACCAATACATTTCGAGAGCGGGCTTTCGATATGTATTTCGAAACTTCGGTTTTCCACTTCCTTTATTCTGATATTGCATTTGAAGGATGACAGTGATTTTAAATATTAATTTCATCTATATCCGAATATCACATAATTTCCTGATTTATAATAATCAGGAAATATGTATATTGTCTGATTTATAATTTGCTAATTTATAATAATCACCACATAGCTTCAGTATCGAAAAATTAAAGTTATGTGGAACAATTACTAAAGAAAAATAACGAATTAAATAAAAACTGTACCTATGTTTCATAACAGTTTTCGGGTGTGTGATAGTAATGCCACGCGGAGGGGGGTTAAACTATCAGAGGCGAAATAAAGTTCAATTCTATTGTGAAAGGAAATGAAATTTTGATATACATATTTTGAATGATAAAAATAAGCAAATGTATCGCTTACTTTAAAAATTGGAGAATAAAATATCTGAATTATCTGGAAAATATAAATTTAAATCATAACTGTTAATTTCATTTTGTAATGACCAATTATACAAGGAAACCAAGAAAGTGAAAGTACAGATTACTATACAACATGAAGAAAAAATTTAGTAATATGATTTAAGAATTTCATATTATTGTCTAAAGGAAACCTGTGAAGTATTATTCGATTTCGAAGGTTTTGTACAAAAATAAAAATAATATAAACTGGAACGTCGGCAGCCGGTTTTCTTTTCTTTTTTTAAAAGAATATTTCAAATAATTAGCGTGAATTAATTTCTTCGAGAACAAAGAAAAATATTTTGTCTACTAAGCGATTAGAAAAAAATTAGCGCAAAAAAATAAAAAATTAAATTGGTTCTCCAAGGTAAGGCAATATTTAAGTGAAGAAATTATGTAAGACCTTTATTTTGTCCAGAAATTAAAATTGTATTGTACAATAAAAAGAGAAAACAAAAATATAAATAATTTCTCTATTTTTAGTCTATCATATATAACTAAAATCCACTTCACCAGCATGGAACAAGAAAGCCCGTTTCTTGTTATAGGCAACTGAGAGGCAGCTACGAACGGGAGATAATCCGATTAACCGTTCTCTTCAGCGTGAGGGTTTATCACACCTTCTAATGGACATGACAGTCAAATTGCACTTCTTATCCAGGTTCTTTAAACAGTTGGACTGAATCATATCCAGATTTAGTTGGACGTCTATAGACGTCCTAGCCGGTAGGGAGGTTAAAGTGTTCAGAAATGATAATTGGTTATCTTCAAGTTCTAGAGTGAATTTGATTGTGTGGTGTAGAGAGTTGATTTTCTTAAGAAAGTCGAACAGGTCCTTTTTTGTGTGGTTCCAAACGATAAAGATATCATCCATGTATCTCCACCATAGTGTAGGTTTAGGGTCTGTTTGAGTTAAGATTTTACTTTCAAAATCTTCCATAAAGAGATCAGCACAAGATGGAGAGAGGGGGCTACCCATTGCAAGGCCAGTCAATTGCTGATATATGGTTTTATTCCATAAGAAAAAGTTTGATGTTAAACAATGACGGAACAAAGAAGTAATGTCTTGTGGGAGCAAACTTCCTAAAATGTTGATCACTTCCTCCACAGGGATGTTAGTGAATAGAGATGTAACATCCAGGCTGGCGAGTAAATCCGTATTGGAGAACATCTCTATCTCCAATACGGATTTACTCGCCAGCCTGGATGTTCCATCTCTATTTACTAACATCCCTGTGGAGGAAGTGATCAACATTTTAGGAAGTTTGCTCCCACAAGACATTACTTCTCTGTTCCGTCAAACTTTTTCTTATGCAATAAAACCATATATCAGCAATTGACTGGCCTTGCAATGGGTAGTCCCCTCTCTCCATCTTGTGCTGATCTCTTTATGGAGGATTTTGAAAGTAAAATCTTAACTCAAACAGACCCTAAATCCACGCTATGGTGATAAATCCACACTATGAGATACGTGGATGATATCTTTATCGTTTGGAACCACACAATTAAATTCACTCTAGAACTTGAAGAAGATAACCAATTATCATTTCTGGACACTTTAATTAAGAAGCTTCCGAATGGCGGTATCAACCTCTCAGTTTACCGCAAACCTACCAATACAGGACGTTATTTACATTTCACTTCCTCACACCACATTTCTCAGAAACTTAGTATTGTACACATGTTGAAGAACCGTGCCTCTCTCTTTACAACAGATCAACAAGACCTCCAGGAAGAACTATCCCTGATATCCACCAACCTTACCATGAATGGATTTCCTCGAAGACTCGTCCACAAGATACTTTTCTCTGAACCCCGACAAAGACAACAAGATGATGCACGTTATATTTCTACCATCATCATTCCATACTTAGGGACAGTTTCCAATAAAATTGCTAGACTCCTTAGACCACATAAAATAAGAGTGGCCTTTAAACCCACAGAAACGATTAGACAATTCTTAAGATCTCCAAAAGATAGCTATCCTTTCTCCAAATATACCGGAATTTATAACATACCATGCTCGTGCGGCTTGAATTACATCGGCCAAACTTCAAGGAGCCTTGAAATTAGGCAAAAAGAACATATAGGTAATGTCAATAATAACAGAGAAGAAAAATCGAGGTTAGCGTTTCATTTCTCAAGAACGAATCATACCATAGAGTGGGATAGAAGCACAATTCCTTACACGGAGGAGGACTTCCGCTCCCGAATTTTTAAGGAGGCCACAACAGTTGCCTGCTGTACACAAAACCTTAACAGGAACCAAGGACTAATCTTGCCCGTGATCTGGAAGACCCTTATCAGATCCTTCAACTCGCCAGAACTGAATTATAGTGCCAACTATAGAACGTTCCTAAATAACAACAAGTGAGATCATCCACGCTCTATGAATGTATTGTACGCACTCTGTTCTTTGTTTAATATAATTGGAATCGGTTGATTTTAGTTTGTAACAGTTTTTTACTTTTTAGTGCCTTACATCAGTTATGTACCCTGAAGATGCCAACAGACTTAGTTGTTGAAACTAGTTGGTATAACTTAGTTGTTTATTATATACACTTGATCAATATAATCCCAATAAAAGTTTTTCCAGAGCTTTTTGGTCAAGAAAATTAAACGTTTTTTAACATAGAAAAATAACTTAGCTATCTAAGGCACCCACGAAATGTAACCCTATAGTACTAATGTACTATAGGCTTACATTTCGTGGGTAGGAATCACATAAAAAATGTTGAATTAGATTGTCGATTTATATATATACATATATATATATATATATATATATATATATATATATGTTACAAACTATCTTCCCCAACTGTATATATCTGGGGTGGATCCAGATGTATTACTTGGGCAGTGGGGAGAGAGATCTTCTCCTGTATACCACTACCCATAATTCCACTTTCATGATGTATTAATGGTTTAACCAGTTTGTTTAACTCCTGCCGTTCTCATTATCTTTAGCTGACTGATTGTAGACTAAGAAATTGATACAATGGGTTTAGAAGCAAATAAACATTTAAAGATAATCAAGCCATCTGTTTTCTGTCCTCTTACTATCATTGAAATTACTTGTCTTTACTGCTTTCCTCTAATTATTAAAAAAAAAAATCAGCTAACACATTTTTATTCCCGTATATAGGGAGTAGGCGAGGCCATTTTAGCCCCATCTAACTTTTGGAGACTGAGTGGGCAGTTCAATCTCCACTCTCCTCTAATTATTTAAATTGAAAATAAAAAAAAAGTTAGTAAAGAATTGCATGGATTAATACAGTAGATGTTCATTCTAGTTCATATCTAGTTCATTTTAGTGAACCAATAGGGACCAAAAATAAGTTTGTTGTACAGAGTTTATTATGGTGAATTTGTGAGAAGTTATTCCCCCCACCCCACCCCCCAGACTACAGTTTTCAGAAATAAATTTGACATGTATTAACATTTGTTGAGGGTAGCTGAATGGAAAATTATGTTTGGATACATTGTGACAACCTTCTTTTAAGTGAAGCTCTTAGAAATTTTATTTTTCTCCAAGCAGTTTCATTTGGTCCACAATGCTCTTAGAGAGCCTTATACTGCAGAGTTTCAGAGTATGTAGTTACACAACTGTTGTCATTTCTGCTTTTAATATTTTAAGTATTAAATATACTAAAGGTGAACCTAAGTAGTTCAGTGGAATTGGCTTTTGCATCCACAGCGCTAAGTCACATGATGATGGACTTAAGTTTGATTCTAGTTGCTGACCAGAGGAACTTTTTCTAAGCCTTTCTTCAATGGGTTCCTGAATTAGTTGATCTCCAGCATTGGCAAGAGATCAACTAATTCAGAGATCGGGTTTTTTTGCTTGTAAACTCAAGAAAATCAATGGCAGAGCCCACACTATTTCAGACATTAAAATATTGTTGTGGACCACGAGATGGTGTTGTCAGCCATCTCGGATGCCACTTAAAATTAGTGATAGTTGTGGACCAGCTATCTCTGATTGGCTATCAAAATGAATTAATAAATTTTGGATGTAAAATCAACAGTGCAGTTTCATTTGAAAGCATTTATGCATTCTTTGTCAACAGGCATAAAAATTTCTTTTTTGAAATAGTTTGTGTTTATATTTTGTAGTGCACTTTTCCTTTTTTTTTAATTCTGAAAGCATCATTTCACAAGAAACAAACTACTTAAAACATGCTTGATGTATGATCCAAAAAGCATTATGTAAATCACATCCCCTGCCATTATCTCTGTTAACACCATCTTATGGGGAAAAACTCCATAACTCAATGTAAACAACACAGCATATATATAGTGATTAACTATATATTTTAACTTCTAAGTGAATTGATTAGGAACACAAATGCCGGCCATAAGTCTCTTAGTTTTCTCCCTAAGAAAACTAAAATATATACAAGGATATATATGTTAGTTTATATATAAACTAAATGTATATGTTCCTGCATAAGACAAATCAACAAAAATGATGTGTGAACTGCAGAAGAATTACAGAAGTACCATGTCAACATGTCAGTTATGTGGTGGTGTTACTGAAGCAAAAATAAGTGAAACTCTTCTAAATAACAACTATAAGATGTTATAGCCAAGTGTCTAAATACGAGGAGGGGGTACCCAGAAATAACTGAAATCTGAACTTGGCATGCATGTATTTTCTAGTTACAGATGCTGCTGCTAGGCATCGTGAGTATGCAGTTTTCTGCACCAGTCTGTCAAGTGGCATTATCCTGTGAACTGGTTCATTGTTCTGGCTGCTTTTTTGTTAGTGGTTGCAAGCAAGTTTGGAGATTTTGTGATGGCTGACAACAAGGAACAGAGAGTGGGCGTAAAATTTTTTCTTTTGGGTAAAACTACAGCTGAAACTATTGTTTTGCTTCTGAAAGCCTTTAACCTCCCAGCCAGGATCTATAGACGTCCAGCTAAATCTGGATATGATTCAGCCCACCTGTTGAAAGAACCTGGATAAGAAGTGCAATTTGACTGTCATGTCCATTAGAAGGTGTGATAAACCCTCACGCTGAAGAGAACGGTTAATCGGATTATCTCACATTTGTAACTGTCTCTCAGTTGCCATATAACAAGAAATGCACTTCCTTGTTCTATGTTGGGTAACTAGATTTTAGTTATATAGGACTAAAAATAGAGAAATTATTTATATTTTTGTTTTCTTATTTTATTGTAGAATACAATTTTAATGTCTGGACAAAATAAAGATCTTGCATAATTTCTTCACTTAAATATTGCCCTACCTTGGAGAACCAATTTAATTATTTTATTTTTTTGCGCTAATTTTTTTCTAATCGCTTACTAGACAAAACATTTTTCTTTGTTCTCGAAGAAATTAATTCACAATAATTATTTGAAATATTCTTTTAAAAAAAGAAAAGAAAACCGGCTGCAACGTTCCAGCTTATATTATTTTTATTTTTGTACAAAACCATTGAAATGGAATAATACTTCACAGATTTACTTTAGGACATGCTTGAGCAACTTTGCTTTATAGAGAATAACATGAAATTCTTTAATCATATCACTAAATTTTTTCTTCATATTGTATAGTAATCTACTGTTCTTTGTACTTTTACTTTCTTAGTTTCCTTGTATAATTGGTCATTACAAAATGAAATTAACAGTTATGATTTAAATTTATATTTAGATATTTTCTGCATAATTCAGATATTTTATTCTCCAATTTTATTTTTAAAGTAAGCAATGCATTTGCTTATTTTTATCATTCAAAATATGTATATCAAATGTAAAATTTCGTTTCCTTTCACAATAGAATTGAACTTTATTTCGCCTCTGATAGTTTAACCCCCCCCCCCCCCCCATTGCATCACTATCACACACCCGAAAACTGTTATGAAACATAGGTACAGTTTTTATTTAATTCGTTATTTTTCTCTAGTAATTGTTCCACATAACTTTAATTTTTCGATACTGAAACTATGTGGTGATTATTATAAATTAGCAAATTATAAATCACAAAATATACATATTATTTCCTGATTACTATAAATCAGGAAATTATGTGATATTCGGTAATAGGCGAAATTAATATTTAAAACCACTGTCATCCTTTAAATGCATTATCAGAATAAAGAAAGTGGAAAACCAAACAAGAAATGTCTGCCCTTAAAATATTCAGATATTGCTTGAGGCTCTTTAATGTGCTGCATGTTTTATTGTTCTGTTTCTCAGTGGGGATTAGTAAATCTCCATTAGCTTAGAGCTGGGCAGAAAGGAATAATTAGTAAGTATACCCAAGACACAATTCATTTATGAGATGGCAAGCAGCAATTCTCACAGTAAACTTGGAGCCCAATAGATATCAACATGCTCCTTACATTTATAGCACTTTTGATTGTGCAAGGTATCGTGAAAAAGCCCGCTCTCGAAATGTATTGGTCTACAGACTGGATTCTGAACACGCCAATGTTTCGTGATGTTATGACTGAAAAACAATTCAGTCTCATCATGAAGTATTTGCATTTTCAGAATAATGAGGAATATGATCAGGCAACACATCCTTGCCCAGTCCTCAACAAAATTTATGATTTTCTGATGAAAATCTGTCAGAAATGTAGATCACTCTACATTCCTGAGAGAGACTTGAGTATCGATGAAAGCCTTATGCCATTCAAAGGTAGACTGAAATGTAAGCAGTATATTCCCAAAAAGAAAGCGAAGTATGGAGTAAAATTTTTTATGCTTTGCGAATCGGAAAGTGGATATCTTTGGGATTTCAAACCTTATACGGGAAAGCAAACTATAAGCGAGCATGATAAATATTCGGACCCCCCCCCCTTGTCGATGCATGCAATAATGCAGTTACTAAACCCTTTACTGGGTATAGGTTACTGCATTACAATGGATAATTACTATATGTGTCCTGAACTCGCTGATTTGCTTTTACTGCAACGTACAGATAGTTATGGTACTGTAAATGCAAAAAGGCGAGACATGCCTCCAGATCTGGCTTCAGGAAAGCTATCGAAGGGGAAATCCGAACTTATCAGTGAGGGAAAGTCTTTGCACAACGTTGGAAAGACAAGAAAGATGTTTTTCTACTGTCTTCCCTGCACAATCCATCAACGGAATCTGTGGAGAAGCATGGTTTGAAGAAAGAAAAACCAGTTGCTGTGTGTGCATACAATGACACTATGGGTGGAGTCGACAGGTGCGATCAGCAACTATCATTCTACTCTGTAATAAGGAAACAGCATAAAAAATATTACAAAAAAGTGTTTGGACATATATTGGATTTTGTTATTTGGAACAGTTTCCTTCTGCACAAGAAAAGGAAAAAATGTTTGTCTACTATAACATATCTAGAATACAGAATAGAAATTGCAAAAGCATTGCTACATGCATATGCACTGCCTTCAGCAAGCAGAAAAACAGGCAGGCCTGCCAGACATCTGAGGTTGAACACTGCTAATTCCAACCATTATCCCAAAAATCTACCACTAATGGCTAATAAAAAAAAACCTGCACGCAAGTGTTATGTGTGTAATAAAAAAAATATCAGAAAGGAAAAAAATCTGGTGCCCTGAGCGTAAAACTGCTTTGTGTGTTTACCCTTGCTATAGGGTGTTCCAAACTGTTCAAGAATTTTAAATTTTTAACAGTATGAAATAAAAAATGTTTCTTTTCAGGGCCATCAAATAGTCCTTTTCAGGACTACAAATATTGATAGAGGGATACCTGAATGTACTGTTTCCTTTTCATCTTGAAGGCTAATTTTTAAGTTCTTTTTATAACACAGAGTGATATTTTCGAAAGAATAAAATATAAGAGGAACTGGAATACTCTTTACAGTTCCTCTTGAACTGGAAAGAGTATTCCAGGTAAAGTATTTCACCAAAACAATAAAAAATAATAAAATAAAATCTACCCTATATATATAAATAAAATGATAAGCCTTTTTATGTCACATTTTTTGAAATGTTTTGAAACTCCTTAGTGTCGAGTCTTCAAAATTCAAGTCATCAGAATTCAAGGAGAACTGGCCTACCAGTCCGGAACTTCGGGGGTTGTGCGCCAGGGGGTGGAGTCCCCCTTTTGAAGACTCGACACTCGGGGGCTACCCTAGGTGCTGCGGGCCAGAACCCCACTTTCGAGTTATCAGAATTGAAGGAGAACTGGCCTACCAGTCCAGAACTTGTGGGGGGGGGAACTGTAGGCACCAGTGGGGTGGAACCCCCCTTTCGAGTCATCAGAATTCAAAGAGAACCGACCGGCCTACCAGTCCGAACTCAGGTGGTTGGGCGCCGGGGGTGGGGAACCCCCCTTTCGAGTCTTCAAAGAAAGTTCGAGTCATCACAATTCAAGGAGAACCAGCCTACCAGTCCGGAACACGGGGGGGTTGTCATAGTCCCCCTAGTTAATAAATGAAATATATAAATAATAACGTGAACATTTTCACCTTGCCAACACTCAACATTGATGTGATATGGGTTCCAAATTTCTTGTTTCAGAGATATATATATTACAAAATTTAATAAAAATTTCTGCTACAATGAAGTTTGACAGAATCAACAATATTATTACTTTCTTATTTCTGTTTCTCGTGTTTGAGAAAAACGGTAAAATGTCACTCTTATAATTATATCAGATGTTATAATGGCAAAAATAGTAAGAAAAAAGTCATTTGCACTTTCTCTACAGAACACAAAGAAAGAACATTGTAAATTCAGCCAGTGGAAAAGAAAATACTACATATTTTTCTTCTGTTATCTGATTTTTTTTTCTTGTACTACAACGACAAAATCACTGCATATAACATGGAGTCTGTAGGAGGGGGGGGGGAATCTGGAAATTGGTTATATTATAACGAATAGAGAAATCATGTCAGAAAAATTATTCACGTAAGATTCTAATCTCAGCAGACATAACATTTTCTTCTAGATTAGATATCTAAAGTAACTGAACCTTTGCTACTATTTTACACTAAAATGAATGGGTATGTTCCCCAAGTGATTTACGTTTGTAACAGTTGTCTTGCGAGCGATTTATGAAATAAATTCTCTGAAATATCCACAGATTGATTAGGTCTATATTCCCCCCCCCGAAAAAAAAGAAGATTATGAAACGCATATGCACCTTTTCTTTGAAAATAATTCAAATCCTCTTTTTCAAGATAATTGTATGAAATAATTTCTAATTTTTCGATAATAAAAGTGAAACTGATCATGATAAATTAAGAAAATATTTTGGCATAAATAACGTATAAGCATGTAAATGAAATGTCAGTACTTCTGTTAGGATATCGGTAATCAACAATGGAAAAGGAAACGACATTCTTGATGTATTCTGTACTACAGCCTGAGGCACTTTAGTGCGAATTTAGTGTTCTCCCCTTTCTTTCTCAATAGCACTGTGAGTAATAAGCCTTCAGCTTTTCCTCCAGCTAAGAGGATATTACCAAGTATTTATAAGATGTAGATTATTTCAGAAATAGCTTCCAGCAGCAGCAGAAGTAATATTTAGATTTTTTTAAAGAAAAACAAACAAAAATAATACTACTGAACTTTCTTTTGTGTGGTATGCATATAAACAATTTTCCATGGTGAAAATATAGCATGTTATTTCTAAAATTTCACAAAATTTCAGCAGACAGTAGAACAGCTGGTTTTAGATTGCAAATAAATAGTACAGAACTAGAAGCTTCACGGTACAATCTGATTGCCGTATATCTTTTATCAAAATGGTAAAATGAAGTAATAGATTTTGAATACTGTCTAGAAAAGCTGTCAAACATGTAGAAGTTTAGAGTAGTTATGTAATTGAGTTCCAGGAGAGGATAAGGATGGGGGGGGGGGGGAGCATTAGAAAATCTTCAAAATGAGCAAAAATTTTGAATCATTCCATATATGATATTTTTCACATTATATTTTCTTCAACATATCTACGAGGATATGCACTGGATATTATCGAATATGCAAAATACAAATAAATAAATAAATAAAAGACAAAGGTGAAGAATCACTGCTAAAATATCATTGGATATAAATTTTTGATACCAAAAAGACTCGAATCAGAAACTGAGTAATGCAATTTAGCATTTTAACATTTTTTTTTAAATTTTGTCTTTATGAATAACAAAAAATCGTTTCTAAAACTGAAATGTGATGATCCATATAATGTTATTTGGCTAGAAACGAAAGAAAAAGGACATATTTATTTCAATAAATATTATTTAAAAATATAAATATTTGACATAATATTTTCAAAGCAAACATTTGAAAATTCTAAAATTCAAAAAAAATTGTATCTACATTATAAGTAAAGTGAAAGAACAATCAGTGCAACTCTTCCGGTGCACTGAATAAATTACACCAAATTTACTATCAGTAATTAGATTCATGCAAAGGCTGATTGGTGGTCATTTCAGGATTGATTTTTTCCGGATATGTGAAATTCGTTTAAATTTTTGGGAAGAAACACAATAAATCATTTTAGAGGCAAAAAAGGTCAAATAGCTTAGGACAGTAAATGAAATTCTAAGCAACACATTAGACATACAGGGGGACACAAAGGTCACTGAGCAACAGTTAATCCACTAATGGCTAGCTATAGAATAGCCGTAACGAGATTAACGGCGGAGGAAGGTAATGGCATGATAAAAGGCAGAATGCCGACGAATATTTGATCCATGAAAAAAAGCTAGCAAGAGCTGACTATTTCATCCATACCAGCCGGTTGTAGGTTAACGATGACACTTAAGGTAACACCCAGGTCTATGAGTCATCATCATCAAATTCCTGATATATATACCCTCAAGGGGTGTACTATGATAGTACTACATGAAAAATTACATAATTTTTAATTTCCTATCTACAATTTTCCTCCAAATCAATCTGTTACCTGTCAAGACTCCAACATTATCAGATCTTATATTTCTATCTTCTAAGGCACTTATTGCTGTATCAATCCACCTATATCTTGGTCTTCCTCTGGGTATTTTTCCTGCCAACCTGGCAGAGAACATTTGTTTTGCTAATCTTTCCTCTCCCATTCTATTTAAGTGACCATACCAGCTGAGATTAGCTCTGCTAACGCATTCCTGCATGCTGACAATGTCAAGTTCTTTCCTAATATCCTCGTTTTTAATATGATATTGCCATTGATGCCATCTGTTCATGCCCCTAATCTTTCTCAAGACTCTCATATATGCAGTCTCTAGTCTTTGGTGAAGTGTTTTACTTCTGGCCATCTGTTCATGCCCAATCTTTCTCAGGACTCTCATATCTGTGGTCTCTAGTCTTTGGTCAAATATTTTACTTGTGACCTAGCTCTCAGATCCATAAGTTAAAATGGGCTTGTTGAATACTGTCTTGTATACAACTAATTTAGTGTTTTGGCTAATTTCTGTCTTATTCCATATATATTTATTCAGTTGACTTCTTACCATACCAGCTTTGTTGATTCTGTTGTGTATTTCCATCAGTTTACCATCTTCACTAAAAATCGTGAATAAGTAGCTGAAAAGTACAACATGACAGGTCTGTGAGTGGTTTTCCCCATTTCAAAAATGAGGACATGTCAGTTGAAGACCAACCACGATCTGGCCTACCTTTGACAAGAAGAAATGATGAAAACATTGAAAAGGTTTGCCAGGCAATCAATGAAGATTGTTGAAAGACCATTGAGCAAGTTTCTGAAAATTGAATTTCTGAATCAAAATAATCAAGTTTTAAGTTTAACAAACAAACAAAACAAAACCCTTTTTTAATCCTTTTCAGCTTTACAAAAATAAGTTTTCCACTACAATCATCATGTGTATTAATTCAGTTCAAGTGTCTCAGAATTTTTGCTTTAATTCAAAAGAAGGATTTATCTTCAAAAAGAATCTCTTTTTCTTAATGTGAAACAAACCATAAACATGTCATACCTCAGCAGACTTCAGTAGAAAAGTTTCACTGCAGATTTATCTTTCTTCAGCAAACATTCATAAAGAAAATAACCTTGGCATAAATTCTGACTTGACAGTTCATTTAAAACAGCTCTTCCACTTGATGAACTGTTCCTAATTTTTGCCTCCAGAATACTATTTCTTCCTTGTCTCCAAGTATATTTTTCTTCTTAAGTTCTTAAAC
This sequence comes from Typopeltis vanoorti, assembly GCF_054136105.1. Taxonomy (NCBI): domain Eukaryota; kingdom Metazoa; phylum Arthropoda; class Arachnida; order Uropygi; family Thelyphonidae; genus Typopeltis; species Typopeltis vanoorti. The sequence continues at coordinate 57,069,177 of NC_143565.1, forward strand.
AAGCTGTTTTGCATGCAACATTATATATGGACAGCAATATGTAGTCCATTTACTAAAGGAAAACAACATTCTCCAAACTGCATTAGTTTTATTATTATTATTGTTAAGAGAGACCTCCAGGGACTCATCGATGGAGGTCATATATCACACATCAGCTATCATACTCATTCTTGAATTCGTTCACACTGCTTGAACTCACAACATCCAATGACAGTCCATTCCAATCACACACCATCCTATAAGAGAAAAATCTAGCTCTCACCCCCTTCTTAGCGGCTTTCATTCTCAGCTTCCAAGGATACCCTCTTGTCCTTTTCCCACCCTCCATAAATTGAAAAATTCCATCAACTGAAATCCTGTATCACCCTTTCAGAAGCCACCCTCTCTTTCTTCTGTTTGCTAGTGTCTGCAGTCTATCTATAAATTCTTAATCTGTCTTCATAATAAGTATTCCACAATCCTGATATCATTTTTAACACACTCTCCTCTGCACTCTCTCCACTATATCAGAATCACAATGGATACCAGGAGACTAGACCTGCGCACAATAGTCCAAGTGAGGTCTTATCAAGGCTTTGTAAAGAGGCAAAATGACATCCTTATTTTTACATGTGAACGTTTGTTTCAGCATTGCAATTATCTTTTGAGTTGTATTTGCAGTCTTTGCCACATGGCCCATGAGCTTCAACTTCCTATCTGCTAACACTCCAAGATCCCTAGCCTCATCAGTTTCTTCAAGCATAATCCCACCAACATAATATGACATTGGATATCTAATCATGCCGAAGTGAGTGATTTTATATTTACTGACATTGAACTGACATCCATTTTCCCATGCCCACAATTCCAGTCTATTCAAATCATTCTGCAAGTACTGCATATCAGCAGCATTACCCTACCTATCTTTGCATCATCAGCAAATAGCTGTATGTTGCTTGTCAAATCCTTTCCAATATCATTAATGTATAGAGTGAATAACACTGGACCAATCACCGGTCCTTGTGGTAATCCACTGGTTACCTTAAATCTTGCAGACTCACATCTCCTGTATACCACTTCTTGATATCTGTCAGTCAGCCATCCTCTTATCCATGCTAATATTCTATAATCCAAACCTATATTCTCCAAATTTATGCAACAGTCTACCATGATGTATTTGTCAAAAGCCTTAGCAAAATCCAAAAGTATCATGGTGTATCCATTCCCCTTGTCTAGTTCAATGGTAACATTGTTATGGAATGTGAGCAGTTTGCTAAAACATGACCTTCCCTTAGTAAACCCATGTTGTTGTTCATTCCAAAGTAGAGAGTCACTGTCAATCCATTTCTAAATGTGTGCCCTGACCAATTTTTCCAAAATCTTCACCACCACTCCTGAGATACTAATTGGTCAATAATTCGATACACAGGTCTTTGCACCACCTTGTGCGATGGAATTACCATATGTTCTTTCCATTCCTGAGGAATCTTCCCTGTTTTGAGACTTATATTAAACAGCCTGGTCAAAGGAATAGCCAGTTCAGCTGGACACTCTTTTAGCACACGTGCTGATATCCCATCAGTCCCTATTGCTGAATTCTTTAAGTTTGTCCAATAGCTCTAATGCCTTGTCCTCATACACCTGGATTTCTTCATCCACTGAAGAGGTAGAAGTGAACTCAATGTTGCATATACCAGGTTGACAGCTTTTAACAAAATGGGCACTTATTAGTTGAACAACTTCTTCTGCACTTCTTACCTAATAACTCTTCTTACCGTAATGCCGCCTGCATTTAGAAGAGTTATTCTTTCATATTCATTCTTTCTTTTACCTGCAGCATATCGATAAAATTCTTGTGGGTTGTCTTTAGCACACAAAGCCTGTTTCTGTTCATACTCAGACTTAGCTTTCCATACAATAGTTGTGACTATTCTAGCTTTCGGCTTATAATTTTCATAATAGACATGATCTTTATGTACTCCACATCATCCCTTTTTTGAGGAATCTCTTGCTTAATAAGATTACACATCCATTTGATTCCTACCCTATTTATTCTTTGAACTCTCAGGCAATTTGATATTACATTGTTTAAGTATTGTTTAAATGCTTTCCATTCACTGTCGATATTCTTCCCATTCAGCAACTGATCCCATTTCACAGGAATATACAGTTGGTCATAATTTCCTGCTTTGTAGTTCAGCATGTAGCCTTTGCTGAATGGAACATTCATAAACTTAGTCACTTCCCAAGTGAGTACCGCATGATCCCTGTCCCAACTGGAAGCAGAATAGTTACGTCTTTAAACTGAAATGCCTTCTGACACTATAATCAAATCTAACACTCTTTTGACCCCAAGTTCCTTTTATCACATCCTGCTTGAGGAAGTTGTCCTACAACAGCTCAATAAATTCATTTTCATTCTCATGAAATTCTACTGCTACCCAATCAGTATTTGTATAATTAAAGTCTCCCATTATGATTACTGTTTTCGTGCTCATCTTTTTTATTTGGTGATGCATTTCTTCATCACTAGCAACCGATCCACCAGGTCTGTAACAACACTCCACTATGTAATTGATCTTGTTAGATTCCACCTCACACTCAGATGGCTTCAAACTCACTGCCACATGAAATACTGTTAGTAGTACTACAAACATAGGTCTTAGCTCTAACTGGATTCAAGTCATCCAATATCATTAATAGCATGCCCTCCTCCTCTCCTATCCTCACTATCCTTCCTAAAAATACTGTACCCTTTACACTCGATAACAGTTTGTCTGATTCTGATAGCTGGGTCTCACTAATGCCTACAGTCTGAGGTCCCAACATGTTGCCTTAGTCTCATAGTTACTAATAACTATGAGACCTTACACTCTGTGTTAGGTCTCATAGTTATTAGTTTTTCAAGACTCCTGATACTAAACACATTTAAGTGTAGGCAGTGTCTCATATACAAATCAAATCTTCCCTCAAACTCACTCTACACATCCAAAAACTTGCAGTCATTCCTTCTACACAGCCTATGCATAGAATCGTTTGCCATCATAAGCCCTTCTTAATTCATTTTTATCATATCAAGGAAATATACTGTTACGTCTTCGCCTCATGTCACTTTTACTTTTATTCTTATGTTATATTATTCTATATGTATTATTTATCTCTGATGCATATCAGTTATTTCATTGCCGACAAATTTATATTTTGTTTAGAACGACTGCGCCACCTGGCAACTAAATTCTGATACTCAAATAAATAACGCTAAACAACAAAGGGATCACATGATATGCAGTAGTGGCTCCCCCCTTTTCTTTGTTACGTAAATTGCTTCCCCCTTCACTCATACAGGTCCGTAAGTTTTATAAGTGGTAATTCAATCTCAGAAACAACAGACTCATGAACTTTGACATAAAGAAATACATTTATTATAAACACTTGCATAGATACTCTTTAAGTAATAATTTCAATGCTAGAGAGTCTGAACCTCCCCCCCCCTCTTTAGGTTAAGATATCCAAAATTTCAATTCTTATGTCTAAATGAAATAATCCTATATCTCTGTTATATTATTATGTTCAGACTCGATTATTCCATACAGGGTTACTCAGTGCTCATTTTCTAAGCACAATTATGTACAAGCTTTATACAAAGTATGCCAGATGCATTCCGTCTTGTATTTTAACATGGAAAAATATTCTAATTCGTGCTCAAGCTCTATCCCCCCACAACTTAATTAAATTTAGGCTAATATCTAACATTGTATCACATAGTTTCTTTCTGACAAACAGTTCAGAGGTTAGGTTCCTTTCTCAGCACAAGCTTAGAGTGGCACCAGCTTATTTGACACAGACAGATCAGTCCAAGCAGTCTTTTAGGCACTATGGGTAAGTTAATGTGTGGAGCTCCTTAAATCCTTGGCTCCTATTCCTTTTATGATTACAATTCTATAATGAGTATGAAAAATTGTACATTACCATCTTGTTCTTTTCATGGGGTTTCCGTGACTTCCCTCCACGCTTTCACTTCCAATATGCAAGACTTCTGTATTTTCTCACCATGTGTTTCTGTGGCATCAGCGACTTACTTCCACTATCTTTGAAGGCTGCCCTTCGCTGACTTCACGTTGGCATAGCTTACCAACAGCTCTTTACTGGAATTCTGACCTCATTCCTTTGGTGGCTTTATTCGACTCGGTACAACAGCAACCAGGAGATTGTTGCTGGGCACCGGCGACAAGCTTCTGTAGCTATCCAGGATTGGACAGGAACACAGGAACAGAAAACGAGAGAGCGTTTGAGTCTCGCGGCACGCCTTATATTACAAATGCAAGTGCCCTCTCTCGGTGACTACGTCATACTCTTTTCCACGGCCGATTGGTCATCCCAACTCCGAACTGTTTTGACATAGTTCTAATACATAGATCTCATAAGCACAATTTCGGTTCTGAGACACAATTTCCCTTTGCTTATTTTACACGGACATTATCAATTCTAAATACAGATTTCCTAAGTTTATTTAATATTAACAATCTCATTCGGTTTGATATACTTTTGAGTGAACATATATAGAACACTCTCTTAGCCCTGTCTCTGGAGGCATAAGCATGTCCTTATCCTTAGGTCTAATCGTCACTGTGTGTTGGGTCGGAAACAAGATGGCTTACAAATAGTGAGTCAGCTCTTTTTCTGACACAACAATACTGACGATTTTCACTTTCTCACTCTTCACTCTCGCTTCTTTCAACAACCCTTTCATGTCCTCTCTCATACTGAACTTATCACTAGTTAAGGCATTAGTACCTACTACAATTATGATCTTGTTTACTTTTCTCGTTTACTGATCCTTGTGGTACACCACTGGTTACCTTAAATCTTGCAAGACTCGCATCTCCCATATACCACTTTTTGATATCGAGGGAGGCCACATGCTACACGCACCAGCTATCATACTTATTCTTGACTTCATTCACGCTGCTTGCACTCACAGGATCCATTTTGTAAAGGCTTTTGATAGATTACCACATCATAAGTTGATAGTCAGACTAGAGTAGATTGGGTTGGATATTAGACTAGTGTATTGGATTGGAGATTGGCTATCTGATGTTAGCAAGTTGTGTATGGCAGGGGAGCATTATCTCAGAAAAGAAAAGTCACTATTGGTGTGCCTCAGTGGTCTGTTTTAGGACTGTTTCTGTTTGTTAACCTCCATGTATTTCAAGTGTTAATGACTGTGGGGAAGATTTGAATGGGGATATTCAGATCTCCATCTTTGCGTCATCTGCAAACAGATGACGCAAAGATGGAAATGACTTAGGAGTAGAGCAGATGGTGTGGCATACAAGACTTGAATAGATTGGGTGAATTGGCAGAGGAGTGGGGATGCCAATTCAGTGTTACAAAATGTAAGGTTTTAAAATTTGGAAAACAAAGATAGGATTTAGATTTTATGCTTGTTAGGGATATATTGTTGGAGGTGGAGGAAATAAGAGATCTTTGGATGATATTGGATAAGGATCTAAAATTTAGAGGACATTGCCAAAATTGTGAGGACAACCCAATGAATTCTGGGAATGATGTGGAGGACACTGATATGTAGAAGTAAAGAGATTCTTGTTCTATTGTATAAGGCTCTGATTACGCTGCACATGGACTACTGTGCACAGATTTGGTTATCTGGTTTTCAAAAGGATGAAGAAATGTTGGAAAGGGTCCAAGAGGCAACTAAAGTAATTTCTGATCTCTATGTCAGATATGAGGAAAGGTTGATAAGATGCAATCTACAAATTTAGTGGATAGGAGGAAGAGGGGTGATATGATAGAGAAGTACAAGTTGGTAGGGGGTTGTTATATGATTAACTTTGAAGATGTTTTTCATAAAAAGGTGTTAGAACAATAAGTCATCTCTGGAAGCTGTATAAGGAAGGTGTGAGGAAGGGAGTGAGAAGCAGGCTTTTTACATAGAGATTGTTAATGATTGGAATGCATTACTGATGAACAACATTCGAAGAGAGCACATGAACATTTGCACTGCTCTCCATTCTTGAGAGGTGCAGTCTTTGTTTTTGAGTTGTGTAGTCACTGGTAATGAAAAGTGGAAAACTGAAAGAAAAGAGATGGTCTCTGGTCAGTTGAAAGGGTAATGTTTTTCACCACAATAATGCAAGTCCTTATAGTGCAAGAATCACCTGTACCAAGATTGAGAACTTGGTGGGGAAAAGCTTCAACATCCTCCATATTCTCCTGATCTTGCACCTTCAGATTACCACTTATTTGGAAGTTTGCAACATTTCATTAATGAAAAACAATACGATCCATTAGAGGCAATGAAATTGAGGCTGTGCGATGCGATTTCTTTGCCTCCATACCTCCTGAATTCTATATACATAATGGAAGAGCGTCATTGATTCAAATGGAGAATATAAACTTGATTAAATTAGCAAACGATTTATCTTTTATATCCTTTTAAAACTTAATACTAAAAATGACATTACTTTTTGGGATGACCTGATAATTTTGTATCTTTGTTTTCTTTGGAACCTGAATTTATTTTAAGGAACTCTATGCACTGGGATAATCTCAGTTCTGTATTTCAGAAATTACTCTATCATAATCAATACATTAGAAAGGTGAACTTATGGTCATATAATTTCCTACTTTCTTTCTTTTTTTTTTTTAAAAAAAAGTCTCTTCAAATTTATTTGTTCCAATTTGAATATTAGTTAAGAAGATTGCATAAAAGTAGAGGTTAATAAACATAGTCACATACATAGACGTCCTCTAGAATTTTGGAAGGAAATAAGGATGGGACAAAAAAATAAATAAAATAAATAAATGCCTCCAAACTTTTTTTATGCACTTTTGTCTCGCACCATATTTATTTCCACTGTTATTCATCATCTATATGGATTATGTTATGAAGAAAATGGCATTAAGCTTGATATCAAAAATTGAAAATGTTAATCTCAGATCTTTGCTTTATGAAGATGATGTTATAATCCTAAATAAAATCACTAGAGGTCTTCAGGATTCCCTAACCAAATTCAGTAACTGCTGCAATAAATATGAAAATCAGCCATAGGAAGACAAACACCAACTACGTCATGAATGGAGAACCTTGTAGAACCAGTAAAACATTTTAGCTATTTAGGCACAATTTTTACAGAAGGTAATAATAAATTAAATATAGAAATTACAACAGAATTAGCAAAATTGGTATGGTGGGAAGTCAACTGAATACATTTGAATGGAATAAGAGAGAAATTAATTAAAACACTAAACTAGTTGTATATAAGATGCTATTCAAACAAATTTTAACATATGGATCTGTGAGCTAGGTTAGAAATAAAATACCTGACTGAAGACCACAGATGTGAGAGTTCTAAGAAGGATTAGTGGAGTGAACAAATGGATCAATGGTAGTATCATATTAAAAGCAAGGATGTTAGGAGAGAGAATCTAACATTATTGGCATTCAATTACTTTAACAGATTGGAAGAGGGAAGTTTAGCAAAACAAGTTTTTTGCCAGGATGGTGGGAAAAAGACCCGGGGGGGGGGTTGATACAGTGAGAAGTCTCTTAGAAGAACGAAACATATGATCTGATAATATTAACTCCTGACATATAACAGATGTATTTGGAGAAAAAGTTTTGATAGGAACTTAGTGCTACATAAAAAATTACATCATTACTATCATAATAGACTGTACATACCCTGAGGATACATAGGAATTTGATGATGACAAAGATATGCAACTTATGTAATATCGAATTATGAGCTAATTATTTATAAACTCTTTTATCATCTACAAGAATGGGAAATTAGTGTTATCAGCATTCTGTCAAGTGACAAAAGTTCAAAAGTGGCAGCAGAACTTTTAGAAATTACACCTGTTCTTTTTCCCCTTATCCATTTGAATTTGTAGGTAATAATACTGCTCCCAAAATTAGCCATAGCTAATAATTATTACTTAGTAAAGGATCTCTTGCTTTTATTGCTAGCACAAATCACAGTTCATTATGAGAACATTGTTCCTTAATTGTTTTCATGATTAATTAAAGAGGCTTTCAAGGTACTAATTTTATTTTTCTTCACTTCACCAATCAGATTCAAGTTTTATATCATGCTTTCTTTTGGAATGATGCTTTCTGTTATGTTCTTTTATAACAGAAATATTTTTCTTACAGATAAAGCTATAATACATTAGTAGCATGGATTGGATAAGAATTTTTTGTTTGTTTGTTTTATTTATTACTTAATCCAGCTCTAGAGACCAAACGTAGAACTTTCAAGCCACTTCATGCCTCCAATGTTGAAGGCGCTAGTCTCACATGAGGTGATAAAATTCATCTCTCACTTAAAGAAATTCACAAACACTCATGCCCATGGCAAGTTTGAACTGCAGACCGTTGGTTAGAGATTGAGTAATTTATTCTGCCGATCTAGGCCAACAGTGTGTGTGTGTGGGGGGGGGGGCATATGTGTGCGTGCACACACAGTTGAACTTGGTTATAATGAGTGCCAGGAGATAGACAAAAGTTCCTTGTTATAACCATTACTCACTATATCAGAAAGTTACAACCACCTCCTATTTTGTTGAATTCTCAATAACTTGATACAAAAATAAATTCAAAATAAAAGTATTAGAGAGAAAAAATAATATAATCACATACCTAGATATTATCTGTATGAATATGTTTGTAAAAACTACAATACACTTAATATTAAACACAATTTATTTCTTCATAATTTTAAAACCATACACTTAATACTAAGCAGTTTATTTCTCTATAATTAAAAACAATACTGATTAATAATGTAAATGATTGGGTAAAGTTATTTGGGTAAAGTGAGATTAATTAATAATATAAATGATTGGGTAAAGTTATTTGGGTAAAGTGAGATTAATTAATAATATAAATGATTGGGTAAAGTGAGGGAAGAGGGCTTCCAGCCCTCTTCCCTCACTTTACCCAAACACTTTCCCACTAGAGAGGTATGCAGAGTGAAGATGATTTCCAGGGACAAAATTAAGTTATAAACCTGCCCCATAATTCAGTGCAGGTGTGGTTATAAAAGCTAAGTCATTCCTTTAATTTTTGTCTGTTCCAAGAATTGGGTATTCCAAAAACTACACAAGCAATTAAGAATCTTTGCATAGTTCCTAAAATTTGTGTGATATATCTGTTTAGTATGCTTATATAAAAAGTGAGCAGTTGTATTGGAACATGCTTAAATTAAAATCATTATGGCCTTTTGCCCATCACAGCCTGGATCTTTCTGTTTCCTTACTCATTACAACAAAATTCGACTGTAAATATTTTTACTTAAATTTTGAGGGTTTATAAATGGATATGAACCTGCATCTTCAAAATGTCATGTTTATAATTCTTCAAGGGAAAAAAAAAAATTTTTTTTTTTTTTACCTGTTTTCCTGTTTTATTACCATAAATTTGTTATTTTCTCTTATATCAAAACAGAGGATTTTAACTCTGTCTGTCTGCAGTCATAGGTGCTAGGAGAAACCAAAAGTGTTTTTCCTTTATAAATTTCCACAAAAAAAAAAAAAGAAGAAGAAAGTTCATAATTGGATTTGTAAAGTTTTTTTTAATATCTTTGTTATTAAATGATCTGTTTTAAAAGTTTTGACAGACATGTAATAGTATAATGAACAGAACACAAGACAAAATTCTTAAATGGGTTGAATATTTTTCTTAATAAACTGGTGTGTATTCTATAGCCTGTTATTACTATTATTATGCTTAATTCTCAGTATGCAAGTATGAGAGTATTTTCTAATGATAGCATTTCATTTGGTAACAGAAACTGTTTAATAAAAATTATGAATCTGGGCTTCCATTTTATAATTTTTGTGGTTAAGTGATATAGAATAACTGTTGTGTAACATTATTGCTATTAGTGTTGTTATTCCACATTATTACTATTGCATTCATCTTTGTTCATTAGAATCAGTGAGATGAACAATTTTAAAGCATATAGGGATAATACTGTACAAAAAAAATGTTGCTTCCACTTTGGAGTAATATAACTTAATACATTACAGGTAATTCATATTTTTTGTCAGGAGACAGTGATGCAGCATTTAATTATGTCTTATCATATAAGACAGGGATCTAAATGCTTTCTGTTGCCTTTAGACAAATCTGAATTGTATCTGCATAGTATTTTATAACTTATCTGCATGAGAGAAAAGTCACACTTCTTGTGATGTTTCATATTGCACAATTTTTATATGTAACATTTCATGGTATATAATCTTATGAGCTGTGAATTTTGAGATACTTTATCATCATAGTCATCAAATTCTTGATATATATACCTCAAGGGTGTACAGGATGCTATGATATTACACAATTTACATTATTAATAATTTCATGCTAACAGTTTTCCTCCAAATTAGTCTGTTATCTGTCAGGACTCCAGTGTTGTCAGATCTCATATTTTGATGTTCTAAAGTGTGCTTCTAACTATATTCACCCAGCCTTTGGCCTTCATCTGGGTCTTTTTTTGCTATCCTGTAATCAAACACCTGTTTTGCTTATATGACATGTCAGTCATATACTTACACATATAAATACAATATTATTTTTAAGGAATAAGGAAAAAAAAGTTTTTGAAACATATTTATCATTATATATTTTTTTTACATTTATTTACATTTTTTTATTTACTCTTTACTAGTAGAAGGTTTATGGATTTCTAAGTTAGCAACTAATTTTTGATAATTTGGTTTGTAATTAGTAATTGAACTTCTTATTAATTCTTTCAAATGTTGGTTTGTTAATTGAGAATGATAATTGGATTTTACAAATTTCATTGTTGAGTACAGTGATTCAACATCATATGTTGATCCAAAAATTGATAATGAACGATATGCTGCATTTTTTAAATGGCTATGCTTTATGGTAGGTACACATTTCCAAAATTCATTGATTGAATTTACTGATTTATGTAACATTTTAACACCTTCATCTTCTTGCATTTCCATTAACTCCATTTCTCCTGATGCTGTTCCAGGAAGCAAGCTTTTTAAAAGCGGGAAACCGTTGTTAATTACATCAATTTCAAACGGATTTAATAGAAATGTGATAGATGGTTTTAATTCTTGTAAATCTACAAATTGTTCTTCAAAATCGTCGAACAGGTTGTTTAATTTTGCTCGATAGTCACTGATGGCTGTAGGAAGAATATCACATCCTGAAGTTGCTTTTTTCAAACGTGGAAAGTGATTGAATGTCTTTTCACTTATATTTTTTTGAAAAAGTTGTAATTTTTATTTAAAACTAAAAATGCATCTGACGCATATCTGAAATATTCATGTTCTTGCCTTGCAGCAACACATTGAAATTTTGTAAATGTTCCATTATATCGATAAGAAAACATTAAGTCCTGGATCCATTCATTGTTTTTTAATTGCAGATAATTGCTTTTTTATATCTAGGAATTCGATAATAGGTTCCAATAAAGCTACAAATTTGTTCAATACATCATACGTAGATAACCATCTCACTATGCAGTACAACAATAAATCATTTATTTGTTCATTCACATCAAGTTCATCAATAAAATTTCGAAACTGACGGCGGTTTTTTGCATCGGCCCGAATGAAATTTATGATTTTTATGAGTGGTGTAAACACATGTTCAGAATTAAAGTGTTTTGCAACAAGATGTTCTCGATGCAAAATACAATGAGTTGGAATGAAATCTGGAATGCTTTTATCTCTTTTTAAAAGTCCAATTAATCCTACATTCTTACTCACCATTGCTGTTGCTCCATCAGTAGCCATACTTACTAATTTACTTTTTGTAACATTTTTAAGTGCAACATCAAAAGCTTGCTTAATATCAATGCCACGAGTACTAGTACTATCTTTTAATGCTATTAAATCTAATAATTCTTCTCACATCACTCTGTCCTCAAGAACGAAACGAATAAAAATTGCTAATTGTGGTTGGTCTGTAATGTCAGTTAATTCGTCAAGCGGCAAACTAAATGCTACACAATCTTTTATATCGTTTTCTAATTTTGATAATAAATCCACATTTATTTCTGAAATTCGATGTTCAGTTGTATGTCGTGAGGTAGGAATATCGGTAATTAACTTTAAAAGTTTTGAATTATTAGGGTCCAGTGACTCAATTGTATCAAGAATGTTAATAAATTCCCCTTCAGTATAAGGCCGTTTTGCACGTGCGATGTTCCATGATATTTTAAAACTAGCCTCTATTACAGTTTTAGATTCTTCAGTAAATTTTGTCATGAAGTTAATTTGGTTATTAACTGAAGATTTCAACGATTTAAGCTTTTTAATTCGTATTTCATATTTTTCTGGATATTGAGACGAAAACTCGTGATGCAGTTTTTCATAATGATGTTTTAAATTCCCTACTTTGAAATTGCTCACTGTTGAACTATAGATGAGGCAGAAAGCTTTACCATTTTTCTCAATAAAAGCATAGTCCCATTTTTCCTTAAAATTTCTATGTTCGTCGATATACTTCCACTTCTGTTTATTTTCAAGAGTCATGCTGCAAAATATTCTATAATAAAATTTTAAAAATAAAATATGAATATTGAAATCATTTGGAGTTTAAATTATTACCTTTTTATTAATATAAGAAGTATGAAATTCAGTAATGTATCTTTTTAAATTTTCTGAGAAGGTAATATAAATATAACTACATTGCTGAACAGCATATGAACAGCAAATTTCATCAAGCCACTCAAAAACATTGACCAATCGAGCAGCAAAATACAGCTCATTAGGGATGGCAAACAAACATCGATGATTTGGTGTAGTGGTTGAGACAGTTGTAGGTGTCCTCCCGCAATGAGTCTTCGGACTCCTTGGAGGTGTCAGGAATAATAATAATAATAATAATTTTTAGAGAAAAACATCGATTTTTTTAAATTATCATCATTCAGAAAAACTTTATTAGGTGATTGCCCCACGTCTGCTAGAAAATTAAGAAAAATTATAAATATTTTTTATTTGTTAGTTGAGCCAGTAAAAAAGAAGAGCCACATGTGGCTCGTGAGCCACAGTTTGGCCACCGTGGTTTTATATGACAATTTTAAACAGTTTTATTTTAATGATAATTTATAATGATATATTATTGTTGCTTTTGTGTATTTCATAATTATAGTAGAAATCATCAAATTTCTACTTTAAGTGCAAACAGATGCAGTTATCTCTCACTAAGTAAACGTTTGTTCAGGGACCAAAATAATAGTTTATAGTGGATAATTTTGAGATTTTTTATTTTTTTTATTTTTTAAGCATGGCATTGTATCTATGGTGGTGGTTTAGTCAGGACTTTTGTTATTTGTTATGTGAGAGTGAGTTTGTTATAGCAGTGTTTGTTGCGGTAGTGAGAGTCTACTATACAAAACACTTTTTATTAAATTTTTTTGAAAAAAAAATCAACATACCTGTTTTTAAAAACCTGCAACCTCTCAAAAAGATCTACATTGCAGAATACATATTGAATATATTGCAGAGTATTCCATACAGTCTTTGCATTTTAAAGTCAGTATTATGATAATTTATTTATTCACAGTTAGCCTATATAATCATCTCTATTATAAATTCTTTCAGTTACTTTCATAATGCCATTTAGTTTAGCGAAATTTATTATCCACAGTTGTAAAAAATTACCAAAGCAATCTCAGCCAGTGCTGATGTATTTTGACATGTAAAATCTAAAGGTTGATGAATATACAAGGTAAAAATTTTCTGTAAAAGTTAGAGTAATACCTTGCATAGTGCAATTAATTGGTGCTGAAAAAATTCCATGCTGTGCAAAACTGCAATGTTTAAAACATTATTATAATTTATTATAGTGTTAATACATGCAAAAAACAGACAACTACAGTATTGGTGAAAAGAAATAATTACTCATTACTTTAATAAATTTAGTTTAATCCTTTATCCAAGTGAGAGCAAACAAAGTTTGCACCTGAAAATATCTTCAGGACTGAATATGGTGTTGTACTATCTTACCTGAATAAGTAGTACAACACCAGCAACTCATATCAAAAGCGGAGCAAGCTACCAACACTCCTATCCCAACCTTGCTATTGCTTCTGCCTGGTATCACCAACTCTGGGCCTGTCTCCCATCGAAGAGACCTCAATAAAGGTCGAAACCAATCTGGGTAGTGGCCAATCCCTTAATGCATAACATTATACATATCTGCAAGGAGATATGTTTTGTATTATGGGAGATACTGGGATAGGAGTGTTGGTAGCTTGCTCCACCTTTGCTATGAGTTGCCTGGTGTTGTACTACTTACTCAGGTAAGATAGTACAACACCATATTCAGTCCTGAAGATATTTACAGGCGCAAACTTTGTTTGCTCTCACTTGGATAAAGGATTAAAATATTTTATTATAGTCTAACCAAGTGAAAAATAAACTTTCAATTACTCATTACTTGCTTACTGCAAGCTCACCAGAAATACTAATTAAAAAGGATTTTAAAAAAAACCAAACAAAAAACAGAAAAATGTTATGCTTCTTAAAGTGATAAAACCAGCCACAGCCTGTTGAAAAAGTTTCCCCTTCAGCTCCATTTTTTTCTCAGTTTTCTTTTACCACTTTATAGAGACTTGTTGCTTTAACTTCAGTATTTTTTTTTTCTCATTGCAGTCTCATTAAAAGGCGTTCTATGCATTATCCATTAGAGAACTAATATGTTTAATGATAAATTTTGTATATAAGACACCATGTTTTTTTAATCTTTTTTCTAATCATCAGATTAAAAAAACATTCCATGTTTTTTTTAATCTGATGACAGAGAGGAGTTTAGAAGGAGAGCCATAATCGCAAATGACATTTTGCGCAGGTTATGCAGACGGTGTGGAATTCGTGGACGTGTGGAACGAGTTTGATGGGTGAAAGGATTTATGCAAGATGGATGGCCTGCATTTGAATGGATTTGATGTGCAGAGACTGGAAAAAGTGTTGCTGAATAAAGTGAAAATGGATATGCAGAACCAGGGAAACTAGAACTACCAAGGAGGGGGGGGGGTGGATATGCAGACATCAGTGAGACAGTTGAGTGTAAGAATGTATATAATGTACCCGAGCAAGTACTAAGGACAAAAAATGGGAATGGGATATTAGAATAAGGCATCAAGATAGGGGTGGGACAAAGGGATCACTGCATTTCATGTATACTAATGCCAGGAGTATTAGGAACAAGAAGGAAGAATTTTTGGCATTGATTGGCTCTTCCTGGCCACAGGTTATTGGCATTATTGAAACTTGGCTGACGGAAGATGATATAGTTAGTGGGATAGAATGTGTAGGTTATAGTGTGTTTAGGAGGGACAGAGAGAATAAAATGGGGGGAGTGTTAATGATGATAGCTGATGAACTGCAGCCAAGGAGAATTGAAGTTGTATCACGGGATAGTGAAAAGAGCTCATTTGAGGCTATTTGGTGTGAGATTGAGACTGGCAGAATAAAATATACAGTTGGGTGCTGCTATAGACCAGGTGATGGAATAGATGGTTGAGATAGTATGCATAAACAAATTGATGAAATGAGTGGAAGGAGGGTAATTATTATGGGGGATTTCAACTATGGTAACATTGATTGGAAGAAGGAGAGGACACATGTGAGGAAGGAAATGGATTTTATTCAATTATTAAGGGATAACTATCTGAGACAGCATGTAATTGAAAATACTAGGGGTGTGAGAGTGCTTGACCTGGTAATAGCATCTCAGAATTTGACTGTAATGAATATGACCATGTTGCCACCTATTGGTGAGAGTGATCATAAGGTCTTGACCTGGGAGGTGGCTAAAGGTGTGGAATTTTCGATTAAGACAGGGTATATGTGGAATTACCATGCTGGCAAGTATGACAAGCTTAGGAGATTGCTTGGATCAGTGCCATGGCATGTACAACTGCAAGGGCTGGATGTCGATAGAGCATGGGAAGTGGTCAAGGAGCATTTACAGGAGGTTATGGCTGATTGTATACCTAGGGTCCGAATAGTAAAACAAGTAGGGGTTAAATGGATGAATAACACCATTAAGCTTGAGCTGCAAAAAAAGAAACAACTGTTGAGGGAATTTAAAGAAAGGGGTGACCTGCAAGCACACGAATGGTATAAAGTGTAGGCCAGAAGGGTAATGAATGTGGTAAAAAAAAAGCAAAAGCAGATTATGAAAGGAAACTAGCTATGCAAGCTAAAGAGAATCCCAGACAGTTCTTTCAATATGCTACAAGCAAGAAAAAACTGAACATGGCAAAATGATTTTAAGGAATGACGATGGTAAGGAGGTCACTGAATCAGTTGATATAGTGGAGTTACTGAGCGAGCACTTTGCAAAAGTATATCATTCAGGTGATGACATTGAAAAAATGAAGGAACCATTGGTTTATATGGGAATTGTGATGAATGAAGTGGAGGTGAATAATCTATTACAGAACCTTAATGTGAATACATCTGTGGGATTGGATGGTATACCGGCACGGGTCTTGCGTGAAGCGGCTAAGGAATTATCAGTGCCCTTGACCATGTTGTTTAATCTGAGTCTCGGGTCTGGTTTAGTCCCGAAGGTGTGGAAAGAGGGGAAAATAGTTTCACTGCATAAAGGAGGATCCAAGACTACGGTTGCAAATTACCGACCGATCAGCATATCAGGAGTCGTCAAGGTCCTGGAGAAGGTAGTCAAGGGAAAAATACAGGAATGAATTGATGAAAATGAGATACTGTACGGGGGACAGCATGGCTTTGTGAAGGGTAGATCATGCCTCAGTAACTTGCTCAAGTTTTACAACAAGGTTACGGCTGAACTGGATGAGGGTAATGGGTTTACAGTGATACTGCTGGACCTGGCAAAGGCATTTGACAGGATACCACATGGAATTCTAATCCGTGAACTACAACATATGGGAATGGATATGGGGTTAGTGAGATGGATAGGTGGGTGGTTGATGGAGAGATATCAAAGAGTAGTTTATTCAGGAGTAGAGTCCAAAAGACGGCCTGTGACTAGTGGTGTGCCACAGAATTCTGTTCTTGGACCACTGCTGTTTAATTTGTTCATTAACGATATAGGGAAGGATCTAAGAGAAAGTTCATTTGTTCGCTGATGATGCAAAGTTGGGTAGGGCGATAGTGAATGCAGAAGATGTCAGAATCTTGCAGGATGACTTGGATAGATTGGAGTTCTGTGCTCAGGAGAATGGATGTCAATTTAATGTGCCAAAATGTAAGGTTATGCATTTTGGGGTGAAAAGATTAGCAGCAGTATACCACATTGGTGGAACTGTACTCCAGGAGATTGATGAGGCCAGGGACTTGGGAGTGTTGGTGGATAGGGAGATGAAGTTTAGGGGGCACATTGCAAAAGTGGCTAAATCAGCTCATCAACTCACTTGGTTGTTGAAAAATACTTTGACAAACAGAGACAAGCAAGTTATTGTACCTCTGTACTGAGCCTTGATAAGATCTCATCTCGACTACTGTGCCCAGATTTGGTCACCTAGGTTTCTTCTTGATGGGGAGGAGGTGGAGAGGATCCAGAGGCGAGTGACCAAGATGATAGCAGGTCTATGGAATGAACCATATGAGAACAGGTTGAAGATTTGTGGGTTGCAGAAATTAGTTGACAGGTGGAAAAGGGGAGATATGATTGAGACATTCAAATTGCTAAAGGGTTTCTATAGGATTAATTCAGAGGATATTTTTGTGATCAGGACTGGTGGTGGGAGAACTAGGGGACACCTATGGAAGCTGGGCAAGAGTGTGGTTAGCAGGGGTGTTAGAGCTGGTTTCTTTACTTTTAGAGTGGTAAATGAGTGGAATAAGCTGTCAGAGTCTGTTGTGGGTGCTATGACGGTGAATGAGTTCAAAGCAAGGTATGATAGACACATTATAATAATTTTTAGATTTATTTTATAAATCTAAAAATTATTATAATGTATCCCTTGCCTTATAATGTATCCCATAATGCAAAGCACACACCCTTTCAGACATGCAAAATGCTATGCATAATGGGAAGGGTGACTACTCAGACTGATTTCGTCCTTTATAGTGGTCTAATCGGTGGGAGACAGACTGGAAGAGATTACCAAGGTTAAAGTCATTAGCCTCTATATACAGGGGGGTCCTTGAGTTACGTTGGAGATCCGTTCCTACGGACTGACGTAAGGTGATTTTCGCTGCAAGTCGGAATTACCATAGCCTAAGTTACTTACCTAACCTAAAACACCCTAAAGTCATACATATATATCAAGAAACAGAACTGGGCCATAGGAAATGAAGGGGAGAACGTAATTACCGTATAGTACAGAAAAATGACAAAAATGAAACTGTAATAAAAAAACAAAAATGAGAGCAATCCCCAAAATGACAAATGAAACTGTACATTCTGTACAGGTGATTAAAAAAACTTAAGTTCAACGGGCAGCCGATGTCGTTGGCGTTTCTCCCTTTTTTGTCCTTTTAATAATGTATAATTTCACTTCTGATATAATGGCTTTCCTTTTCTTCGACATTGCCATCGGAAGAGTCTGCCTTATTTGGGAGCCATATTGTAGGGTAAAAAGTCACAAAAAAACACAAACACAAAAGTGAGAGAGCAGACGTAAACAAAGCACATGGTACCCAAAGAGCGTATGCTGGGACCCAAGCTACACCACCTCTCCCAAACAAACGCTCCATAACGGCGTATTCTTACGGCGTGCTCACAAACAAGTTTGCCCCCGACATTTGAATTTTACGTCGCGCTGCTTCAATTTGAAATGTATTTTTTAAATTATTTATGGGATTACCATCGTAAAGTCGAAACGACACATGTCGAGGACCCCCTGTACAAGTAGTAGCTCAGACTTGAATATATTTCACATGCAAAACATGGTTTTAATCCTTTACCAAAGGAAGCAAAATAAAGTATATGTTTCTTGGTATCTTTAATGTATAATAGAACCAAGGTAAAAAAACTTGCATCTTTCTCTCATCCAGACATTTTTATTAATAAGGTCTAGCACATTCTGGCTACTTGTATATGAGATATATATGACTTCTGCATTACTTCAACCTTGATATCCCTCCTGGGTCTGGCTCCCACTGATGAGACCTCAATAAAGGTCGAAACCAGTCTGAGTGGTGACCCTTCTCATTATGCATAGCATTTTACACATCCAAAAGGGTGTGTGCTTTACATTATGGGATACATACTAAGGCAAGCGATGTGAATTCATTAGTTTCTATATACAAGTAGCTCAGACGTGAATATATTTCATGTGCGAAACATTGTTTTGCTTCCTTGGGTAAAGAATTAAAACCGAGTATATAATTTCTTGGTATCTTTAATGCATCGATACAGCCGTAACTACTGTATGCTAAATTGGTATGGTACTGTTTTAGTGGAGTCAGAATGTCAGTGCAGTACAGTGCCCTTCTTATAGCAAGGCTTATACGTTGGTCATACATAACTGGTAATTGACAGGAATTTACAACGCATATAACGGATATTAATTAAAGGAAACTTTAATGAATACCTTCAATATTTCGACAACGTCACGTTGCCATCTTCAGGAACATACAAATATGATATGTGCATGCAGGCACTAACAAAAGCAAATGAGGAAGAAGAAAAGAAACTAATATTGTTCCTAAAGTCCTAACGGCCAAGACAACCCAATTAGCCTGCTAGGGCTAATTGGGTTGTCTTGGCCATTGGGCTGAAGTTCTCATGATGTAAGTCTCCTAAATTTGGGGGCAGTCTCATGCACCCAAATTTGTTGAGGTTTGGAACGTTTTTTAGAGCTGCTGATGATTCGATGAATAATCTTTCGTACTTGAACTTGCTGCGGTGTATTATTTTAGTTTTCTTCCAACGAATTCTATGGCATGGTCTGCAAGCCCAGAGTGGTTGTACTGGTGAAACCAGATGCAGTCTTTGTGTTCTGAAATCCTGATATTCGCTGTCCTGCCTGTTTGGCCAAAGTAGGACAGTTTACAGCTGCAAGGGACCTGGTATACACCAGGTAGGTCTAGGGGAAGTGGTTGGTCTTTGATAGAGTGGATAAGGGATGCCAACTTTTTATATGGTCTATAACAAGAAGTTAGGTCATATTTTTTGAGGATATTAGTTATTTTCTCAGAGGTGCCCTGGATGTAGGGGATAGTGATAGATTTAGTGTAATCGAAGGGGAGTGGGGATTGTGGTTTACTGGTTAGTATTTTTTGGATGTTTTGGGGGTTGTAGCCATTGGCTAAGAGAGTGTTGAAGATAGGTCCCTTGCAGCTGTAAACTGTCCTACTTTGGCCAAACAGGCAGGACAGCGAATATCGGGATTTCAGAACACAAAGACTACATCCGGTTTCACCAGTACAGCCACTTTGGGCTTGCAGACCATGCCATAGATACCTGCCATAGAATTCATTGGAAGAAAACTAAAATAATACACCACAGCAAGTTCAAGTACGAAAGATTATTCATGGAATCATCAGCAGCTCTAAAAAAACATTCCAAACCTCAACAAATTTGGGTGCATGAGACTGCCCCAAATTTGGGAGACTTACATCATGAGAACTTCAGCCCAATGGCCAAGACATCCCAATTAGCCCACTAGGGGGCACCATTAGGACTTTAGGAACAATATTAGTTTCTTGCCTTCTTCCTCATTTCTTTTGTTAGTGCCTGCGTGCACATACCATATTTGTATGTTCCTGAAGATGGCAACGTGACGTTGCCGAAATATTGAAGGTATTCATTAAAGTTTCCTTTAATTAATATCTGTTCTATGCATTGTAAATTCCTTAAGTCAATTACCAGTTAGTACAGTGCCCTACTACTACTGTTAAAAAAAATTTGCATTGTTACAAATTATAAACCGTACTATAAACCCACGTTGTTGAAAACCACACTATGCAAGGTATTGCTGTATTTTCAAATTTGCTGGAGCCGTCCAAACTCCATAATAGATATGAAGGATTAAACAGCATGTTTCTGGCAGAATTTCAAAAACATTATGATAAAATATATACTTCTTTGTCCTTTAAATGCAGTGTCCTTCAATGCAGCATTCATCAGAATTTATAATAAATATGTTGGTCTTAATTCCCATCTGTATATTTTTTATTTTATTTATGTTTGTATTCTTATTTTAAATGTTACAGTACTTTTAGGATATTGTAATACCAATAGCTGAACTTCTGTATTCAGAGATATATATATATGTATACATGCATTTATGTTTAACCTAGAGGATTTTGATTATTTTTGTAATACTGTTTTTGAATGTATACTGTTTGTTTAGAAGTTGATCCTTATTTCATTTGACCTGATAAATTTTAATATGATAACTGTAAATAAAATTTTTTTATTCCAAATATTTTAATTAGGAGCACTGTTTTATTTTTGTTCTGTCCTCTAATATTGTATGTGGGTTTTCTTCCTGTCAGAAATTATTAATTACAATAATGATTCTGTTGAAAGTAATTGGAAAACAAGATTATTTGTGGGATCATTTAAGCTAGATAGGACACCTGCACATAGCCTTTTAAGAAATATTGAAAACTGACTGGTATTTATGACCTGATGTCCAGTATTCATCATCTTGTGGTATACTCCATTAGTGGGAATCTCACAGGGTGTACCATGAACCTGGATACTGAATGAATGAAGATGGGCTGGCAACTTGAAATTTAGCCAACCAAATTGCATTCTGTATTGGCTTAAATTGGCTTAAACCAAAAGACAGTGATGGTGCAATAAGGTGTTGACTCTTTGTTTAACTTTATGTTAATAAGTGAAATTGTAAAAATATCCATGTGTGTGTGTGTGTGTGTGTGTATTATGCATATACACGTTTTAACAGCAAAGCAGATCATACTTTTATATTGTTAATTTTATGTGTTCATGATCCAAACTTAAATTTAGTTAATGCTATGTTTTTATTTCATTTTTGTTCAGAGGATAAATAGTCTGCTAACGAATGGAGACTGGGGGGGGGGGGGGGGGGAAAGAACCTCTCTCCCTGCAGTCTCCATATCTCCACCAGTAGCCATCACAGATAGCTGGCCCAAGACTGTCGGTAATTATAAATGGAGAGAAGTAGAGAAGTGATACCATCTCACTATCTTGAACCCTAATGCAGTATGTGAAATAGTATAGGTTCTGTGGTCATTTCCTTGAGTTTATGGAACAGGAAGCCTGACTTTCCAGGAACAAAAATGTGCTTGCCCATGCCTTAGATCAACTAAATCAGGAACTGGTTGAAGAAAGCATTAGAAAAAGTTAGTCCATGCAAAAAATTTACTCAACTGGGAACTTCTCCCATTTTTTAATGATATTTTCCAATAATTCAATAGGAGCTCCACAAGATGATTAATAGTTAAAGTAATTTTTTTCTATTAAATAAAAAAAATATTGTATTTGTCCCCTCATCATAGGCAGGCATATTTTTTGAGCCATGATGATGATGAATGGAGAACTAAGTGAAGGAATTACATAATTTCCTTTGCATCTTGTCAGATTGGTCAACTGGATTCAGGATTGGCTGTCTGATAGGTATCAGAGAGTTGTGTATGGTGGAGCAGTTTCAAGGAGGCAGAGGGTTACAAGTGAGGTCCCACAGAGCTCAGTACTAGGACCTATATTGTTTAACCTTTATATATCAATGACATTGCCAGTGGATTGCAAGGGGATATTCAGTTGTTTGCGGATGATGCGAAGCTGGGAAGGATTATTAGTAATAGTGCAGATGTGGTAGCCCTGCAAGAGGATTTGAATAAGCTAGATAGATGGAAAAATGAATGGGGATGTCAGTTTAATGCAGCAAAATGTAAGGTCTTGAGGTTTGGGAAACATCGATGGGATGCTGCATACTCTATGGGAGGAGTTATACTGGAGGAAGTAGGGGAGACAAGAGATCTGGAGTTGATGATTGATAGAAACCTAAAGTTTAGGGGACATATTGCAAAGGTGGTGAAGGTAACACAGAGGATTGCTGCAATTATGAGAAGGACACTGACCTGTAGAGATAAGAGGGTTATCATTCCGTTGTATAAGTCTCTGATCAGACCACACTTGGACTATTGTTCTCAGATTTGGTCCCCAGGATTTGAAGGGAATAAATTAACTGTGGAAAGGATACAAAGACAGATGACAAAGATGGTTTCAGGACTGTACAAGGATAGTTATGAGGATCGGCTGAGGGAATGTGGACTGCAGAGTTCGGTGGATAGAAGAAGGAGAGGTGATATGATTGAGACTTTTAAACTGTTGAGAGGTGGTTACAGGGTTGACACTGGGGAGTTCTTTTGCTTGGTTGAACAGCAGGAAGGAGTGATGACAAGAGGCCATCCCTGGAAATTAAGAAAGGAAACTGTGAGCAAGAGGGTGAGGAGTGGTTTCTTTGCATGGAGGGTGGTTGAACCGTGGAATGCATTGCCTGATGGAGTGGTGAGAGTGAGAATGGTCAATGAGTTTAAGGAGTGGTATGATAGACTTTATGTTCTTAGGAAGGACCTCCCACGATGAGTCTTTTGACTCCATGGAGGCCTGAATAATAATAATAATAATAATCTGAAATCATTTCATTGTCAAATGCTGACCTGTTATACAAAATTATGCTTTACCTGTGCACTTTATATGATATGATGTAAATCTGCATTATGTTTTTTTTCCCCCTTCAATATGAAGTGAATGCTAAGTGAAAGAACAGTATGATCATATATTGGATGCCCACAGTTCATAGAACCAGGTCTGGCAGATTGCCAAGAATAGGAGCAAAGGACATCTTACATGTGAGGCAGATCAAAGATGCTGAAGGAAGAGTATTATGGAGGGATGTGGACATAAGAAACAGATGGAGAATATACTTTGAGGGACTTTTGAATGAGGAAAATGCAAGGACTCACAGAGAAGATGGGTATCATTCTGAGAGGATGGTGCAGAACATCAGTAGAGTGGAAGTGACGGAGGCCATGAAGAGGATGAGGAATGAAAAATCGGTGGGCCCCGACAGGATTTCAGTGGAGGCATGGAAGGCATTGGGGGAAGAGGATTTTCCACACAATGAAAATCCTAGAAAGGGTTCTTGATGGAAGATTGAGGAAGAAGGTGGAGATTGCAAAGGAACAATTTGGCTTCATACCTGGTAGATCACTATCTTTGGGTTACGGCAGATGATGGAAAAGTTTCGAGAGAAACAACAGGAGCTACATCTGGCATTTATTGATCTGGAGAAAGTTCCAGAGAAATATGTCAAGTTGGTGCGGGAGATGTACAGAAATGTGAAGACAAGTGTTCGGACCTGTCTGGGACAGACAGAAAGTTTTCAAGTAACAGTTGGCTTGCATCAAGGGTCAGCATTAAGTCCGTTTCTGTTTATCATTGTGATGGAGGTGGTGACAGAGGAGGTGAGAGAAGCTGCACCTTGGAAAAAGTTGTATGCAGATGACATCTTGCTGTGTGCAGGATTCAAGATAAGAAGCGGGAATTAAACTGGAAAGATGGAGAAAAGTACTGGAAGAGAGAGGTATGAGACTGAGCAGAAGTAAGACAGAGTATATGTGTTGCACAGTGGGTGGCGACCAGGAGACAGATCTGGAGCTGGAAGGAAATGTCATTGGGAAGGTGAGGGACTTTAGATATTTAGGTTCAACAGTGGAATAAGATGGAGGAGCTGAGAAGGAAGTGGGAAGCAGGATACAAGTGGTTTGGAGGAACTGGAGTGAGATGGCTGAAGTGTTATGCGATAAGAGGGTGCCAATCAATCTGAAAGGCAAAATCTATAGGACAGTAGTGAGGCCAGCTATGATGTATGCTATAGAAATTGTGGCCCTGAGGAAAAATAACATCAGCAGGATGGAAGTAGCAGAGATGAGAATGCTTAGCTGGATGTGCGGTGTGACCAGAAAGGATCGTCTGAGAAATGACTATGTAAGGGGAACGGTGAAAGTTACGAACTTAGGAGCGAAGATACAGGAGGCAAGGTTGAGATGGTTTGGTCATGTGATGAGGAGGGAGGATGAATATGTGGGAAGAAGGGTCATGCAGATGGATTTGCAAGGAAGGAGGAAGCGTGGGCGGCTAAAGAAGAGATGGAGGGAGCTGGTAGAAGAGGACTTGGATGTGGCAACAGCCCAAGACATGAGGATGTGGAGGAGACTTATCATCAACAGTGATCCCACTTAAGTGGGAGAAGCTGCAGAAGAAGAAGAAGAAGAAGTCAATTCATGATGAAGGGAAGAAGAAATAAAGGAATATATGAATTGGCCACCAACATGCAAAATCACGTGCTTTATACATAAAATTTTCCAACTGTTATAGAAGCAAATTAGTTACCACTTTAAAACTACAATGTTTATAAAAGAAAAGTTAATTTTCCAATGTGTAATAATAAACAGCTTATCCCACATGACGGATTGATTACCCTATTATCGAAATGGATTCTCCTTTTTCTGACATTTGCAGAGGTGTTGAAGGGTCTCGCATCTGTGGGCATACAGTATATCTTTGTGATAATGCAATAACATTTTTAGATAATGGTTATTTGAAAAAAGCTCTTTTTTACATTTCAGCTGATGTCAGCAACATTATTTCGTTAACTAATTTTAGCAATTCATGCAAAAAAAAAAAAAAAAAAATTACTAGGTATAGTAGTTTCATAGATAATGCACTGAAGATGGATTCAAAACAGATTTTGAATATGCATTTGTATATTCATGTATATGCATTTCCTCAAAAATATTCATTTTTGAGGAAATGCATATATATACATGGCTGCAGTATTATTTGCTTAGGAATTTAGGAATTAGACTCTTATTAGAACATTGAAATGTGCATTTTATAGGAGACTTTTAGCAGTGGCCATCTTATTGAACATATCATTGCTGAAACACAGAACTTCTCCTTGTAAGTTATGGCATCCACAAAATCTCACCTTGCAACAAAATGCGAATCATCTCATACAAAACAGGATTATTTCCCAGAAATCTCTTTTTCTTTCAAGAAAAGTGCCACAGCATGCATTACTTGATTGTGTGCATGCATTACTTTGGTTGGAAGGACCTGAGTTATAATCCTTTCTAAGAAAATATAAAATATTTTCTTAGAAAGGACTAAGAAAATTTTATTTCATCTACTTCTCAATCCTTATGTGATCCCAAGGACTACCTGCTCCAGCTGTTCAAAAATATATATATAATTACCATCTTTCTTAACCACTATACACATGTCACTGATGTGCTGTAAATTTGGTAATCTCTTGTATCTCAGTTTAGATTGGGTTATGTAGGTATATTTGGAACATAAGTCACTTTCTAGGTGCCTTTTCATAATGTGTGGGCACCTATGAAATCGATTGTGAAAAGACACCTAGAAAGTGACTTATGTTCCAAATATATATACATAAACTGCTAAATACATAACCCATTCTAAACTGAGATATATAACTTTCTGTCTCTGGGCAGAATTTAATAGAATTTGGTATTAGGATCGCAGTTTTTTATTTAAATTAAACTATCTTAATAGCAAAATGGTTTCATAATATACAAAATTACTTGATTTTGGCTTGACAAATTTTAATGAAATTGTTATTTTGGCAATAATTTTAAAATATCTCTAAAAACTGGTAGATTAGATTTATTTTTGACTTAGAACTGTTTTAATCAATGAAAGTACCACCAAAGAGCACTGTAGCTTTTAGCAGCAAAAGATAAGGATATCTGGATCTCAGCACTATGGGAGGGGGGGGGATCAAAAATTAAATATGTTTTATCCTGCCAAAAAATGGTTTTATATATATATATATATATATATATATATATATATATAAAAACTGGTTGATAAAATTCTAAAACAGCCCTCTAGACCAGTGCTTGCTTCCCAAACTTCTGGATGTCAGGGCCCCCTTTGGAAAAATTTAAATATTTCATGGCCCCCCCTTGGAAAAAAATTGTAATATAGACATATATTATTCTAATATTTATTGTATTTATATTCAATACAAAACATACACAGCGAATATTGCAAAAATTAAATGCAAATATTACATTTTTAGCATCTTACATACGCATTTGACATGGCACATTATCTCATATTTTTATATAGATAGATATATTGTTATTGTACATTTGCAGTACAAGCACATGAAATGTAAACTGGTTAGTAATAAAGAAAGAATTAAAAACATAAAAGAAGTTTAATAACAATTTAATGTAATCGATGTGTTTCAACACAAATCAATATCAGGTGAAATATTTAAAACTGCAGTTCTTAGATTTCTGCTTTGAAATGAAACTTATATGAATAAGCATGCAGGAAGCAAAATTTGTGAACCTGCACTAATGTGTGATTTTTTTTTCCATATTAAAATATTTTATATTTGAATAAAAAATAACAAAAAAGAAATAATAAATAATAATTAATTACGTTTTTTTTTTAAGATAAAAAAAAACTACTTAGTCTTAAAAGATTTTAAATTTGTTTTCATTATTTCACGGCCCTCCTCAATAAAACCTATGGCCCCCAAGGGATCGTGGCCCAAGTTTGGGAAGCACTGCTCTAGACCATTGAATAAGCAGAAAACATAAGAATACTGAAGAATGGTAGTTATTCCCTTTTGTTTGGTCACGAACATATCAAAAATATTGTGTCAGTATGGAATACAGATTGCTTTCATACAACTAATATATAGGAAGTGATAGAAGATTAGCACTTTGAGGGAGAAAGAAAGAGAGAGAGAGATGTAGCTGAGATGAGCTCATTTTGAATTTAGTATACTTGAAAGAGGAGTAGAAAATGTTCAATACTGCATAAATACTTCTTTTTTTGCAAGAATTATTTCATGAACTGATCACAAATAAAGCAATATTTTAAAAGAACTTTATCTCCTACATCATTAATGTTCCAGAACTGTTGTAGGGAGACACTTCAACCCTTCTGCCTTTGCATTCAAAACAAACATCTGCCATGAGTTTTATTCCGTTTTCCTCTTGTCTGTTAAGCTCATTGGCCTGTCACAGCCAAGTAAAATGGCCTTTTTTTTGGAAACCTAATTAATCCACCGATAGGACAGTCACAACTATCTAAATGGTGTTTTATGACTGTGATTTGTTCTGGCCAGTTTTGTGGGATTAAAAAGCTGTTTCCAAATGAAAAACAGCCTCCATATATGAAACTGTCTAACCTGTCTTCAAGTTTAAAAGCCTAATAAAGCTTCCATGTCCTACAAAGATGATTTGAACCAAAATCCTTCCAACCAAACAGTATTAGTGAAATCAGCTGAATTAATGAGACCCCCCCCCCACCATCAGTCTTATAAACAAAACTCAGAACATATGCCAGATTGCTTTGCCATACCTCTGTATGAGAGGGCTACTTAGTTGAAAAAGCTATTATAGAAGTGCTTCACTTCAAAGCACCTCCATCCCACCAAAAGCCTTAAGTCTGATTATGAAGTCACCCCTGTATTAAATTTCATAATGATGAAGTCAATGGTATTAAAAATACTTTTATGCTTTTAAAATGCAAAGTTCACAATTTAATAAAAATGACATCACCATCAAGGAAACACCTTAAAATTGCAACATGAACTTTTAAGAGCTAACTTGTTTTCATTACCTGTAGGCATAGAGTTTGTCGTTTCATTTATAAAAAATCAACTGACATATTATAATAACACTAGTGTCCAAAGCTAAGGATGAACTACATTTTTACCTGTATATAAAAAAAAATTTCCATGACTACAGCCAAATGATGGCATAAATTTATTGCCAGCATACTACTAAATCATATTACACAAACATGTTATAAATTTAGTACAAATTAAATTGCTGTACGTTTTTGATAGAAACTACAAATTTCCCAACAACCTAGTTAAGGAATTAATGTACAGTGCTTACAGAAAGCTATGCAGAGAGACATTCAGCATGGAATATGCCCATCTCGAACTGCAGTGTAGTGCTCACAACATATGCTTAGCACTAAGCTCTTGAGGCAAACTGGCCCACTCCAGAGCAAGGATAAGGCCTTTCTTTTTTTTTTTTTTAAGAGGGGCCATGCTTCTCCCTACTACATCCTAAATGTGTTCTGTGGAGTCGAGGTCGAGTCGAAAGACTAAAACGACTCATCTATAAAGAGGGCATTAGCCCATTGATACTTGTTCAACTTTTACGACTGCAACACCACAGAAACCGTGCTTTACGATGAGCTATGGATAAAGAGGGTGCAGACTACAGGTCTTTGTTCATATAGGCTTACTTGATACAGACATCTTGCTAGATTTTGTCGTGATATTCATGTACCTGTGCTTGACATGGAGCCGCCTTGCAAGCTGACCTGCTGTGTTAAATGATTATGTTTTGCTGTTACAACCAAGAATCTGTCTTCATGCACCATGGTGGAGCCAGCGCAACCGCTTAGCAAACGTTTGGAACATATTTCATATCCAAGTTTGCAACTTTATTCCTTCACTAAAAGAGCTTCAAACACAATTTGCTGAACTCAGCCTTTTATCTTGAGTGCTACCACCTGACCACTTTGGAGCAGACTTGCAAGGTGACTTACCATAATGCGTTGATTACATTTTGGTGTTATAACCAAAAATGTCTTCATGGTAGAGCGAGGGTGACCTAGCAAACGTCTGAAATACATTCCATTGTTGGTTTGAAACGCTGTCCACGGCCTGGATACAATGCTATGTGAAATTCCAAAGTATCTGGCAATATCAGGAATTCTGCAGCCTTCTTCAAGCTATGCAATAATTGTACCTAGCGGGAAATCATCTAGTGATGTCTTCGAGACATTACACGATATTCGAAGTTTGCATCTTTATTCCTTCACCAAAAGAGCTTCCTTCAAACACCATTGGTTTAGTGCAGCCTTTTGTGTTTTATCCTGTCGAGTGTTACCACGTGACCCCTTTGCGCTTGACTAAAATTTGAATGTGTACCCACTTTCTGCCCGAAATCGTCAGTTATGCAAATTGCCACAAGCTCTTTCGTCTGAATTTGCGTTTGTAATCTTCAGAAATAGTGTTTGTCCTTAGGTTTTGGACACCACTGTAATATGAATAATACAAATCTGAAAGAAACACATTGCGAATTGGAGCAATTAAAAACTAATTTCCATAATAAAACCCAGACTGACTAACTCACTTAAAAAAAAAAAATAAAATAATGCGCGTCATCAACATCATAACGCTAGTTACGGATATAGACTATGTTGGTCTGTTCCAGTCTCATTATCCATCAAATAATATCCTCTTTTTGAGGTCTATCGGGTATTCTGGTTCCAGTTGATTTATTGCGTAGGACAGGGGTTCTCAACCCTATGCCCGCGGGCACCATGGCGCCCGTCGACCAATTTGGGTGTGCTCGCCGCTGTTCAACCGTGTGCCGTATAGTTTGAAATAATCACGCAACAATTCATGGCATGCTATATTACGCATGCGTTAATGACACATGACGAGTCATTAACGTATAAAGTCAAAAACGCATACAACAATTCCGTTGAGTTTTACTTGCATGTATCTTTCATTGATATATGAATATATGAGTTTCACTAGTTTAATTGTGATATTGTTCTCAATTAGTTTGAAGATAAGGCCTTGATGCCAGACCTTATCAAAAGCCTTGGTATTTTTGGATGTTGCCAAGGCTTTTGATAAGGTCTGGCATCAAGGCCTTATCTTCAAACTAATTGAGAACAATATCCCAATTAAACTAGTGAAACTCATATATTCATATATCAATGAAAGATACATGCAAGTAAAACTCAACGGAATTGTTTCTTCAAGGCGCAGAATCCAGGCGGGAGTACCTCAAGGTTCTCTTCTGGCCCCAATACTTTTCACAACTTACATGGCAGATGTTCCTCTCAACCCAAAAACAACTATGGCTCTTTATGCCGACGATACCACTATTCTAGCCAGATCGCTCAGCCCTCACCTAGCAATCACTAGACTCCAAGGAAGTATCAATGAGCTAGCAAACTGGTTCACCAACTGGAGAATTCAAGTAAACCCCCTCAAAAGCTCAGCCATGATGTTTTCAAGAAGAAAGATCTGCAACAAAGAAGACATCCTGCTCTCTGGTCAAAAGATCCCATGGCATTCAGAGACCAGATATCTTGGGGTATTGATGGATAAGAAACTCCTCTTCCAAAGTCATAGCTCAGCTCTACCCATTGATCAACCGCAAGAGCAAATTGAACCTACATAATAAATTGCTTCTTTACCGGATGGTAATACGTCCAGTCATCACCTACGCCTCATGGAGTCACACTTCAAGATCAAACATTTCAAAATTGCAGAGAATCCAAAATAAATGCCTTAGGATGATCCTGGATGCACCGTGGTTCGTCAGAAATTCACAGATTCACCGAGAAACCGGCATTCCATACATCTCCCTTCTTCGTGATCTTGCAGAAAAATTCTTCGTGAAGTCAAGTTCACATTCAAACCCACTAATCGTGCAAGCTGTCAATTACAATGAGACTGATTACTACAAACACAAAAGACCGAAGGCTATTCTTCTCTCAACTGATCATAGCTAACACTACTGCCCTCAGAGGGCGAGCTTAATTGCTCACAAATCTCCCATTCCCAAATAACTCTCATTACAGATAAAGGGGAATATGAAAAGCACTTGTGCTTCACCCATCCTGTCAGTAACGTCAATGGTCAAATGTAAAGTAGGCGCGCATTCGAAGTTGTGTATTCCAGGTTAAGAACTGGAATATCATCATATTCTCTTAATTATGAAGCACTGGCCAATGAAATGCAATGCCAAAGATCACACTAACTTACATATATTTAAATTTTTATATAATGTAAACTTTTAAGTAATAAAACATTTGATTATAATGTAAACTTTGTATGTATTCATTTAACAAAAGAATTCAAAAAATTTGCTTGAAAATAGATGGTACCCGTCTCCCGATCGGTATTTTAGAATGTGCTCTAGGAAACAAAAAGGTTGGGAACCCCTGGTTTAGGATATCGGATGTTGGCCATTCTATTTACATATTCTAATTTTGTTTGTAAAAATGTTTAGTTTATCTTCTACTGATTTTATTTTTAGTTCTTTTAAAATATCTTCGTTCTTTTTTTTCTTTTTCTTTTTTTTTGTCTAATAACGTGTATTTTGCAGCTCTCATGAAACTCATTTCACTTGTTTTTATTCTTTGTTTATTGTCCAAATTTCGCTGCCATATAATAATGTAGGCACTGCTAAAGCATTGTATATTTTTATGCGTGTTTCTTTTTGTGCAATATTTTAACATTAACATTTCTGGCTAGATGGGTGAAGCAAAATTGCTTTTCATATTCCCCTTTGTCTTGTAATGAAAGAACTTTGAATGGAGCGTTTGTGAGCTATATGCTCGCCCATTGAGGGCAGTGAAGTTAGTTGTGTTCAGCTGAACTTAAGATAGACTTTGGTCTTTTATATTTGTTGATTTCTGCTTCATTATATTCCGAGGCTTCCTTGATTAACAGGTTTGGATGGTTACTTGTCTTGGTAAAGAACTTTTCAGCTAGATTTATGAGAAAAGAAGAGATATAAGGAATATTAACTTCTCTATAGATCCAGGTGTTTCTTATAAACCAAGGGGCATCCAGAATCATCCTCATGCATTTATTCTGTAATCTCTGAAGTTTTAGAATGTTAGAATTTGCGGCGTGGCTCCATGCTGGGGATGCGTAAGTGATAACCGGTCCAATTACCATCTTGTAAATTGTTAATTTTGTTTGCGTGTCCAGTTTACTTTGTCTGTTGATCATAGGGTAGAGCTGTGCTAAGACGTTGGATGTCTTTGAGGTAATGTAACTAATATGTTTGCTGAATAGGAGTTTACTATCAAGAATCACTCCAAGATATTTAACTTCAGTCTGCCATGGAATCTTTACTCCCAATAAATAAATATCCTCCATGATATGGATTTTCTTTCTAGTAAACAATATAGCTGAGCTTTTCTGGGGGTTAACTTGTATCCTCCAGTCTGCCATCCACTTTTCTAAAGTGTGTGTATGCTAGTTTGTAGTCTTTTAGTTGCCAGTTTTGGGCTCAGTGATCTTGCCATCAGTGTAGTATCATCTGCATATAATGCAGTGAATGTTGTTCTTGGGTTCAGATGGATGCCTGCTACATAGATTGAAAACAGGAGAGGTGCCAGAAGAGATCCCTGAGGTACGCCTGCCGAGATCCTACGTCTGGACGAAACCGTTTCGTCGACCCTGACCTGCATAAATCTGTCTTTCAGGTAAGAATGTATTATTTTTATTGACTGGAAAGTTAAATTTTTATTAGTTTGTAGAGAAGGCCTTGATGCCATACTTCATCAAACGCCTTCTCTGCGTCGATGAAGATGGCAGCTGTATTGAGTTTCCAGTTGAAACCTTTAGTAATGATTTCTACCAGCCGGTGCACTTGTTGAGCTGTACTATGGGTCTTATGGAAGCCGAACTGTTCATTAGGCAAAATTCCTAACTTATCTGTTTCTGCTTGGAATCTTGAGAGGATCACTTTCTCTGTCACCTTTCCGAGGCTGGACAATAGGCTTATGGGTCTGTAGCTTTCGGGAAGGTGAGCATTTTTCCCTGGCTTCTTCAGTGGTATGATTGTGGCTGTTTTCCCTGTAGTAGGGAAATGCTGGAATCTAAAGATAGCATTTGTAATGTTGACGAGATGGACTATGGCCTTTCTTGGAAGTAGTTTTATTATTCTGTTAGTTATGCCATCCGGTCCTGGAGCTTTTTTATTGTTTAGATGGGAGATGATATTTATCATTTCTGCCGGATTTGTAGGAGTGATATATTTGGAGTTAACAGTGTTCTGTCTTAAGGTTGTCCTAACATGACGATGAATCTTGTACATAAGGTTGATATTTAGATTTGTATAAGATGGATTGCAATGAGATTCTAGGTTATCTACTAGTGCTTCGGCTTTCTCTTCATCTTTGTGAACTATCCCTTTCTTGGTTTGTATAGCGGGTATGTGTTGCTTTTTGGTGCGGATTGCTCTTAAGAATTTCCATACAGAATAATCTTCAGTATTGATGTTAACCAATTTGGTTTCCCATTGATGGTTTCTGTGTTTTTGAAGAGCTTCTCGGACCTGCCTGTTTAGATTGTTCAATATTGTTTTATCTTGTGGGGCTCTGGTATTGTGGTATCTCTTCTTGGCTCTATTTTTTGCTCTGATTAGATGCATGATTTCTTCAGGGATACGGTTGGTTGGGTGGAAGACAGTGGATTGTCTGACTGATTCTATTGCTTTCTGAATTTGTATGGTTAAGTTATTTATTGCTGTGTCAGTTATTTATTGCTGCTCTTCCTTTTTATTGATATTGGGTACGGACCAATATGATCGGGAAGAACCTTGGCTAACTTGTCCGATGGTATGAATGTGTGCAGAGGAGAGAATTGATCTGATGAACCTAGATTAAGCACTATGGGACTGTAGGCAGAAGATAATTCGTTGACTGATTCCAATTTGAATTGATATCTTAAATTTTTAAAGATGACAATGTCCAGCACATCCGAGCCACCTGAAGAGCTGAAGTGGGTGGGCGCGGTAGGGCCGGCCACAACAACAGAGTTGAGCATTGCATAGTTGAAAAGTGTGTGACCTTTGGTGTTAGTTGATGAGCTGTACCAAGCTGTGTTTTGAGTTGAAATCTCCTGCTATTATTATGGAGTGATTTGGACCAAGTATGGAGTCCAGATCTGTTGTCGGCAGAGGAATGCTTGGAGGGTTATAAGCAGCATAGATCTTGAGACTCCCAGCATTGAAGGTATGTACCTCCACACTGGTCACCTCCAGGTTTACTGTTTTGGGCTTGTCTATTGTATTATGATTCAAATAACTCTTAATATATATGGCTGTGCCTCCACCTCTTGTGCCAATTCTGTCGTTTCTGTACATAGTGTATCCACGGATTTTTGAGTTATTAGCTGGTCTTAGGTGTGTTTCACCTATCAAGATGATATCAGCACTGAGACGAGTTGAAAATTCTTGAAGTTCCAAAATCTTGTTCATCAATCCATTTGCATTCCATGCGATTATCTTAAGAGCTTTTGGTTTGAATTTATTACTCATGACAGATGGCTGTGATAATGTTTTGAGTGCCTTGCAGGAATCTCTTTCTCTAAGATGTTGAGGGGCATGTCTTGCTGAATTCCTGCAGCAAGTGGCAAGTGAGGCTGTTAAAACAAATGTTATGTTGGAGCTTTCTAGCTCGAGGGATGTAGGAGGCTTAGTTCTTGCAGCCTCAGCATATGTTTTGGTCATGGTTGTTCCTTCCTGTGAGGTAGAAGGCAAGGTGTTTCGGACTGGAGAACGATTTGTTTGGTTGCTTAAAACGTTACATGGAGGAGCAAGATTGACTTTTGTTGATCCTCGATTTTTTGGATTGGAAAAGCATCCCTTTTAGTTGGCGGGGTGAGGTCCTCTGCAGTTTGCACAGCATGCTGGAGTTGTGCGTGGTTTAGTGCATGTGATGGTCTGGTGCCTCTCGCCGCACTTCAAGCACCTGAAAGCTGCCTTAAATAATGTTTGGGCATGTCCAAACCTTTGGCATATATGACACTGACCTGCAGATGCTCTTTTCCTAAGAGGCTCAGTTGAAATCTTGAGACTGCATACTACAGTCAGTTCATAGATCTGCTTTTGTGTGTTGTTTATTTCTGCCAGCACCAATGGCATTGGTCTTTTATCTGATCTGAGCATTCTGCTCACTTTAACTGGGAACAGGCCCTGTCTGGAGAGATCAGTGGTCACATCTTCAGGAGTGATACCTTCAGCTATCCCACGTAGAACTACCTTCAGGTTCTTTTCGCTGGGTAAAATGAAGGTGTGATATGGGACGTTAGCATTGTCCATAAATTTGGTCATCTGTCTGTAATCCGAGACAGTAGTGGGTTATATTTTAACTCCCTCATCTGAGTTTTTAGCCCATGAGAACGAGATGTTTTGTTCTCTGAGGGCTGATGAGACAGGGATCCATTTTCCCTTATCCTTTAATATGACTGGTAGTATCTTTTCTTTAGGACCATTGAGTGCTTCTATCCCTGTTGTTTTGGGTGGAAGAACCCACATTGGTGGAGATTTTCCTCTTCTTTTTGACCAATTGAAACTCTGTATCTGTTTCCAAGGTATGATAACTGCTGTCTTGGGATGTAGCATCTTCCATACTTGGGGAGTGTGCAAAATCTGATTGCGTCAGATTTATGGGCTCTTCACTTATGTCATTCATATTATCCTCTGTAACTGCTGTGGGGGGTGGGATGTGTCAAAGAGCTTGACTTTTCCTGTCCAATTATCACTCAGCAGCTTTCCTAGTCTGAGGAATTCCACGTATACTTCCTCGAATTTGGCCTCATTCAGAAGTTTTGCCATGACAATAATTTAAAAATGTGTTAAGACACAGATGGAGAAAGAGTACAGATTGCTCAGGTGTTCCGAGCAGGTAAAGATAATCCTGTGGACTTTTGAGGGTCCACTAGCAAATCCCTTAGACTCACTAAGGTGTCTACCAGCAATAAAATGTCACGATATGAAACAATGGAGATACTAGCGGCAGTAGGCGTATCGCCCTTGTAAATTCAATTGACTTACCTGGATAAACCACTATGGAAAAATAAAGTGTCTGTTTATGGCATCAAGCAATTAACTGCTATTACTAATGAATAAGCATAAATCGCTAAAAACATATCAGTCAAATTCACAATTCACCATCAATAATATAATACACGACACGAAACATTAACACGCGAGCCGCCATCACTCACTGTGTACTCTCCTCCCACCCGTGCAATATTTGGATTGAGTGTGCCTTTATATATGGTCGTCCGAGAGCGTCGCTTTTCCAATAAATTAATAAATAAAATAGGTTTCCTGGGTAACTACGATCATTTCTGGTATTTAATACTTAAGTTTTGCAATAGGATAAATCTGTATGCTATAGTATTGTTCAAAGGTCATTCATCATCCTCACAGAAGACAGAGTATGTTAGTATTCCACAAGAGGGAATCTTTTAAATCGCAAACCTCGGTAACTTCTGAACGGCTTGGAGAGATCAACAATAATAGTCATGTTTATTATACGGCCATAAGTGCAGAAGTAGACCAGAAACGATTGTAGTTACTCAGAACCGCATTTAATTTAATTTAATTTATTGGAACAGCGAAGCTCTCGGATGACCATTTATTATTATTATTATTAGTGGCTATTCCAAGGAATCTTTCGAATCATCGAGGGAAGCCCTAAACACCATGTCAAGAACTATTTGACATTTCCGCAGTATCTATCATACTTTGTTCTGAACTCATTCAGAATCATGGCACCCGCAACAGACTCTGGCAACCTATTCCACTCATTCATTACTTTCCAAGCAAAAAATCTAGTTCTAACATCCTTGCTTGCTAACTACGCTCTTACGCAGTTTCCATGAATGGCTTTTCCCACCAACACACCTGTTTTGAAAAATTTCCTCTGAATTAATCTGGTAAAAACCCCTCAGTAATTAGTATATCTCAATCATATCACCGCTTTCAACCTATCAACCCGTTTCTGCAACCTATAAATCTTCAACCTGTTCTCGTAAGGTTCATTCTATAGACCTGCTACCATTTTTCTCACTCGCCTCTGGATCCTCTGCCTCTTCATCGCCAAGAAACCCTGGCTCCTGGATTTGCGTGCAGCAGTCAAGATGGGTTCTTATCAAGGCTCGATAAAAAGGAACAATAACCTGCTTGTCTCTGCTCATCTAAGTGTTCTTCAATAACCAAATAATCTGATGAGCTGCTTTAGCCACTTTTGCTATGTCCCCTCTAAACTTTAACTCACTAACACTCCCTTAACAGTATACTGATGAAGCCAGAGAACTGGAGTACAGTTCCACCAATGTGGTGGAACTGGCAATCTTTTCACCCAAAAATGCCTAACCTTACACTTTGCCACATTAAACTGACATCCATTCTCCTTTACCCAGTCTGCCAATCTATCCAAATCATCCTTCAAAATTTTGACATCATCTGTATTAACGATTGGTCTACCCAACTTGGCATCATCAGCCTGCTTGCTTCGAATGCTCTTGTCATTAGTGTATATAAAGTGCAAAAGTCCCTTAGGCCCACCGTTATCCTGATACTTTATACTAACTACCCCATTCTGATTTGTCACCAATGGTACTAACTTAGGCATATTATACACATTCTTACGCTAAACTGCCTTACTGATACCTGCATATCTACTTAACATTTCTCCCCCCCCCCCGAAAAAAAAACCCCGCTAGTTTCCCTG
Source organism: Typopeltis vanoorti (assembly GCF_054136105.1). Classification (NCBI taxonomy): domain Eukaryota; kingdom Metazoa; phylum Arthropoda; class Arachnida; order Uropygi; family Thelyphonidae; genus Typopeltis; species Typopeltis vanoorti. The sequence goes on from NC_143565.1 coordinate 57,107,458, forward strand.
ATTTTGCAGGCCACTTTCAACAATATTTTTCCAGTCTCGGAACATCAAATCTATTCAAATGTAAGCCATCCTTCTTGTTTAAGTCATTTCGCCCGTCAAGCTCACTTCACACATCTCTAAAAACTTCACACCACTCCTGCATAACCTTTGCATCGAGTCATTCGCTATTATGGCAGTCCTCAGCTCTACTCTGTCATACCGCTGCAATAGACTCACTATCTTAACTCTCTTGCTCTTTTCTTTTGCTACTTCAAGGCTTAGTAAAAGGTCCTCTAGTCATAGACTAGAATAGACTCGTATGATTTTTATTTTTATTTTTTCCCCAGCTATAACTTTTCCCCACTGCTAGGGTAAAGGCCTCTCCCGTTTGGGAAGGATTGGATCTACTTCTCCCATGGTGACCCACTCCATCCTGGGAGAGTGTTTATTCACTTGTATGAATGAATGTGGAAGACAATCGCAAACATCCATGCCTAGGAAAAAATAACTCATAATTATGCAATAATAATAAAATTATTGTCTGATAACTTTGTGATCACTGAAAATAATTTTGAAGTAATAATTTGGAAGTGGAAGTACGGTTTGTATTAATATATTACAAAGAAATTGGGTACGTAAATTGGAATCACCGGACGCAAAGCTACTTTTATTTGTCTGAGGATAAAAGATAACGAAAAAGCAGAAAATAGGAAGTAAACTAACATTCTAGCGCTTTGTTCTCTCGCTACTTCACTAATCTTTTTTATGCCTAATTTTGAGGGGGGGGGGTAGTTGTGGGTAGTTAAATGTATTATCAGTATAGTGGGCAGTTTTGTTAGTGACTCTCAAAAGGATTCCAGAAATTTTAGGATACCTTGAAATAGGAAACGAACTCGCTTCGATTTAATAAAACGGATGTTTGTTCTGTGTATTTGGTTCTTTAACATGGCATGGAAAAGGAAGATAACACAAAACTTCCTGCAGTGAAATTTTCCGTCAACTGCTATCTTCTATGCAGGAAGTCTGAAATGGCTAGTTTAGCCTACTTTCATAGAAAGCAAAGAATGATTGTCTTTATTCATAAATTCGACATTGTCGAAGCGTGGTCATAAAATATGTTTTATAATATATGCAATTAATATACAAACTTATGTTTAATTTGATTAATTGCTTAAGTTTATAACTTTACTTCTTAGAATGCGAATATATACTTATAAATTTGATATCGGCTATTATTCAAGTATGTATAGTTTCGAAATCGTGAAAACGTATTATTATTATTATATAGCATCTCAAAGGAGTCCCAGAACTCATCACAGGAAGCCAATCCACCTACATTAATCTACGTCCCTACTGAAATCTATTTCGCAAATGTATTTTTAGTATTACTTAAATTAAGGGGATATTAAATCCCACATAGTTTTAAAACCGAATAAGAAACTCAAAGATCGGAATCAGAGAGTTTCTTGCCGAATATAGTAAACTATAAAGTATCGGCGACACTAGCGTTAGCCAATGCAAGTGATCCTAGTACGTAGTACAATACCGGGCAACTCGTTGCAAAGGTGGGGGAAGTTCAGATCGCTATTCTTAGGTATTTTCCATAATGTAAAAACACATTTCCTAGGAAATGTATGCTGTTATTACATTATGGAGGGAGGTCACTACCCAGACCGGTTTCAGCCTTTTTTGAGGCTTCATCAGTGAGTAGCTAGACCTAATACCAAAGTGTATAGCGAAAAGAACTTATGTACTCTGCGAACGAGTTTTCCAAACAGGTGCAACCATTAAGTTACTTAAGTATAAAGAACTAATAAGCTTCATTTCGGCAATGAAAACATTACTTAAATTAAGGGGATATTAAATCCCACATAGTTTTAAAATCGAATAAGAAACTCAAAGATCGGAATCAGAGAGTTTCTTGCCGAATATAGTAAACTATAAAGTTTCGGCGACACTAGCGTTAGCCAATGCAAGTGATCCTAGTACACAAGTACATAAGTTCTTTTCGCTATACACTTTGGTATTAGGTCTAGCTACTCACTGATGAAGCCTCAAAAAAGGCTGAAACCGGTCTGGGTAGTGACCTCCCTCCATAATGTAATAACAGCATATATTTCCTAGGAAATGTGTTTTTACATTATGGAAAATACCTAAGAATAGCGATCTGAACTTCCCCCACCTTTGCAACGAGTTGCCCGGTATTGTACTACGTACTAGGATCACTTGCATTGGCTAACGCTAGTGTCGCCGATACTTTATAGTTTACTATATTCGGCAAGAAACTCTCTGATTCTGATCTTTGAGTTTCTTATTCGGTTTTAAAACTATGTGGGATTTAATATCCCCTTAATTTAAGTAATGTTTTCATTGCCGAAATGAAGCTTATTAGCTCTTTATACTTAAGTATTTTTAGTATTTATTTGCGTTGCTCTCTGTTCATTTGTCTATCTTGCGGGAGAAAACACTTTGCTGTTTCTTTATTAGACCACTAACTCACTCTCAATTAAAAAGCTCCTACAAATACTGTAGATTTTATGATTACAGTATTTTAATTTTTATACGCTGCTATCATTGTTGGTTGTTCAACTGAAAGTGAGTTCGCTGAACATACGGAGATGAAAATTCGGATTTTCGTCCGGCAAAACAAACAAACCAGCCAGAGAACATACACAATTAAAAGGCATGATACACTACCATTATAGCTTTAGTTATTCGGGCTGTAATTCATAACAACTCAACCCAATCCTGATTGACCGAATAGACAGCATCTTCGCTCTTTAACCACCCAGCCGGCCAAGCGTATATATACGTCCAGGTTACCATGGATGCGAAGTGCATATTAAAATTGTAATACCATTGATCAGAGCCGGCACTAGGGTCTTTGTCGCCCGCATGCAATGTCTATCTAAGCGCCCCTGTAACGATACGGGCGTGTGTGGTTCTTTTACGATAATAAAAATTTAAATTATTTGAAATTTCTTAAATAAATTTTGACAGAACTGCCACACGTGGGTTCGCTAAATGTAACGAACCTGGGGTGTTGACTAGGCATGATAATCGTTAAAAACCCGAATATTCAAAAAATTCTCAAAAGTTAAAGCAAATTTTGATAAAGCCACTTCACTTTAATCGTTGAATATAATGATACAGGGATTATAGCCTTCTCACCAACCCGAATCGCTAACAAAATTAAAATGAATTTTAATTTAAGTTAAAATTTATTTTATTATTATTATTATTATTGTCCAAAAGCTACAAGAAACAACCTTTCCTCACACATACGAACATTCTCCACTAGGTCCATGAGCAACCCAGTCGATGTGGTTCCCCACAGTAACAAAAGAAGAACTATCACTGGCAATTCAACAAATTAATCCTAACAAAGGACCGGAGATAGACGGAATCAGACCAAAAGACATCAAGAAACACTCAACCGACCTACTTCCAGTTATACAAAAACTGTTAAATAAAATCTTCGAAACGGGACACATACCTGAAACACTGAGACTGCATTAATCACACCCATACACAAACAGGGAAAAAGAAACATAATAAGTAATTACAGACCTATCGCCACGCTGCCTGTAATCAACCAAATCATGGAGCGCATTGTACATAAGAAACTCTCCACATACGTTGAAAAATTTCAAATCATACCCAAAACACAATATGGCTTTCAAAAAAATAAAGGAACAGCAACACTCCTGGAAGATTTCACAGATCTAATAAACGCTGCATTGGATAAAAACAGAATAACATTAGTGGTATTCATTGACCTAACAAAAGCATTTGACACACTAACACATAAAACCTTGTTAACGAAACTTACCCATATCGGAATTGGAGGTCGTCAGCTCCAGTGGTTTAAAGCATACACGAAAAACAGAAAGCACATCACACGTATAGGATCAGCACACAGCAAAGAGGTACATGTAACCTGTCCAGTACCGCAAGGAGCTGTCCTATCTCCCATTCTATTTAACATATACACACACGACATAAGCCAACTCCCCCTAAAAAGTAAAATCTTCCAGTATGCAGACGACACTGCCATAGTATCCATTCACAACACTGCAAAAATCGCTTACAAAAATATGCAACACGACATCAATCAAATCACTAACTGGTTAACCGAAAACGGCATATATATAAACCCTGGAAAAACAAAGCTAATGGTATTCAGAAACCCCCAAACTCTGCCCATAGAAACTAAATATCTCACTATCAAACATTCATCCTCCTATACACAAAGTGCAGAACCTAAAATCATAACCATCACACAGGTGAAAACAACACGCTACCTTGGACTTCACTTCGATGCAGATCAAAGTTGGAATAGCCATACAAACTACCTACATACCAAGCTTAGGATAATAGCAAGCAAACTATACAGATTAAAAGACATTGCCCCAACCCACATAAAAACACTAATCTATAAAGCATTATGTGAAAACATTTTAAGATATGCAATCACATCATACGCATTCTGCGCAGACTACAGACTTAACAGGCTACAATGGTTGCAAGATAAAATGATAAAACTGATATTCTGGGAACAATCCACTCTTATGCAGGAAGCATGGACAAAACACAAAATATTTAAGGTGAAACACTTACGCCACTACACAGTCATGTTAAAACACTACTACAGCCCAACATATAGAGTAACCAGAACAACATATCAAATAACAAGACCAGAGTCAAGAAACTACATGACATATAAGTACAACAATCGCTACGGCAAAGCCACCCGAAACTTCTACGTACCTGACATGATAAACAAACTGCCGTTTGACAACAGAAACCTAGGAACATAGAGAGAGCTGAAACAGGCACTATATAAATATTATAGCGAGAATGAAAATTAGAGCAATTCCTGTTTCTCTCTCCCCCACCACACACACACACAAACCTACGACAACCCCCCCCCCCTCTCAAAAAACTATCACTACAAGAACACAAAGAAACAAACACACCATGTCTAAATCCAACCCTATTTGCACAAAAAAAAAAAAAGTTAAACTGTAATAGCAGTCGAAGTCTTTCAAGCACGTACCAACAAACAGTAAAATCAACACCTGGCTTGTGACCAGTATAGGAACACAACCATGAAACCACCACCCTCTGTCATCTATTATCTTCCTCAGATAAGCTCTGCTAAGCTTCGAGGAAGAAAATTACTAACTTGCAAGTATCTGTTATACACACTTGTAATGCGTTATAAATATTATATACATATAATTACTACAGCAACTATGTATGCAATTCATCTCAGACATAAAAAAAAAAATAAAAAAAATTCTGTATAATCCTTATTGCAAATACTGTAAATATTATTATTGTATGTAACTTATACTGAGACATAATAAAATGTAAAAAAAAAATTATTATTATTATTATTATTGAATTGTGTGTGTATGTTGCATTACTGCATTGTATCGTGAATTGTGTGCACATTGGTGCCAATCCATATTTAGCTAGTTTAAAAAAATGTATATTCATATTTATAAAATGTACTCTGCATTTTGTATATCGAATTTTCGTACTGTACAGAAAAGATAATATGTTTTTCATTGTGTGTGTGCAGATACTCTGTGTGATAGTAAACCTTATCATTTTCATTGTAAAAATAAATAAGTCGTTTATAAAAAAAAAAAATATTATTATTATTATTATTATTATATTCTAAATTCAAAATTCTGTATAAACCTTATTGTAAATATTGTAAATATTATTATTGTATGTAATTTATACTGAGACATAATAAAATGTTTAAAAATAAAATAAAATAAAATAAAAATAAATAATAATAATTATTATTATTATTATTATTATTATTATTATTATTATATTCTAAATTCAAAATTCTGTATAAACCTTATTGTAAATATTGTAAATATTATTATTGTATGTAATTTATACTGAGACATAATAAAATGTTTAAAAAAAATTATTATTATTATTATACACACAGTTTATCATACTGTGCCTTAAATATATTCACTCTGCACACACCACACTCTCGGGCAAAGCATTCCACTCACTCACCACTCTCCATGCAAAAAACCTGCTCCTCACTCCCTTGCTCACACCCTCCTTATACAGCTTCCAGGAATGACCTCTTGTTCTCCTGCTATCCTCACCCATTCTGTGCAAAAACCTCCCCGACGTTAATCTGGTAATAACCACTTAACAGCTTATATGTCTCAATCATATCCCCCCCCTCCTCCTTCTATGCACCAATTTCTGCAAATTGCATTTTGTCAATCTGACTTCATACTCTACATTCCAGAGACCAGAAACCACCTTAGTCAATCGTCTCTGAACTTTTTCCAAAGCAATTTCATCTTTTTGAAAACCAGGTGACCAGATATGTGCACAGTTATCCATATGTGGCCTGATCAAAGCCTTACACAAAGGAACCATAACATCCTTACTTCTACAAGTCAATGTCTTCCGCATCATTCCCATTATCCGCTGTGTTGTCTTCACTATTTTAGTAACGTGTCCCCGAAATTTTAGGTCCTTGTCTACAGTCACTCCCAGAATATCCCAGATCTTTCATTGTCTCTACCTCTTCCAAGATATTCGCACCGACGATTGTGTACTTTACATCCCATCTCTGCTTCCCAAATTTCAAAACCTTACAGTTTGAAACATTGAATTGACATCCCCACTTATTTACCCATTCAGACAGTGTATTCAAGTCATCTTGCAAAGCTACAGCATCCACACTACTCCTGATAGCTCTGCCCAACTTTGCATCATCTGCAAACAACTGCACATCACCATTATTTGTGAACTAAAGTTTAAAAAATCCTCTCTCTTTTACAAGTTACTAAATTCTTAGTAACTTGTAAAAATTTTTTAATAATTTTTATAAGTTGAACTATCTTTTAGGAAAATAAAAGAAATTCAAGATAGATGAAAAAATAACAAAAGAATTCAGAAATAATTAGAACATTTAATAAAAGTATTCAAAAAATAACATCTTTACAGAATAACAGAAAATAAATTAAATTACATAAATATACTTGAAATTTTTTAAATAAAAATTTAAGGGTTTTTGATTTCATATTCATAAGATTAGAAAAAATGTTCTTAACGTCTAATTCCGCACATATATCATTTTCAATTGCTATTAACGCCAAACTAACAAGCCTTTTTTGTGACATACTTGTTCTTAAGTAGGTTTTAATCAATTTCAACTTGGAAAAGGAACGTTCACCACTCGCTACACTAACAGGTAAGGTTAATAGTATTCTTAAAGAAATTGAAAAGTTAGGGAATGATAAATTATTGGACACAATAAAATTAAGAATATCGAAAGGGTTTTGAATATTTAAATTATCCTTCCGAAAAATATCCCGCAAAGCACATAACTCGTCATATAGTTCAATTGCATTTACATCTTTATTGTCGCAGTCCTTCAAGAGAATCTCTAAATCGTCACAATTTTTTCGTAAATCTTCGTTATAAATTTGTAGTAATCTATACAAGAAATTGAAATTATCATAATATGTTCTTAGTTGTTCAAAACGTTCTATTAACGAACACATTGCAACGTCTAGAAGTGTATAAAGCACATTCACTCTAAATTTATCTTCTGGCGATTGTGGCGTTTCGTTATGAAGCTCGTAGTCAAATTGTCGTGTCTTCTTTCGTCGTCGAACTTCCGTACTAGTTTTAAATTCTTGTTCTTCGTCCACCTCTTCACTCAGTTCTTTTGCTGTTTTAGAACTTTAAAATTTGTATCTCATCGATACTCTTATGAGAATATTTTTAAGATTTCGATAGATTCTAAAGCAAGTGTAATGTACATATTTTTGTTTTGAAGCATTTTACTCACAAGGTTTATTCTGTTAAGTAAATCATGCCCAGTTATAAGAGAGCAAATAAATTTGTAGTCCTTTATTTTAGCACATAATGTTTGTGCTTCATGCTGAGTTTCTTTATTAAAATTTTCATTATTTAAAATTTCAAAAAGTGCATCGTAAATTTCTCGTAACTGATATTCGTAGAGGGCGAATTGCATTAATTTTACTTTCCCATCGCGTTTCTGATGGCTGTTTCAATGTTAGTTTTTTTACGAACTTTAAAAGGATTGCCCAACGTTTGTAAGAGAATGAAAAGAAATTGTATATTTCTTGAATAATTGCAAAGAAACTAATTGTATCTGCATTCACTTCGGCTGCATCGTTAATGATTACATTTAGAGTATGAACAGCACATCCACGTAAAATGCTCGAGGATTTTTGTTTAAAAGCATATTTTGGAGTCCATATTTTTTCCCTTTCGTATTTGCCCCATTTTCATATCCTTGACCTCGCATGTCTTCAATGGGAATGTTCCATTTTTCCAGTTGTTCCATTATTATTACACATAAACCACGTCCTGTGGAATCTGATATATCTACAAAACCTACAAAGTTTTCCCTGATCTTGACAATTCCATTGTCACCGGAAAAAAAAGCGAATAATAATGATCATTTGTTCTGTTTTACTTGCATCAGGTGTGCAGTCTAAAATTATGGAATAATATTTAGATTTTCGAATTTATAATAAAATTGTATCCCTGATTGCGTTACTTAAAGTTTCCAATATTTAATTTTGATTGTCTTTACTCAAATAGTGTACTCTATTGTTTCGTGGTAGCCCTTTCAACATGATTTTCCATAACGGGATCAAACTTCGCAAACAGTTCGACTAATTTTAAAAAATTGCCATTATTCCTTTCATATAATTTATCAAATGATCCGCGAAAAGCTAAATTTTGGCTACCAAGGAATTTTATAATTTCAATCAAGCGTTCTAAAGCACTCGTCCAATGTTTCTTTTCCATTGAGTCTGGCAATCAATAGTAGTTTTGTTTTTTAAATTTTTATCAACTTCCTTCCATTTTAAGAATTCTTTCATGTGAGTTAAACTAGTCTCATGTCTATGCAAAGTTGTACTTACATTTCTCCAATCGTTATAACCTTCTAAAGACTACTTGATTCGTAGGTGCGAAAGGTTTGCTACAAAAGCAAAAAACAGAATTTAAATTTTCGGAATAAATGAGGCATGTTCTTGGCACGAGCTCACCGTTTTCCATTTTTCTATTATAATACGTGTTGCCAAATATGTATCTCTGAAATATAATATATTTTTCTGTTGAACAGGCCCCATTTCAATTAAAACAACTCGTAATTTTTCATCAGTATTTCCTCATTCACCTGGATCTTCTAAATTTAAAGAGACTAACAATGTGTTAGTTTCATGGTCAACTACAACTAAATCTTCTCCTAACTGTTTTTCACTTAAATCATGGGTCTTGTTATCTTGTTCAATAGTTGAACTAGTACTTTCATGAAAACTGGATGATGAGCACTGTTCTTCAACTCTGATTTCTGATGTATCGAATTGGTTACAATATGCATCAGAATATTTTAATATTTTAACAAATTTATTAAGAGCCCCAGTTTGTTTCTTAACATCTGCTTCTTTCGCAGTATGACGCTTGCGATTTTATACACCGGATAACTTTTTTTTTTAATTTTTGATTCCATTTCTATTTTATATCCACAAGAAATTATTACACAACACGACACAGAGACGAAATAATAGTCCACACTGCGCTACTATCAGTAGCCTACTCAGATGCGTACCATATGACTGGTTAACTAGCAACAAATGTTTTGTACGAAAATTCGTTTCTGCATATAAAAACCGTTCACCATTTCACTTTAGATAGACTGCAGTAGACACAACATTCTGCAGGCAAGCATTTAGCCTGCTCTCGCTGCAAAATTGTAAACAGCCGGCTGATCAAAGAGGCGGCAATATACAATTTTTTAAAACTTTTATTCGGTGTATCCGGCCTTATTTATTTTAATATTGATCATTCTAAGAATTTTTTGTTTTCATGATAAAAATTTTGTTTCTTAAAAATGAACTTATGAACGGTGCCCCAGCGGCGGCGCCCCCTTGGTAGCGGCGCCCGCATTCACCGCATGCTCTGCATGCCCGCTTCCGCCGGTCCTGCCATTGATATTACATTGAAATATATGATGGATACGAAGTGTAGAGGAGTGATGTATTTTATCCATATTAACGGCGACGTGGTCAAACAGTAGGCGCTGTGGGTTCTAATTTCACTATGTTGTGGATGCTTTTGGGATTGTCTTTAGCTGATAGATGATTTTCAGTTCCCAGTGAGAGTTTGCCAGTCTGCTTTTTCAAGACTGGGGGCTTGTAAATGTACTGTATTCATTTCTAGAACACATAAACTGGATTATCTAACTTAATTCGAAGTCCATTGGTCTTTTTTCACGTGTTGTGGATGGTATACAGAAGTACAATCGACTACGGAGCTATATTTCTTTGCTTTAAATAGAGTTGCATGTCTTAGGCTACCGTTGCACAGAGCCGCTCCAAACAAAATACATCACTCAGCTCAACGCCAAATCACGTTTGGACTGGTATCTTGCATGCTAACACACACACACACACACACACACACACACACACACACACACACACACACACACACACACACACACACACACACACACACACACACACACACACACACACACACACACACACACACACACACACACACACACACACACACACACACACACACACACACACACACACACACACACACACACACACACACACACACACACACACACACACACAGAATTTGGAGAACGAATTGGTGACAGTTGTACATCATATTCCAGTATCACTTTAGTTTATACAATGCCAGTTATTGATTGAACTAACCTTGGCGATGATCAAAGTAGATACTAGTCGTCAATCATTTTCCAAACGTTAGGGCTAAAGACTGCCTTCCACTCCCTTTGGTGAATAAAAATACTTCCAGAATTTTAAATGTTTTTTATTATTACTTTGCAAGTAAATGTTACAAGAAAATGAGCGGTTTTGTGAATTTTAGTCACACACAATAGTTCACTATAACTAAAAAGATTTGATTCATTCTCCATTTGTTAGAGCAGAAACTGCCATGCACAGTTACTGCACAAGTACACAATGAAGTTTTCGATGCATAAATACACATCCTTTAGTAAATTATGGATAATTTAGAAAAGAATTTTCAATTCTGATTGTTTACTTTTCGATTAATTATGACGAGGAACAAACCTAAGAGAAACATGTATAAATTTAAAATAATTATTCATAATTAGTTTGGTGTTTATTTATTTATTTATTTACTGGATCATTTCTTAGGTAAAATTTCTTTGGCAAAGGAACCTTCGGAATAGATGTATTTTTGCAAATATGTTTAAAACATTCGTTTTGTCTTTCTTTCCGTACTTAAATTTTTAAGGTACGTTCTAAGGTACATGGATTTTATTGAAATTCAATTCTTTAAAATTTGAAGATTTGTCTAGCTATTCTGATTTTTGTCACATACGGAAAAATTGCTGTGGGGGAGAGTTAGACAATAGAAAATTATATTTCTAAAGGATGTAAACCTAAAACTGGTCAAAGTTTATTAAAACGCTTATAACTTTAGATTCAGTAATTTATAAAACCAGTGATTGACAGACCTTAAATTAGCTGCCAAATATCTGTTAATGGGTGTCATTTTAATGTCGAGAAATATAAAGTTATGCATTTTGGGATAAACAGATTACTAGCTGTGTATCACAATGATGGCATTGTACTCCAGGAAATAGATGAAGCTAAAGATTTAGGGGTGGTGGTGGTGGTGGTAGATAGAGAGTTAAAGTTTAGATGACATATTGCTAAGGTAGCACATAAGATTCCTTGGCTAGTGAATAACACATTGACAAGTAGAGATAAGGAAGTTGTAATTCCTCTTTATAAGGCTTTGATATGCCCACATCTGGATTACTGTGCTCGAGTACTTGGGTTTCTTGGGGATGTGGAATGTGCCCTATGAGGATAGATTGAAGGTGTGTGGATTACAGAAGTTGGCTGATAGAGAAAAAGAGGGGATATGATAGAAATATTTAATTTGCTAAAATAATTTTATAGGATAGATGCAGGGGAAATGTTTCAGCATTTGGCTAGAGAGACCAGAATAAGAGATCATCTCTGGAAGTTGAACAAAAGTGTGGTCAGTAGGGGTGTGAGGAATAGTTTTTTTGCTGGAGAGTTGTGAATGAGTGGAATGGATTGCCAGGGTCAGTTGTGAAGGCTTTTTCTGGTGATGGGTTCAAGGAGAGGTATGATAGATTGTGTGGATAGATTGGGTCTCCCGCGATGAGTCTTTGGATTCCATGGGGGTGCTCGTATTATAATAATAATAATAATAATAATAATAATAATAATAATAATAATAATAATAATAATAATAATTCTACTGGAGACAATGGAAATATCGAAAATCTAAAATTCATCTCTGAAATAATTTTGAATAAGCAATCATAAAAGTCTGCTGTGTGGTTAGTTCCTGCATAGTTGCAGAAATAGTATTTTCTTTCTTAGCAATAGGCTGCTGGAAGAAAGACAGTCTAAGTTCGTTTCTAGTCGTTAAACTGGACATTTTGTTCAGCAAGCTTGATGCTATATATCACTGGTACCAGCATGTTCCCCAGAAACTGAAAATTTTAACTCTGCAACCGAAGAAAATTTGATTGTATAACACACACTAATTCAGACCATAATATATGGTTATAGGGTTAGGTAACACTAGATGGTGGAAGTTATCTGCTATACGTTGGGTAACTTTCTGTAATAGGGATGGTTTTGGCTGCTAACTAATCTTCAAAAAAGTTAGAGCTGAACAGCCTTAACTATGCTCTTTGGGGAATGAAACACATGAGAAGATTTTTGTTTTTGTTGTTATGTTGTGTTGTGATAAGTTGTTTATTTATTTTACGAGTATACTTCAGTGCTGTAATTTCCGTTAAGCAATTCCTAGTTTCAGCAGGATCCAGGTATTGTTTCCCTCTCCATTATAATTTAATTTTTATTCAGTTATATCATTTAATTTGAAATGATAAAAATATTTCTTTCTGTTTTCATTATAACTGTTTTTTTTCAAATTATAATACTAATTCATTCCTGATCGATGAAATTTGATAAAATTTGTTTTCAGATGAATTTCAAAAGCATTGTGAATAAGATAGCAGTTAAGTAATAGACAAAAAAATTTAAAGGTCACTATATGCGGTTTACAGAGAAAAAAAATTAAAATTCACAATAGGCAATTTACAGGCACAAATATTATTAGAGGCAATAATTGCCACTGTTGTAGTTGAGGATTGCAGCATTGTGTGTGTGTAAATGGAGGTTAAGTATTGTAGGATGTGTAGAATGGAGTACTCTCCTGTAGTAAGTTCTTGGACTCCTTGGAGGTGTCATGTAATAATAATAATTTTTCCCCCATTTATATTAGTGTTATTCCAGTTTTTTATAAAACATGTAGCAGATTGAATTCTTATTCAATCTGCTACATGCTAGTTGAAATGAAAAGTCTTTGGCATTTTTTTTTGTTTATTTCAATATTTGAATCTTAGAAAGACTTCAGAATATGCAAATTAAACCTAAATTCTAAATACTATTTTATTCTATGCCCAACGGAGTAGATTAGGCCGTTTAGCCAACTTCTGAAGACTAAGAAGCACATCTTTACTTTTGACAATCAAAGAGATACCTAGTCCAATACAATGATTTTATTTTGCATCTAGGGAGGAGAGTAGGGCAGAAAGCTGGCTCCATCTGGTGGTCCTTAACCCTGATATGGTATATTATTGTCTAAAATAGTGTGAGTTCTGCGGTCGATTTTCTTGAGTTCATCATCATCATTATCATCATTGCCCATGGGTCCAATGTCAATTAGTATCCAATGCCTGTTTCCATTCTTTGCCACTTCTCTCTGTCCACCACCAGGTGACTCAAATCCTGCAAACCCTTTCAACACTACTCTTTCACATTATCTACACACTCTCGTATTGGGCGTCTTCTTCTATTTATACCGTCCATTGTACCAAGCATCAAGGTCTTTCTACTGTTATTTTCTTGAGTTGCAGGATTACAAACTAGACTGGGGCAAAAAATCTCTACTTGCCATGCCAGAGATCGACTAACTCTGGAACGCTACCTGTCGAAGGAACGCTTAGAAAGAGGGTCTCTGGTCTGGCGACTTGAATCGAACTTCCCGGTCTTTCTTCAGGTGGCCTAGGGCTATTAGATGCAAATGCTATTTCCATAGCCGTTTTATTATTCCTATTTATTTTATTTTTTTATTTTATTTTTTACTTTTTCTGGAATGTGATGTGGCACTCGCTTGTTGTTTAATATTACAATAAGGCAATGAACCACGTGAATTATCTTTGTCAGTCAAATGAGTGTATTCTTTAGCCAGTTTGCCTGTCTGTTTTGTAGGAGATATAAATTAATTCCATGAAGGAAACTACGCGATTAGTTCGTGTGAATGACACTAACTAATTCTATAATTTTTAAAGCTTTTATGATATTTTCCCCCAAAACCAGATTCGACCACTTCCAGCCGTCCGCATTAGTTCTTTCAACTGGACTATTACAGAGGCAATGGCAATTTCTTTCAAACCTGATATCTCTACTGTCTGTGATCAGTTTCCTTGATCCCAGAATGTCACATCAAATGACATTTATTTGGAGATATCTCTTATATACGGCAGGAACCCCCCGCTCCCTCGACGAACGACACATATTGGTGGTGAATAGATGGACTGATGTGAATGATGTTGAGCGATCTAGTCGGCTGAGAACTGCAACCCTTTTCGACAACCTTGCTGTAGTGAATGTATTTGTGATTTTAAACTTCTTCCAATGTTCCAATAATGAAAATAATTTTAAACCAAAATATCTACAGGCATTGTAGTTAGTAGATTAGTACAGTATTTAGCTACTGATTATTCTTTGTCATAAGCTCACAAATTAATATTGTTGTTCAAGGTACAGTATGTGCAAACGAACAGAGCAGAATATAGTGCGAGTTTGGTACTCGTACATACGAATAACAGATCGTCAATAGTTTTTATTTCATTTTTTAAAATTATTTAACATTCTTTATCAGTAGAGATAGCCATAAGATTTTTGGATAGGCAGTATATGATGGCTTGATTGATTTTTATGAAATTATATAACGTAGAACTAAAATTCGATCGAAAAATCATATTTTTAAAAAATCCAAACTGGAATTTTGGCTTTTCATTTTAATTACAAAATAATTGGAATTTTTATTATCATTTTATTTCTAGTTAATAATGTGACGCTACCTTTTATGAGGATAGTTCACTGGTTCTTGGATCTTATTCTTAGCAATATGTCATCCCAAGTAATGATATGGTAACTATGTCGGTTCGACTGTCAACTTTGAGAAAATTCTGATCTCAAAGCAATTCAGTGCATTAAATAGACAAACACAAAACCTTGCTCTCATGATAGATTAACAACTACAGTATGATTAGGAACTGTAATTAATTTATCTTGACTGAGCCTTGTCGAATGAGTGCATGACGTAGAATATTTAAAATTGAATTAGCATCCATACTAAAAATGTGTTAATAAAGAACAGAAATTTTCGATTACTTCAAACATAGCCATAAGACATTTTCATTTCTCTAATTTTATTCATTAATGACACGAAAATATTTTATATTGTGCATCAGATGAGAGAGAGAGAGAGAGAGAGAGAGAGAGAGAGAGAGAGAGAGAGAGAGAGAGAGAGAGAGAGAGAGAGAGAGAGAGAGAGAGAGAGAGAGAGAGAATAAAA
This sequence comes from Typopeltis vanoorti, assembly GCF_054136105.1. Lineage (NCBI taxonomy): Eukaryota > Metazoa > Arthropoda > Arachnida > Uropygi > Thelyphonidae > Typopeltis > Typopeltis vanoorti. Next base: position 57,123,178 of record NC_143565.1, read on the forward strand.
TAATAATAAAATAATAATTGAACTTTGTGATTGTGATTTATTTCTCAGAAACAAACCACTTAAAGGAAACGGATGCGTGTCACGTTTCTGTTATCTTCTCCCAGGAAATTTTCGCCCAACATCCCCAGAGAAGATTCCTAGTCATAATCACATTTATTTCCTAGAATTCCTAGGGTCTAATGACCTTGCACTGCAGACCAAAAACAGGGTAGAAACGTAATTATTTAGTGGAGTAGATGATCGTTAAATGGATGTAAACAAAAGCCGTTTTTCTTTACCTCCCTATATTTAATTCTCGACTGTTTCACGTGGTAATGTTTTAAAGCTAAACTCTTATGTTTGTTCTCAAGAAACGTATTTTGACTTTCATTAACTTGGAAAGAAGCTGAAATGTAAGCGGTGGCTTTGTCTGAAGATTTTTCTTGTATCTGTTCAAGGCAAGTAAGCAGCACTTAGAATGAACGCCAGCAGTTTCTTTTCTGTTCATGAAGACAGGAAAAACCTGTCGGATATCCTTCCGACAGCTGCGATGATTGCGTCTTATACCAACTCTGTGATTACAGAAAACAAAAGTCTAATGTACTTTGCAGCATTCTGTGTTATTCTGATCATTATCTTCGGAGTCTGCGGAAATCTACTGACAATAATTGCATTAGCCCGTTGCCAAAGACTTCGAAGTGCTACTTCTGCATTCATCGTCAGTCTATGCGTGGCAGACTTATTATTTTGCATAATCAATCTACCTTTTAGTGCTTCTCGGTTTATTCACCAACGATGGGTTCACGGAGAAACTCTTTGTGTTCTTTTCCCATTTCTTCGATATGTTAATGTCGGTGTGTCATTATTGTCTATCACTGCTATTACTGTGAACAGGTACGTTCTTATTACCAATCATCCATTGTACGAGAAAGTCTATCAACGTCGCTATGTCGTTACTATGATTAGCTTTATATGGGTCTTTTCAACAGCTATGGTCTTTCCGACATTGGTCGGTAAATGGGGAAGATTTGGTTATGATCCGAGTATCCTCAATTGTTCTATCTTGGAAGTGAAAGGAAGATCAGCAAAAGCATTTCTTTTCATAGTTGGATTTCTTATCCCTTGCGTCACAATCGTGATCTGTTATGCTAGAATATTTTGGGTTTTACGAAGCAGCGGAAGTAGAGTTCGTAAGCACAGTGCCTCTGAAATGAAGGATCAGGGAAAAGAAAAGACTGTCCGGGAAAGAAGAGAGTGGAAAATTACAAGAATGGTACTGGTTATCTTCTGTTCTTTCGTCATTTGTTATCTACCAATCACCATAGTAAAGGTAAGAACGTCAATACCTCTAAAAGTGAGGTTCTTAAAGATATAAGAATCATAATGCATAAATATGCAAGTAAATAGAAAGAATTTATCTAGAACATAAAGTCGGATCTTGATGGAGCTGACAGAGTGACGGTAATATCTAGGAAATTATATGCGGAAGAATTCTCGGAAAGAGCTGGCTTTAACTTTAATCATCACCCTCAATCCTTCCTGCTCTGACTTTTAATTTCTTAAGAGTGTCATGCTTTTGACCCTGAAGTTTTGGAAACTGGGGGATAGTTCTGTCTCCTCTTTTATCATCATCACCCACGATTATGTGCATTTCTAGAGCGTAGTAGACGAAAGACGATGTTAGTAATCTTAACTAGTAATTTATTGCGCCAAATATCGACTAATTCTGGAGATTAATCGAAAAAAAAAAGAAGTTAATCTGAAGCCTTTAGCGTTCATTCTAAGCATCCTTCACTTAACAAGTTATTTTCAATTCACATGTTTATGTGTATACAATTATTTAATCTGATTATACTGTGATGCATATTTAATCATTTTCCATTTACACTTATTCATCTCACATGAATAAGTGTACGAGTTAAATATCAAACGCTGTTCTTATTCATGTAAGGTATTTGACTTTGATTCATCAGCTGTCTTGCTGAATTAGCCGCTTGAACACGCATGAAGTGATTTGATTTTGTTCCTAACAAAAAGCAGAAGAGCAATAAGAAATTTCCCTCTCATCTATAACAGTTGCTGTGAATGCATAGAAATGCTCTATTTATTTATTAATTTTTTTAGTTATGATGAGGTATATGCATAACACTCAGTAGAGGATGACAAGTCAGGCTCATTACTCTAACTAAATATTCATAAATTAAGGGTTTACTGTTGTACAACTAATTTACTATTGCTACAGTGCATGATTAAAATGTCATTATGTTTCGAAAAGTTGAGTGGTGTAATTATATACCTGTTAATAAATATTTATTCTTAACTTGTTCTTTGACAGGTTGCAGATAAGAAGGTGCGCTATCCTGTACTTCATATTATTAGCTATCTGCTGATCTACCTGAGTGCCTGCATCAACCCGGTTATCTATGGAGTGACTAACCACCAGTACCGACAGGCTTACAAAATGGCGTTGTTCTGTCGCACTGTTCGCACGCTCTCTTCAAGTACCAGTCATACAAATTGTCCGGAAAGCTCCGGTATACATAAAGTTGTTATTTTTACCCCCTTGCATTCCAATAGTGATAAAGATTCTGTATTTGAAGAACTTTAGGAAAATTTGGTTGCTTCTTTAGAATGTCCCGAAGATTTCGTGTTGTAAACTGTTAGGAGAAATCTACAGTTACAAATTTTATTCTAATGAACCAATCAACTGAATCATTTACATTATTTTCAGTCGTAGAGAAAAAGGCTGAAATATAAAAGACTTTTAGATTTAAGGATTTGCATTGTTGTTTTTCTTCCTGTATGTTTCGAAGACATTGTATTACTTCGGTGTGGAGTGTACCCATTCATGATTAACATATTGCTCTTTGTTATATAATGTAAATTACGACAGAATGTCTTGTTTGATCAATGTGCAAAGCATTCCGAATATATACCGAATAAAAATAAATTTTTATTTTAATAATAGAGAACCCTTTGATGTATATGTGTAATACAAAAACGTGCTATAAAAGTACTTTTTTATAAGACCCCCAGATTTTCTTATCTGGCGGTCTTAATAAGAAAATGGGAGTGGGAGCTAAGCTTGAAGAAACACATCGGAACTCCAGACCATATGACATCATCATATGTCATATGATGACTTTCATTTGAAAGTCTGACCTGACTTTGATTCCTGTCACTGTTTTCAAGAAAGCGTTATTAGAAAATTTCAACTCATGTGAGCTATCTGGACTTGTATGGAATTTGCAGAGTTTTTCCCCCTGAAATTTCGGGATTATTCATTCAACAAAACAGACAAATGGATCAACGAATATGCTCAATCTACAAGCAGTGTTGTTTCAGTGGGCATAAGGCTGACAATCCCTTACCCTGCTAAATTATGGTTGTGAAGTAGGTCTACTTAAATATGTAGGCCCCTGATAGACCTAGAAGAACCAAAAAAGAAGACCACTTAATTCCTAGTGATCAAGCAATTTCAAGAAATATACGAACAGCTATATCTTACTTAAGTACATTGTATTACTGATATATTTGGTGTCATTCACAGTGTTTTCTGCTAATAAAAAAAGGACCAAACATTATGTGTATTACATTGCTTAAACATTTCTTGTTTTATCAATGCATTTTCCTGCAGACTAATTTACTTATTCGGCGATAAAGAGAGGCCAAAACACCAAAGAAGGAAAATTTCAAAATATTAGACCGATGCATTTAATACCATTTAGCTCCGACGGAAATGTATTTGCACAGAGGCATATTTGTAAGGAAACAGTAGTGCACACATGAAAAATCTGCTCTTTTGATATGAGTTTATCTTACACTGCATGCCACACAAAGAAATTGGTGGATGTTTATTTTTAAATGTAGTCACATTTGTGACACACTTAAGCTTATAAGTATCCTACAGTTCCAGTTTTAATTTTTTACTACTTGAACCATTGCTCGTGCTACTCACAACGTTCTGTGTCCTGTCTTCACCTGACTTGGAACAGTAGACTAGCATTTTCGACAGAGCTATATGTCGGTTTTAATTCGAACAGTAAAATTTCTCTTAATCGCAACGCAACATTTTCCACTTCACTAATCTTTTATATATATATATATATATATTATATCTGCCATCATCTTCCTAAGTAGATGCCGTATAATACTAGTGTCTCTTTTGTATGTACTCATACAGATCGCGTTAATATTAATAATGTTCATTGTTTATTCTGCGGCAGATAGTTTCCCAGTGAAATGAGCACATGTATTAAGAAGCAGGATTACTTCCTAGTTATCTTATTACTTTGTAATGTTTGAAGAATTCATATGAGAGAGAGAGAGAGAGAGAGAGAGAGAGAGAGAGAGAGAGAGAGAGAGAGAGAGAGAGAGAGACTATTTATAACAGTCATATGAAACAATGCGAGTATTTCGCAACTTATCAACTTGCATATTCATTTTAAATGTGGTTATGATAACAAGTAATTTGCTGTTTTATGCCACTTCTGTTACATTGCAGTATCATGTTCATACCTCACAAAGATGAATTATTAAATAAATATATTAATTTGTTGTTTTGAGCAGTTATTTAATATTTCTTAAACATTTAGAATTGAAAGTCAGCCTTATAAAATAGATGAATTCTTATGAATTTTGACTTTAAAAAGAACATTTATTTCCTTCTTTCATTAAGTTAAGGGGATAATAAATCCCTCATTATTTTAAAGCTGGATCCGAAACTTGGAGATCCAAATCTAAGAGTTTCATGCCGAAGAACTATCGGCGAATCCGAGCATAAGTCAACACCTGGTAGTACAACACTAGGGCAACTCGGAGCAAAGGTGGAGCAAGATCCCTCAGTATCCTTAATATTTTCTCATAATGTAAAGCGCAGTTCCTAGGAGATGTATTGCTGTTTTACATTATGAGGAGAGGTCACTACCCAGATCGGTTTCTACCTTTATTGAGGTCTCATCAGTGAGTAGGCAGACCTGGATAATGCTAAGATTTAAGTGAAACGAACTTACATACTCTTACTATACGAATTGCCAGAAAGGTGAACTCATATATTATTACTACGATAAAGAGCCAGGAGGTTATTTTTTTTTTTCATATGAGAGAGATAATGAGAGATAATGAGGGATTTATTATCCCCTTAACTTAATGTATGCCGCCGGGAAAAAAATAGCCTCTTGGCTCTTTATCGTAGTAATAATATATGGGTACACCTTTCTGGCAATTCGTATAGTAAGGGTATGTAAGTTCGTTTCACTTAAACCTTGGTATTATCCAGGTCTACCTACTCACTGATGAGACCCCAATGAGGGTTGAAACAGGTACGGGCGGAGGGGGGTTGGCCTTGAGAGTCTCCGATCGGCGGTAGGTTTTTTGACTGTCTCTGAGTGGTGCCACAGCTGAGATTATGGCTGTGCTTGGTGGTGGTGGGATGAGCCTGCCTCTGGGTAGAGCCAATGCTGAGAAGTTCTTCTCAGTGATGGGGTGAGCCTGTCACTGTGTGGAACAACACTGAGATAGGCGATCTTTCGGGATCGTCTAATTTTTAGAACCCCCTTCACCTATAAAAAGGGTTGAAACCGGTGCGGAGTTGGCTTTGAGAGGCTCCGCTTGGGGGTAGGTTTTTGCCTGTCTCTGAGGGGGGGGCCACTGCTGAGATTATTGCTATGCTTGGTGGTGGGGTGAGCCTGCCACTAGGTAGAGCCAATGCTGAGAAGTTCTCGGTTATGGGGTGAGCCTATCACTGAATGGAATAATGCTGAGTTGAGTGATCTTTCGGGATCGTCTTATTTTTAGAGCCCGCTTCACTTACACAAAGGTCGAAACCAGTCTAGGTAGTGAGCTCTCATAATGTAAAACAGTAATACATCTCCTAGGAACTGCGTTTTACATTATGAGAAAATATTAAGGATAGTGAGGGATCTTGTTCCACCTTTGCTTTGAGTTGCCTTATTGAATTATGCTCGGACTCGCCGATAGTTCTTTGGCATGAAACTCTTAGATTTGGATCTCCAAGTTTCGGATCTGGCTTTAAAATAATGAGTGATTTATTATCCCCTTAACTTAATGTACGCCACTGGAAAAAAATAGCCTCTTGGGTCTTTATCAGCCTTCTTTCATTTTTATTTTTCTTTCTTTCTTCCTTTTTTTCCTCAAAACCTGATCATCTATAAATAACGAGATTGAGATAGAAAATAGAAGTAAAGATAGAAGAGATTGAGTGAACAGAAAATATGATTGCCAGTTATAAAAATATTTGATATGAATATTGACTCCTGGAGGGATTAAATATCCCATCGAATTCAGCAAAAGAGTAAAAATTCAGGTATGGCGGTAGTTACAAAATACGTGATTTCCATATTTTCCTCAACAATTTTTTATAATGTACAATGATAGTTCTGCAGTAATGCTTTTGTATTCATAATGCAAGAAATAGTTTCATAAGATTCAATTCTAGTCACCGACTGTTAAGAACTTTTTCTGGACATTTTCCAGCTGATTCTGAAGTTAATGTCAAAGTTAAAGCTTCCCCACTTCCTCAAATTCTTCTTTTTTAAACAAACTTTCTTTTTTAACTTAGCAATTCAATAAGAATCAACAGTAGAATTCACAGTTTTTCAGACAATAATATACCAGTTACAGTTTAGGAATTCGCGACTGACTCATGTAGCTTCCATATGCTTACCTCGAAGTCATAAAAATCATCTGTAGGCATGAATTCAATAACGACATAAACTTGAAGATGAAGTTGGCCACTTAGTAATTTCCACCAAAGGATTAAGGAGTTCCTCATGCTTTCACTGGAGATTAAAAAGGATTAAAGGATTAAATTAATTACTGGTAATTGATTTATTTATGTTCCTAGTATCTAACGATGCCCTGGCAGCAAAAGAATGAATAAAAGTATTTAAGTATCTGGCTGTACACTGATTTAAGTTTCAGAAATCAATAATTTTTCTGTATACCAACCTTCTATCTTATCTCTTATTTCCCTCAGAACAACAAACAACGAGCATCCTCATTCTATGTTTGTGATTTGTGATATGTCTGTAGACTGGAGGCGCTCTTTCTGGTGTGCATATTCTGCAGAATGAAAGACCTCAAATTCCCCTTGGAACATAAATAAATGAATTAATTAATTTAATCTTTTAACCCATTTTAATCTTTAGTGAAAGCATGAGGAACTCCTTAGTTATTTGTTTGAAATTACTAAGCAGCCAACTTCATCTTCAAGTTTATGTCGTTATCGAATTCATGCCTACAGATGATTTTATGACTACGAGGTAAGCATACGGAAGCCACATGAGTCAGTTGCGAATTCCTAAACTGTAACTGGTATATTATTGTCTGAAAAACTGTGAATTCTACTGTCGATTTCTTATTGAGTTGCTAAGTTAAGAAAGAAAGTTTGTTTAAAAAATGCGAATTTCAGGAAGAATTGGGAAAGTTCTGACAATAACTTCAGAATCAGCTGAAAAAATTCCCAGAAAAAGTTCTTAACAGTCACCGACAAGAATCGAAACTTATGAACCTTTTTCTAAAGAAGATTTTCATTATGAATCCAAAACGTTATTGCAGAACTATCATTGTACATTATAAAAATTGTTGGAAAAAATAGGGAAACTTTGCCATTGCCCGTTGAGACTGTCAACTCGCAAACGAATCGAACTCAGATCTTTCCACTCAAAGGGAGTCGTTTCCATTGAATTAATCGTGAAGGCTTCGTATTCCGATCTACATTGTATAATCATTTTTCGTTCATATTTGAAACTGGTCTTATTTCATGATCTCTATAAGGAACAAGTTTGCTTTCATATATTTGAAAGAGTGCATGTATTTATGAGCGCATTTATAGTGAAGTGAAGTCGACATCACATTTTGGAAAGACTCAAGTTTGATTTCTGTCGATAACTCATTCTTCAAATAAACGCAAGTTAACCAGCATGATATCGTAGGGTTTTCTCCTGATCTTTGGCTTTGCAATTCGCAAAAAGCAGAATTTTTAGTAATGCAGCAGAATCATTAATATGCCAATAATTCAGAGTGTGAAGACTCAGTCCTTTTAAGGAGAATATACTGGATAGACCATTTTATATCCATAACTTCTCTTTGTCAAGACTGTATTAGAAAAACTATTTGGATGTATTGAATTCTGAGAACCAGTGACCAGTGACAAAACCGTGGTATTACAATGTATGAAGCCAAGGAATTACATAATAAATGGCTGTAGTTACGCACATTGCTTGAGACGTGGTTTAGAGTTAATTGACATAAGCTAGGTTTGCTACCACATTTAGCTACCAATGAATCATGCGATTTGAAGCGCTGTTAAAGTATCGTTATGAAAAGATGGAAATGTGATGAAGCAAAGAGACCCGAGAAAGAGTAATGGACATAAATTGATGGAAAAGGATGGTCGACTGACTGATACATAATTTTTTAACCTTATTGAACATCTTTAAGAAGATTCATGACGTCGATAATTACTAAAACTAAATTCGTTTTCGGTGTGGGAACATAACACAAATCCTTTTATCGGCATTTATTAGAAAGTCATCCTACAAAGGAGAGCGGTTTGTGTCATTGTAGTCAAAGGCGGGCTAAAGATATCTCGAGGTTGTGAAGCGCTTAGATGTCCATGCGATTTTTGCAACACAGTCCAGGTTCTGTGTTCATTGTATTTGGTTGTTATATACTACGAGTGTAGGCTGAAAAGTTCTCTGCCTAAAAATAAAAAAAAACAAAAAAAACGAATTTATAATTTCAAAATTATTTTTATTTATCAACATAATCTCCTTTAATACATTTATTCCAGCGATGCTCCAGCGCCATTATCCCGTCCCTGTAGTGGTTCTCAGTAAGATCTGCAAAATACCTCTCTACAGCTGCAATGACCTCTTGATTCGAAGAAAAACGCTGACCAGCGAGGAAGAGTTTTAGTTTTGGGAAGAGATAGAAGTCAGAGGGAGCCAAATCTGGGGAACAGGGTGGATGTTCTAACAATTCATAATGCAGATCCCTTAATTTTCCCATTGCCTAAACACCTTTGTGGATAGGTGCATTGTCCTGATGAAAGATGATTTTTTTCTTCTGCAAACCGGGTCTTTTCTCACGAATTTTTTCGTCCAGTCTGGTTAAAAGATTCGAATAATATTCCATGGTTATTGTTTTACCCTTTTCAAGATAATTAATAAACAAAATGCCTTTTGCATTCCAAAACACTGATGCCATGACCTGGAAAGGTCATGACATCGGCAATGGAACCGACTTTGTCTTCTTTGGCGCTGAACAACTGGCTTCTGTCCACTGTTTTGACTGCTTTTTGGATTCTGGTGTGTTATGATGAATCTAAGTCTCATCTATAGTAATAAATCGACGCACAAAATCAGTTTTATTCTTGTTAAAACGCTTCAAGCTCTGTTCAGAGATTTTCATGCGAGTGCGTTTTTGATCTGCTGTGAGCAAACGCGGCACCCATCTTGTACAAAGCTATTTCATATGCAATTCTTGATGCAAAGTATATCCTACACGTTCTTTTGAAATGCTTATAGTCTTAGCAATTTCACGCAATTTGACTTGCCGGACATCCAATACCATATCGTGCACTTGATCAACTTTTTGTTACACGTTTTGGACGTCCTTCACGTGGATCATCTTCAAGGCTGGTACGGCCACGTTTAAACTCGGCAGCCCATTTCTTAATTGTCGAAAACGAAGGAGAAGAGTGCCCATAAACTTTTATGAACTTCTAATGAATTTCTTTTTGCGTTAAACCTTCTTTTACAAAGAATTTTATAACCACACGATACTCAATTTTATCAATTTCAAGGGATACACTTTTGCTTAAGACAGCTGTATAAAACAAACTACTTGATAGAATGACTTGCAATTTCACATGGATGCTTATGACAGATTTTCCAACTTAGAAAAAAAATCTTGCCGATTGTGTTGCCATCCATGGTCGAGGCCGAGGACTTTTTTAGACCACCCTCGTATTTCTACGCGTATTTCATTTTAGTTTCAGCAAGGTTCCTTGCAGTATTAAATAATATTAAATCTAAAGAGCTGTTAGATTTAACAGCTCTTTTTAACTGGATAATGTTCGTCTTGAAGGCTAAAAAAAATCATATTTAAAAGTATATGAATTAACTGTCACTTCAAGGTAGTTAATATCCATTTATGTGAGGCATATGTTTGTTACTTCCAACCCCCCCCCTCCGTTGTTGGAATCTTCTGCGTTACGTTTAACTGATTTTTTTTTGAGTGAGAAAATACTTATTTTCTCGAAAAAGGTAGAAAATTACTATATTTTTTGCCTTATAAGACGCGCCATTGTAATTGGACGCATTTCATTTTTCATGTCGAATTGTTTGAAAAAAAAAATTCTTCGCAGTATAAAAGGCACTAATTATGCATCAAGTTGTTCATGTAAATATTATTTTTTTATTTTAAAGTTTAATACATGTATTATCCGTTTATTAGATAAAAAACAATTATTCTTTAAAAATCATCGAATCATTAAAAATGTAACACATAATAAATAATATTATATTTCAAATTTTTATTCATCTTCATCTTCACTCTGAAAATTTTCTGAACTTGATTCTTCATCAGAAACTGAGTCATCGCTGTTTTGAAATAAGTAATCCTCCGTACCGTCAAGAGAATTACTAACATCACACTTTTGAAAAGATTTCATAATAATTTCGAGATTCACTTCATTCCATGAACTCTTGACCCACACGCACACCCGCGAAATTGTAGCCTTCTTTCTCCTACCTGTAGATGTTTCCTCAAAATTTGGAGATTGCATCCAAATTTTACCGTTTTTTTACTCATTGACCCATTTTTTCCCTCATAAATCCTTTAAATGGTTTGTTTATTGATACATGTGAAGATTGAAGAGTGGAGGTAAGTCCTCCTGGGATTGCAGCTAGTTCTGTGTTCATTTTGTGAAGTTCATTCTGATCAGCTTAGGTTTTTTGGCATCTAAACTGATCCCATACTAACAAAGCAGGTTTCTGACATAAACTGCCAGGACGTCCGGACCACACCTCATTTATCCATAATTTCATCTATTTCTCATCCTCCTTTGGGAAGTTTTTATTTTAAAAATAAAAAAAAAGTGGCAATTTTGTCCCATCCGCACTGCACGATAAAACAACAATATTTTTTTTTTAAAATATTGTTGTTTTATCATATAAAACAACAATAATTTTTTTAAATATTGTTGTTTTATCATATAAAACAACAATATCATATAAAATAATAATATTTATCATATAAAACAATATCATATCATATATCACATCATATAAAACAATATTTAAAATATTGTTTTATATATTTAAAAAAACAATAATATTTTTGTTACCTTCGGAGTCAACAGTCTTTTTCGAGGGCACATCAAGTCAGAGTCACTTCATCCATATTAGATATCTGTGAAAGTTCAAAATTGTCTTGTTTTCTAACATTTATGATTAATACGTGAAGCTCGATAATTTTATTTTCGAATTTGTCTGACATTTTTTGATAGTTTTGTTTTTGCACGCATGCGCAAATCATTTCTCTTCATAAATGAAAAGAACCATGATGGCGTCCCTGTGAAATCAATGATATTTTACTTAAGTATAAAGAGCTAATAAGCTTCATTTCGGCAATGAAAACATTACTTAAATTAAGAAAACTCTCTGATTCCAATCTTTGAGTTTCTTATTCGGTTTTAAAACTATGTGGGATTTAATATCCCCTTAATTTAAGTCAATGATATTTCTTTCTGTTGCGAATAATTTTGCTCGTTGAATAATCATTTTTGTAGATACGCAGCAAACCGATCTTCTTTGACCATTCATTATCTAAGTTTTTAATTCGTTTTCAATTTCTGGCCATTTTGCCGAAATGGCCAGAAATATCCCCTTATCGTAAAGCAATATTAGTACACTGCTCGGGTGTGTACCGTCACAGAAAAGCTGCTAATATCGCATTCAAATATCTGAAACAATGAATCATAGGTTTAGGTTGTGATAAATGTCACCGGGAGACAGTGCTTATACAAACAATATTATCTACACAAGTCAATATTCTCACCTTGGAATAACTTTTAATATCTCATCTTCCTTAGCATAATCATGTCACATACGGAGCTTCCTCTGCGTCCAAATACCTTGGATACTGAGAAAGCTGTACATGTGTATATTTTCACGCGTTCCATTTATTTCTGAACTACTGTATTATTACAATGTACAAATTCCAAACTTCCTTAAAACTCCAGAATCCATGCAGAAAAGAACAGTTAAGTTCATCAAGGTTCTTTTGTTCTCTGAATAATTCGCCATCTATCACACAGACTTTCAGTTTCTCCTACATCCATTTTCGACCAATCAACGACTCGAATAACTGGTTTAACCACAATACTCAAAAGATAATTTCTCGTCCTTTTTCATACACACACCAGTAGTAGTTGGCTGTAGTATTCAGAAAATGTTTCATTTTTATGTTTTCTAACAAGTATGGAAACCTATGTGAATCACACATAGGTGAATTTTACGTTTGTTTATTGAATTATGTAAATTACAATTGAAACGTGTCTGTATATTTTAGCAAAGATCCGAAATAGCAAATTTCGTCAAACAGCAAAACTGGTCTGTTAATTGTTATATAAACTAATGAAACTACCCCTTAAAATGTGTCATGTAATAGCAGAAAGCAATTAGAAGTACGTTTCATATTTCCACAAATTCAAAATTCTCTCCTACTTTCCATCTGTTCAATGTATTATATTAACCTTTCGCAGCCCGAGTAATAATTCCCTTAGGATAATATTGGTTCATATTTTGCTATGTATAGACAGTCTGCATTCTGTTAATCTATATACTAAATCTATATACTCGACATATGTTTAGTTACAATAGAACCATGGTTAATAAACTTCAAAGGTCTTGTTTCGAATAATGACTTAAGACTATTATTTTTTTTATTGTTCCTTGAAATTGTGCGGGTTATGTTTAATATGCCATCATCCATTCTGAATACTAAGAATATTCAAAGGATATCTGGAAGGTTATTTAAGATTCGTGTAAAACGTTTCTTATATTTTAAATATCCTTCAAAATTTTCAATTTTTATTCATAACAAATCACAAATTTTCAATTTTTATTCATAACAAATCACAAATTTTAAATTCATTTCACTTATTTAAACATTCAAAAATATGAAAATAAATATGAATATGATATATAAATGAATTAGCGAAGGTGGGGAAAAACATTTTTATGTAAGCGAATGTCCAACTAATATCTTAAGTTCCCTCATCATACAAGAAGCTGTTCAAGTTTACATATTCTTAGTTTTATTCATATCGATATTGGATTTCTTTTTGTGCTTCCAAAGTTGCTTTATTCCAGTGAAATCTTAGAATATGCTGTAATGATAGGAGAAATACCATCCACAGAACAGGATCATATTTAGTTTTGTCGAACTGAATTACTGCTGAAACAACTAAGACCGCGAGTTAACATATGACAGCCGGCCTGGTTTGCCAATGGTTAATATATCAGCTTTCCAGCCAAAGGATGCAGATTCGAATCACGCCGTGTACATGGATGTTTGTGATTGTCTGTGAAAATACTAGTGGTGATGGTGGGCGGTAGATGGCGGTGGTGTAGATGATGATGATGATGGTCGGCGCGGTTAGTTGTAGCTGGTGGATTAAATGATGGAGACGGGGAATTGTTGAGTAGCTGACCTCCCTCGATGAGCCTTGGACTCCTTGGAGGTGTCACATAATATTAATATGAGACTGGATGACTCACTTTCTCCTCTCCTCTCTTAACATCTCCTCTCTGTCACCTGGAAACACCCAGATTCGAATCTCATCAAAGAAATGAGGAAGGTTTTTTAGGTGCTTTTCAACTAAACGTGAATTATCTGCTATCATAAAAGAAGCCGGAAAAAAAAATAGTGCCACAACAAAATCAGGGATAATGCATACAATTTACAGATAACTAGCTGAGGTAACTTGTAGCTAAATATGGGAAAAATTCCACATATATCATCAATAACATTTTCAAACGTTTATCTATCAAGTTTATTTCTCTTCAAACTCGATCACTTACTCACGGTATTTATATTACAAAGAAAGTAAAGTACTTTTTTTTTCAATATAAAAAAGTTCCAAGAAAAAAAAAATTCTGCAGTCGTGAACTTCAAACACGAACTAAAAGTAACCAGTTATTTTGATTTTTTTTAGCGAATAGTAATCTTCCACGAGGAAAGTGATCATCAATTTAAAGTTTGCTTTAATCTAAATGAGTTCTTAAGTGTTCAAAGAAACCTCATTCACTGAAATTTAGTGAATGAGATTCACTGAAACCTCATTCCCTAAATAACACTTCTCCAGTGAACGTTGAAGCTGGCAATATTGACATTATAGATATGAGATATGCTATATTATCTGCGAACTCTTGTTAACGCAGAGCAATTTCTGCTTGCCTAGTAAAGAGTATCCAAACAGATCCGAATCAGTCCTCCAAGTAGCGGAAATTCTAAAATATATTATATTATAATAAGCGATGGCATTCTAATCTTAATAGTTTTACATCTTGTTGTTATAGTAGTTGAGTATTGAGGCAACTTGTTGAATGTCGTGGCTGTTTAAAAAAATATCTAGAAATCACACTCTAGAAAGACTTGTTTTCTTTATTAATTCAAACTTTTAATCGCTTTATCTTAGGGACAACTTTCGCAACGATGAATTCATGTCCGCTGTTAATGGAAATGTTTGATTTTCTCAATCAGGAAGCATTCAGTGGTTCTATTGAAGGAAATGAATTTGCTCAGAATTTGAAAATCATTTCTTGTAAATTATCACAGGATACATTATATATAGAAGAAATAATAGTTCAATATATAATATTAGATCAATAAAATTATATTTTAAACTGTTTTGCCCCAATTAATAAGATTTGATCTTAATTCCTCTCCTTCTGTCATTGTTACGTTCATAATGGGGTAGGGTAGACTCAAATCTTATAAAAAGGCTGCTTTAAGGGGACTGAAAAGACTTTTCAGCAATGAAAACATTTTTCAGTTATCCAGGGAGGTTAAGACTTGGTTGAAAAATCAGTTTTGATGACATTGCCTACTAAAAATTAATTTTTCAGTTTTGGAGAGATCCTCTGTAACTCAGTCTGCAGACTGAATTACTGATACCATTTTTGTCTGTTCGAATTTCCTATAGGATGTAAAGAATTTAATAAGCTTATATCAAGAAAAGGTAAGTTAATCATTCTTATACAACGTGGCAGGACATTTCCTACAGAAAAAGAAAACATGATTTCTATTTTGCAGGATAATATAGGCTAGCCATAGAGGGGAACTGTTGTGGTTTGAAATTACAGCCGAAACAATAAGGCTATGAGGCCGATGTGCTATGTTTGTTAAATGAGTATATTCTTCTGGCTGGTTTGCCTGTTTTGTTGGAAGAAAAATTTGAATTACTTTCGGTGAGAAAGAAACCCTGCTAGGTTAACTTACCTTCAGTTAAAAGTTCTTATAAAACTTCTTATAAAACTTCTTTGTTTACTTATCCCATGCCAACTAAGCTGTGGAGGCTCGCTCTTAGAGAGAGAGAGAGAGAGAGAGAGAGGCACGGAAGACTATGTTAGATACAATCAATTGTTAATGGTTAATGGTTTATGCATATGTACTGAGAATACCACGAAAGTCTGCATGTATTCACAACATCTGATTGTGACAGAAATGGATGTTCCAAAGAACTGAAGAGGATTTTAGACTTAGGAATATGAGCCTAAGCGCTCTGTAATTCCACTCTCCAAATCAAAGGTAGTATGTGATTTGCACAGCATTATTATTATTATTATTATTATTATTATTTTTTTTTTTATTATTATACAGGTATCTCCATGGAGTCAGAAGACAGACTCATAACGGGAGAGCCACTGTTCACACAATACCTATCACACTCTCTCCTTAAACTCATTCACTGACGAAGCACTCACAACCATCTCTGGCAGCCCATTTCATCCATTCAGCAATTTCCTCGTTCTATGGAAATTGCCCTTCAACTGGTTTACAGGTACAGATTTTACAGATTCTGATTTAAAGAATTTATGCTAAATTTCTTATGATATTAGATTAGAATTCTGAATGAGTCTTCTTGCCAGTCCAATTTCTGTAAGAAAGATCATTGGCTAACGACATTAGTAAACAAAATCCTAAGGTTACTGTCTGTAATTAATGTGCATATAATAATCAGGAACTGGAAAAAAGACAATAAAAACATACTCTAATTTGTTATTAATACGTATTTGCTTTAATACAAAGACATGCTCAAGCATAATTCTAAGTGCTGCCGGTAATCACCTATAGTAGACGCCAATACAATGAAAACGTCTACATGTAATAACTGACGATGACACATAAATATCCAAAAGAAATAGGATACAATCCTTATCTGGATTTCATTGCATAAAATAAATAAAATGAACAAATAATAATTAGTTTTATACTATCGCGCACTATTCAATCAATTGAAATATTTCCATATTTATTTTCAACTCAGAATCTAATTAGAATATCATAATGTACCGTTTCCATTTTTATACAAAGAACGATAGATAAAGATTAATATTTAAAATATAACTAAAATAAAAATTATAATGCTATTTCTCATCATTATATGATTTTAACGTAAATTTTCTCCCCCTTCACCCGCTGGAAACCTGTAGTCTGTTTAAGTACCATGGGAGGGATAAGGATTAGATAATCCAGGAATCCTGCTCAAGAAAGATTTAACTTTTTCAAGTAGTCACTTCAAGACTGTTGGAGGCCAGCCCGAAGACTGATGGGCAGCAAATCTCTTCTCTTAGCCATCACTGACAGCTGGCTCAAGGCTATTAGTGATGTTCGCAGCCATCCAGGGGGGGGGGGAGGGTAGATTTACCTTAAAATTAATATGATAAGAAATACGATTTTGATTTTAGTTTTATTTTATATGAAGTAATTCCAACTAAACTCTGGATTTAAAGCCACACGAAGCGATACATTTCAGCATACCAGAAAATTGTCATTCGACTGTAATCATTAATGTTAAATTTTACATCCATTACATTTTATTAAATTGGCGTTAGTTCTGCACATCAGGCACTAGCTTTTAACCAATAATTAGCAGCAAAATTTACTAAAAGGAAAAGAAAAAAACTAAATTATAATCTGGAACTTCTTGATACCATTACTTTATCCCGACGATACTGGAACAGTTCAATATAGGCACGTCTGTACTCTTTGCTCATCACCACATAGATGACAGGATTAATACAGTTGGTGAAGTACACGCCTAAGTAGCTTAGAATATTTAACGCAGGAAGATCGCTTTCTTTCTTTAAGATCTTGACAAATGCTACAGGAAAGTAACAAAGAACAAACGTTAAAAATATTATTGTTATAACTTGGAGAATCTTTAAGTCTTTCTTTGTCTTGTGGCTACTTGAAGGAATGCAACATCTGAAACAAGACTTTTGAGTGTTGTCATCTTGTTCGGCTCGATTTTCGTTGAGACGCTTTTCTGCTTTTCTTATTACCCAATAAATACGGGAATAACAGAAGATAAAGATGAGTGAGGGTAGGCCAAATGCCGTAATGTACAGAAATGTTTTAGGAGAACGTCCCTTTACAGGGAGGATGCTGCAGGTGCCAACTAGAGGATCGTATCCAAATTTACCCCACACTTGAACCAGAGGGGGTAGGAGCAACGCCAGAGAAAGCAACCAGATGAAAATAATCATGGCAGCGATTGTTCCGAGTTGGTACATTTTACGATAGCGAAACGGATGGACGATGAGTACATACCTGTTTATGGTGATGGCGATGACACTAAAGAGGGACACGGTTCCGTTGGAATACCGAAACAATGGAAACAACACGCACAGTGTTTCTCCATGTTTCCATCCCCGTTCAAGAAAGGTGACGGCCGATAGAGGTAAGGAGAAGGCGCAGAATATGAAGTCTGCAACGCATAGGTTAATTATTAACGCTGTGGTGGCGTTTCTTAAGCGAATACTCTTCGTAAGAGCTAAGATAGAGATAAAATTTCCAGGTATTCCAATAACAGCAAAGGCGATACAACACACAGCACCAAAGTCCAAAAGCACGGGGGGATAGTCGCTAAACAGAGTTACGGAGGCATTCAGAGTTTTCACTGCCACAGCTGTCGTATTTTCACAAGCAGTCCAGTTAGTCATCGCGATCACACATTAGGTCGTTTTAAAGCAGACACGACAATAAAACATAACAACGGAACCCAGTTTTGAACTTATCATCTTTCTTAATTACAACAGTTTCTGATGACGTAAAATTTTCGTCTAACTTCCTTTAGAAACGGAAAATTAGCTCACTTCTCTGCAGCCAATTTCCTGAAATGAAAAGTGCTGTGTATTATCACAAAAATTCTGTGAACGAGAATGTTTGTGATAATTGTTAGAAGTGAAAGTAGTCGCCAATCTCTTCAACCACTGTTTTTTTTTTTTTAAATCTTCGTTCTAGAAAGTTTATGTTTTGAATGCTTATCATTCTTCTAGATATTTCACAGTTTAAATTTTCCCACTTCTAAAAAGTTCTTAGTTACACATTTTTATAATTTTATATTGTATTAGAATTTATAAAGTAATTGTATTTAGAATACTTAGGGAAATTCATATTTGGAACATTCTTACAACTACGAAGTTCTTTAATTTCTTCTCATATGATAACTTTTGCAATTTGCTCAGATATATCACGAATCAAAACCAAACAAAACCGATTATAAATGATATACATTTTTATAATGCTGCGTGTGAAAGAAGTTCCAACAAGAGACAGTATTATTATTGTTATTCGTGACACCTCCAAGGAGTTCGAGGACTCATCGCAGGAGGACACCTATTGTACAACTCTCCGTCTCCACCACTACACCGAACCTCTACCACCAAGCAACAACATCAGCGCCATCTACTTCCCACCACCACAGCTAGTATATTAATAAATTGTCGATTTGATTTGTAAACAGAAAATAATGGAAATATTTGATGCTATATTTTTTTGTAAAACAAATATTAAAAACATCAGTAGAATATAACAAACCAATATTTATGTTTCATCGACTTAGAAAGGCATTTAATAGGTTTAGATAAAAGCATGTTTTGAAAGAAATAGTATCAATAACTATATTTCTGAAAAATATCGAATAGATGAAAAAAATGAATATGCAATATGCATTTTTTTTCATATTCAATATTCATCTAATATAAAATATCACATAAAATATTCGATATTCATCTAACATAAAATATCACAATGCAAATAGGCAGATTTCTATAAGAATAAAAGAATCAGAAGAGTCGATACTCTTAAATCCATTAAGAAGCAGAAATTAAGCCGTCGGGTGTTTCGTAGACCGTAAAGTATTACTAGCTAGAAATGAAGATGTCCAGCAAAGGCAATTATTATTTAAATTATAACAGATCGGCAGAGAGATAGATAGATAGATAGATAGATAGATAGAGAGAGAGAGAGAGAGAGAGAGAGAGAGAGAGAGAGAGAGAGAGAGAGAGAGAGAGAGAGAGAGAAAGAAACAATGATAATTGCAAGAGAACTAATAAGATACAAATTAGAACAAAGCAGGAGAATAATTAGAACAGAAAATGGAACTTAAACAGAGAAATGAAAATATATCGACGGCAGAAGTGAAACAGCAATTACCGAACGTTAACGTAACATCAGATTTTTTAAATTCGACAATGTGGAAAAATAAAAATAAAGATAAAACGAAACAAAAGCAAGCAACAACACTAAGTAAATCAGTCCGACTAATATTAACCTATGCATATGAAACACGAATATAAACAGCTAAAATACAACATGTTAAACGAAAACGTTAAGAAAAATAAAAAAATAAAATTTGATATAATAAAAAATGACAAGATTTATGAAGAATAAACAATAAAAAGAGATCAGAATGGAATGAGCATGTTACTGAAAAAGGAACGAAGAGAATGATGAAATTAACAAGAAATCTTTTTTTTTTAATTTTTTTAAAATATTTTTTTAAGATTTTAAGGGTTTTATGCTTTGGTTTTAACATTTATTATTTTTGAAGATTCCTTTTAAGAAAATGATATCTTTTTCTCGCTTTAAGTTTATTGTGCTTATAACACTTGAGCCATCTATCATTCCCATAAACAGTCAGAGCTAGAAACAGTTTCACTCTCGTTAGCCTTTAAAATTGAATATTAATTTATTTATGTTTTGTAACATCAATAATTATACACAATAATATCTACACTATCATGTGTTTGGAATCGAAAGATAAATCATTAAATGAAGATATTGTAATCAGTAGGGTTTTCCGTTTTTATATTTTAGGATTTTTTTTAAATTTTTAATTTTGAAGCATTTACGTTATGAATTCTTAATGTGAAATAATCGAAATTTTCCATGACAGCGTTTTGAAATTTACTAGTGTATTAAAATAACTTGGCTATAATAAATAATTAAATCTTCTGACACCTTTTTATTTCAAAAAAACGAGTAGGCGTCACTCTTTCAGCCTAACGCTTGAAAAATCAGTAGGGTTAACAGCAGTTGGCATATCTGTGGATGGTAGACGAAAGGAAATCTTCCTAAATTTAACTAATATTTATCTGTAGGTACATGTGTAAGTTCTACTGTAAATATTACTTATTTGCTTGGTTAAAACATGAAAAATCGTACTCTCTCTCTCTCTCTCTCTCTCTCTCTCTCTCTCTCTCTCTCTCTCTCTCAACATGATAGCTATTCACTTTAAAATATCACCGGATTGTTCGAACCTCACTTTGTGATATTCTTTCTGTTTTCTTTCTTTCTTCTGCTTGGCTTAGATTTATTATAACACCAATTGGTGGTGAAGCCCAAATACTAGACACGAAAGTTTTTTTATACTGACTTCAGTTGCTCTAATATCGAATGGCATCACTATACAAGAATGCTATTACTATTTGCACATTTTATGACTTCCTTTACTCATTTTCATTCTTGTTTCTTCTTCTTCTTGTGACGGAAAGCGATAACATGCAATTGTTTATCTTTCTAGACATATCAGTAATTCTGTATCAGTGTGCAAAATGATCTGACGCTGCTAAAGAAAATGTACGATAACCTGAAATATGTACATGAGCAAAAGATTTTAGTTCAAACACTAACCGACAGTTATTTATCTAGAAGAAATCTATCTTTTATTTTAGGCTGATGTATAATTAACATTTATTGCGATTCAATCATACATAGATACAAGAATACGAAGTTTACATACGAAATTTCGTCTTTCTCTTCTTAGGATAGAATTCCTGTGTTCAGTTATGCTCCCCCCCACCCCTCCCCCAATTAGAGTAGGTTAGAACTGATATCATTATTATTTATGATCGCCCAAGCAAATAAGATATTGAGATTGCAATAAACTCTATATTTATTATGCGTGTCCTAAGGCAGATTTTACAGTTTAGTGAGGAGATAAAATCTCGATCTTCCGGAAGGAAAAGCCCCTTCCATCTGCGTATGACTCATCATAAGATGAAAAGCTCTTGGAATGGTTCATCACATTCTAGATGAGATTCAAATTCGGGTCTTTACAACAAACTTTATTTTAGGGTTTCTAACTGTGTTACTAAACTAAAAGAAAGATAATATTAATGCTAGCTAGAAACTTTTTGATATTCAGCTTGCTTTAAAGTAGCAAACTATTACTTTATCTTCAGTAATCTGTCTTTGGAATTCAGTCACTTCTACTATATAGAAATTATAGTAGAAGTGACTGTAGTATCTTTTACTTTATACTAAATACACGATGTGCTGAAAAGATGTGATAATCACTACGAAGGAATTGAGGTAGAGCCATGTGACTTACACATTATTTTACATATTGCCCGCCTGGTTGGCCGAGTGGTTAGTGTATCCGCTCTCCAGTCAAAGGGCTGTGGATTTCGAATCCCGCCCTGGGCATGGATGTTTGTGATTGTGAAAATACTAGTGGTGGTCGGCGGTGGATGGCGTAGATGATGAAGGTAGTCGCGGTTGGTGGAGTAGTGGACACGGAGTGTTGTGGAGTAGGTGGCCTCCCTCGATGAGTCTTTGGACTCCTTGGAGGTGTTACATAATAATAATATTCCCCTCAAAGTGTTATGCACCTGTTACAACGCTGCTGCATTATTTGTAGTCCTCTGAGAAAAAAGTCTTTCCCCTGTTGCACAAACCAGTCATTTTTATTCTTGATGTTTATCAAAACTTTTCGGCTCATAAAGTAGAAGCTATTCTTCTATGAAGTAGAAAAATGTAGAAGAAGAGTATTTGGTAAGTAGAAGAAGTATACTTAGTATCTATAGAAAATATTAAATATATATTTTCTACTTTATACGATATTTAAAGGGCATACAGCTACGAAGTGGCTGATGCCCTTTTCCTAATACGGTTGTTGCATTTAGAAGAAACATTTCAGACTAACGTAGTACTTAGAATAATTGTGGATATGTTTTTGGTATAGCACAGATGGGTGAATCAGACGTGTGTCTGTAGTCACCCTCTACATTCCCTCTCTTGATAATTAACAATTCAATAATTTAGGAGCTCAATTGAGCTACAACCTCCCAGACAGTCATTCAGCTGTAATCATGTACTGGCGTTCACGTGATGCTGCTAGCACGCACTTTCCCAACAATGCAACAAACGAAAGAACAGCTTTAAATACAACTACAACGTTTCCATGCTAATTATGTACAGAGATTCTCCATGTTGTTCATAGTCTTTTAACCTTCAGTGTTTAGTGTTTTTTCTTTTTTTCTTTCTTTTATAATGTCACCTGATGAAGGCTGTTACAGGCCGAAACTAGTCGTGTTTTTATATTAAAACCTTTTTACTTAAATCTAAGTTCTAGTCATTCAATTCTTCATATATATATATATATACAGAGTAGTGTAGATTTCGTTCATGGAGTCATATAAAAATTGAGGCGTCTGCTATGAACATATATATAATCCAGCTATTACTATGAAAGCTAAAATATAAATTAAAAGGACAATATTCCATTTTTTTAAAATAAGTTCGTATCTTCTATTAGTAAAATATCGCGGCTACTTGTCTAGAACCGGAAGCGAGATCATTGATTGTAATTGATTTACTTCACAGTTTAAATGAACGCTGTATTTGTTCACATATGATCTATGGATTTCAAATGAAATATTTTATACTTTTCATTCCAACGCGAGACTATTACACTAGAAGGAATTTAAAATCAGTTATACAAAAAACATTTACTTGTTGTAATTAAGGGAACATTAAAATCTTTGTCTGCGATTCATGCAAAATGGCGATTTAAGCCAATGATTACTGGAATAAAAACTTTGCGCTTAAATCGTTGTTCCCATTTGTTTTTAAGTCGACCTAATTTCCACTTCCCAAGTAACTGGGTTTAGGATTTTACGAGCTGAGTGCTTGTGCGAGTGTATCTAGCAGTATTTCCTGAACTAAATCTACAGCTAATATTTTTTTAAATTTTTTTCTTAAAATGATTAAATAAGAAAAAAATAATGAAAATATTCATTTCATTCTACAACAAACATATATTTACGTCATTGACGAAAAATTATATTTTGATAGATGGTTATTTTTATTTAGTCATTTATTTTTAATGTGCATCCCACCCAGGAACAATATGTACATAATTACAGTTGGTAAGCTTAGCGTGCTACTCATATGGTAAACTGGAACCTTATTTTAGAGATATTTTAGAGATAATATGATTTCTTCTGCCACTCATGATGACAGTGTTTTTATTTCTTGGCTGGTAATTTTGTTGAAATCAACGAATATGAATGACGACAATACAGGAAAAAAACCTCACATTTTCCCCACTTCTTTTTACTATTACGAATATTTTGAAGCTAAATGTTTTTTAAAGAGATTGTAAAATTCTTGCGAACTTTCTTGATTAACAGTGCAGTAGGTTACTGAAAAAAAAAGTTGTCCAGAGTGTCGTCACCTGCAAAAGTAAAGTAGTCATGAAGATATTTGATGTACAGTAAGAAGAAAGTTGGCAAAAGTAGTGTGCGAAAGTTGGTGGAAAAGTTAGAAAGTGAAAATCCCACTCTCACACACTCTAGGTGTGGTAATGCACTTCCAGTTTCTTGTGTGGAAGACGTTCTGATATCAATAAAAGAACATTACACAGAAGTTGAAGATTTTATTTCCAAAGTTATATAAAAACACTTTTCTTTTATAGAATTAACATATTATTGCAAAATATAGCTAATTAAAATGCAAATAAGTAAGCCTATTCAAAATTATGCACTTATGTGAATTAAATATAATTACAGCTTAATGAGTAATGACTGTGGGATGAAATATATTGCATATTTTAATAAGCCAATAAATATGTTCGCAATGATAACAGGGAAAAATGCAAAGGTAATATAATATTTACAAGTATATTTCTTTCCAAACTGTTTGTCAGTCATAAGTTACCATTTCGACCACGTATTTACTTATGGATGGATTTCATGATCGAAGAACTGGTGCTTGTAGATAAATGTTTACAAAAATGCTAGAAATTAATATCAAACTGAATTCGATACATAACAGAGTCTATAAATATTCTTATTCTTCTTTTCAGAAATGACAAGAAAAGTATTACAGCTACCGTGAAGTATTTTTACTCCAGCAAAATCTTCCCAGCACAACTAAGGACTCAAGGAAATCCCAAACAGCAACTAAAGACACTCCAAGCCAGATCCCAATGTAGCCACCGATGTAACCCAGAACTTCAACTGGCTGGAGAAAAATAACGAAAACATATAAATAACGTCTACACTGGGAAAAATCATATACCATAAATATTAAGATATATTATTTAGAAGCTTAGCATATTTTCTCAACTCTATTTCGAAGTAGAAGCTACGAATTTACAGCATTAAATACAGCTTCATTTTTGTTTACTTCTGATTATCAATTAATGAACTGATAAGAGTTCGGTTACCTTACTGATAAATAAAATTAAAGTGTGGCGTTACAAATACTAACCAACAGTAGAAGAAAACATGCAAATTAGATTTTGAAGACAGAGCTTTAGACGCGTGATTGATTTAAGTTTTTAGTACGGGATCACCTGAATGATCCCTTATTAAAGGCAGACTGAAAAAAGGGATTTTTTAGCCTTCGCTTCCTTTGTAACAAAGCACGCTCGGTTATCAAACATGATATTTGCTGCAATCATCCTAAATCTACCAACAGTCGAAAATAAAGGGATGAAGGAGTAGTTTTATTCAAACCTGAACAACTAATTTAAAGTGCATTGTGGAATTATGGATCGAAGTAACTGCTTGTGCGCGTCAAGTTTTGTTGTAAATTTGTTGTGACGACCACAAAAATGTATGAAATATTATTGTAGCATCTCATCTCAGTCGAAACAAAGCTGGCAGGTACAGTCAAATGTCAAGCATAAGCGGTTGCTTTCACATGGTGTGTCTGGTGAATCACAGATTTCTTCTTCACTGTAACCATCCACCAGGTCTTCTATAAAATTTTTCTCCAACGCCTTTGAGAAGCAGTTTTTCGAATGCTGAAAAATACCCTTAACGGACACATTCTTAAAATATAACGGATATACAACTGAATGCCACAACATAGTTGCTGTAAATGTTTCCAAAGATCTACGAAAGATACATTTAAACAACTGAAGGCTCTTTGCCCTACAGTAAGATGCAAAGACGACAATGCAAACTAACATACTGTTCCGCTAACCTCTCCCAGTTCCTCTAATCTCTAAAATTCCGCATGAATATTTTTGATCAGCTCCCTCATAAGATTTTTTTTGTCTCGCATACAGAAAAATGTTGGCAGAGAATCTATCGTGACAGTTGAGTCAGACATGGGAGAATGGACACACCGTGTTATATTCATTCTCCCTTGTCTGACTTTATGCTATCTATATGCCATGAAAAATTTTAACTTCAGTAAAGTTTTTGACAAGTGCATCACAAAAGGTTGTTATAGAAGTCGAAAGATTAGAGATTGAATTATAAGCTACTAGCTTCGAGAAAGATGGCTGACTAACAAGGATCAAAAAGTGATGTAAAGTAAAAGTGAGTCTGCAAGATTTAAGGTGACAGTGATGTACCTTAAGGATCAGTATTAGTCAATTGTTATTAAATATTTGCATTATTGACATTTGTAAGAATTTGAAAGGAAACATACGATACTTGGTGCAAAGTTAGGAAGAGTATCTAGAATGCAGTGACATGTAGTACTTGTCATGTAGCACCAAGTAAACATACGATACTTGGTGCAAAGTTAGGAAGAGTATCTAGAATGCAGTGACATGTAGTACTTGTCACTACATAATACTTTGAATAGGTTTTAATTTTGGGCATGTGAAAATGATTATCAGTTCAGTGTTATAAATGCATTGTTATGTACTTTGGTATGATGATATATCCAATGGCATACTGTATTAGGGAAATTATGAAAAAAGAAGCTGATCATGTTAGGGATCTTTAAGTTTTAGTACAAAGGAAGTTGAAGCTAGGATTGTTAATCCAACTCACAGAGCAATGCTGAAACGAATATTGACATGTAAAGATAAAGAAGAAGCAATTTGTCTCGTTACAAGGGCTTGATATGACCTCATTTGGAGTGGCTATACGTCTCGTCTCCTGGTTTCCGTGGTGATGCCGATACAATGAGAGAGAGAGAGAGAGAGAGAGAGAGAGAGAGAGAGAGAGAGAGAGAGAGAGAGAGAGAGAAAGAGAGAGAGAGAGAGAGAGAACAAATTATGTGGGCTGCAGGCACCAGCAAACAGAGAAAGAGGGGGGGGGGTAACATTATAGAAACTTATAAACGTATGAAAGCATCATACAACAAACTAGTAGATGGAATTTTTCATTTTATGGGGAAATAGTGATCGGACGGGTGCCAATGAAAGTTGAGAATGAATGAGAAAGCGAGTGAGAGCTAGATTTTTCCCCCTCATAGAGCGATCTGTGAATGGAATAGAATGCCTTTTGAGGTGCTGAGTGCAAGTAGTGTGGATGAATTCGAAAAAAAGTAGAACAGATGACGTGGCCTCCCTCGATGAGTCCCGACTCTTTGGAAGGTTCTTGTAATAATAATAATGATGATGATGATGATGATAATAATAATAATAATAATAATAATAATAATAATTTGTCATTTTTACTGCACTATCTTTTGAGAATTAAATATACGCAAAAAAGTATAGTTGCTCCAGTAGTTAAATGCATAATAGCCACACATGGTTACTGTAGATATAAGTAGTGATATAGTTTTAGTATTTGACTTACATAAAAACTTTAAATAGAAAAATAACCTCTACGATTGCATTTTCCGTATTGAGAGAAGTACTTCGACACAACGAAACTGTATTTCAAACTATTTAGAAAATCACGAACACTTATATCGTGTAGCTATATTCACGTGTCCGCGCGATTAGCCTAGTGGCTATGCGCAACATACTCAAAAAATTTGAAACAGCGTCAGCACTTAAAGTAAACCTGCACAACGACGATCATCGCATGGGAGGAAAAACCCATGCGATGTTCGTCGGCAGGCCAACCATGCCGAACGACATAAAAATACACGAAAACGTACCACTTCTGGGGATCATCATAGGGGAACAAATCCAACACAACACACAGTGGGAGCTTGCACATAAACAAATAACCAAGAAAATTACACAGATGAGACACAGACAACTCTCACTAAGAAGTAAAGCTAAAATTTGCAATCAATACTTACTGTCCAGGATATGGTACCTCATAAACAACATTAACTACAACGGTAAAGAAGTAGACAGAATACACAGAGAGTGCACAAAATTCATCTGGGGATCCAATTACGAACCCATCAGAAGATCCACAATATTCCATTCCACGACATTGAGGCGGGAGGACTTGGCTTAATAAACGTACACCTAAAATCTCTAAGTGCGAGAGCAACAATCACAGAGAGTGCTTACACAGAGAAAAAAGCGTGGAGCGTATACATTATATATTATGCAGAAAATAATGCCAGACAAAGTAATATGTTCCCTTCCGCATTCGAGTGGCAAAACACTAAGAATGTTTCACGAGATTGCGGAAGGTTACAATTTTATTAATAACTACATAGGAATAAACGAATTCTTGAAGATGAGACCTAAAGCAGCACACATCAAACTCACGCGCGCAGTTATACCACCACCACCACAACACCGGGAGATTGAAAGAGGGACATTAAGATTATCAAACACACTTAAAAAGCTTCCAGTCTGCCCATAAACCCAAAATTAAAAACATTTTTCTACAAAATACACAACGCTTTTTTGCCCACCAAAATATGGTGTACAGCGAAAGGAATTCCCCTTCAAGGCCCTGCAAGATGTCATTTCTGCCCCCAAACAGAAACACTTTACCAATTAATGCTGTACTGCCCCCACACTTCCCAAACATGGAACACTTAAAAAATTCATACCACACAATAATCTTTCACAGAACACACACTATACTGGTTAAACGAGGGTAACATAAACACTACAACAGCAATCATCATCATCATCATCATCATCACAACCATGTACTCAATTTGGACATACAGATGCGACAAAATTTACGGAAGGGAAACAGGCCCAGACATACTCAGAAAACTCAACAACCAATTAAAAGAAATCATCACGGACACTATAAACAGAAACAAAATAACAAAACACCAATGGCGGCAAATTGGTCTCATCTCAGAATTTGAAGTAAACACACAGATAATAGAAATAAAGGACCCACCTTAAATGCAAAACTTAAAACATAACCATACACGACATTTTTGTAGAACGCTAAGGGATAAAATAAACAAACACAAGCGAACGAAAAGCATCCGTGTACATTTTATATTAAGCTGTGTAACCACTTGTACATTGATTGCTTTATACTATAATTGGTTGTAGTTTTGTGCATAATAATGATCAATTATAGAGGTTGTAGATTAGTTTTATGTATCAAAAATGTTAATGACAGTCTACATAGTGGAAGAGTTTGGTGACATTTTATTGATCCGCTGGATAACCTCAACTCTCGGCCAAAATGTAACCCTCTCCTTTTATGTTGAAGCAAACACTACATATGTATATAGAGAGTTGCAATCCAAAAGTGATAATAATGAAGCAATAAATCATGTAATGATATACTGCAAAAACATGTTTTAAAGAAATTATATGTAAAGTAATTATATGTATATGTATAAATATGATATATGTAAATAGCACTTAAAAGTTTACGATAAGTTCATAATGTATGAACCAAACCTTTATATTTTAAAACAAACATTACACGGGTTTATTAGAGAAGAGTTTATGTAAGGTGTTTCCTAACACGACATAAAAATGTAGCACAAACCCAAGAAGGAAGCGGTAATATACTACCAGCAAATACTTAAATGTAATTACATATAGAAACAAATAGGATTTATTCCTATTTGTTTATATAGTAATATATAAACAAATAGAAATAGTAATTTAAATGTTAATATAAGTGCTTAAGATAGAATGATATCAATACATTATGTATGATACACTGAAGAAAAAAAAAATGCTCAGATGAAGTATAAGGACTTTAGGAAACAGTAGGCACTGAGCAGATTATCATGTAAAAAAAGATTGTATAAACACAATTATATACACAATGTGAAACTATAAATAAATGCCAAAGAAAAATGCCAATTAGAACGAGCATACTATGCACAGAATGTATATAATTGTAAATAGATGTATATATATTTATTCATATTCGGATTGTACATAGATGCTTTGTTGTTAATAAAATATAACCTAGTGGCTATGCGCTTCACAACCATATGCCTGGGGAAGGAGTGTCTTTAGTTTGATTCCCGTCGACGACGTGAGGAGCTCAAGGATCTTCCTCAGCCAAATTAGCCGGTCTTGGGCGTGGACAGCAGGGTTTTTCCCCAGTTTATCTGGAGTTCTTCATCCCCCAAACCGGTCCCGTGAACACACAGTCTACAGTCATAGGATACCTCCAGGAATAAGGAGTAACCGACCTATTTCGTAGGATTTCGGTTCCGAATGCCTACACGGTCAAAAATGTAGATCTGCGCGTGAGCGTAAATTAGAAAATTAGGATATTCACGTGCTGCCATCTGCCGACCTTAGAATTTATGAGCATAGAGCACTGTACTGCCGTGATTTCTGAACTTCATATAATTATGTCTCGTTAATATCACAATTTTCACAAATAATCAGAATGAGTATAAAAAATTTAATTAAATAAATAAATAGGCTTAAACTTTATAGAAATTGGGTATTAAAAAGCAATCAACAGAGAACGTGTTATAGGAAACAACCGCTAAATTGCACAGGAATTTTCAGTTATTTGTTGGACAACTAAATTTCAATCGAACTCAATATAATCTTCTTCTTCTTCTTCTTCTTCTTCTTATTATTATTATTACCAGTGACCTCCAGGGAATAAGGGAATCTTCGAGGGAGGTCCATATCAACCATACCATCTGTCCTACGTTTTCTTGAATTCATTCACACTACATGCACTCACCACCTCCAAGGGCAATCCATCCCATTGATGGAATGCTCTGTGACAGAAAAATGTTGCTATCACCGCTTTTTTGACTGCATTCATTTTCAATTTTCATTTAACACCTCTCCCCATTCTCCATAAAATTAAAAATTCCATCCACTGGTATAATTTATGATGCTTTTTAAGTTGGTAAGTCTCAATCCTATCATTCCTCCTTCTCCCGTTTGCTAGTGCTTGCAGTCACATATTCTCAATCTGTCATAATCTACATTCCATAGGCCTCATGTCATTTTCGACATTCTTCTTCGCTCTCTCTCTCTCTCTCTCTTTCTCTCTCTCCTGCATCTGTGATTAAAGAGAAAAAAATGAATCTGTTATCATCTCCAAGAGCTGAATTCTCTTATACTTCCTTATTATTGCTCTGCTTAAATAATTTTGGGTTAGTCCACTATATATATATGTATCTATAAATACACTACTGTATTTATAGATACATATTTTTTATATTTTTAAATTAAATGTTTAACTGCACCAATTATGAACACGTAACAAATGATTTATATTTAACTATGTTGTAATCAGTAATGGAGCAGCACTATATTTAGAGAAAATTAAATTGCGCGCGCGCACACACACACACACCTGAATAATGTTTGGGCCATCGTTTGGCCTTAGTTATCTTTCTCACCCTTCTAGCCATACTTATTTGATGCTCGCCACCAGTTGTCGATAATACGAATCAGGCATTTTGGATCCTTCTTCCTTCAAAACGATGCAAGCACTCCGAAGCATTGTTGGGTGCACTGATCTGCTTCACACGATGTTCTAGAAGTGTCTGTTGGGCTAAAAGTGGGAATCTGTTTTTTTCCATATCGTTTCTTCAATGTCCTTTTCTTCAAAGCATGCCTCCAGAGAATCTACGTGCAATATAATGTAGCGCATGGTCGTAAAAAGTGTAGAACAGCTTACGGAACAGAACAATGCTGAAAGAGACATTGGTCCAAAAGATCTGATTCGTATTATCAACAACTGGAGGAGAGTAACTAATAAATCTGTCGAGAATAGGAAATGCCGAAAGAGACATTGGTCTCTTCAATAAACTGCCACAAAGTAGCAATTGTTAAATTATTCAAAAGTGTTGCATTCCGTCTTTGTTCATCCTTCCGGTCATTTCATCTAAAACTGGTTTGGACATTTCAGTTGTAGTCACTTTAATTGTTTTGAAGTTTTAGCTTGCATCGTCACAACTTCTTTCACTTGGGATGATGCCCACACGAACATAAGGCGTTCCTGGGGTTTTCCATCCTTAAAAAAAGTATGCAGGGTGATTGTCTCTCCACATCAAAAACTCACAATGCCTACAGATCATCATTCAAGATAACTTTTCACTTTGACGGGAAGAAATATCATGTAGCCAATTATATACTGGAAGAAGTACAGTGAAATTTAAGGGATATGTTGTAACAGCTGCGAATATTACCCAGAGGATTAATGCCATACTGAGCAGAACGCCAATTTGTTGGGAAAAGAAAGATAATTAGGCCTGTGTGTAAAACACTCAGGTATAACTGGAATATTGTACGCTGATTTGGTCTTCTGATTATGTAGGGGGCAGGAGAAGTCATAGAAACCGATCAGATGTTTGTAACTAAGATTGAATGACGATGCTAAGTTTGTAGTTCTTAGAAGATTGGAGGAAGGAGAAGAAGAAAATACGTCATTGAGATTTGTAAGCTGTGTGAGAGAGAGGAGTTTATCAGGTAGATACAAAGCTGTTAAAAAAGTGATGGGTACGTAGAATAGAATGAAGTGCCAGAGTAGGTAATGGGTGCACCGAAGTTGAAGATGAGCTATGTTGGGTTTTGTGGTGTGTGGAATGGAAGGCCCTTTCACGGTGAGTTCGGTGACTTCACAAAAATTTGAAAATAATAGTACTACCATCACTGCTACTACTAAATATATTAGCATAATATAATTTATGAATATATCAATTGTCTATAATAAGAACTATATTACTTAAAATATTTAGTGTGCTGGATGAATTTGTTTTTTTTCAATTCATATATGGTAGTCTTTAATTTGGAGATTCTCAGATTTCGCCTTGAGGATTATTGCACATAACTAGATTACTAATTTTGCTAGTAAAAATTACGTTTTTTAAAATAAGAAATGGATTTTTTATTTCCTAAAACTTTAATATCATCAATCTGGGGAAATAACTTAAATGTATGCTCACTAAATTTCATTTGTTGACAGATATGGCGTTAACGAATTTATTTATTTAAGGCTAAAGAAGTAAAATGACTGCTACTTTTTGACAAAAGTGAAGTTTCTATATGCGATAATAAAAACGTGGCTAAGAGAGTTTTCAATCGGAAGCCGATAAAGCTTGCGATATATACACTACTATAACAATGAAACAGTACTCTCTAAAAGGGATCCACATGGCACCTTTCCTAATAGGATATTACAACGCGTATCTACTCACTGATGATGATCGATATCTATCCAAAACGGCAAACTTGACATTATACTACAAGAAAATGCAATATGTGGACACATTTCAGGGACTGCATGATACTTGATTTCATTTATTTTTCCTTTAGACACAGGATTTCAAGTTTGATCACAGAAAAGAACAAAAACACATTTAAATCTTCACAAAAGAATAATAAAAAATTACCTGGTATTGTGGCTTATATTCATACAGGAAGATGTTTGGATCAAGATAAAATGTGATCATGGAGCTGTCTGGTACTCTATGAAATAAATACAGAATTCAGTCATTAAAATAGTTCGAAGATAACACAAGGTATTTTTTTTAACTAATTCAGAAAATTTAACTAGAAAAAGTCTAAAACAATCATTTCCATTCAAGAACAGAAAGAGATCACTAAGCAACTCAAAAGTCAAAGTCTTAAACGTGAAAAACGAAAAATGAAAAGCGAAAAACGAAGACATTTCGTTTTTTCAGAAATGAGGGAAAAGATTATTAAATTTTTTCAAAAAGGAAAGACTATTCATTCTGAATAACACATTCAGAAAAATCACCTGGTACTTTTGCCATATCTTCCAGGCGGAAAGACTGATTCATATCAAGCTAGAGGAAACATACTGCAGATGAGATATTTTTGAGCGGGAACATTGCCGTTAATAAAAAAAAAAAAATGAAAGAAAATGGAGGCCCTGCAAGTACCATATTGGATGCATTTCAGTTTCCACTATGATACTTGAGAGGCTTCCCTCTCTATTTTGATTAAATTTTATTTTTTATTATTATTACAAGCCATTGTTACTGGCCAAAAATCTCATCTTCAATATATTATCTATAGTTTGATATGAATTAATCTTTCTGAATGGAAGATATGATAGAAGTGTCAGATAATTTTGAGAAATTCATACAGTTCTCAATTAGCAAGAATAATAATTTGCAAAATACTCACTTGGTGGCGCCATACTGGAACAAGTTTTCAGCAGTTTCATTCTGTTTAAAAATGTAATACAACATTGTGAATAAATGCGAGAGCTTTTATTAAGAAATTTTGAAAAACTTCACAGATAATTTCATTTCTTCTTAGTGGAGCACTTACACTGTAGTCAATCAGTTGATTCTTTTGCATCTTGGACTCGTACTTTACAAAGCTGGAAAAAATTGAAGGAATGCGTGATATTTGCCTGATGAATGTAATAAATTTCATACTAAATGTAGAATGTAAACGTGTGGTTTATAATTTATGTAATTCAAATTAATTTATTTATTAAGAGAAGATTAAGTAAAATCCTAGAAGAGAATATGTTGTTAATTATAGAGTATTAGATACCTCAACGGTAATTTATTCATATCACAGTGCAGTAAACAGACCAATGCGAAATTAACTGGTAATATATAAAACGCAGGTGCTGGCACGCAGCGAACAAAATATGATATTCCTCACGAAGTACAGTATATATAACACGAATTCTGGCTCACTCAAACGAGTAAATCCAAAATTTTATATAGAAATGTCAATTTATTGTTCAGTTCATAATTTAAATATTCCATTAAGACAGTTATTTTGATTCTTTAATGATTTCAGAAAAATATTTTCAAATATCGATTTTAGATTTATCTTCTGGAGAAGTGTAATGATGATATGATACACACGGACAAACTAAATCCAAATTAAAAAAAAGTTATAATGAATGATATTTCTTTATAGTTACCAAGTTGTATCCAAGATAAGTTCACTATAATAGCAATCTCTCTCTCTCTAAATCTTTTAGCATATATTGAAATAAATTGCAAAGCAAAACTTATTCAGAATGATGTCTAAAATGGATCAAGTGAAATTAAAAGCATATTAAAAAAAAAGAATTACCTAAGCAAAAAATATGATATTTAATAACTGATATTTAAGGATAAATAACCATAAATATCTAAAAAAATGATATGGTTTGTTTTAAATTTGTGAATTATGTTACTCCAGATCTTATAGTGATTTCTTAGCAGCCAGATTAAATACAAATAACACAGAAAGTTTTATAAATCATACTGTTTTTCATCGATTATATCCAGTAATGCATTTTTAGGTAATTATCCCTCCTATATACAACAATGTGGATAATTTGTGAGCAGAGTTCTGTTGGAAATTTAGAGAGCTGCCAGCTAAAATGTATAGATTTTATTTTATTTTAGTCGACAAAAGAAAAAAGTACATTGAATATGATTAACATGATTAACAAGCCCTTCGAAGTTGTAAAAACTTTTTAAAAAAATAATATATAATAAATGAATAACAATGAATATGATGATTTGAAAGAATGTGCATCAGGGAATAAATTTACGTTGATTGATGATGTAATTTTGATATGTAAATTCAGTTATTGAAAAATGTAAATATGCAATGAATAATAATCATTCCTCTACAAAAATTTACGATGATGAATTTCATAAGAAGACGTGATGTCAAATCTAATTGCATTTATGACAAAGAATATAAAAGAATACAAACTTAGCATTTCCAATTACAGATGATAATACTATTAATGAAAGATTTATTCATAATGTGATTCCGTCTTAAGCAAGTGTAAGATGTATTTTCACTAAAACTTACAATCAAATTAAGTTTGATAAACTCAGTAGTACTCTATTATATCAAAGTATGATATTAAAAGTATATATGAGTATAAAAATTACAATACATTAACAAGAAGGTGAATAATTCCTCACTCCTCCCCAACACTAATATGAAGATTAGTAATGATAAATTTTACTTAGAAGAAAGTACAAAAATGATAACGATATTTAATTATGGTGAGAAAGAAGAAGAAATATTGATAAAAGTGAGCAACGAAAAGCTGAGATATGCAATCGTATTTACAAACTGATGCAATTTAATTCATAATCAGAGGAAAATCATATTTTTAAAAAGCAGTTAAAAACTTTAAATCAATAAATCACTTGATATCCATTTGGCCACCTACGTGATAATTTGAAAAAGGGGTCCAATGGATCCACTCAAGGATTGGATTTTCACTGATTAATGTTGGATAATATACAAAATTAACAGATGAGAAACTTAGAAAATCCAGTTAATAATCATGTGACAGTTAAGAAAATATTTATTCATGTTATCATTCCCTTTCACTGGCTTAGTTGACCAAGTGTTGGAGTACCTGCTCTTCATTCCAAACCAAATATGCACTCACTCAAAATGGACTGGATCACCATGGGAGAAAAAGACTCACCTCCCTCAGTTAGAGGGAGTCCTCTTCAGTAATGAGAGAGATCGGAGTCATACCTCATGATTCCTTTAATGCAAGTACACATGAATTTGTTTTAATAAATAAATATACAATAATCAACTTTGAGAAATTCAATAGCACTCCGTTAGTACTCGATGGAACTCTCATACTTAAAATATCATAGGTTGACTGCGAAAATTAAAAATACATTTACGAGTTTAAAACTTGTGAACAAGAATTTAAGTTAGTAAGAGAAATCAGTATTTACATTTGGTGAAAAAGGCGAAAAAATATCTGTACAACTAACTACTCCATCCTATGGTTATCTAAAATATGATTACGATTGCAAATTTCTTTACGAAATTTGTAAACTTCGAAGTTTACAAATTGCTTACGAAGTTTACAAATTTCTCAATTTGCAAACTTTGGAACTAATGGGAATTCCATAATGAAAATGTATGTATAAAAATAAAACAATAAAATAAAAATGCGCTTGTATAGATGCAAAATCACAATTGATTGGATTGATGTAATTTTTATAATTATAACATTATTATAGCATCATCATTCGCTAATTATTGAGGTTAAGTTCCCTTAAGGAACGTATATTCACGAGTTTTCTTATATTTAAAGAGTAAAATATAAATAGTTAATATACTCCTACTGTACGGTAACAGCACAATGGAAGGAGCTAAACATCATCTGAAGTAAATGCAATTCAGTGAAGGTGTAGCTTTTTTTTAAATACTTAAAAAATTGAAGTGTCACGGGAGTTAAACTAGCATGATAGTTCATAAAAGGCTTAATCGATATCAAATGAAATTATTCTTTGAAGATGAGCACAGGCTTTAGAGGAAGAGAACAACAGCTTAAAGAGGGAGATTAAAATAACGAGAACAAATGGACAGTCATTAGAAGCTGAGCACAAACAGTTCGGAGAGGTTTTAAAATTTGATGAGGATATAATTTATGCTAGAAAGACCGATTAATCACCGAAGAGAATCTTTTAAGACAACAGAAGTCGAGATTAAGGAAAATGCAATCTGAAATTTTTCTTCTCCTCCTCATCATCAAATTTCTGATATACACCCTCAAGGGCTGTACAGGATATGATAATACTACATGAAAAATTTACACCATTACTAACTTCCTATCTACAATTTTCCTTCAAATCAGTCTGTTACTTGTCAAGATTCCAACATTATCAGATCTTATATTTCTATCGTCTAAGGCACTTTGTACCGTATCAATCCACCTATATCTTGGTCTTCTTCTGGATCGTTTTCCTTCCAACCTGGCAGAGAACACTTGTTTAGCTAATCTTTCCTCTCTCATTCTGTTTAAGCGACCGACCATATCACCTGAGATTAGCTCTGCTAACGCATTCCTAAATGCTGACAGTAGCAAGTTCTTCCCTAATATCCTCGTTTTTAACATGATATTGCCATTGATGCCATTTGTTCGTGCTCTAATCTTTCTCGGGACTCATATCTGCAGTCTCTGCTCTTTGGTCAAGTGTTCTACTTGTGACTAAGCTCTCAGATCCATAAGTTAAAATTGGTTTGAACACTGTCTTGTATACAGCTAATTTAGTGTTTTGGCTAACTTATCTCTTATTCCATATAAATTTATTCAGTTGACTTGCTACCATACCAGCTCTGTTGATTCTGTTATCTATTTCCATATTTAGTTTACCATCTTCACTAAAAATCGTGCCTAAGTAGTTGAAATGTTTCACTTGTTTTATAGGTTCTCCATTCACAACAAAGTTGACATTTACAATGATTCTGCCTATTTTCATTGTCTTTGTCTTGTTATTGTTGATTTTCATACCATATCAATTACAACAGTTATTCAATTTTGTCAGCGAATTTTGACGATTGTAGCAGATTTATTTGGAAGTATAACGTCATCTGCATAAAGCAAAGAGCTGAGAATAACATCTCCAATTTTGATAAATGGTTTAATGCCACTTTCCTTCATAATGTGATCCATATAGATAATACATAAGAGAGGGAATAATGTACATTCTTGTCTGACACCAGATTTAATATTTACCATCTTCCTGTACTTCCTTCATTTTTAACTGCTGACAACTCAAATAAAGACTAAGTTTTGGTTGATATAAAGCACCATTAACATCATATAACTGTAGCGTTTTGAACAGCTTCTCTCTTGACACCTTGTCATATGCGTTTCCCAGATCTACAAAACTTAAATACAGATCTTTGTTATATTTCCATGACTTCTCAACTATTTGTCGTAAGGTGAAAACCTGACCCTGACAGCTTCTATTTGGCCTGAATTCAGCTTGTTCTTCACCAAGCTTCTCTTCATATCTGATATTGAAAATTTAAAAGTATCGACTATAGTGTAAAGGTAAATTTTATTTTATTTATGTAGAATTAGAGTACAATGCAGAATAATAGTAGAATATTGTATTGATATTAGCACCTGTTTAAATAGAAAATAGTATAAAACTTATTTCAAGTCGGAACCCGTATTATGTATTTTTATTTTTATTTTTTTTTTCGGAGGGGGGATATTGCTTTTTGTCCACAATTGTTCCTTTTGTTCACCCTGCAGTAGATGCTGCAGGGTGAACAAAATTATCTACTTGAATGAGGGAAGGCAAAATACTGGATTTATTCAATTGTGCGCTAACTAGTATATTATACTCTACTTAAATTTTAGTTAAAAAGACTACATTGTTTATTACTATATCATTGAACAAAGAGAAATGAAACGAATTATGAAATTATTAATTATCGAAAGTTTACAATAAATATTTAAGAAGGAAACAGCTGCTACTTACTAGCAGGGTTGAGTACAATTTTCGAGACACTCATTTTTTCTTTTTTCCTCAACATCACATCCCGTCTCATCTATGAGTAGTCAAATGTCAAGTCAGCATTTTTCTTTTAATATCAAAAAAATAGTATTAGCTTCAGAAGATTTTAAATATTATGAACGATTACGATTTTATTACCTTTCAGAAGGTAATAGGAAAATATACATTATATTAATTTATTTTACATTCTGCATTCATTTAACTGAATAACGCTGTCAACTGGAGACGACAATTTTCTTTACTTTATAAAAGTTTCAAAAGGAATGTTTTTTGTCAGGTACTTCCCATTTCAAGTGATGAATTATGGGACAGAATTTGCCCAAATGAAATCATGTAAAAGATACTTCCAGCTATCGTCTTTAATTATGAATTTTGTTATTGTGTACACCGATTTTCAGCGACCTTTCAGTTGTTTGACGCATCTCCAACAGATCATTGAACTGAAATGTGAATAGGACTTCGACGAAATTGCCTCGCAAAGGGATTTTTTTTTTTTCACTTGATTTCTGCAGTGCAACACTACGCCATGCCACTCGCCTGTAGGTGTCTAGAAACGTTTATACACGCACAGCATCTCTGTGATACTGATTCCCCACCCACTTTCCGTATCAGATTTGTCCCTAGCAGTGATTTTTTTTTCATCTTTTCAGATTGAAAAGTCTGGATAACTATCATAACATACTTCCGAATATAACGCGATGTACTTTTGGAGGAAAATTTTCTAATGTACCATATCTTCCAAATTCAAAAAAAAAAAAAAAAAAAAAAAAAAAGTAATCAAAATTGTGATTTTACTAAAAAGGCTTAATAAAAACTAAAACTTTGTTTTTTTCCGAAAAGCGAAAGAAAATTGTTTAGTTAGAGATCGCTGTAGTAGATTCTTGATGCATACTGATGTTGGCAAAGATACTGCAGGGTTTGTACTTCGATAAAATTAATCAGCTCTCCTACATGTCTGTTGGTTCTTTGGAATTAAAACAGATGCAAAGATAGCGGAGAATATTTAGTTTTGGAAGAGTGAAATATTACATTTTTAATAAATATATTTATTTATACAGTTTACTTCATTTTTTCAATCATGACATTATTTTCAAAATGTTTGTATTATAAATTAAGCGGATAAAAATCCTATGTTGTTATATATATAGCCAGTAAGTAAAACTCAAGATCCAGAACTACCATCTATATGAGTTTTCAATGCCGAAAAACTATCGGCGAAGGCAATTCGAAGCAAAGGTGGAGCAAGCTCCTTCACTATCTTGATATTCTCTCATAATGTAAAACACAGCTCCTAGGAGATGTGATACTGTCATTACATTATGAGGGGAGGTCACTACCCAGACCGGTTTCAACCTTTTTTGAAGTCTCATCAGTGAGTAGGTAGACCTGGAAGATATCAAAGCTTAGTGAAAAGAACTTACATACCTTCACTATACGAATGCCATAAAGGTGTGCTTGTATTTTGTAATTAAAATGAATAACCAAACGGCTAGTTTTCTGGTAACTTATAGAAATTAAGCGGATAAAAATCCTATGTTGTTATATAGCCAGTAAGTGAAACTCAAGATCGAGAACTACGATCTATATGAGTTTTGAAACCCAGACCGGTTTCAACCTCAAAAAAAGGTCGAAACCGGTCTGGGTAGTGACCTCCCCTCATAATGTAGTGACAGTATTACATCTCCCAGGAGCTCTGTTTTACGTTATGAGAGAATATCAAGAATAGTGAGGGAGCTTGCTCCACCTTTGCTTCGAATTGCCTTCGCCGATAGTTTTTCGGCATTGAAAACTCATATAGATCGTAGTTCTCGATCTTGAGTTTCACTTACTGGCTATATAACAACATAGGATTTTTATCCGCTTAATTTCTATTAAGTTGCCAGAAAACTAGCCGTTTGGGTTTTCATTTTAATTACAAAATGTTTGTATTATATCAACTGTTTAATGATTTCCGAAAACGGTTAGACTTAAAGAGTGCCAACTACCCCCTCTGGGGAATAAAATGCACAAGAAGAAAGAATTTTTTCTAACTAAATTTAATAAAAGCTTCTAAAATGTCAATTTTTCGTTTAGTTATTTTTCAGTTAACTTTCTGTCACTCTCTCTTTCTCTTACACACACACACACACACAAACTTCCAGATTCGTCGCAAACTAAACAGATTTGGGACCCCCCCCCATCTTTAAATTCATCACTATAGCCAGGACGGTTATTAACCACGCCTAAACAAGCACTGGTTTGCAACCCTTTAATTTAAGAAAATATATAAAACAAAATAAATAAATAAAATAAACGGTGTTTTTATGGTTGAGTTACAATTTTGGCGGTTTTTGTCGCCCTCCAAACTTGCCGTTCCTAGGTGTTGCCTTAGTGAGTTATGACGGCCATAGCCATAGTTGTTATGAATTTGGAAATTTCTTTAAGCACTTAAATTAGGACGACAGAGAAGAGAATCTATAGGAAAAGCGAAGTATGTTATTCAATTTATCAAAAGACTTACTATGCATACAGTGATCGTCAGTGTAATGAAGAATGTAAGGATTTTCAACACAGCTACAAATATCCAGATACAATTGCACCACGCACTCATAAATGCAAGCCTGTAAGTAGTAAAGAGAGTAAATTAAGACATACTTTCTCAAAATTATTTTCAAATATTTAGATATCAATACTATTTGGAAAAAACAATTTTTAATAAGCAAGTTTTTAACTGTAAATTCATATTTGGAGTAAACCTTTATGAAACAACTCTGTATTTTCAAAAATAGATAGCTGATAAGTCATTCTAAGCATGCTTAAACAGATAGAGAGGTCGAGATGCCTGGCGATGAGTCAGCATGACTGACTCATCGCCAGACATGAGTCAGTCATGCTTGGCGATGAGTCAACCCACCAAGACCTGGGTTCGATCGTGAGGAACCTTTATCTGGTCTCTTTCGACGAAA
This sequence comes from Typopeltis vanoorti, assembly GCF_054136105.1. NCBI lineage: Eukaryota > Metazoa > Arthropoda > Arachnida > Uropygi > Thelyphonidae > Typopeltis > Typopeltis vanoorti. The sequence goes on from NC_143565.1 coordinate 57,165,291, forward strand.
GGTGAGTTAGCCGGTCTCATACGGAAGAAGGGGAAGAGGGGGCTCTTCGCCCGGAAACTCGGGTTTTCGTCTCCCAGAACACGCAAACCGGCCCGATGAACACACATGGATTGCAGTCACGAATACGTCCCGACTATATGCCGGTCCTGCGCCCTGATAAAATTGGGGGAGGGGTTGATGAAAGCAATGGTGAACTACCCTGTAAATATCTCACCGTGAACACTTTGTGCGCAATGCCTACAGAGTCACCTAGGGTCGGAAACAACTGAAGGGAAAAATCACCATGCTCATTCACCAATCCTGTATCCATCACCATGCTTTGTGATAACTTATTAAATAACCATAAAAATTCATAACTTATTTGCTTAAATAATATGACTGTGGGGAAAAAAAGAACCACGAGACATTGGATCAGTTAACTACTGAAACATATTGCACTTGTACTGACGAGTAATCGAAATGACCGCGCGGTTAGCCTAGTGGCTTTGCGCTTCGCAACCATAGGCCTGGGGAAGGAGTGTCCCAGGTTCGATTCCCGTTGTAGACGTGAGGAATTTGAGGCTCTTCCTCAGGCATAGCCAAGTTAGCCCGTCTTGGACGCGGTCAGTAGGGTTTTTCCCGCCAGTTTATCTGGCGTTTTTCATCCCGCAAACAAGCAAACCGGTCCCATGCACATATGCCTCTACAGTCAAAAATATCCCCCCCCCCCCAGCGGCAGACCAGGCGACGGGTCGGTTGGGAGTAGTACTAACAAGAAGTCGCATCTAAAAGTAACACGCGGACCCTGCATGGGAAGCGGGAATAACGCGTAGTAGAAGAAGACTGACGAGTAATCGAAATGAATTAAGAAAGCAAGGCAGTAAGGGAATTTAATCTTATGTAGCAACTTGAAGAAAATTTAACTATTAAAATTTACGTTGAAAATTATACTCTTTTGTAGTAATATCTTCTGTAATAATGCACTCTTCAGAAATGATTGAGACAAATGTTTTTCACTTTACACTATACCTAATTTGCATTAGTGCGACATCGCTGTTCCAAATATTAGCAAATGAGTTTCGTAAAAAATTGTATATTAGTCGATGAGCATGTTTTACCTCTGCCGTAAGTGGTCCTTTTCCTCCTCGCTCTTTCCACAGTTTTCTGTAATCCTTACAGTGTGTTTCATATGGGGAAGGCAAGAGTTTTTCCTGGGTCTGAAATGATTTTAAACTACCATTACATGAGTGCTATAGAGAGCGAAAGAACTTAAACCTTTTAAGCATTTTCCATTCTTAAAGGGTTTTAGGTTTAAGCAAAGGGGAAGGGTTTAATAAAAACTATTTTAGGATTTCAGATTAGTAGATAAACACTCAAAGCATTGCTATAGTTTTTTTTAGATTAATTTTTGAGCGATGAAAGTTTACTTGTTACCTGTTTACTTCAATTTTTATAATGTTAGGGTATACAGAAACATCAGACACGCCTAAATGATAGTTTTAAGAATGCGATGGTCATTTGTGTTTTAAAAATCATTAGAACGGTGGGACTTACAATTTTCATATGGAGAGAGTATTCTTTTCCAGGGTGGACAAGATGGCCGAAAGTGAAAGGATTGACAATTTCATAAGGCGAATGAACAGCAAGTACCATACTCACATCTTTGTCTTGACGGAAATAATTATCACCGGAAAATTGCAGTCCGATCGATAATATGGGTGTCGTCACTGAAATGGCAAATAAAATGATAGAAAATATGACTGCACTCATCATATGAAATCTAGTTGTTATTGTTTTATGATATAAAATAAAATCGAAAAGGTTTAATGAAACTTATGACTTTTTTTACGTATTTATGATGCTTAGATAAGTACAGGTTATGACCTACTTTTCAACACGCTGACATATGTCTTTGTAATGGTAGAAGAGTTCATCTTTGAGTAAAGGGTGTAGCAAGTTTTCAATCCGGAAGCAGAAACCACATAGCGAAACAATCCAGGCTGGATACTAGAAATATTTTATTTGAACTAAAAAATCAAATATTAGGTATAGAAGCATAATTATTAAGCTGAATGAGACTCTGTAAAGATTACTGAATGATAATTGTATTTTATTTAATTAGTTGTGCCAGGTCCAAAAGTGTTTGTGATGTAAGTTGGACGTGAAAACTATAAGTAAACTATTTTTTATTGTATGTAGAATCATTTTACATTTTCTGTCTCTCTCTCTCTCTCTCTCTCTCTCTCTCTCTCTCTCTCTCTCACAGAGAATCATGTGTGTGTGTACACACACACACATGATTTTTATCGTATAAAATCATCATGTTTTCATAATGGATGCTGAAAAACGTAATAATTTGGGATTTGAATTTGAATTTGATTATGGTTACCATTAGTTATCTGAATGGTAACCATAATTTTTCTGCCTTGTATTTTTAAATAAAAAAAGTAAAAATATTTAAATATGTGAGTCCGCGCGGTTAGCCTAGTGACTGCGCTTCGCAACCATATGTCCGGGGAAGGAGTGTCCTAGGTTCGATTCCTGTCGGTTACGTGAGGAGCTGAAGGATCTTCTTCAGCCACAGCCAAGTTAGCCGGTCTTGGGCGTGGAAAGTAGGGTTTTTTCCCCAGAAAAAACCCTAGCCTTGAGAATTCAACACTACGGACATAGGATACACCGGGGCGTAGGGCTGACCACCTTATCCTGTGAACGGTTTGAGGTCCGATGATTAATTAAACCCTCGACACCGCAAGGTAAATGAGGGTAAAGGAAGATGAGATGAGAATTAAATATGTAACCTCCGTGAGTTCATGTTTAGGGAATAGTGATTCGATATCAACTCAAAGAGCAAAATGAGGATGATGTCTCTGTCGTTCTTTTTTATTTTTATGAGAACATTAGTATCGAATTATCTAGACAATTTCTCAGAGAATAGTAATACTACTCACTGAGTCTGAAATGTAATCTTCCTTAAGGAATATGATTAGATTCAAGCTCATCATCAGTGAGTATTTCCTCACTCGTTTCAATTCTTTTGTATGCTTGGTTCTCCACCTGGCACTCACGGTAATAATCTATTAACTGACACATTTATAGCTTCCAATATTAGTTCTGTAGTTTCTCTGTGTTCTATTGAAAAAAAAAAAGAAAAGAAAAGAAAGCATCTGCAGATTCAGATATGAGCCCATGTTGTTAGCAGATGTAATTTAATTTCTCTTCCTCTGATGACGTCTAGTGATATTATTTCAAAAAATACTTGTCTCCTGTGAAAGTACTTGACACCTAATTGCATAACTATATATCTCTGAACCTACCATACTTATTCAAATCTCTAGATGTAGCACTTCTATGGTGGTGAGCTTTGTATCTGCAAATATTCATTTTAGACCACTTAGTAAGAGTACAATTATTCCTTATCTAGTTGAGATGATGATGATAATAATAATAATAATAATAATAATAATAATAATAATAATAATAATAATAATAATAATAATATTTTTTATATGATAATAATAATAATAATAATAATAATAATAATAATAATAATAATAATAATAATGTTCCACTTTTTATTTTGTTTGGGTCCTAGTTCCTACCCTCATTTCCGATTTTATATTGCTGGGTTATTTTTGCACCAGCTTAAAAGGAAATCTTCATTAATGATACGATTTTTATTCAAGATTATTTTGTGAATTATTTTCATTATATATATATATCCACTCTAGATATATATAAAGATAAGCCGAAATTTGAAACGTTTTCATGTCACGTTTTTTTTGTCTCTTCATTGCTTTGAGCTGGGTTAAGCCGATTAAACCGTTAAGATGATAAGCCGAAATTTGAAACGTTTCACGTCCAACAATGTGTTTGCCTTCATGAGAGAACAATTTGTTGGACGTTTCAAAACAACGGAGAACCGGCTTAACAGCCCGGAACTCGGGGGGATGGGAGCCGTAGGCGCCAGGGGGGAAGAGCCCCCCCTTAATATAAATATATATATATATATATATATATATATATATATATAATGCGGGTATACAAGTCCTTAAATACAAGTCCTCTATTTAAGGACTTGTGAAGCGCCACCCAGTGATTCAAATGCTACGACACTTTGCTGGAATACATTGTGCGTCATGCGCAAGCGATATCTGAGTAGTTCCAAAATTTACCACTACCGGGACGCTGTATGGTGTACCAAATGTTGATGTAGTAATTTTACAGTATGTGTAAGAAATATAAATAACATTTTTATTCACTACCATTATGCATTTATGGAATGTACTGTTCAATGTGCTGCCCTTCTCGGTATGCTGCAAACTTTGCACAGTCTGTTCAACGCCAAAATGCAACTGGTGTGGACTGATATTGCGCACGTGGTGCGTCATACTGTCTTTCAGCGCTGGTAAGTTATCAGGATGATCCCGATAAACCTTGTCTTTGAGAAATCTCCAGAGCCAGAAATCACAGGGAATCACATCAGGTGAGCGAGAAAGGGATACTTTAATTTCGATCACCTTGTTTATATATCATTAATATCTTAGCCCACCTACAGTACGAATGTAGGCAAGAACCTCATGAAAATACACTGATAAATATAATTCATTCATTATTTTCTTTCCAAAGAATTTGAAAGGAACTAGTACATAAATTTTAATCTATCGAATTGCACTGATATAAAGATAGCTGAAAGAATAACAAGCAGAAATCTTAATTTTATTAAAATGTAAACACATTAGATATTTACTTATTTACTGTCGATATACTTGCGCTAAATATTGTTATTTCTTCTGAGGTGTGGCCCATTTCATCGATGTCTTCCTTCCGAGCATAAGCTTCGAACGTCATTTCGGATGGCAGGGGAAACTACAGAAAGGAAAGACGCCAACATCATCATAGATATTTATGAGAATATGGTATTTATTGCTAAATATGATTAAGTGGCAAATATCACATTTTTAAACACATCGTTTTTCTTTCAGCCATCGACGTCTTTTAAAATTACATCTAATTATGCTCTTGTTAATAGGATTGTTTTATTCAAACGAAACAGGTAAGTAAAAAGGAGAAGGTATATTTATCCATTTGGATTGAGTGTCAAGTTGGCAAGCAAATAAAACATTTTGCGTTTTATAAAATGCCGTTAGATGGCAGCAAGTCCTACTAATGCGCAGTTTCAATTATAACAATTACTATTGTACATTAGTTTGACTTGTAATCATTATTTCAAATGAGGAGGGAGACACAGCGTCATGATGAGGAAAATAATAGCATTCTCTCTCTCTCTCTCTCTCTCTCTCTCTCTCTCACTCACTTACTCTAAATTTCCGTAAATTAGTTTATTTATTATAGCTAATGATTCAGAGACACTTTGTTGTCACTTTTTACTGTTTGGTTCATTTACTAATCTTATATACCATTTCCTTTAAAATTTTCATAGTTTCCTGAGTTAATTATTAATTTCGTTACTTAAAAAGTTGTCGGCATGAAACTCTCTGATTCCAATCTTTGAGTTTCTTATTCGGTTTTAAAACAATGTGGGATTTAATATCCCCTTAATTTAAATAATATTAATTTCGTGATATCTGTTTAACAAGGAAATTACAGATCACAAAGATTTTTCGAGATCACACTAGATTAGTGAAAGACAATTCCTTAAGAAATATTCATATGTGAGAATAATATCGAACATTAAATAAATTCTTAAGTATTTCTTAAATTCATGTAGAGTGACTAAATAGTTTTCTTACCATCAATGTTTCGGATTCGTTGACACAGTAGTGTGGAAAAAAATCACAGAAGCGCTCTCTTTCACGAATAGGACGACACTTTTCTGGATACTTCTTGCAAAACTCCCTTCTACGTATTCTATAAAAGTCATAAAAAGAACAAAATTAAGAAATGAAGATGAATTGCATGTACTGACATGAAAACACCTCTTTGTCCTCCTACATGTCATGTCTGTTAATGCTATGAGTGAACTTGAGCAAATTTAGGAAAGCATGAACTACTAAATGTACTAGCAACCATACTTTTGAACCAAAACTCTCGTGGAGGGCAATATTACCAGAATATTACGTACTACAAATTAACAAGATAGCCTGTGCGGTGGATTCCAACCCATTTCACCAAGTATTACCACAGTAATACTTGGTGAAATGGGTGAAATGAAATATTACCATTCATATTTCCCATTTCTCTTCCTGCTGTCCAACGTAGCCTGCAGTCAGGAAAACATTCAGTGCTGTTACAACTTGGATTTTTATCCATAATTAATTGAACACCAGCGTAAGGCGATCTTTGGTGACGTTCTATACAAGAGCAACATTTTTATCAGTAATTTTTTTTTCAATCTGCGTATCATTAATTATGTTCATTAAGAGAGAGCCAGTTTATTCAACATACAAAAAAGAATTTCGTCATCTCAGTAAAAACGTGTGATTAATTAATGGCTGTGTAATTTGTGTATTAGTGGAGAGTAGATGGCGTAATGTGTGGATGCTGGATTATGCAGTATGTGGTTGTTAGGTAATGGATACGAGGTGAGTGATATTAGTGGCCTCCTGGTTTCGACTTCCTGGAGATGTCGCATAATAATAATAATAATAATAATAATAATAATAATAATAATAATAATAATAATAATAATAATAATAATAATAATAATAATAATAATACATTATATGACGAAAATACTTTTACAAATATCCATGCTCATAGCAGGAAACCGCTATCTAAGCCCATTTTCGGGCATTCTTCTTCTTCTTCTTGAACATGGCCATCAATCCATGTACTTTTGTTGAACTCACTGACTTGAACACCACCAAAAGTGTGAGTTGATTCTAAAAGTATTCTGTTTGGTTGAGTATCTCTGTGCAGTCAAGTTCAGTTTTTTCGGATCACCTTCTTACCTGATCGCTACATATTTGAGCATTAACAAGAAAGAAGATCGAAATTAAGCACATAGCGAATAACAAGAAACAGAAAGAGGAGCAAAGGTCTCCAAAGAACAAGGTGGAGGAATGGCCTACAAAGATTTAATTTAAGATTCTGGAAACTACAGAAGAAACGACTAGAAATTTATGAGGAGTCTTATATCCAGCAGTCTATGAAAAGAAACTGAAGAAAAATAAGATTAGCGCTTATTAGGCAGTGACAAATCATAATTCTTGTCGCAGAGTCTGAGAGCATTGTGACTGCGATCATAGCCTAATACCAATGAGTGCAGCCTGTGGCACACAGATTATTTTGTGCTGCTTATTCCATATTTGTTATGCCATTCAGGTAGCTTAAAACAGCTACTACGCTCAGTTTATCCAGAGGCACAGTTGCACTATGGCAGTCATAGAAATAAAAATAAATGTAAATAAATGTTGAAACAGTTCCAAGAAAATTTATCTTTTAATTTGTGAATTACTAATTTGTGAATTAAAAAATTGATTTTTGTCAATGCTTTTTCCGATGATCAAAGTCCAGTTTTAAAGGAAAATGTAATTTCTGTTAAAATCGGGAAATAATAACCACCACTTACATACATTTTTCACAGATTCAGTCATGCGCAAAACTTCATTCTGAGGGATAAAATAATAAGATTTCAACATTTTCTACTGTATGTTATCAGCGTCTGAACTTTAGAATCAAAAATTCAGTAAAGGAAATCTGTATTTTTTCCCATTTTTATTTTTAGATGCTCATTTTGTTATCACTAAATAATACTTTTCTATCTTTCGTTTTTATCTTTTTCTGCGTATTCTACTTTTATCTTTTTTATTTTCCTTGTTCAACAATTTCTTGTCAGAAATGCACTGTTCATTCAGAATTCGCCTCTAAATATGAACTAATCCAAGCTCAGCACTTAGTAAACAAAATTGGACAATTTTTACCGAAATAAAGAAAAAATAAAATTGAAAAAACAAAAAACAAAAAACTTACAGTGAAGTGCATATTAAATAAAAGGGTTCCATGTATTTGGATCCAAGCAATATGCGAATTTGTCCGAAATTTTTTAAAATAATTTCGCAAAAGCAGAGGATGGTTTAGTGCAAATGGTGAATTTCTGCAATTCTTGGGTTATAAAATTAAGAACTATAAATATCGCATTTCTCATTTAAATGTATGCACTCTTGCATATACTCTTTAAAAAGTAGTCTCAGTACCGTTTTAAAATGAAATAGATATTTCGAACTGTTATTTGGTTTTTATTTCAGAAAATAGTAAAAGCAACGAATACACTATTCTGTTAAATATAATATACTATTAAACATTAAAAATTCCTTAAATTTTTTTTCTTTATTTTAAAAATTTTTAGAAATTAACAATACACTTTTATCTTTTTTTAAATACATTAATTGAAGTATCCCATTAAAGGATTGTAATAATGCTATCGCTTGATAATGGTTTGTAGTTTCTCAAATGTTTTTATGCTTACCCGTTCACATTGCAGAATGTAATAGCAGGCATTTCCACTTGATCTGGATAAACTAAATCGATATCTGCCAAGCAGGGATATTTGTGGTAAATGGAATAGAAGCTTACAGTTTGATAGATGAATCCTGCTAGACACAGTATCAGAATCAATGCTTTGATTATCCTCCGGAAATTATTCTTGGTATTAACAATTTGGGGGACACCGGTCAGCATGGATTTTCCCATAAGGGTTTTTATGTATTGTGGTGTAGTAGTGCTGGCAGAAGACATCTTGGCGAGCTTTCATTGATGAGAAAAATTGAAAATGCTAAAAATCAATATAACAATATTAGATCAGTATAATAAATTGAAATAATTTGAAATATAATAAAATTAAATAATTTGAAATATAATAAAATTAAATAATTTGAAATATAATAAAATTAAATAATTTGAAATATAATAAAATTAAATAATTTGAAATATAATAAAATTAAATAATTTATTAAAATATCCTATCATAATATGTTATGATATGATAACATGGATCGAATATAAGAACATGGAATATTGGAGATGTTTAAAAAGTATCTGTAGACTGATTTTGTTTATCTAGTAACCCACATGTTATGGCGCAGTACTCTACTCAACCGCATTTCTCGGGGTACAAGATATTGCTGTTTGGGTAAGCAGTAACTTGTCTTATTGAATCAAGTGCTGAAGAGCGTTGATTTTATTCCCTGCCCTAATAATTTCAACCTTAATACTTTTGATCAGATTTCGAATCTTTCACAAAGCTATTAAAAGTACTAGCAATCAATGCCTGTTCAATCAATGTATTAAAATATTTTAAATAATTGTTCAGGATATGCAGATGCTGATTTGAAAGATGTGAATTTCATATTTTGAAATTTTCAAGAGTACGGTGTATTTTCAAGAGGAGAATGCGATCACGGTGCTGTTAAAAAAATAATTTCAGAATTTGGTAAAAGTGAAAAAAAAATCAAGAACTGACCCATTACGTGGAAAGCGGTGGACTTATTATGGAGCTATTATTATAATGCAATAGTAAAATTTGCACGAAGATCTGGAGAAGTCTACATCAGAATTACTGAATAAAAGGAAAACTATGAGAACTTTTATATTCCTTAATTATTTTAATTAAACGTTTTGGTTTTAAAAGCAAATATTTTGATATCTGCATAAAACTCTCTTTCAGAAACGCCAAATTTCAGTGCGAGTTAATCACTGGCATTGTCTGATTTCAGACATACACGACTACAAATGAGATGCTGGATGCCTTTGGATAACCTCTGTATGGATAACTTTGGATAACTTCTAAATTTATATTTGTATAAAATATAAATTTGTTATGCTACCATTTGCTTGCATGATATATATTCAGGCACAAGTTTATTATTATGGTTAAGAAAGCCGATTTGGATAAGTCATGGATCTTAAAGGCATGTAAGTCACACACACATTATAATTATGATTATACAAATATGATACTATTTAATTTAAAATATAAAGGGTAATTAAACTTTTGCTACACTTGACTATAAAACAATAATGGATATTTATTATATTTTTTGATACCAAGATGAAGCTTTTTTTTATTTTTTCTACATAGTGCTCATTATATTTCTCAGTAGAAATTGGTTTTACTCTTTCATTGATCTGCCTAAAATTTCTGGGAATTTCACTTCTTGTTTTCTAACATTATTATTATTTTTTAATTTACTTCTCTGAAGAAGTCGTAACTTGAAGGTGTTTGAAGTAGAATGAATCATAACTGTCTTGCCTCACTTGCAAATGCACACAATTTGAAATAAATACTGGCTGTTAGATTTCAAGTGTTTAAAAACTGTCAGCTCCATATTATGTACATGATACCTTGCAGAGCATTGACGAATTATTTGCTGTACAATATCCAGGGTGTCAAAATAGTGAAGGCATAATTTTTCTTCCTCTTTCGCTCAGTCACATCATGCATATGTCGGCCTCCATATGTGTGTGTGCTCTTTAAGTAAATATTTTTGATTAGTGAGTTTAAAATGAGGATACTTGTGGAGGAGCCAGATAAAGCTCATTATTACAACCACATTCTTTTTCTGCCCATAGCAATTATCGGACCATAATGTTATTTCCTCTACTTCTCAATAAGAAATTTGCAGAATCTGCCTATTTTAATATGACTCTTCCCCCACCCCCTTTAGATTGATCCCACATCACTCAATGCGCTGAGCCATCGGAAGAATCATACAGAATGAATTTGAATGTCCAAAGTTTTCATTTGTAAAAGCTTACACTGTTAATTTAAATGGGGATAGGAGGAAAATTCTGAAGATCAGCTATCAAAACTTTATGCTTTGAGTTATATTTTGATATTGATTATATGCATGTTTTTAAGGTCATATATTATTTTTTTGATTCCTTATTCATATCATATTCACTTTTCAGGCGGTCTTTGATTAATATGGATTTCAGAACAAAATTGTAAATATAATGAATAAATTTTCTCAATTTGTGGTCCTAAGAATTTTTTTTGACGATATCTCCGGCCACAGTGACTATAATAAGTTAGGAAAGATTCATTGCGCTTTCTGACATTAGCAATAAATTTTTCTGGAGTTTTATTGGAAGGAGTATGTCTTCCTCTTTGGTCATACTCTACCATCATAACTTGCCTTTGCTTTATTTAATGAATTAATAACAACTGTATTATAAATGCAAAGCGTGTCACTTTAAATATTCTTATTCGTTTCTCATGAACAATAAAAGTGTAAATTAAAGAATTAGTCTTTGGTCTAGCACCATCTGAACTCCTAGATCGTGCAAACTCATGAACATACAAATTATCTTTTAATAATGTGATCTTTCTTTTTACCATCCCGGTACATATTGAAAACCATCTTTCATTATCCAAAATTTCCTCATAGCACCTCATTCTGCAAGAACATAGTGATTTCATTATTATTGTAGGAATATTCTTCTTGTAGGCATTTCTTGATCGCATATACCTTTCCTGTAGCATAATTAACTTTAAGTATATTGCATACCCATTCCTTTGTATTCCTGACACACTTCCTTCCTTTTTGCTTGATAATAGTTTTAGAAAAGATTTTCCTTATTGAAACGTTGGTCTCAGGATATTCTTCACTTCTTCAGCAACATTTTTGTCAAAAGTGCGATGATTAGAATTGATATCAATATTCGAACTTTCCTTCCGGTTATAGAGGGATGGTAATCCTTGTTAACATCCGAGTTTTCTGCGTCACTGTTGCTCAGAAATAAGTCTGTCTGTAATAAGTTCATCCCAGGTAATGGCTGGAGGGAAGTTAAATCAACATTCAAAAGAAACTTGCTTCTTCAGTTAAAAAGTTGACAGGTAATTGTAAGAGCGACCTACATTTGTTTATCACTGAGAGGCAGCTGGCCAACTCCTTATAGTCTTTAAACAAAAGATGAGACAAGTCATATCCTATATGAACATCATCACCACAGTCAGAACAACACCCTAGACCTTTTCCACCTAGACTGGAATCCACGGAATCAACTCCTGGCTGAGCAGGGCGACACCATCACAGTCCACTTTCCAACATAGAAGTAACACCATTGCTTCTCCCCTTCGAAAAAAATGAGAGAAGAAAGAGATTTTCCTGCTATTTAACAGTGTTAATAATGATCATCTGTTACTGTCATGTAAATATGAAATATTGTCTTATAACAACTGCTATTTTCGTGTAAGTTGCAGTATCATGTTATAAATAACTGTTATTGGTATGAAAAGTGTAATATCGTTTATTAACAACTGTTATTCTCATGTAACTTATAATATTATCTTACATTAACAGTCAGTGAGCATGTAAACTCTCTTTCTGATTGCAGAGAACCAAAGCCTGTTAATCCGTATACGTACGATTGTTATTTTTAAATAAAACAAATAGTCGCGGAGGGGAGCTGACGTGTTCAAGTCGATGTTAAATGCTGTCAAATGCTTCGCGGATTAATCTCAAAATACAGCGCAGAGACAGATAAAATCCGAACACTGCGAGCCTCTACCACAAAGCCTGAGTTCACCCACATAAAAATTTTAGAAGACTGTCTGTGGAAATAGACGGAGTACCCTACACTTTTTACATTACTGTTGCTGCTCAGTGCTTCTACTGCCACGAAGAATGCCACGTAAGAAAATCATGCCCACATATATTCAGGGATGACAAACTAGCCAACAATGCTACCAACCCTATCGAATTAGAAAACTAGAAAGATGAAACATCCAACAAAAAAAAAAAAAGCATCCTCAGTATACAATAAACATTTCAAACACAAAACTTTCAGCCACGTACTGAGGATCCAAAATCAAGTACCGTTAACGAAACTTGGCTTTCGGAAGAACCTATTGCAACATAGTTGCGATAGGTTCTTCCGTCTAAAAGCCATCGTAAAGAAAAGGAAATAGGAAATACACAAATAACGAACTCACATGAAAAAAAAACTGAGAGGAGCAAGAAAATATTCCGGAATAACCCTCCCAGCTGCCTGTAGAGGGAGGATGAGGAGATCTAGCTTCCTGAGTTCTCAGATGAAGAAGAAGAAACTGAAAATGCAGGTCCTAAAAATGAGCAGTTTCAGAGCTTCCTTAAGAAAGTTCGAGGTTCATTCCAAAAGCTGCTGACTGCAAAATCAGTGGCCTTATTACCTATTACCTATTACCTTATTACCAAAATCAGTGGCCTTATTACCTATTCGGAAGAACTAAGAAACCTTCTGGTAAGGGAAAAGTGGAACAAAAACCTTAAATCTCAGAAAAGGAATATACTACTTGAGCATATTCTTTAACTAATTATCCTTAATAAACGAGGATCACTACCAAACAACATAAATGAGGATATAATGAGTACACCCCCAGTAAACTTTCTCTCATTAAATTATACAGGATGTGTCACACCACTGCGAAACAGGCTCGTCCTGCAACATGTCCTTGCCGACCAACCAGAAAGAGTTATACTGAAGGAAACTACCCTTCAGTTTCCTGCAGCATAACTGAAGAATTGGCCATATACCATGCATCAATATCCTGCCATACACCAACACCTTCATGGATCAGGGGTCACTATTGGAATCCACAAAATACCCCTGAATTAGGAATAATCGATACCTTTCCTGGAAGTGCAATATATGCACTCATTACAACTCAGACTGGGAAGAAAATACGTATAATTAACATGCATACAACAAGACGAACAGTTTTCAGTGCAGATACTACGTCATACTGCAGGGGATTCATGGTCAGGAATATCGACTCTCACCAGCTCAGCTTCTTCAGGATGTAATCAATAACTACGAGCTGACTGATATTTTCAGACGCCTGTACCCACATGAAGAAGTGTTCTCCTGGAGGGTCTTATAGCAGGCATGGCTCGATAGATACTATGCACATCTATCCTTCATAAGGAGTATTCCCTATCATTCATCTCATGCATCAGACCATGATTTCATCCTTCTAAGCATCTGCATTCCTGGACATAAAGGAGAAAGATATCGGATTTTTAATAACAGCTTACTGCAGGATATAGAATATCTGAAACCTCCAAAAATTATATCACTACTCTCATCAGAGACAAGCTTATTTCCTAACCAATTTCTGATTGGTGGTCATTCTATAAGGCTAAAGCCAGGGTACTTACTGAAAAGTATAGTCACCAAAGGAATATGAATAGACATCTAATCTTAAATAATCTGTAACAACAACAACAGCAGTTACATCATCCGGACTCTAAGAAATACCAGTCCCTAGAAAAAGCCATCATACGTTCAAATCTTGAGTACATTGCAAGAGGAACACTAATAAGAGAACGACGCAGGCAAATTAACTGGGCAGACACCCCCATAAAGTATTTCTTCCTACTGGAAAAACGCCAACAAGAATGCACCACCATTTATGCAATAATAACAGTAGTGGGAGCATTATAGAAGATCATGATTAAATCCTCTTATATTCCTTGTAGTACTATAAAATTTATACCAAGCCAATCCATCGACGCCACTGATATAATTCGCTCTGATGTGAAAAGACTTACCAGCGATGTAACATAAGACAGGACTTCCCATCACGTTTTACGATTTGGCAACTGCCTGCACTTCTTTACCAAAAGATAAATCTCTTGGCATAGACGGACTCACCACTGAATATATCAGTCCTTCTGGGAACAGTTTGGACCTATCCTCTACAGAATATATGTCAAAGCCAATACCAATGGCTTCCCACCCAATATGACAACATATGTTATGAAGCTTATCCCAAAGAAAGGAGAAGCTACAAAATTAGGAAACTGACAACTCATCTGCATTATTAACACCGACTATAAAATAATATTAAAAGCCATTGCCAACAAACTTAATACGTGCTGAACGACATCATACACAGGCCCCAGAGCTATGCTATCCCAGGACGATCCATTCACGAAAAGATACACCTCATAAGGGATCTGATAAGCATAGCTAACAACAACAATAGTGAAACCACGGGTCTTGTAATACTTGAACAAGAGAAAGCTTTCGATCGCATTGAACATTACTACATATTCAACTGCTTGAAAGCCTTCGGGGCATAATTCAATTTCTATTCCTGATAGCTTTCCAGGTTGAATAGAAATTGAACCTGGAAAGTTATCCGGAATTTGTATTTCTGTTCTGCTACCGAGTAGAACAGTCCGGCATATCTACTTAGAATGCCCCGTTAACACCAAATTAATCCGTTCGTCTCGGGAACGGCAGCCTTAACCTGTGGTAGTGTCCATACAGAAGAGTAATATTTCTATCGTGTGCACTCAAAGTCAAAAAAAAAATAATAAAATAAAATAAAATAAAATGAATAATAATATCCGATCTGGAAGTACCTCTTCAATACCGCAAAAGCAGCAGTGAATATGCAGTTTCTGTCTTCGACATACAAGACACCAGATAGTAAATAATTTCACTGAGAGAGAGAGAGAGAGAGAGAGAGAGAGAGAGAGAGAGAGAGAGAGAGAGAGAGAGAGAGAGAGAGAGAGAGAGAGAGAGAGAGGCAACTGACCATCTCGTTGCAGCCTTTAAACAAAACTGAAAAGTTGTACCCTACACGGGCATCATCACCACAGGCAAAATAACAGAATATACGAGGAGGGGGCTGGAAAGTTCCGATAAACACCTAGAACAAAAACCACAAAAACCTAGAACCACAAGAAATAACATACTAGCAGCAGAATTATGAAGGCATCTTATGTTCTTATATCCTCGTATGTTCTTTCTTTTGGTTATATCAGTTACTTTAATATAATTTTTGTTCTAGGTATTTATCAGAACTTTCTAGACCCCCTTCCCCTCGTATATCTCTAGATCTTTTCCACCACGACTGTAATCCATGGATTCAATCCTGGCGAAGCAGGACAACTGCATCACAATCCCCTTTCAAACATATAAGTAACATCATTGCTCCCCCTCTCAAAAAAGGGAGAAGAAAGAGAATTTCCTTTCCTTTTACATATAAATGATCATCTGTTACTTTCATGTAAATATGTAATATCGTCTTATACAAACTGTTATTCCCATGTAACTTGTAATATTTCCTTATCCCAACAATCAATTAGCATATAAACTCTCTGCTTCGACTGCAGAGAACCAAAGCGGGTTAATACCTGTACATAAGATTGTTAAATAAAATAACAATCTTATGTACAGGGATTAACCGGCTTTGGTTCTCTGCAGTCAGGCAGAGAGTTTAGTAGTTGAATATATATATATATTATATTATATATTATTTTCAGATATTACAGTTTACAAAAATTGCAATTTACCATTACGAAACATGAAATTAAAGCAAAGCAGAATAAAACTGGTACACTTTTTAATCACAACTATGAAATGTCAATAAATAGCCTGTACTTACCTTACAAATCAACTGTTTGCATTTAATACGATTACTTACAGGAAGATAGTACGCGCAATCTTCATTATTATTATTCATCGGTTTCGTAGGGATTACGAAGGAATGTATCGTTCGGCCCGATATCAGCATCGATAACGTTAAAAATCAAATCTTTATTATATACTGATATTGTAATTCTTAAATAAATCCATCACAACCTTTCAGGACTATTTAAATGACTAACCGTTGTAACAGATAGTGTATGAAAGTCAGCAATAAAAAGACAACAAAACTAAGAGACAAGTGGGCAGATGAAAAAATCAACTGCGTTCTCAATGAAGAATGGCTGTAAACTAAGTAAAATATTTCAGTTATTTGAATACACTTTTTTTTTTTTTTTTTTTACAGAAAATCGCTAATATAATAGGGAAGTAGTAAATGGATTAAGAGAGAGAATCTGGTATGTAGTGAGTCAACTTGATACATTTCTATGTAATATGATATATGTAATATGAAAACTAGAATATGACGAAGCAACTTTTAACTTATGGATCTGAGCCGGGTTAGAAATAAAACACTTGATCAAAAACTGGAGACTAGAAATGTGAGGGTCCACAGGAGAAGTGAATATATGGCATCAGTTTTAATAAAATTCGTATTAATAACATAATAACAACACTGTGTGTGTGTGTGTGTGTGTGTGTGTGTGTGTGTGTGTGTGCGTGCGTGTGTGCGTGCGTGCGTGTGTGTGTGCGTGCGTGTGTGCGTGCGTGCGTGCGTGTGTCTCAATTTTCAGTTTAAATCAGGCCATTTTAGTAGCAAAATTAGGCACGATAGTTACTCGGAATGATAGAAAAGGATATCATAAACCACGAAGTATATATTGAGTCTAGATTCTTAATATCTCTTAAAAGCGGATCACAGTTCAATTACTCTGATAATTGAACGCAATATCGATAAAATTTCGTATTGTCTCGCTATAGAGAATTACATTGTACTCTTTTTTTTTTCGAATGCATTAATAAAGCTAACTGATCAATTTCAGTAGGCAATAATGCAGTGGAGTTTTGGTAGAACGTATTCTAAATAAGCTGGGTTTCATTCGTTAGCTGAAGTTTATTCCGGTGAAACTTCGTTACTAGAAAAATAAAAGCAAACGTCATCACAAACGCCAGCTGCACTAGAAATTAAGCATGTTTACAATACTTGGAAAGAAGTCAACGGACACTCATGGGCAAGGTGCATCGTACTATGTAACGAATCATGTGTTTGTAGCCAGTATAAATGGGAGGAATACGATGCCCCCAAATCAATACAACTGTGTCCGGGTAAAATGGCTGCGAGAAGAAAACTGACAGAAAGAGGCTTTGCGATAGGACGCTATCTTGCAAGGCTATCTCTTCGGCAAATTGTTGAAAATTGGGCCATCCCAGGTCAAAAATCAGTGATACCATAATAGGGAGTCAACCGCAACCATCAGTGGATGACTCATCAGACTCACCGAACGTAACCGTAGGATGCTACGAAGGATAATATGTAAAAAGCGCAATTCTTCGGCGGACATGTTAAATGCAGAGTTACTGATATAGAGTGGAACACAAATCTGCATAAAAACATTCAGAATGGAGGTTCACAACATGGCTTCCATGGTAGGACCGCAATATGCAAAACCCACATTACCTGAAGCAACATGCAGCGTCATCTTCAGTGGTAAAAATAGCGTGTACAGGGGGATGTGGAAGCTTGAAAAGCTATGTTGTGGAGGGACGAATCACGCTGCACTCTCCCTGCCGAGCAAATGGACGGGTGTGAGTATGACAGATGCTTGGTGAAGGACTCTTACCAGAGTGCATAACACTAACTATGAAATCTGGAAGTGGCCATGTGATGGTATGTTCCTGTTTTTCCTGGTTTGACCTCGGATCTCAGTTTGTGGTGCTACGAACATTGAACACCGAGAGGTATCTGAACATTCTGGATAATGCAATGCTTCCTACTTTGTGGTGTTTCGACGGAACAGACCATTGTCTCTTTCAGCAATACAGTACACCGTATCATGAGGCTGTAACTGTGTAGTTTGTGGACATGAACGTCACCACGCTTGACTGGTCTCTACAGGACCTTGAATTCAATCCTATTGAGATCTGTGGGATGAACTGGAGCGTATGGTGAGTTCAAGGGACGTCTGTCCCATAACAGTCCAGGTCCTCATTACATGCCTACAGGAAGAATGGTCCAATATTGAAAGTATGTTCCGTAGGATTTCTGTAGTCATTACAGCCAAAGGAGGTTCTACATCTTATTAATGTGGACGCCATAGCTGTTTGTCAGGAACAAACAGCCATGATGTCCATTGACTTCTTTCTAAGCAGTGTATATGTATAATGATAACTGAGCATCTCCTATCCCATACTATGTCTGTATTTGATATCAAATTGCATAAATAGTAGGTGCCACTTGGTGACCTCTGCAACTAAACTGATTATTATAGTAACGGCAGTGGGAAGCGTATGTGTTTTCTCAAGTCAAGGCACGCAAAGTATCTACTTTTTACTATTCTCTCGGATCATAAACTCAAAAATATACCTGTCAAAAGACTCTGAATGCATTGATCTCGCTCCATTTCTATTCTACCTCCATACACAGCTGTCCATGACCAAATAATAGATCATCTCACCTGATACATGAACCAATACAGTCGAATCTCGTTGCATGTATTATGAAGGAGAAGTCATCCCAAAAGCCAATTGTACTGGAAACTGGGCATGTTTATATGTATGGTGATATTAGAGTATCGCCACGGAATTATAACGCTAGATTAATCGAAGATTAAATATTAAAAAAACGGGTTTATTTTGTTCTTTTGGATAATTTACATATTTGTTATAACATTAACGCCACCCAGTGCATTGATCTTACACCATTTCTATTCTACCTCCATAGAACTGTCCATAACAAAATAATGGATCGTCTCATTTGATACATAAACCAATACAATCGATGTAGTGAAAGTCATTGTAAACGCCAACCGTACCAGAAATTGGGTGCATTTAAATGCATAATGGAGCATCTTCATGGAATTCTGAAGTTAAAATAATCGAACATTAAAATTTGAATATTCAACGGTTCTGACTCCGAATGGATAATGACTCCGAATCATCTACTACCTGAATACATTCACAAGCATTCCACTCCACAATAGGATTTGAACCTATATTTTGCTTAAGGAAAGCCAGACCACTGCCCTGCTTGTTGGAGGACTAAAATGGCTTGAAATATTTTCTTGAGAGAACAGCGTTCCTGGATTATTTAATTCTAAGATTACAGGATGTAGTCTTAGCATTACAGGATGTAAACCTTCAACAGTGTGAATAGTGCCTGGCAGTATTCACACTGTTGGAGGTTTACATCCTTTTCTGGAGGTGGATAATTTTAATTAATTGACGAATGGAATCATCTTTAGAGTTGAAACAGTTCAGTTACAATCATATGACACAATGCATAAAAATGGGGCTTATCATGGAATATTTAAATCGTTTAATTTGAGAATGGTTCACTAATCATTCAATAAACCAATAAGAAAGAATCATGACCATTCTCATCAACCACTCGCCCTTGCTATAATTTATTCCTATATGTATTATTATTATTATTATTATTATTATTATTATTATTATTATTATTATTATTATTATTATTATTATTATTATTATTATTTTGAATCATTTTTAGATGGTCCACAAGAAAAATATGCAAAACCTAAAACAAAGAAAATGCGTAAAGGGAAAAAATAATTTGTAATGTTGATGAACAGATTAATATGATTACCAAAATTTAAGTATATGTGTAAATGTAAATCTCTTGTTACGTGGTCAGTATATTAAAAATGCATATTATTTGTATATTTTGTTATCTAATAAAAGAACTGTATGTAGATTTTACATGATTTGAATGATTTGTAACATTTTAAATAAATTAGCATAAAGAACAAAAAAAAAGTAAAATATATAAAAAAAATATTATTATTATTATTATTATTATTATTATTACGTGACACTACCAGGAGTGCAAAGACTCATCGAAGGAGGACACCTACTCTACATCTTTCTGTCTCCATCACTCAATCCACTAACCGCAACTACACCAACGCCATCTACCGCCCGTCGCCACAACCACTAGTATTTCCACAGACAATCACAAACATCTTTGCCCACGGCGAGATTTGAACCCGCAGCATTTTTGGCTAGAGAGCGGATACGCTAACCACTCGGCGCCAACCAGGCCGGCAAAAAAAATTATGTGACACCTTCGGGGTTATGTTATATTATCGATATTAAAAAATGGGACTGAATTTGCTATTCAAACAGAAATGCTTAGTTTTTTTATTCTTTTATTTTTAAATTAAACTATGTGCAGATGCATCCCTGTAAATAAATCTTTTATTATGCTTCAAAATCTTCTTTAGACATAAGCTAACTGAAAAAACTGAAAATATCCACAGCATTCAGAGTAACAAACCAGTTGAACAGGTTACACATTTCAGATATTTAGCACAGTTTTTAGTGAGGATAACAAATGAAATCTCGAAATCGATAACAGAATAAAGTCAGGCTGGTATGGTTAGAAATCACATGAATAAACGTAGATGGAACAAGAAATTAAGAAAGAAATAAGGCTTGAGGTAACATACATGAGATTATTTCAATTTTAATCAAAGACTAACGACTACAGATATGAGGGTTCTGGGAAATTTGGGGAAAAATTCTGTCATATCAAACATATTAAAATGAGTATATTAGAAATAAAATTGAAGATTCTTTGCAATCAATAATGTGTAGAGCTAATCCAATGTTAGTGTCACTTAAAAAAGAATGGGAGAAAAAGAAGGTAAAACAGGTGTTTCATGCCAGGATGACAACGAAAAGTCTCGGAGAAGATATTAAAATATACATGAGTGGATCGAAATGTTACAGATGAGATAAGAGATAATAGACTTAACAAACAATAGATCGAAAGACAGTTGATGATCGGAAACTAGTCAGCCGTCGTATTTATGTTGAATTATCATAATATCGGATACCCTTGACAACACACACACGAGAAAATGTTGATGTTATACCTTGGGATGTTGTAGTCAAATTAGCATCATATGCTTTTTAAATCTACATTTCCGAATAATGACTGATTGTAGCAGGCAATTATAAACTTGCACATAGGCTACATGTCACTTTGGTCAAGCAAACAATTATTCAAAACACGGAACACTGTTTGAAGCATTTTCTTTTTCTTTGTCTTAATTCTCTGTCGCTTTCCTTTGTTGCAAATCGACGTCCTTCCTGTTATGAAACTTCCGGTCCTGAGTGCAAGGGTGGCCGCACCAATTTCTGAGCAATAGAGGTTCCTTCTTTCTGTCGCACATGCTTAAATCATTGATACGTTACTGCAGATTTCCTGGAAATGATGTGAAATCAGGTTTTATGTTTTCTTATTATTACGATCAAATCCTTCCCTGTAGTCAACCACATGAAGTTCAGTACCTCCTAACTCAGTGGTCTCCAAGCTTTTTTGTTCGCGTACCCCAAAGACAGAAAAAATAAATAGCGCGTACCCCCAATTGATTGAGAGAGTTTCTTTGGAGGAAATTTTTTAACCATTTATCCATTTTGTGAGGGTTAATTTGTAAAATTTAAATATAATTCATTTACTATTGATAATATCAAATACTTTTAAAAAATGTAAGCAATTTTGATAATATTAATTCACTATTTCTAGTGTTAACATAAAAGTAAGCACAAAAAGGCTTTGGAATTGCACAGAAACAATATATACTAAAAAATCGCTCTGTGGATAGCAGGATACTAAGCAATTTTCCTTCTCTAGTTGGGCTTGTTAACACTAGGATGCTCTAAAAATGGCAATGATAAGAAGTAAGAGATTTACTCCCTAGTTTTAAAAAACATGACACCTATGCTACGGACGATAATGTGTGCAAAGTCGCCCAATGTGCGCTACTCGCAAATTTAGTTTACAGGATCTTTATAACGTCTTTGTCTATATTAGATATATGTTTAATTGATGAAAGAAAATAATATTCTTTATCTTTAATTAATTACTTAATTTTTTTCCTATCAATATAAAACTTTTTTTGACGTACCCCCACGCATCGACTCGCGTACCCCCTGGGGTATGCGTACCACACTTTGAAGGCCACTGTTCTACCTTACATCGCAGATGCTTATAAAACATGAGATCTATTCTTGTTATTCGTACAGGACAGTTTATTAAGGTGTTTGTTGTCCTTTATTTCCACATGAAATTGACAATTAATCCTTCATTATACTCGGATATTTTTGATCAATGCAGCGCTCTACAAAAAGAAGAAAAAAAAAAAAAAAGAAAGAAAGAAAGAAAAAAGTGGTCCTGTAATAATTTTCGGACTCTGAAGGACGATTATCTTTGTTAACGAGACCGTATTAGAAGTTAATGATACAAATTTGACAGCTTTTAATTCTAATCACAAGTTAATTGCAATAAAATCTGCAAAATTGAAAACTTCTGTCCTAGAACAATTATGAACTATTTTGAGGGATCAGTCACTTATCAGATTTTTCTCCTCCATATTCCCTTTGTTTTATTAATGATTTATTTTTATTTTATTGATTTATCTTTATTTTTTAAGAAAATAAACTACATAACTAAGAGATGCAGTTGCTAATTTGTGCTGTGTCATATTACTCGATGAAGGGTCGGGATTGGTCTCTGCTTATTACAGCTAACATTATCACTGACTCTGATGGAAGAAGGAAGTGACTCAACACAGTACTGGTAAAACAGCAATTTACTTCCTTTCACTGGTTTCAAGGAAACAGTTCCGAGTAAAAAATTTTGAGTCAGAATAATCAGAGGATCCAAATTATTATCGGTAATTATCTCTCCAACACCTGGTGTCAGAAATATAGTATAAAGAAATGCATTTCTTAGCCAGTAGTACAAGGTACTTGTAATATGAAATATCTGCTTGGAAAGATTTCGATGAAATTTGGTACAAAGTATTTTCTACTAAAATTCGAAGTGATCTGTGATTTTGGATAATCATAATTAATAAATTATTTAATTTTTGTTATCATAATTCACATTAAGATCTGTAACTTAGTGTTTTCATCATCATCATCATCATACGTATCAAGGATTTAGGCCTAGTATGGCCTGTTCCGGCCTTAGAAGTCATCGTTGAATCGTTTAAGAGGACGTCCTGGTTTTCTTCTTCCTAATGGCTTGTACTTTAAGGCTTGTTTTGGTAATCTTTCTGTTTTCATTCTTTGAACGTGTTCCATCCATCTATGTTTATATTTTTAATTTTTTCAATTACTGGTTCTTGGTTTAATTCTTTCATAATTTCTTCTTTTCTTTTGTGATCAAATAGGGTACAGTTTGAAGTTTTTCTCATAAACTTCATTTCTGCTGTTGTTAATCTTTGTTTGTACTTTTGTTTTATTGTCCAGATTTCACTTCCATACATTAAGACTGGTAGGGCTAATGTATTGTATACTTTTAGTCTGGTTTGTTTTTGAACTAGGTTTGGTTTAGATATAGAGTTAATTACACCTGTTATTTTTAAATATTTTGCAATTTTTATGTTTATATCTTTTTCATTTTCATAAGTGATCATACATCCTAGGTAGTTAAATGAATTCACCTGTTCTAAGATCTTGTTATCTAATACTATTTTAGTTCTTGCTGGATCTTGTCCATTAAAGGCCATAGTTTTTGATTTTTCCGTTGATATTATCATACCATAATCTTTGGATATCTCATTTAGATTTAAAATAGCTTTCTGTAAGTTATCTTCAGAATTTGTAATTATTATTTGGTCGTCTGCAAAGAGGAGAGTGTTTAAGTTAACTGTAGGTGAAAGTTTAATTCCTTGATGTAAATTTTTACTCCATTTTATTATTATTTCATTTAAGTAGATATTAAAAAGAGTTGCTGAGAGGGGGACATCCCTGTAGGACCTTTTGGTTTGTCTCTCTTGTATATGATAGCTCATGATTTAATCTTATTTGTATTTGATTATTTTCATATATACTTGTGACAGCTTTTAGGATATTATTTGGTATTTGTCTTTCTTTTAATATGTTAAATAATATGTTTCTTTTAACTTTGTCAAATGCTTTTTCAAAGTCAATAAATGCAATATGTGTTTCTAAATTATATTCTCTTCTTTTCTCTATTATTAATTTTAGGCAGAAGGCTGGGTCTATACATGATCGTCCTTTTCTAAATCCATTTTGTACCTCTAGAATAAAGTTTTCGGAATATTTCATTAGTTTGTTATTTAAGATTCTGCTGTATATTTTGTAACATGAATTTAGTATACTGATACCTCTATAGTTTTTAGGGTCATCTCTATTACCTTTCTTAAAAACTTAGTGTTTTAATAATGTTAATCCATTCTTTATTTCAGCGTTTCCCAAATTTTTTCTGGGACGGAACACTTCACAATCTTGAAATTTTAAAGGAACACCTTGGTGTTCCTTTAAAATTTCACACCTTAGACATCTTAGAGTCGAGTATCATCGGTCTCGTATTTAATGTAAAGCTAAACGCACACTATCGCTGCAGCAGGCACAATCCACACGCAAAGTGAGGAGCGTCTGTTTTTCAAACATGTCTGAACTTGTTGCAGCATTTAAAACCATTCCAGGCTCATATTAATTTTGATAATTTTCCGCGGAACACCAGTGTTCGAGGAACATAGTTTGGGAAACCCTGGTTTATCTTATAGGCATGAAGATATATGCGAGAGCAAGTCAGAAAAAAATATCGGCAACATTTTTTT
The DNA here is from genome assembly GCF_054136105.1 of Typopeltis vanoorti. Classification (NCBI taxonomy): domain Eukaryota; kingdom Metazoa; phylum Arthropoda; class Arachnida; order Uropygi; family Thelyphonidae; genus Typopeltis; species Typopeltis vanoorti. Next base: position 57,190,427 of record NC_143565.1, read on the forward strand.
TTTTTTTAATACTGAATGAATTTTAATGCATCAGCGGCAGTAAATACGAATTTTATCTAAAAAAAAATCTGACCTCGGCTAATTAATTGCCTTGCTGAATTATCCAGTTTAATATGACCGATCCATTGATTACAAGTGCCAAAGAATAACAACATGCAGGGATTCCATTTCTGTGTGTGGTGAAAATGCAGAAATTCGACAATACCTTACAGTACAGCATGGCATCGGTGTTTTGATCCAGCAAAGTGTATACGAATGAATTTACATGCATTCGCAATATCACCGAACAACAAAAAAGAAGAGAAGTGATCAAACATCAAGATAAGAATGCCGAAACACCTCGAAATTTATTCATTCGACGAATACGCAAATCAACAGCCGATACGAACGGGTTCTACTTTGAACAGAAAGGTGAAAGACTTATGTGTGTGTATATATGACTTGTTGAGTAGTTATGCCAGCTGGGAAAAGTCCTCAATTTTATATTGTCTGATATTATTATTATTATTATTATTATTATTATTATTATTATTATTATTATTATTATTATTATTTTGTTCTTGTAAACTAATTCTTCTCAAAATCATGGTGGATTATATTAAAAAATGATCCATCGGTACAATATTTATTGTTTTGCTGTTACTTTTAATAATTACATTGCAGATTCTTTCTGAATTGCTCTCGTATTTTGATTTTTTTCCTTGAAATGATGATGTCATAAATATAATGTTATAAGCATTGCCGTGAGTTGTATATCTAGTGGGACCACGACATACTACTACTTTCGTGTGTGTGTGTGGGGGGGGGGGAATTTTTCCTTGCACCTACACTTAATTTCAATTTTGGATCTTATGAAATATTTATAAACGGATCAACCTGTTTAAATGGGTGCCATTTCCTAGTTTTCATTGACTAAATACTAGTTGCAGACTTAAGAAACACTGAAGAAGAAGGATCTTAAAAGATCGATTTTGGTCATCGCTGGGCAAAATTTTGTATACTTTTTCTCTCTGCTCAGCCAGTTCCAGAGTTGGTCGCTCTCTGGCACACACAGATGAGATTTTTTCTTTCCAAATGAACTAAGAATTTTAACCTCGAAACTCAGCAAAAAGGACCATATTTAGTAAACCACGTACTCAATCTTATATGGTGAGAGATTTTTACCTGTTGGCTACTGACTGCCCTTCCGTTGGAGGATTAAAAAAAAATACTTACACTCGTAAACACACATAAAAATTATTGAAGCCAGATATTCAATAGTCCAACGGTATTTCTATATCTAGATTGAGCCTGTAGTACCTCGCTCACACACACATATACTGCTTTCCTGGGGAAGGATTTCCTCTACCCTCTGAACTCCCGGATTTTCCATACAGCAATAATGAAAATGAAAAACGAAACGATTCTCCTCACACCAATAAACTATCTGAATTTCCTCTTTCTTGACGTTAGTCCATTAATACTATTTTTTAAATCATATTCTCTATTTCATTACCAATATGTAAAGATTAAATTTTTGAATTTGCAAAATTGAAGAAACAATGAATTCTGAAAGAAGAAGCTTACCCTGTATTTCCAAGAATAAATCCTCTTTTAAATATTTTTTTTTTCTTCTCGAAACGTTCTTTACCCACGATATTCACCTAGTTACTGAACACTCGTGTCCTACGCTGATTAAACAGCAAAGAAATATGGATTGTTTTCTAGTATGCAGTGCAGGTAAAATTATTTATTTATTGAGCCAACATACACTACCCATTAGCGTAATAGAATTGTTGATTCAATAGGTGTGTCATGCGGTTTATCATTCTTACAAAAAGTGTTTCCTAGTAATAATAGTGCATCTTCCAAATAGTGGAAACGACAACTGACAGCTTTTTTTGATTTATTTAAGACTCTCATTAGCAAATCAGTACAATTTAACGAAACAATACAAACAAGAAAAATGATTTTTTTTTATTTAAGAAAAAATTCTTCACATATCTTTTCACTGATTAGTTTCCAGAGCGTTTGATTATGAATCAAACGCTCTGGAACAGTCATTGTAAAGCATGCGTGAATTAACATGGTCATTATTATTATTATTATTATTATTATTATTATTATTATTATTATTTAAAATATTTAAAAAAAGAAAGAATATCGTACTGCATAAATTGATTTCATATATTTTTTTTTTTGAAAGGATACTTTTATTAAGCTGGATTTTCATCTCCCATAATACGTTCACCTGATATAAAATGTCTTATTGCTCAACTTACGTGTAAACAGAGTGCACGGTTTGCTAAATTACTGTCATATAATGCAAATTAAAAATGTCGAATAAATATAGTCTTCTAAATAATTATAATAACTTTAATTTAATAATTTCACGAATGTAATTAATACTTGGCAAAAAAAAAACATATATATTGTTATTATTAAGAGACATCTCTAGGGAGTCAGGGACTCATCAAGGAAGATCACGTATTACCCGCACCAACTGTCATTCCTGTTCTTGAATTCGTTCACACTACCTTCACTTATTACCTCCAAAAACTAAACTTGTGAACGTACTCTCTTATAATGAGAAATTTAAAAATGCTAAATATATAAATATTCCATTTGATATAAAATTCACTGTATGCAAATTTGATTGAAATGAATCAAGCCGATTATAAAGAAAAGGTACGACACACAAGTATCTTTGTGTATGAGAGAGAGAGCGCAAAATGCGTTCTCCTGTGGATAACATCTAACGAGAACAACAACAACAACAACAACAACAACAACAACAAAATGCATTTGACGTGATATTAATTAGTAACATCTTACATAATACCAAAAGGTGTTTTCCCAGTGTGCACTAATTTCTTTAATGAAATTATTGCTCACTGAGTAGATAATACACTAATGACTTCTGGAATTAATACATTCAGTATCCCTTGGGGAGTGACCACTGCAGTCCCGAGTGAATTAGTTTGAGTAAAACGTTTTGTCTCCATTTATCAACCGGGAAATTATTTTCTGATAAAAGAGAAAAAAAAAAGCAATTTGAAATTCAGTGAGTTCTATATTCAGACATCATATACACTGGAAAAAGATAAGCAAACCACGTTGAATTTGTTATGACTTTAAAAATAAAAAAAAGTGGGAAAAAGTCCAAAGTGTTAATAAGTAACCGAGCAGACAAGGATTATTTCTCCCCATAATTGTATTATTTATTTAATATCCAAGTTCTTTGACAAATTAGTTATTAGCTCACAGTGCTATATTTCCCCTGTCGGTCAATTTTGAACTTTTTATTTTTATTTTTATTTTTATGTTAATAAATGAAAGCAAAGGGTGGATATCATTAGATATGTGTAACCCATGCATAGCTGGATGTTTTTATTTTTATTTTTATTTTTTATAATGGATGTTTATTTCTTTTCTTTTGTATTTTATTCTTATTTTATTGTTTCTAAATTCAGTAACTTAACGAATTATTCTCTATTTGCTATCGAATGATCTTTCCAGTGCATATTTGTTTTTCGCTTTCATATGAAACAGAAGACTGATTATCCTCCATAACCCAAACTTTTTATTATTTAGATATTATCTGTATTTTAAAACTGAATTTCTAATTATACTGGATGTTTCAAATTAAAGTAACCCTATGTAGAGCAATCTGAAGATAGAAGCAGTAGACAAAATACTCTTAAACTTGACGGTTACTCTGACTAGATCACGGGGAAGAGAGTTTGACAACAACAACAGGTTTAAAAATGGGGAAAAATGGCGCTGTGACCGAGCGAAGACAATGAATGCTGCGTCAACATTCATAGAATGTGGAGAAATCAGTTGCTCATTTTCTATGAAATAGCTCCCACGTTCACCAGAGACCATAACCCCTGTGACTTTTGGCTTTGATCATCCGGATCTTCTTGTAGCGTGTCAGCTCTATATCATATTTTTAAAAATTTTTTTGTATTACATTCATTTATGAAATGAGCGAAATAAACATAACTGAATAACTTCGTTTGTCATTAACTGAATCATTTCACAATCGCATACAATCCGGTGCATATTAATGTAATTTCTTTCCGCTCACAGCGCCATATTTCCCCTGCCGGTAATTTTTGAACTATTTTTTATTTTTGTTTACTTTTTTATAGTCAATATCTCTTCCCCATGATTTGATTACTTGAGGGTATTTCGTCTGCTAGTTCTTTCTACAGATTGCTCTGAATAGAGGTGATTTAATTTGAAACACCCTGCATATTTCTATCCGTCATTTCATTATATTTGACTGTTACATTCAATATAAAAAAATATCGCTTCAGTAATGGGTAGTTTGGAACTAATCACATAATGAAACTCTAATGACGAACGATTTGACACTGCTTTCTAAGAAGAATATTAAAATAGGAGAGAGAGAGAGAGAGAGAGAGAGAGAGAGAGAGAGAGAGAGAGAGAGAGAGAGAGAGAGAGAGAAAATCAAACCTCATAATCACTGCATGCGTCAACACTTTAAGAGGGATCGTTTTAATTTTGTCATTAATATTCTTTGTACATTCAAATGAAGAGCGATTACAAAATGAATATGAATAAATCAATCGACACTTATATCCATATGAGATCTAGAATGAATGAATAAAGGATAAATTGAACAATAAATTAATTAAGGATCTATTTACATATTTGTATTGCTGCCTTGAATCACAAATACAGTAGTTTGTTGCGTGTACTGCATTTATTCAAGCCAGCTGTACAAATTCATCGGTGAAATAAAAAATATTATAAAAAACTTTATAAAAAATAGTATTTAGCTTTTTTTCATATATTTTTTATTGAACAACTCAAGCGATATTATCTGACATAAGGTTTTTGCGATTGCAATGCTGTACTTTTTTTGATGAATGCATATTTATACTTCTTTTGGTGAATGCATATTTATAATTTTCTGCGATTGCTGCATACAAATATGTTCCCGGAAGACACACGGAGTTGTCAAAATATATTAAAAACCCATACCAGATAATCTGAAATCGTTTTTATGTATAAAAAAAACCCCAATTATAATGACGAATGTCATTCACATTAAAGACTTTTATATAAAAATATAAATGGTGTTTCAATTTCACTCTAATTTTTACTAAATATTCTATATTATCTAGCTAAATATTTTTTCTAATTTTTAGAAAAATCTTTTTCTTTTCTTTTCTTTTCTTTTCTTTCTTTTTTTATTTTTTTGGTAAATATAAAAATATTTCATTCCTTTATGGGACTTCTGGATATAACTGTTTTCGGAACACAATCAACTAGATTGAGTTGAAACAGAAACTTGCATAAAACCAATCGTGTACAAATCCTTTGAAATGAAAAATAGCAATAAATATCTGCACAAATAAGGTCGCATATTCATTTATGGGCACTTAAAAAAGGCATAAAATATGCAAAATCCAAATATGTAGGTTCTCTATTACATTTACTTGTATATATATAAGAAAAACAATTACTTTAAGTAGCTGCATTTATTTAACAGTTGAACGAATATATTTAAAATGAATACACATGATGGACACTGCTATGTTTGAAAATATTTCAGTTGTAATAGCGTTGCATCAAATGTTGCGTTTAAACAGTTCTACTTTTTTGAATGTTATTTTTCAAAATCTCTCTGTTATCTTATGTGGTTAGTATACTTTTCGTGTAATGTGCCAGTTCGGATATCCTTTCTCATTTATTTCCGGCTGCACTTTTTCTACCGGCAGTAAACGTAAACAATTCATGGAAATGAATCACAAATCAGTCTTTAGATGTCATTTTATGACTAAATATCTGTAGTGCAATATTCAGGAGAGTTTTTATTGCAGTCTTCGGGTATACTAAAGTAGAGTACAGTTACAGGGATGTCTACGGAATTTCCGGACGTTTGGTCAACAGATTTCCATTTAAATATCTCTTATCCAAGTCTCTTCCAGAAATATCCTTCTGGACTTTTGAACTTTGCAGTGGTATGCTCTATCATAATAACTATTATTGGAGTCTCAGGTAACCTCATTACTATTATCGCCCTATCGATCAACTCCCACTTAAGAAATGCCACTACGGCATTCATTATAAACTTGTGCGTTGCAGACCTGGTGTACTGCTCGTTTAGCATTCCTCTTGCAACATCGAATTATATCAACAGGCGATGGGTATTCAGCTACGATTTGTGCAAGGTATTTCCTCTGATACGGTATGCTAATGCTTCCCTTTCATTGTTGACTATCATCACCATTGCAGTGAACCGTTATGTCCTAATCGTACACCCCAACTGGTATCGGAAATTATTCCGTAAAAGATGCGTGGCAGGGACCATTGCAGCAATTTGGATCATTTCCATTCTGTTTCTAACTCCTCCTCTATTTCAAGCTTGGGGGAGATTCGGATACAATCCCCGAACAGGTACATGCACTATTGTACCAGTAAAAGGACATTCTCCGAAGGTGGCTTTGTACATACTGTCTTTCATCTTACCATCTGTCGTGTTCCTGGTGTGTTATTCCCACATTTATTGCGTTGTTAGAAAAGTAGAACAACGATCTCGTGCGGGGACAGCTCCCTCTCTCTCACACAGTCAAAATGATCTCGACAAACCAGTTCATAACTCCTCTTCTATGAAAAAAGATTTTGGAAGTAGCTATCAGAGAGACCTTCAGCTATACGAAGGAGTAAATAAAGATTCTCCAGGAAGCGCAAACGAAAAAGCTGTGGAGACTCCTACATCGGCAAAAATCCTTACATGGATGAGAAGTCGCGTTTTTACTTTTTCTGGTGAGAAGAAAAGAAGTCCTAAGAAAATCCATAAAGATCTACGCTTACTTCGAATGATTCTGGTAATATTCTGTACCTTTATAGGGTGCTATCTTCCGCTTTTGGTGGTCAAGGTGACAAATGCTGAGGAGACAGCACCAGTTGCGAATATTCTGGGTTATTTACTTGTGTACTTGAGTAGCTGTATTAATCCTATTATTTATGTAGGAATGAGCAAGGAATACAGACGAGCTTACTATTATCTCTTCAAATGTCAAAAGGACGTAAACATAGAGAGCAGTATAAGCAGTTGACATATGATATTTTAACTGCTAGTAATATTTGTTATGACTGTCATTTTTTATTGTTTAATGGCAACATCTGTAGAATCTGTTTGATTCATCTAATTAAAATGGTTGACAACTGCACATTGAAAAACGGAATTTTCTTTTCGGTGAAGTATAATAATATAAAGTTTATATTAATAAATTAAAAGTGCACTTCAAAAATTCATTTTTCTTTTTAAAAATGTAAACGTCTCTAATTATTTTTAAGTATTACCTTTGAAATATTATATTTACTTATATTTCATATATCATAAATATTTTTTTTTTGCAGTTATTTGCATCCGTTTTATAATTTACGATTATTGCATAGACAAATATTGAATCAAAAACAGAAGTTGATAAACATCATTTTCAGTCGGTTAATTGTGTTGGTCTTGTTCGCAATTGACACGAGTAACACGAACAGTCCTTGCTAATACGTATGACAGGATGTTGTATCATTTTGGTGCTCAATCTGACTCGTTCCTATAGAACAGCCAAAACATAATTATTCAGAATGTCAATATGGCCTCTTTTTATGATGGTAGCCACAGTTGAACTCAGATGCTCTGATTATGCTTCTGAACTGGCTAGCATCGTATACAATTACATTCATTTGGCGCCTTCCTTATCTTCGAGAAAAATGCAAACACGTAATATGTTGCTTGCATTTTTATAGCGCTAATTAAAGATTACTTTTACACGACACTGATAAGTTATTTAAAGAACAGCTTGAGTTAAGTGGAATGACAACTGAGGCAACTGAGCTATGTTGCGAGTATATCGTCGTTTTTAGTCACTTTTTCTATCTTTCAGGATGAAAACTTGAGTTCTGGAAGAACAAAATCCAATCATTTCATTTCGTATGAGACTAGCTAACTCACCTTTAGTTGAAAAGTATTTGTGAATTCCTCTCACCCTAGAATTCAAACCCAGGTCTTTCCAAATAAGGGACAGACCTTGTTATGTTCTTGCGACTATATTGATAATATGGACTTTCACCGATATTAATTTTCATTATATTTATGCCAAGTTTCATTACATTTTCGATAACATCAGACATTCTGAATATAGTAATCAGTATTTATCACGCTGTTCTATATACTACAACCGCTTATAAAGTGGTCATTCCCGCCAGCTTAAAATGTCAAGTGAAGGGTAACTTCTTTCCTACCTGTAAATCCGGGATTAAACTTCCAGTGATGCAAGAGCGTTTCTTAATGGCTTTAGATTGTAACCACATTGATTCTAATATTACAAGTTTGATCTGTAGAGGAGGCACTTTATTTAATCCCCTGCCCCACTAGCGGAAGTACAACCTCGTGGATAATCATAAAAATTCTGCGAGCAGAGAGAAAAGAAGTATTTTAAGTGAAATCTTTTAACACCCTTTAATAATCATAGTTAATTAATAAAATCGTTGTAATGTTTCCATATTTACTGTATTTTATCGAGAATCACTGCCTTTGGGGATGAAGATTACTATGACAAATTATAATTACTTTACCTTCAAAAATTAAGATAATTATAATCATCTTAGTCACACCCAATAATGATCTTTCATTATATATAATCATTTAAGATGATATATCATTATGATTATCTTAATATAACTACATAATTATAGGAAGATACTCATAATATTCATAATCTTCATACGAGTGTATTGATAATCATAAGATTATATTACTCCTACGTATGCTAATCCTATGGAAACTATCCCACCAAAGAAAGCAACTTAGGAGAATTATGATAACTTTACAGTTATTTTCATATGAATACATGCATGCATATGCTTAAGAAATGCGATTTTAACCAAGCTACAGTCCAACTAGAGGTTGTAGTCGTTTCCCTGCATTCTATGTTCGAAAAATGAGTTGAGAGAATGAACACATGGGAGGATTTGAATTTATAGTAGAAATAATAGTTAGTCTTCTGCTTGTCTTCCAAAATAGGCTTCATGTCAACCTGGGAACTCGATTCTATTTTAAGTGTTCATCGTCATGGAAAATAAGAAACTTTCATATAAACTTTCTCTGTCAGAGACACCCCACTACATTCCCTCTGAAACGTTTTTATCACTGCCATTAGAATATCGTGCGTCATTTCCTTTTCCTGTGTCAGCTGCCTTATCAGGATATCCAGAAGTTTCGTTTTCTGAACACACTGGAACAATTTCTTCAGAGCTTCCTATCTGTTTTTTTTTTCCATTTTTACTGATATTCTTGTCATATAAATTTATCGTCTATCAAATAAGAGTAAACAGAGTTATCAACTAGATACTATTGCTACTGAAGTTCGTCTCCAAGTGCGTCGACAGATGTGAACAGTGTGACAGAAATTATTTTACATATAATCTGAATATAGCTCAGTAATGATTCCATAAGATTCCCCCCCCCCCACTGAAACTGCAGTTATTTAACCGGCAAGTAGAAAAACGGATAGCAAAACACTCGTAATTTACATACAACATATATTGCAAAGGACCTGTGACTAACCACCTCATCCTGCTAAATTAAGATGTTTCGGAATTCAAGGATATTTTTGCCTAGTCATGGGCATCATAAGCTCAAATGGATAAATTACTTTTGTTGTTAAAATCCTGAATTCCGATAAAAGTTAAATTTTTTTTTTTTTAAAGCTGATGTTTATTTAGATTTTATCAAAGTAGAGACTACATTGGTTGTAATTACAGTCAAAGCAGGGAAGACTGTGAGACCACTATGTATTCTACGGCCAGTTCGCATCTTTTGCGGAAACCAAAACTTGAATATACTGGAGAAAAAAATCAAGCCGCCTCTTTAGGAAACAAGTCAACTAATATTCATTTGAAAACACATTTAAGCTGTAGTCTGTACTGCACAGTGAAGAAATGCAATGTAAAATATTTTGAGAAGTATTTAATGATCACTTCCTAATGCATATTGACAACAACACCAACAACAGCAAACCACTATCATGGTTGCTACTGTTATTGTCCGATGAAAAAAAAATAAATAAATAAAATGAAATAGAGTAAAACTGGTCAACAATTTTTCCTCAACGTCCTAAAGATGAAGTTTTATCAAAATTAATCCACCTGTTCTTGATTTTTTTAGACCGAAAAATAACAAAAATAAAAATAACTATATTACATATAAACATATAAAAGAGAACAAATATAAAAGCCAGCAGTTTAATTATTATTTCATTAAAAATAAATCCGTTTTTTTCCTCCTAAAGAATGCGATACAAAGTGACCCACGAAATGAATGAATGCTTTACGTATTTTATTTTGTGATCTTCAATACATGATAAACTATAAAGATCACTTCTTAGTTTGCATTTCGAGTAGGTCAAAAGCGACGATGAAAGTATCATCAAAAATCAACATTGGCCTGAATGAGAGCCTCAGCAGTGAGGAAAGATTTTAGTTGGAAAGACCTGGATTGAATTTTTACTGTAGCATGAGAGGAACCTTTATAATGATTATTGCTTTATAGGGTCTAGCTGGATCTCATAGGGAGATGTCATTGATTTCCTTGTTTTATGACTTAATTGCTTTGGTATAATTTAAAATAGCCAACCAATCAATTTTCCTTTACAATTGTTCCTTATTTCTTTGTTTCTTTCTGAGCTAATTTTCATTTGAAATAAGAATAAATAATTATTTATTTGTATTGGAAAGAATATCTAATATAATAATTGTGTTAATATATATATATATATATATATATATATATATATATATATATATATATATATATATATATATATATATATATATATATAAATATCCCTTCTGTGAAATAAATGTCAGTCTGAGAGGACAACATTCAATTGGGAATAACGGAAATGAGATTTACATAGTTGAACTATGTAAAAACCATAGTTAAACTTGTTTTGAAATGTCACATGGAGAAAAATCACACGAATTACACGTAAACACCAGTGGCAAATCATATATTATGAACATCAGTGTAAATGTTAAATCAGAAGAATAAGAAAAAAAAATACTGTCTCACATTGCTTTAGAACCGAATAAGAAACTCAAAGATTGGAATCAGAGAGTTTCATGACGAATATAGTATAGTAAACTATAAAAGTATCGGCGACTACTAGCATGAGCTAATGCACGTAGTCCAAGTAAGTAGTACAAACTCGGGCAACTCGCAGCAAAGGTGTTAAGTTCTGATCGCTATTCTTGGTATTTTCCATAATGTAAAACACATTTCCTAGGAAATGTATGCTGTTATTACATTATGGTGGGAGGCCACTACCCAGACCGTTTTCAGCCGTTATTATTGAGAGGCTTCAGCAGTGAGTAGCTAGATCAAATTAATACCAAAGGGTATAGCCAAAAGAACTTATATACTCTGCTATACGAGTTGTCAAAAAGGTCCACCCATTATGTTACTTAAATATAAAGAGCCAATACGCTTCATTTCGGCGATATAAACATTTTTTAAATTAAGGGGATATTAAATCCCACATTGTTTTAAAACCGAATAAGAAACTCAAAGATTGGAATCAGAGAGTTTCATGTCGAATATAGTATAGCAAACTATAAAAGTATCGGCGACTACTAGCGTGAGCTAAAGCACGTAGTCCAAGTACGTAGTAGAAACTCGGGCAACTCGCAGCAAAGGGTAATGGGTGCACCTTTTTGACAACTCGTATAGCAGAGTATATAAGTTCTTTTTGCTATACCCTTTGGTCTAGCTACTGATGAAGCCTCAATAAAGGCTGAAACCGGTCTGGGTAGTGACCTCCCACCATAATGTAATAACAGCATACATTTCCTAGGAAATGTGTTTTTCATTATGGAAAATACCTAAGAATAGCATCTGAACTTTACCACCTTTCTTGCGAGTTGCCCGAGTTTATACGACGTACTTGGACTACGTGCATTAGCTCACGCTGGTAGTCGCCGATACTTTTATAGTTTACTATACTATATTCGACCTAAAACTCTCTGATTCCAATCTTTGAGTTTCTTATTCAGTTTTAAAACAATGTGGGATTTAATATCCCCTTAATTTAAATAATGTTTATATCGCCAAAATGAAGCCTATTGGCTCTTTATATTTAAGTAAAAATACTGTCTTTTTCACTTCATTTAATTTCTGTATGTGAGATTCAGTAAATACAATTTGTTAATAATATTACAGTCAAATAAATGGTAACATAGAAATTAACAAAGTGTATATTACAGAGCTAATACTCATTTGAAATAATAAGAAATAACTATTTATTTGTTGTGCTGGCAACAGAAGCTTCTAAATGAAAATGCTACGGCAAGTTCAAAACCTTGTTTGTCTCATATCCGTTACTTAAATTACTAATGCTAAAGAAAAAAAATAAAAATAATAAATTTCAGTTACAGAAATAAGTTAAGAGCACAAGGAATCGAAGGTAAAATTAATAGTCATATTGGTTTAAAAAATCAATGTAAGCATTAATTTACTACAGCAATAATTTCCCACCAGAACGAAGAGTTCCAACCTAAACACGATTTCTCACCTAAGTACAACAAAATTGGCGACAGGATAAGAGAGATATCTTTAAGATAAGACTTAATGAGAAATCTACAGTGTTGGAAAATAAATTCACATACATTTTATTTATTTATTAATTTTGCTCAGTTATTCTGTTAAAATATGTAGTTAAATTGAATTTTAAAAGTAAAATAGAGAAAATAACAATCAATTTGAAAAAAAAAATCATTTCACTTGTCAGAATTCCATACTCTAACAGCACTCGGAATTCGAAATGTGAACTAATACTTACTCTAAGCAAAAAAGGCGCATAGGACTTTCCCACCAAGCTTGGGAAAACATAGCATGAGCAACTGTGGGAAGTAATTAATACAGAGAACAAATAATTGGATAGTAATCTAAATTAAGTAGTCAACTAGCTTTTCTGAAAGATATTTATTTAGGATAATATTTATTTATTTAGATATTTTCTGAAAGATATTTTATATATAGGTGTTGAAAGATATTTATTTACAGAAATATCTTTCAACTCATATGTTTTGTGTGTTTTTGTGCTCTGAATATATATTAACCCCAGTAACCTATAATGAAAAAGTCAACTGCATTTTCAGACTTGTGTTTGTGTTCTGTGCTGTGAATATATGTTACAAATCAATAATTTGGAATATTCACAAAACCTAGATAGTACCAAGATGTTCCCATTCTGGAAAGAAATGTAAGTTAATTTGTTTTGTTTTTTTAACCGAAACATAACAATTGATAATTGTAATTTCAATAATCATTGCTCGTATGTTTTGGTAAGCGTAGTTCTAATACTGAATATTTTTTTTTGTATAAGAATAATCATAGGGTACATAGTAGAGTATCAACATGGATACATTAGCGACATTTCATAGCTAATGTGTGTGTGTGTGTGTGTGTGTGTGTGTGTGTATGAGGGACACCAGCATATAAATAATTAAATTATTCAGAAAAGCCTAAACACTGCCGCCATCACGACTCCACTCTGAGAATTCTGACCCTTTAACAGGAAAGAAATACCCCAAAATGTATTAGAAAATTAGTACAGCCATCTATAGACAACCAAAGACAAAACATGACGACAATGACGGATGTGTCTCACACTGGGAAAATTCCAAGATGTCTTATCTCAAAAACATTGCGCACAATTCCATAGGCAAACCAAAACACCATGTGATATCACAGAGAGACATATGTTCCCCAGAAATTTCCAAACACATAACTTCACGATTGCTTATCTCAAAATATCACCCACAATTCATTACGCAAACCCAACACACCACGTGATGTCCCTGAAAGGAGGGGACCCCAGCAAAATTCCAAACATTCCAAAATTTATCTTATCACTAACCATCACTTATAATGCCATATGCAAACCATTTACTTATCTACAACTCATAAGAACACACATTCAGGACACTGACGTCCCTTCACCTTTCACCCTACCCCTATTATCATAGTGTTTTATCAATTACGACACGAATGCCCTTTTCCATTCAAAACAATAACGTCACTTATTTACAACTAACAAATTATGTCACTTATCTACATCTGATAATAACAAATATTCACATCACGATTCCTTATCTTATCTTGATCTTGATCTGGGCAGAAGTGTCCCACCAATCACGACACGATTCCTTATCCACTAATATATCTTCCTTTCCATTGAAAACAATAATGTTACTTATTTACAACTAACAAATGACGTCACTTATTTACAACTAACAAATTACATGATTTAACTAGATCTCATAACAACACACATTCTCACGTCACGATTCCTTATCTTATATTGATCTTGATCTGGTCAGAAGTGCCCCACCAATCACAACACGAATCCGTATCTCTACCATCACCCATAATTCTATACGCGAACTAAAACACAAGAACTGAAGCCACTGACACATATACCCCCAGGGAAATTCCAAACATTCCAAACTCATGACGTCACACACAATGACGTTATCATCTCAACAACCAATCACGTCACGATTCCTGATCTGATCTGGTTTAAAACGCCTACCATACTACTGGTGAGAATTCATTGGTGGAAGACGCAGAAGTTTGTAGGGAGAAAAGTCCGATGAATAAAGACCATGTTTCAAATATAACACCATTTTGGCCATACAGTATAATACAGTTGAGCAGCGGTTCTTAAACTTTTTTGGTCTCAGGACTCCTTTACACTCTTGAAAATTATCAAGAACCAGAAAGGGATTTTGTTTATGTGTGTTATATAGATCGATATTTTCCGCATTAGAAATTAAAACAGACATTTTTAGAATTCTTATTTATTCATTTCCAAATTACAATAATAAACACATCACATATTTTGTATGAAAAATAACTTTATTTTCCAAAACAACAACAGAAACAAAATATTAGTGAGAAGAGTGACATTATTTTACATTTTTGGAAACCTCATTAATATCTGGCTTAGCAGAAGGCAGTTGGATTCTCTTATCTTTTTCTGCATTCATTGCGATATGTTGTTTTGATTGAAGTACATAAAGAAAACTCCACCGTACACATATCAGAGAATGAGTGTGAAATAAGAAAAATAACCTCTTAGAATTATTATAAATTTTATCTCCTAAAAGAGTCTCGTGGATCCCCAGGGATTCGTGAGCTACACTTTAAGACACTTTTTTATGTAAACCGGTATAGATTACCACTCGGAGAGGAGGTGTATCCGGAATCTTGCTCTAAAGACAAAACGTGGTACTTCATTGACAGCTCGATGAAAATGATCTACCATCCAATGATATTCACAACGAGAAGTCGAACTCATGGCTTGTTGGTTTCAGATAAATGACACGTGATGCTCTTCACTCAGCCAATCAGGCAGTATATAAAGAATCATTTAATGAAAAATACCTATTCTGACACGGTGTGACATTTAAATTTATAATTTTAACCTTAATATATGCATATGTCACGTCCAACAATCTGTTACTTCTTTAGATATTGACACTCGCTAATTTAGAACTACCAAAACAAATCCTTATATGACAACATAGCCAGTTAATTGTTCCTTCTTTTTTTGTAACCAACAAATATTCACTTTTAATCCATGTGCACATTATTTCTCTTTAAAATACTCATCACAGCGTCAATGAAAACCTGTTATCACTTGTGGATATTTCGTTGATAATTATGTCCGATTTCACCCTTTGGCTTATCCTTGATCAGAGTACTGGAAGATAAAGCGATGTTGAAACTGTTCACCGAGTGAATAAAAATCAGGTTTTTAATCGCCCAAAGAGCAACGAAATTAAAAGTGTGCGGATATCCTCAGACCTCATCGATGCTGATTACTTTCATTTCTATAAAAATGATTGCTGACCACGTATAAACCAGTGTGACTAATCTCCGGAAGTCCTCTCTCGTTAAGTTGTTATTTTCCTCGTGCAGGAAGTTCTGACGACAATTTACGCGTCACCAGATCTTATTGCGCTATTTAGAGCAATCCACGCCAAGTATTTGTTGAGATAGGTAAGCGAGATTATTGTCTGTTCTTCTGTACTTAAAACGATTCGTCTTTTTATATATAGGAGATAAATGATTAAACGATGAGCAATTGGACTTTAAGTGATCCAGCAGTTATTCTACCATTCAAAACAGAAAACTCAACAATTTCTGAAGCTTTAAATGTATCTTACACGGGATTCAGTAACTATTCTTCTACACTTTTGGACTTTGGCGCTGGATGTTGTATTGCCTTTTCGATTATCGGAATACCTGGAAATTTGATCTCCATTTTGGCCCTCACCAAAAGTGTTCGCTTGCGAAACGCCAGTACAGCGTTCATCGTCAATCTGTGCGTTGCTGACTTTATAATGTGTGCCTTTGCTGTACCCTTGTCGGCAGCTACTTTCTTGGAAAGAGGATGGCGGTACGGAGAAACTCTTTGTGTACTATTTCCCTATTCTCGCTATTCCAGCGGAGCTGTCTCGCTCTTCAGTGTCATCGCCATCACTATAAACAGGTACGTACTCATTGTGCACCCGTTTCGCTATCGTAAACTATATCAAAGCGGTGGCTCGATCGCTGCCATGATTATTTTCATTTGGCTGCTTGCAATGGGATTGTTTATGTTGCCTCTCTTTCAACTGTGGGGTAAGTTTGGATACGATCCTCGGGTCGGCACGTGCAGCGTCTTACGTTTACATGGCCGCTCTCCCAAAACTTTCATCTACATTGTGGCATTTGGGATCCCCTCTTTGATTTTTATCTTCTGTTATTCTCGTATTTACTGGGTTGTAAGAAAAGTTCAAAGAAGGCTTAGCGTAAATGAATGTGAAGTTGTCCCTGCTCGGAAATCTTGCTTCCGACGTTGCATCCCTTCTCCTGGCCGTAAAGCAAAGAAGGACTTAAGGATTTTACAAGTGATAACAGTGATTTTCTTGACGTTTGTTATCTGCCATCTTCCTGTTTCGCTTGTCAAGATTTGGAAGAAAGAAGGAGACTTACCGGTATTAAACATTCTTGGCTACTTAGGAGTGTTCTTCGCCCACTGTATCAACCCCGTCGTCTATGTGGTGATGAGCAAGGAATACAGAGGGGCTTATATTGAATTATTTAGGTGTAGCACTGATAAAACAGTAATATTGACTGATAGTTCGAGAACTTAATTTCTCGATGGAAGACAATTTTGTTATAACACAAATTTTAAGTGCTCATTAGGTCAGTCGAGTTTGAAATGTTTCGTTTATATTTGTAGTTTTTATGTTATTATATTCGACATATTCTAATATCGGAAATCAAAACTTGTAAATAAAAAATATTTTGTTATACCGACTTTGTCTATAAAAATACCCAATTATTTATTAACAAAGTACAAGTCACTTTACACATTGTTTCATTAGTTCAGACCCACACATCATGCAGGTCATTTTTTGTTTATTTCGAAGTGAAAAAATATCATGAAAGCCATAGTTTGTTAAATGGTATTGGCGTCTCGTAATTATATATATATATATAATTTAGGTGCTGAAAAGCAAGTTACAGAAACATCTCCCTCATTTTTCTGTACTGCACGCATGCAGACTCGCTGGACTTTGAGGCGGGGAGATAATAATGGAGTACCGCTGTAAACTGCTAATTCCGACAGTCCGAAAGTATACGTGTAGCACGTAGACGGAAGCAGTAATTTCAATTTGTTCTCCTGCCCACATATATTTGTGCAGGTAGGTTCTGATTTTAGCAGGGAAAGAGTTATTTATTGGTCTAGAACAGGGTTTCTCAAACTTTTTCTACGACGGAACACTTCACAAATCCTGAAATGTTCACGGAACACCTTGGTTATTTTGTAATGCATTAATTAATAATTAATTGGTAATGTAGCTTATTTTATTGTTAATTAATAATTGATAATTACTTATTAATGATTGATAATTAATAATTGATAATTACTTAATAATGATTGATAATTAATTATTAAATAATTAAACATCAATTAGACCATCATTAAATTTATTTGTGCTGATTTTCATTGACATATCCCATTCTGATCACCAAAAATTTATAATATTATTATAAGTACTTACGAGTGAATGCAGACTTTTTCTCCTGTGTGCTGGTTTTGTAGGTTAGGTAAATATAAATAAAATAAATGAGTAAATCTAAGCGTTAAGAAAAAACAATCATTTATTGTCAAATGTTAATTAGTAAAAACAAAACACATTAAAATAGTAAAACGTATATTGCAAATTAAATTCTTAATGACTCCGATGTTTTTGGGTCTTTGAATTACAAATTCTTTTGATATCAGGCACAATATTAGAAAGTTGAATTCTCATATTTGGTGTAGCGTCGAATCTGTTCCTGGACTTTGATTTGGTTGCAGCATAATATGAAAATCCTGCCTCGCATAAATATGTCGTTGTAAAAGGAAGTAAAACAAAAATAGCTGGTTTTGAAACGCTTGTTCAGAAATCATTTATTGGCAGTTTCTTGTATTTTTGTTTTAAATCAGAGTCACTAATTAAGTCGATTAGATTTTCATAGTCACTTGCGCCTGAAGCCTTGCTGGCTTAGCTGTCATTGTAAATGGATTCAGAACCCAGGAATTGTCCTCACTGGATTTTGGAAAATATTGCAAAAGGGTTAAGTCATGCAAGTGTTCTAAAATTACGTTAGATACTTCATTTACTTTAGAATTTATTTCAGTCAAACATTAATGCAAGGTGGGAAAACAATCAAATTATTCTGTTCAACTATAGAAATCCAGAATTGCAACTTTCTATCAAAAGATGCAATTTTATCTCTTGTATTAAAAATTATAATATTCTTTCCTTGTAATGATAAGTTAATTTCATTGCACTTTGCACAAATATTTGCCAGATATGCAAGACTCAACCATGAAGAATTTCTTAATAATTCAATAAAATTTTGTCCTAAATTATGTGATATCAAGAAGACCATTAACTCACTACAAAGTTCAAAAAGCGTCAAAATAATTCTTTTCCTCTGGATAGCGATCTCACTTCAGTATGTAATAAAAGTGCGTTATGTGCACTACCCATTTCATCGCACAAAATTTTAAATAATCTGGATTGAAGTGGTCGAGATTTTACATAGTTGATCATTTTTTCGGCTTCATCAAAAATTGTTTTTAAATATGTACGAATTCTTTTTGTTACTAGTGCTTGTCTATGCAAAACACAATGACTTTTGATGGTTCTTGTAGCTACTTGCAGGATATGTGTTACAACTCCCTTCATCTTTCCTTCCATTGTTTGAGATTTTATCAATACACTTCTCCCAACCGATTTCCTGTTTTGTAATATAATTATTAATACAGTTGAATATATCTTCTGCGGCAGTTTTTTCTTGTAGATATTCGCACATGAGTAAATCTTCTTCAATACCTTTATCAAATATGTAACAAACAAACACTATTAATACAGCGAGTCCTGCGACATCTGTAGATTCATCCATTTGCAATGAATATTCACTGCAGTCTAAGTCGATGAATTAGCTCTTTTTCTATGTCAGCAGAAAGATCTTTGATGCGGCGTGAAACAGTATCATTTGATAATTGTACTGCATCTATTTTTTTAGCAACCTGCTCGTTTAACATGCATGATGCAATGTCTTTCACACAAGGCTTAATGAGCGTCTCACCAATTGTATGAGCTTCACCATGAAGTGCAATGCGGTAACTCACGCGAAAAGACGCCTCTCTTGCATTTTCAGTCGTGGCAATTGTAGCCATTTAAAGTTTAGATTTTTCTAGCGAGTCACGTCGTCTCTTTAAAAAATGTATATATTTTCCTTTGTAATCAGTGTGTTTCGTTTCGAAGTGCCTATGAAATTTAGCCTGGAGCCAAAGAACTGTTTACTAGTATTTTATTACATAAAACATCAGGAGCATGTGTATTGCCAATACACGTAAATCCATAATTCAAATAACTTTCATGGTACTTCCGTTTTGGTCTTTTGTACATCCTAGAGATCTTTGTAGGGCTTCAGGTGGATGACTCACTATCTGTTCCGTCACAAACACCTCCAATAAGAGATTTCTTAATACCAAAATTAAACGAAGTGCCTTTTCTCTTATTCATATTAATTTTAACTCTGTATTCCTATTACTTTTAAAAAAATCACGGCACTCCGGTTTCAGAACAAGCACTTACATACTGCAATACGAACTTGCGAAGAAAGTATTCAGTAGTAATAGATTTGAGAACCGGATACAGACTACCTTTATCTTCAATTTCAGTGGAAAAAGTTTCTTTATACTTCTTTGCTGATTGGTCACTGATATTTGCAACGCAGCTGTTATTTCGTTCAGTTTTGAGAACATGGCGCCCATTGTTGTAATCGGCTTGCAGGCAATTTTTATGATCCGTCATAAACGGTGGTATTCTCTTTCCCGATTGTTAAAAGATTTCGATGTGTAAAATTTAACGATAATTCATGAATACTTCCATGTTTAAAAATATGCTGCTTGGTCAATGACATTTGCTACACAGATGTCATTTCCTTCAGTTTTGAGAACAGAAGATATGACACCAATTGTTGTAATGGGCTTGCAGGCAATTTTTATGACCCGTCATAAACAGCAGCATTCCATCTCCCAAATGTTGAAAGGTTTCGATGTGTGAAAATTAACGATACGCAGATGTTATTAGGTGTTCTGGGTCTGAGCTTTTCGACATATTCACGAATATTATTTTCCTCAGAATATTTTTACTATAAAATATTTATTCATGAAAAATGCTTAGAAAACTAAAATGACAAATTTCAGAACTTCTCGCGGAACACCTATTCACCTTCCGCGGAACACAGTTTGAGAAACCCTGGTCTAGAACGTGTTCACTAAACAAAAACACTGCTGTGGATAAACTAAACTTGAGATTGTGATAAATTGTTTGTTGGTGAGTATGAATAGTTTTGATAAATTCTAATATTGGAAGATTTGTCATATAGAAAACTGTTGTTTGATGGGTGAAAGCCTCTCCAAATGGTCTTGACCGTCCCCCCCTCCTCCACATCCTGCTATTCATATAATGGAAACTGTCGCCTTCTGAATTGCAGGCAATTCAAAAATAAATAAATAAATAAATGAAAGAAACATTTAAACTAAAATGTTAAATAAAATAAACTACTCCTTTGTAATGAACAAATTTCAGTTGCTTTGATTTCATTTAAATAAAAGAATTTATCTCTCTCTCTGCGAGATTCTTTCTCTTGTACTGAAAGCAATGAGCATGTTTCCGCACAGCTAGAATGTTATTTTATATCCCACAGATCGATCGATCCCTTGCTGATATTTATCAACAGTGAATCGCATTTCCTCGTTTTAATCCGTATGGCCGGTAATTACACTGAAAGAATTTTAAGCCGTAAGTACACGTACATGAAAACAATAAAAAATTAAAATAAAAGTCTCCTATACGGAAACAAAATTGCTTTATTTTTCTATCCGAAATATGTTTTCATCTTTCAATGCAGCTCTTGATAATCTATTTATTGCTACTTATCTTGAATTATCTCGTTACAGATGTACATTAAGTTCCTATCTGTCTATATCTGCGTGTATCCATAATCACGTAAAGCATCTCAGTGTGATTAGAACGAAAATGTATTAAAAGACATAATTATTAGCTCAAAAGTCTACTAATTTAGATAAAAACAATGGTATGCGAAGTATATACCACACCAACTTTCGGAATGTCTGTATTTTTTTTTTTTTTTTCAGAGTTGTTCCTCATTCCTGAAGTATATGTATACACGTTTACTACCCTATATATATATATATATATATATATATATATATATATATATATATATATATATATATATATATATATATATATATATATTATATATATATATATATATATATATATATATAATCATAAACCTTTTTATGTCACGTTACAGTCCGGAACACGGGGGGTTGGGCCCCGTATCCCCCCCCCCTAGTGTTTATATAAATATAAAGGAAACTATTTATTACAGTGGATATTTATTCTTTACTGAGGAAGATATTTCATTAACAGATTCATTATTAACATCAACATACTAAACATTTTGTGAATTTGTATGCAGTCATTATTTTTAAAATCAACTTTAAAAGTTTAATTGTATTTGATTAGATTAATCAATCATGTTCAAGTGAGATCTGTCTAAAATATCGCTACACAATTATTTATATGAAAAGCTCGCGATAATCTTCAGTTTTCAGGTTACGGAGGTTTACCTTAAAGAAAAAATCCCAACCGAAATATTATAGAAGCTGTACACAAAGAGAAAAGCTTGGCGTGTTTCGGCTAATTGCCATTAAAAAAACAAACAAACAAAAAAAAAAAACAAGTACGCCAAAAAAAAAAGAAAAAAAAAGAATAAGTAAATAGAACTGAAAATGGAAGTGAGCAAATTAGTGTCAATCTTTTATCTGGAAATTAAGTCTTAGTTGCTATATAAAATAACCTTGCATTAAATTCAACTTTACAGACCTGTGGGCAGAAGAGACACCATCTCTACCATCTTTTTTCAACCAACAGGCTGTGCGTTTGAATCAACTTTGATATGGATGTTTGTTAAAGTCTTTAGGTGGTGAATGATATTCACGGCCTGTGCAAGGCCGACCATTCTTTGCCCTCTTTTGGACAGTGTCGAGCATTGCAAAGGTGATAAACGAATACAGAGCACTTTTATGGCATGGGGGAAAACAAGTTAAAGATCTTATTCCCTTTCTTTACTGAGTAAATAAAATAAATAAATGAAATACTGTATATAGTGAATTATGGCGTTTGATTGCTGTTTCAGTACTTTATACATTAAAAAAAATTCTGAAACGAGCATTTAATTTAGGAGAGTTAGTTTACGAAACATAATTTATGAATCTCGAAAACTAGCATCTGATAAACTCTTAAACCAACAATCCACTCACTAACTCCTACTGTAAACAGCTCTGGTAGATTTATGATCGTGAATGTTGACACTTCTGACAAGCTTTTTGTAATTCACTTTATTCAAAGTGGGTATACGGTTTCACAAATAACTTATATATAATTACTTCAGCCATCACATTAATGAAAGATTATGAATGAATGTTTTAGTTTTGAAGGCTATGACAAAAGGACACTTCTTTAAATTCTGCCTTAAAAAAAAAAAAAGCATTTGTTAATGTTTTTGTTTTTACAAGTACACTTTAGATAAGATTACTTTTATAGTAACGAAACTATTTTATTTTGAAGTAGTCTTCCAAAGCGTGGCTTAACGTTAAAACTATATCAATGAAAAGTGATCCGTCTTAATCATGTCTGCTAATAAGGAAGGATACTTGTCTCTGGAGAAGTGCTAGTAGATTAGAAAAAGGGTTAACAATTATAAAGCATAACAATGTGACAATTATAAAGAAATGCATTGGGTTTTGTCACAGATACTTGTGGCTTCTTTTGGGTTAGGAAGAACAAACAATAAAAGGCTAACATGAAGTATAACATTACTAAACTACATGAAAAACCGTTACAAGAACCGTTACAATATAAATTCAAACAAAATCACGTGTAACATAAGAGCTAGCACGAGTCAGCTATTGTTCAGTAATGTGTGCAGGTTGAAGTCTGACATGCGGAAATATCTAATGTGCGATTTCTAAATATCACACAGGATCAATCCTTCATTCCTATTGAGTGTGACCTGTGAACGAATAGCCTTTATTTCTCTTTATGCGAGTTAAGAGAGAAAGGTATGCATACCTTTCCTTCCCTAATTTTTTAATCATGAAACAGTATTTATTTCCTCTACTTTTTGCACACTTTTTTTTCCCATTATCAATAAAAGATCATTCTCACAATAACAATATTTCGCTAAGTGTGCTCCAGGACCAGCAGAGAACCAACCACAAGCAAGTCATTTTTATTCGTGTTTATATTTCTTGATGTTATGGTTACTAATTTCATATTTTGCAAAAAAACTGCTTTTAAGCGTTGATTTCGAAAAGAACGATACTTTTGAAATCAAGTTTATAGCATCAATTCAAAGGTTCCAGAAATACAAAAAAAAAAAAAAAAAAAAGAGAAGAGAGATTAATATTAATTAAATATTTTAACATTTAATTAATAATATAATAGAAATTAATTAATATAGCCTACATCCGTCTTAGCTTGCTACATAAACGTGTATGCATAGGTGGTGAAATAATTCTTGAGAATCGTTAAAACATTTAAGATACGAATGATTCCGAAATTTAGGGGAGGGTTCCGACCTCCTAGTTCAAACTATTTGAAATTAAGCTTTTAATGCAATGACTGGAACGCGATCATGCCTTCAGCGTAGTCGCAGTCGTTATATTACAGGAAGTCAGAAGAAGAAGATACATGCCAAGAGTTCTAGGACAAAATGTGCGTATCCTTTTATTTTCAAGATGTGAGTAGAAAAAGCTCCGTTGTAACTGTATGAACTCGATTCTTTCAGAAGATTTCAAGGCAATGTCAGATGTATTCTTGAGGAAACTGCGAATCTTTAAATATTTTTTATTCTGGGAATATTTAAAATCATGAAAAAATTAACTATTTCTCGAACTTCGTGCACAATACACAACACGTGATCTTTCTTTATTTTCGAAATCAGTAATAAGTTTTTCTTTGATATCATTTCAGTGTATTTTCGGTTACATCGTGCTTCGCTCAAATCGTTGCAATGTCCCGAGTTGTTTGTGAGCATGACGTCGTCTCTTCTCGAAAGACACGATTCAACCTCACGAAAAGGAAGATTACTTTAAAGAAGGAGTCACCAATCAGTTCTTTGCAGAACATGCGACAGCGTACTTTTTTTTTTTTTTTTTTTTGAAGTGAGTCTTCTTGTGTAGATGTGACAGACAGAAGAGATATCGTGTTATCTTACAGATCTTGAAATTCTCTTTTGATAGCAAAATTTTCCAAGCATCGCTACTGCTTCAAAGAAATCCCAGACTGCAATAAGGGATATTCCGAGCCAGACACCTATATAGCCGCCAATGTAACCAAGGAATTCAACTGGCTGTAAATAAATATAGTAATCAGATGAACAGATAAGATATATTCTAAAATTACGAACAAAGTAACAAACCAGAATTCATAAAGTTCGCTTTAAAGTATTAAAAAAGTAAACAAAAATAAAGTGGATTTTCGGGACACATGAGTGCCCATGCAAGCGTGCGAACCACCCTCCAATCATACACTAGTGGCTAGTAAAGCAACTAGCGTAACAGTTGGCAACATGCCAAAAATGTTGTAATTATTATTTCAAGTTCTCTCTCTCTCTCTCTCTCTCTTTCTTGCATCAACAACCAATCCCAACTGTGTTTTTTAATAAAATTTCGCTAATATTATTATATGTTTACTAAACTTATACTAAACACATAAACTCGATATTATTAGATCTATTAAAGTGTTACAACAATAGCAATGATAAGCTCACACTTTAATCGAAAATATGTTGCTAGCTGAATCAATAATAAAACATAGTAAATGAATAATTTAACTTTGTTCATTATGCAAGATTATGGTTGACGTTGTTTCTAGGGGATGGTCATCTATTTTTTAATATAAATAAATAATTTTTATTTGCATTGTAATACTAATAGTCATATTTGATATTATTTATAGAATTATATCTCGATTTATTATATATTATCCAACTATATCATATAAATATAATTATATATCGAATTATTACACATTATCCAATTATATCATATAAATATAATTATATATCGATTTATTATATATAAAGATCCAATTAGAAAATCCAAACATAGAGCAACTGCTGTCTAGTTGGATTTTATTTTTTATTTATTAGTTGAAGTTTTTATTATTATTATTATTATTATTCCTGATACCTCCAAGGAGTCCGAAGACTCATCGCGGGAGGACATCTTCAACTGTCTCTACATCTTACCTCTACTACGAATCAACGCCATCTACCGCCCACCTCCAACACTACCACAACTAGTAATTTTTGTCTGTAAATTGCGTGTGTTCTGAAGGGCCGATTTGTATGTATGCGGGATGAAAAACCCGAGTTTCCGGGAGAAAAAACCCTGCTACCTCCGTATGAGATCGGCTAACTCACCATCGATTGAAATCGACCAGATAAAGATTCCTCCCGTCGCGACGAGAATCGAACTTAGGCCTATTCCAATCGAAGGGCGCAATGTACCGTCGTTCTTCCAATTGCGCTACGGAGGCGCTTAGTTTGATATTTGGAATCTTTACTAAACGTTTTAGACTCTTCTCAATTTGATTTCAGTTTTTTTTTGTTTATTTTTAAATTTCATATTATTTTTTTTCATAATTGTTAGATTTTCTAAAATGACCGTATAATTATCTACAAATCTAAAAATCTTAGATAATTTGTTTAATTGACTTTAGTATATTTTGCTATCCTCTATAGTTATTTGTTTTGGTATACATGTGGCGCCATCTCTTGGCAACACCTACAGTACAGAAATATTTCAACATGTACAGATTAGATTAGTTCGCAATAGAAAAAGCATTTAGTAGCTTCTTTACGTCTGCCCGTTACCCATTAAACGACTCCAGAATGGTAAGGAATTTAATATTTAAGACTCTGAATAAAAATTTCTCATGAATTTTAATTTTTATTAAAATTTGACAGTAAATGGACTCGATGAATCCTTGACTCCCTGGAGGTCGCTCTAATAATAATAATAATAATAATAATAATAATAATAATAATAATATATTATTATTATTATTATTATTATTATTATATGATGTGGATATATTATATCCGCATCATCATCGTCATCATCATCTAACACTCATTAAGACGAAGCACAAGTATAAAGAGGGAGAGAGAGGAGAGAGATTATAAATGCTACTAACTTAAACGAATTCACCTGCTTGACTGTATTTAGGCCTAATAGCACTTTGTGTATTAATGACAGTAACAAAAATTTGAAATATCCATGCAGACAAATGTACAAATGTCTAAACTCACCTCATACTGTGGCTTGTAATTATACACGATGACATTGGGATCTATTATAATATTGATTACGGAGACATCCGGAATTCTACAAGAGGAAAATGGAAGACTGTAATATTGTTACTACTAAGAGGTTTTGTTTTTTAATTATCGTAAAATGGAAAAGAAAACAGAATATTTTAGGAGAAACATAGGAATAAAGGGAACATTAAGAAATAAAAATCTTATAATTAAATACTTTAGTATTATCACTCATGTAATCAATTTTTGAAATCATTATAATGTGTTGCCAATCACGTATCTCCATCAAAACACAATTCATGTGAACATAAATTTTACGAAATATATTTCACATATCTCATGAAGTGGAGTAACTAGGGTGAGTAATGACTATCATATTTTAAAATATCTAAACCTGTACACACATGCATATTTCTGAAATAATTATCTATGATCTAATCTACTCCCTCTCCACTGTAGTTGATTATTTCGTTATTTGGTTTTTTTTTTTTAAATAGAGTGGAGTGATCTGATTTATGTATACTTACTTTTTAGCCTCGCTCAAAAACATTTCTTCTGTGTCCACAATAGCCTGTGTGAAGAATATTACAATGAAAACATTAAAATAGACACCCCCATACATTATTACATGAATTTACAAATGCATCCATATCGAATAACGTTTGCTTATTGTGGACAATACTTACCGAGCTGTTTATCAACTGAGTTGCTTGCATTTGGACATCATACGCTACAGAACTGTAGAAGAACAAGGACGAGTAATTATGATAAAAAAAGGCATTGAAATATTTATTACAAATTCATTAATTTTATTTTGTTTTGATATATGGATTGACTTTCATAGATAAGAGATTTTATTCAAGAAAATAAAACAAAAAATTTAATTAAATAAAAAAAGAAAGAAAAAGTATTTATATTTCAATTTATATTTCATCTATCTGAATGTAGAAGGTGCAGGGGTAACATACAAAAGTGAAAAAAAAAAACAAAAAAAAAAACATGTTCGGTCACATTTTGGATGGCGCAGTTCGTATAAAAGATACTCCTAACGAAATAATGCGCCATATTCTGAGGAATTGCATTGCATGCTAAGAACGACGGTATGATTTCTAAAATAAATTAAATAATTAATATAAATTAAAATAAATGTTATCATCTTATTCTGGTGTTCTGCCTTATAAACTCTCACTTACATACTCATTAATCATACATACAAATATATCAAATATATATATATATATATATATATATATATATATATATATATATATATATATATATATATATATATATATATATATATATTCGAAAAAGAAACTGCCGGAAAGAATTCACTCAGAAAACAAAAACTAGCTGCAAAGATCTCACAGGAGTTAATGATAAGGCTAATTAATGTACTGGTAGCAACACCCAGTAAAAGCAGGGACTCAGGAAATGAGAAACGGCAATTGACCAGATAGGACTTAATAATGGCCTTTCTAATTAAGCATTTTTATTTCAGGAATCATGGGCGTCTTGAGTCATATTGAGTTTCATATGGTAGAGGCGCCTTTGTTCCCAAGGACAAACTTTTATTTTTCTTTTGCCTGTTTCTTCTTCCTTATAATGTGTGGGTTGAAGAGAAAACCCGATATTCACAGATCTCCTCGTCCTAGAGCTAAGTCTCGTTACCGAATCGAATAAGTGTCACACACACACACACACACACACACACACACACACACACACACACACACACACACACACACACACACACACACACACACACACACACACACACACACACACACACACACACACACACACAAAATTCTTCAGTTCTGGTATGAGGGGGTGTTCTAACTGCGCGTCCACACAATTGTTAGAATTTAAGTGGCTTTAAAAAAACATCCTGTTTTGTTTCCTTCATCCAGCTGTTTCATTTTTAGTGAACTGTAGAATATTGTATATATATATATATATATATACAATATTCTACTACGGGTTATTGCATAATAATGGAAAAAAAAACAGCGATCAGTCACAGAATTTTTTGAAGTATGAGCGTTTGAGTGTATTGACATCACAACCGATTATAAGGTGTCTATGGTCACTGGACAGGAAGAACAAAACACAGTGATAGCAAAGTCGACATTAGTAATCCATCAAGAAGTGGGCGGACAAAAACCGGAATTGATGATTTCTGTAAGGCAAAAAACTGAACTTTTAATAGAATAATTCAGAGATCACAAACCATGAAATTGGATATTTAATTAGATTGAACAAATTTAGTCGTTACAGAATTGGGCTACAATAAAGTAGGGCAGTTCTCTAAATAAAGCCGGCCAAAAATAATTCAATATTTATTACATGACACCTCCAGGGAGGGCACTTACTCCACAACTCTCTGTCTCCACCACTCAATCCACTCTATTTTCATCATCTACACTAACGCTATCTACTGCCCACCCCCACCACTAGTATTTTCACAGACAATCACAAACATCCACTGTCACGGTGGGATTCGAACCTGCAGCCTTTTGGCTGGAAAGCAGATACGCTAACCACTCGGCCAATCAGGCCAGCAATATCAAAATGAATATCCAAGAGACATATCATGGAACCCATTTTGAAATTAGAAAAGCCGTGTAATAAAGTATCCCAATTTAAAAATGGACATCTGTAAATTACATCAAGGATATCCCTTTTCAATATGTGCATTCTATACCACCCATTCAATCCCCTCCCCCCCTCCCCCAAGAAGCCGTTATCCATTTTTTAACCGCTTGAATCTCACTGAGGCACGGATGTTTCCAAAGCTTGAGGTTTTGAACGATTTTTAAGCCAGTCACTTAATGTGATTCCACTAGCTTCTTTACCGGAGGCACAGGAAAATAGGATTTTTTTAAGTACTGGAAACTCAAAGTTCCAAAAACTTTTACTATGGAATATTTTGATTCTACCTGAAATCACACTATTTCAGTCAACAATATATATCTGTTAGGCTTCAAGGCTAACAAATGGTGGCCATCGTCTGTCACACTCTCTCCCCTAACATCTTTGAAATCATCAACAGCCTTAGGTTGGGCCATTTGGTGAGAAGTTAGGTGAGTATTGGATCAGTCTTCAAAATGTTAGTTACTGGTGAAAGAGCTTCGCCTTCTCTCTTTGGAGAATTGGTGTAAAATTAATTTTATAAAATCCCCACTCTCATTTTCATTTTTGTGAACAGTAAAAATGAAAATAAATTTCTTTATTTCTTGGGTCTTAATAATGAAATAATGGGGGAATATACTCACTAGCATGGCTGAGGACAATTTGTTAAGCAATCGATATCTTCCTCATTTAACTGAGTCAAACATATATCTTCATCTATGGTTCTATCTGTTAAAAGAACGAATGATAAAGGAAAAGGTTTTATTAACTTAAATCAGCAAAAAAATATTAACAAAATACTTTTAATATAAAATTCATTCTAAGTTAAGTTGCAGAATGAAAATGATATAGACAACATCTATAAAAGACAATGTTGTTCGCTGATGTCACGCGTTAGTTTCTTGTTACCAAAATATGCATAAAGCTATTTATCTATAAAAAATAACAACATAATTTTAAAATCGGTTTTAGATGGCGCGAGTGGTTTTGTCTGAAGCAGATTTCTTTTCTGTCATTTCCCCCCTTTCTCTGCGCTAATGTTGACAACTATGATTGTCTCTAAACTACATCCGTAACACACATTAAATATTTAGACCTTTATACTGGCCGCCACCTTAAATGGACCAAACAATGTGATGTCTCTTATTAAATACCTTTATAAGAGACATCACATTATCTACCACCAAACTGTTTTATATATAATCATATACGAGGAGGGCTGAAAAGTTCTTAGAACTTAGAACAAAAACGACTAGTACTTTTTTTTTCTCTCAGAGGATTGCAAATGATGCAGCAGCGTTGTAACAAGTGTATAACACTTCGTGGGGAATGCAGAATAATGCGTAAGTTACATGGTTCTATCCCAATTACTTCATGGTGATTATCACAACTTTTCAGCACACCTTCGTATATATCGTACATACGACGGTGATCTGAAATGTTCTCGGCCTCGACCACAGATGGCAACACTATCGGCAACATTTTTTTCTCTAAGTTGGTACATCTGTCATAAGCATCCGTGGGAAATTGCAAGTCATTCTATCAAGTAGTTTGTTTTATACAGCTGTCTGAAGCAAAAGTGTCGTCTCTATCCCCTGAAATGGATAAAATTGAGTGTCGTGCGGTTATGAAATTCTTTGCAAAAAAAAAAGGTTTAACGCCAAAAGAAATTCATTCGAAGTTCATAAAAGTTTATGGGCACTCTTCTCTTTCGTTTTCAACAATAAAAATGGGCTACCGAGTTTAAACGTGATCGTACCAGCCTTGAAGATGATCCACGTGAAGGACGTCCAAAAAGTGTAACGCCAGAAATCATTCATCAAGTACACGATATGGTATTGGATGACCGGCAAGCCAAAGTGCGTGAAATTACTTAGACTATAGGCATTTCAAAAGAACGTGTAGGATATCTTTGGCATGAAGAATTGCATATGAAATAGCTTTGCGCAAGATATGCCTCGCTTGCTCACTGCAGATCAAAAACGCACTCGCACGAAATTCTCTGAACAGTTCTTGGAGCATTTTAACAAGAATAAAACTAATGTTTTGCATCGATTTATTACTATGGATGAGAACTGGATTCACCATAACACACCAGAATCCAAACAGCAGTCAAAGCAGTGGACAGAAACCGGTTGTTCAGCGCCAAAGAAGACAAAGTCGGTTTCTAGTATTAAGGAAAGGTCATGACGACGGTGTTTTGGGATGCTAAAGGTATTTTGTTTACTAATTATATTGAAAAGGGTAAAACAATAACCGAGAAATATTATTCAGATCTTTTAACCAGATTAGACGAAAAAATTCGTGAGAAAACACCCGATTTGCAGAAAAAAAAATTCATTTTTCATCAGGACAATGCACCTGTCCACAAAGTTTTTTTTGCAATGGGAAAATTAAGGGTCACTCTGATTTCTATCTCTTCCCAAAACTAAAACTCTTCCTCGCTGGTCAGCGTTTTTCTTCGAATCAAGAGGTGATTACAGCTGTAGAGCTGTATATATATATATATATATATATATATAATGTTCGATGGGATAAGGTCAGGTCTCTGCGCATGCCACGTCAGTCGTTTAACAGTCGTTATGGAATGGTAGCATGGTATGCTACCATTCCATAACAGCTGCAGCTTTGTGGCATGGGGCATTGTCGTCTTGATAGTAGCATGCGTCCGTTCCATAAAAACTCCACAGAGTAGGCGGCACCTGGTTATTTAGAATATCAAGGTACTGAGCTACCTTCATGGATCCACGGACAACGACCAGTGGTCGCCCTCCAAACCAGCTGAATGCACCCTACACCATTACTTCTCCACCACCAAGCTTTACTGTGGGTACAACACACTGTGATAACAAGCGTTCACTAGGCTGCCTCAACACCCTGCCATCAGACTGGAAACAGGTGAATCTTGATTCATCGCTCCAGCGTACCGTTTTCTAATGGTCAATTGTCCAGTTCACACGCTCTTTGCACCACGCCAGACGAGCCACATTGTTCGTTGTTGTGGTGTTGGCTTGTGTGCTGCTGCTCTTCCGTGGAAATCCAGTAAATGGAGTTCTTTTAGTACAGTATCCCGAGCACTAGTAATTAATGTTACTGGCGCTCGGGATGATCTGTGCAGATTGTAGTCGTTTTTTGCATGCCACCTGTTTTAACACCCTTCTGTCAGTCATTTTTGGCTGACGCCATGGGTGCTTTTCTGCACTAGTGATGCCAGAGCGTCTCCGCTTGTTGATCACATCGCCCACCGTTGATTTCGGATGCTCCAGTTGAGCGGCAATGGTACTTATGGACTTGCCACCAATGTGACAGCCCATGATGACACACTGTAGTAGTTGAATACCACCTGTATTCAACTTCTGCGATGAAGTACTGGTTCCTACTATCAGTACATCGGCTTTTCTGTTATGAACAAACCTGGAATGTTCCATTACTTCAAATAACAGCGATGTCCTGACAGTTATTGGTAGATTGTGTATGTGATTCACAGTACTCTCTGGGATGAGTGTTTACACTTACTGGAGGTGTCACACAACAGTAATAATTATAGTAATATTTTTTAAAATCACACAAACTTTATTATTCATACCTACTATTTGCATTATAGTAGGTATGAATAATAAAGAACATAAAGAACATAAAGCATAAGTCATATACAGTACATCTATATTGTAATCAGAGCCGGTGCTAGGGTCTTTGACGCCCGCATGCAATTTCCATCTAAGCGTCCCTGTAACGATCCGGGAGTGTGTGGTTCTTTTACGATAATAAAAATTTAAATTATTTGAAATTTCTTAAATAAATTTTGACAGAACAGCCACACGTTGGTTCGCTAAATGTAACGAACCGGGAGTGTTGACTAGAGAGGATAATCGTTAAAAACCCGTATATTCAAAAAATTCTCAAAAGTTAAAGCAAATTTTGATAAAGTCACTTCACTTTAATCGTTGAATATAATCTCACCGACCCGAATCGCTAACAAAATTAAAATGAATTTTAATTAAAATTAAAATTTATTTGAACTAAAGTTTAAAAAATTCTTGCATTTTACAAGTTACTAAATTCTTAGTGACTTGTAATAATTTTTATAAGTGGAACTATCGTTTAGGAAATTAAGAGAAACTCAATATAGATGAGAAAATAATAAAAGAATTCAGAAATAATTAGAACATTTAATAAGCATTCAAAAAATAATATCTTTACAGATTAAAAGAAAATAAATTAAATTACACAAATATACTTGAAATTTTTTTAAATAACATTTTAGGGTTTTTGATTTCATATTCCAAAATTAGAAATAATGGTCTTAACGTCTAATTCCGCACATATATAATTTTCAATAGCTATTAACGCCAAACTAACAAGCCTTTTTTGTGACATACTTCTTCTTAAGTAGGTTTTAATCAATTCCAACTTGGAAAAGGAAAGTTCACCACTCGCTAACAGTTAAGGTTAATAGTATTCTTAAAGCAATTTAAAAGTTAGGGAATTATAAATTATTGGACACAATAAAATTAAGAATATCGAAAGGGCTTTTGAATATTTAAATTATCCTTCCGAAAAATATCCCGGAAAGTACATAACTCGTCATATAGTTCTATTGCATTTACGTTTTTATTGTCGCAGTCCTTCTAGAGAATCTCTAAATCGTCACAAATTTTTCGTAAATCTTCGTTATTAATTTGTAGTAATCTATACAAGAAATTGAAATTATCATATCTTTTAGTTATTCAAAATTTTCTATTAACGAACACATTGCAACGTCTAGAAGTATATAAAACACATTCACTCTAGATTTATCTTCTGGCGATTGTGGCGTTTTGTCATGATGCTCGTAGTCAAATTGTCGTGTCTTCTTTCGTCGTCGGACTTCCGTACCAGTTTTAAATTCTTGTTGTCCGTCCACCTCTTCACTCAGTTCTTTTTTTAGAACTTCTTTAAAATTTGTATCTGATCGATACTCTTGTAAGAATATTTTTAAGTTTTCGATAGATTCTCGAACAAGTGTAATGTTCATATTTTTGTCTTGAAGCATTTTACTCACAGGGTTTATTCTGTTAAGTAAATCATGCCAAATTATAAGACAGCAAATAAATTTGTAGTCCTTTATTTTAGCACATAATGTTTGTGCTTCATGCTGAGTTTCTTTATTAAAATTTTCATTATTTAAAATTTCAAAAAGTGCATCATAAATTTCTCGTAACTGATATCGTAGAGGGCGGATTGCATTAATTTTACTTTCCCATCGCGTTTCTGATGGTTGTTTCAATGTTAATTTTTTAAAACTTTTAAAGGATTGCCCAACGTTTCTAAGGGAATGAAAAGAATTGTATATTTCTTGAATAATTGCAAAGAAACTGATTGTATCTGCATTCACTTTAGCTGCATCGTTAATGATTAAATTTAGCAGCACATGGCACGTAAAAAGCTAGAGGAGTTTTCCAAAATATGGATTCCAAAATTTGTTCGAAAGCAAATTTTGGAACCCATATTTGCTCCATTGTTATACCCTTGACCTCGCATATCTTCAATGGGAATGTTCCATTATTCCAGTTGTTCCATTATTGTTGCACATAAACCACGTCCTGTGGAATCTGATATATCTGCAAAACCTAAAACGTTTTCCCTTGACAATTCCATTGTCACAGGAAACAAGCGAATAATAATGGTCATTTGTGTTGTTTTACTTGCATCAGGTGTGCAGTCTGAAATTATGGAATAATATTTAGATTTTCGAATTTATAATAAAATTGCATCCCTGATTGCGTTACTTAAAGTTTCCAATATTTCATTTTGACTGTCTTTACTCAAATAGTGTACCCTATTGTATTCGTTGTAGGGCCCTTTCAACATGAGTTTCCATAGCGGGATCAAACATAGCAAACAGTTCGACTAATTTTAAAAATTTGTCGTTACTCCTTTCTGTTAATTTATCAGATGATCCGCGAAAAGCTAAATTTCGACTACCAAGGAATTTTATAATTTCAATCAAGCGTTCTAAAACACTCGTTTAATGTTTCTTTTCCATTTCATACAAGCTTTGAATCTAGCAATCAATAGTAGTTTTCTTTGTTTTTAATTTTTATCAGGTTCCTTCCATTTAAAGAAATTTTTCATGTGAGTTAAACTAGTCTCATGTCTATGTAAAGTTGTACTTACATTTCTCAAATCGTCATAACCTTCGACAAGACTCAGTAGGTGCAGAAACGAAAATTCGTTTCTGCACATAAAAACTGTTCACCGTTTCACTTTAGATAGACTGCAGTAGAAACAACATTCTGCAGGCAAGCATTTAGCCTGCTCTAGCTGCAAAATTTTGTAAACAGCCAGCTGATCAAAGAGGCGGCAATATACATTTTTTTAAAAATTTTTATTCTGTGTATACGGCCTCATTTATTTTAATATTGATCATTCTAAGAATTATTTTGTTTTTATGATAAAAATTTTGTTTCTTAAAAATTAACTTATGAACCGTTCCCTGGCGGCGGCGCCCGCATGCACCGCATGCTCTGCATGCCCGCTTCCGTCGGCCCTGATTGTAATCATGTATCATCATCATCATCATCAGCAGCAACAGCATTTTCTGTTCACTGCTGCAGGAAGGCTTCCCGCAAAGTTCTGTTTGGTAATGTATTTATTATGCATTATTTTTGTTTTGCCTTTGTTTGTCTGTTTGTGTTTGTAATCGTGTATGTAAACAATGAAACTTGAGTAAAATTCTACTGTTTACAATGTCTGTGCTAAACATGATTAGATACTGCGTATATGTTATGTATCTACAGCTTATATTTTACTCATATAACATTATGATATTAAAAATGATAATTCTACAGAATTTTTTTTAACAAATTTCAGTGCTGATAAGTAATTCATTCTCTCTCTCTCTCTCACCCACCCACCCACCCAACACACACACACGCGCGCGCGCTCGAGCTAATTTGGAACGCCACGATGCGTCACTGAACTGAAAAGCCTAAACTAATATATTGCATTTCGTTAAGTTTCTAAGGTATGTAGGGTGGATATTTTTCGTTCATAGTATTAAGGCTGCAGTAGTTTGTTCCTGTATTCAAAAGGTAGTTAATTTAGCATATCTGGGATGTAGAAGCTTCGAGTGGCCTTTCTGTAGTGATTATCATATTTATGCGTGATATAATCAGTTGTCTGAAGTCTTGTCTGAGTTCTGTCACAGATTTTGTTCATGTTGATATGACTTACCGTTTGAGGTTTGAGCCTCTGTAGCTCATTTGGTTTCGACCGATCCCATTTGTTGGAAATACCTCGGTTCGAATGCGGTATATGGTGCGAAGAAATTTTATGAGGTTTTATTTAAAGGGTCAATTAGTCGGTCTCATACGGTCGTGGAGGATTGTCGTCCTTCAAAACAGGCAACAAATCTTCACTGCTAACACACACACACACACACACACACACACACACACACACACACACACACACACACACACACACACACACACACACACACACACACACACACACA
This sequence comes from Typopeltis vanoorti, assembly GCF_054136105.1. Lineage (NCBI taxonomy): Eukaryota > Metazoa > Arthropoda > Arachnida > Uropygi > Thelyphonidae > Typopeltis > Typopeltis vanoorti. The sequence continues at coordinate 57,227,620 of NC_143565.1, forward strand.
CACACACACACACACACACACACACACACACACACACACACACACACACACGATTAATGAAAACTGCAAATTATTATTATTATTATTATTAATCTCGTGACACGTGGTATTGTTGTCTAAATTTTTGCATGTAATTTACCAGAAAGAGATAAATTGTTAAAAATTCAAAAATGAAACTAAAAAAGACAAAGAAATAAAATAATGCTTGGAGATACGTGAATTAAGTTGATAATATATAATAATAAAAAAACGAAATTCTCCAGGAGATACTTACTAGGAAGACAGCGTTTTTCCGTGTAATGAAATAATTGTCTAAGTCCAATACATCCACATGCTTTTACGTAGAGATCTACGAAACATTGATAAATGCAGGTCTGCCAAAAAAAAAAATAACAAGAGAACATTAGAAATGCCGATGATAATTAAACTGAGTTCAGTATAGTAAGTAAATAATATTAAGTAATGATATCAAATACAATAAACTTATTGACTATGCTCCGTTGATAAGGAGCAAGAAGGGTCAGTGAGTTCATTTTTAAAATGAATTTTTCAGGATACGTACGGAACACGTTTCAATATAAATTAAAATCAAGTAATGTTTTTTCTTTCCTCAGAAGGATGTAGAAGTCACTGTTTTAGTCCTAAATTTTTGCAAGTCGTTTTGGCAGCCCACCCATATCGTTCAATCGCCGCTGTCAAGCACATTTCTACTAAAATAAGTGAAAAATAAAATATGAAAAACAGACTTTATTTTCCGCATTTAATAATAAGGAGTTTTGCCTTTAGACGCAATTACTATTTCGATGTGTTGAGAAAGTCTGCACTAATTTCTATCGAAATTGCATCAGACTATTCGTCAATCTGTGGCTTTGTCACCATTGCAATGATCTGGTGTTATTCTTTGTGATGTGGAAGATTTCTGTTCCTCGGACCAGATGTTATATGTTTTGAAATATGCTATTCATCGATACGTATTTGTTGCTGTTAACTTGTAGGCTGCAGCTTTTCCATGAAATTCATGGCAAGCAGCTCAGTTATGTGATGAAATCACTCGTTTGCAGCGTTTGCATCTTCAAACACAGTTGTTGTTATTGTTTTTGTTTTTTTGCTGGGGAGTAAACAGGCTTTCTAAGGGAGTATCGGTGTCTACAAGTCAGTATTTTAGGACTATCAGGTGTTTAAGCATATGCCATTTGTGGATTTTAATTTCGTCAGCATGTTTCTAATTATAAATTGGGAATTTCATTTTCTGTCCAATAGCCGATGCAGATAATTTCGCCCAAACGACATCTGATTACCAATCCTTTCGAAATGCTGTTATTTCTTTCCACTTACTCATCGTTTGACGTATCGAATCAAAACGAAGACCACCGATATCGCCAATGTCATTTATAAACCACAAAAATTATAATCGGGAAGGATTACATGACTTTTATTAGGTATATATTGTGGTATATTTGATAGAGTATATATTGTCTTTGATTTAAAAATTTTGTTTCCATGAAGAGTATAAGAATAGCTTTTAAATAAGCCCTGCACTGGTCCAGCAAACAGAACCTACTTCTGCTGATAGGGGTCCTTTTCCTCCACGCTGCTTCCACAGTTTCCTATAATCCATGCAATTTGAGTCGTAAGGAGAAGAAAGTAGCTTCTGCTGTCTCTGAAACGAAAAATAAAAGAAAACAATGTATTAGATTATATCAATGACTTTTAAAGTGAGGCTCTTTAGATAAGTAAAAATAATAAGAAGAAATTCGAGAAATAATGTACTTCAAATGGGACTGTGAAATCTAGTCTCCAGTCAACATTCGGATACTTTTCGTACATCGAAATGTAGAAAAAATTATCCAGATTAGATATACATAGAAATGACCAACTAATATGGATAATGTTTGAATGGGTTTCATAAAATAGTTCAAAAACTTTCCCGGAGAGAGAACTCTCTCCTACTTACTGGAGGTTCAACGTGGATTGAAAAAGTACCATCTTTGATCTCAAAGTGTTATCTGAGTCTCCAGTTTATCCTTACCCTTAGCCAACCCTTGTTACTAATGCACTCTAGATTAGCAACCTTTCATGGGTGTAATTATAATAAAAAATCAGCTGCTAGTGTGGCTGATCAAGAAGTTAAAGTTAGTTTTGAAAATAAAAAATCCCAGTGTGAATTAATGAATATTATTATATTAAAATGTAAGCCAAACTTATTATATTAACATTTTTTAAATTATAAATCCATTTAGTAGAAAATAGGTGGACAATAAGCATAAATACTAACCGTAGGACGAACTGTACATGTGTTGTTTATAATTGTACAATTATAAATTGTATAATTTATAATTGTACAATGCACACGAATTTAACTATTTCTTCAGGATACATCTCAGTTTCTTTAGGAATTTCTCTTGTTTTATGGCAGTACAAGATATATTATAGTTTATCATTTAGTGCTTTTGCAGCAGAACGATATTTCGACGTTTTTATTTTATTTTATTTTTTACGTGTTTCTCACCTATAAAAGCCTGCAGCCTTTAATTTCCACATGGGTTTGGCAAAGGATAGATAACCCAGAAACCCAAATCTAGAGACTGGTACTTTTTCAAGCGACTTTAGGCCTCCAATGCATAGGGTGTAATGGATGAGATGAGATGAGATGAAATGCATCACCAAATTCACTCTGTAATTAGAGCAAATAAGTGTCAGTAAAGCTAATATCAATCATTACCAGTTCTAGAGATGTTTCCTATATCGCAAATGAATAAGTTTGTAAAAGCTTGAGAGAATATACTTACAACTTTCAGAGTCAACGAATATATTTTTCCAGGATAAATTGTATGGCCAACAATGAAAGGGTTAACAAGCATATAAGGAGAATGGATGGCAATTGCTGCAGAGACATCTCTATCTGGACGGAAATAGTCGTCTCCAGAAAATTTAATGCCCATTCCGAATAGGCGGCTAGCAACTGGTAAAAAAACAAACAAAAAACAAACTTGTTTTATGATTAATTTCAATGATCTACTTAATACATTGCAAATGTCTGATAACTATATAACTATTGCTAAGTTTTAAGAAAAGATATACAAATATAGAGTAGGATAATGGCAAGAATTAAACAAACATAAATTTGCATATTATATTACAATAACATGTGTATTTTTTATATTGCTTACATTTGTACACCCCAACATAGTTCTTCTTAATTGTGGAAGCATTCATTTTTGAGAAGAGAGTATAACAGTTTCTTAATTCCTCGGTGGTAGGTGCAAAAGTTGTTCGGTAATATTCGCTGAAAGAATAAAAATGTTTAAAGAATTTTGCATTTATCAAGATACGCGAACGGGCGCGTATACACACGCACGCATACACACGCACACATACACACATATATTTATGCACGCCACACTATTTCTTAGACAACCATGCAACTGAGAGCACACTTACTTTATTTAAATGTTAATTTTAATTGATTTTTTATACTTATTGACAAATTCTTGTTTTATACCTTAGATTTTTGCGATTATGTGTGTACATAATGTTTAAATAAGAATGAATAACTGTATTTCCGAAAGACTTAAGCAGCGAGAGATTCTCCTTTGGGTCTGATCACCATTTCCACCCTTTCTTACATATTCATCCACCAGTTTGTGATAATACGAACCAGTTATATTAGAGAATTACTCTTTCTATATTACCATTACACTATTGTTGGATTCAGTGGTCTGGTGTTACTAAGCTCAATTTTACTCCGAAAGTGTTTCATTGGTTTTGGACAGGAACTTGCGCTAACCACTCTAGTTTTTCCCACATCTAAAACCCTAAAACCATGTTGTTTTAGTTCTGTATAGCTTTGTACCTTGCCGTGTTTAAAAGGAAATGGATTATGTGCCATAAAACCGCCACAAAGTGAGACACTGCATTATCTAAAATGTTGTATTGATGGTCATTCATTCTGGAACCACAACCAAAAGTCCATACCATGAGAAACTGTCCCACTCCATTTTGTCTACACCATAAAATTTGTCAGTTGTGGTGGCGCACTTGTGCTTATGTCCCAAGAGACACATATGATAAAAAACACCCATATTCGCTCATCCAGTAGGAAAATGATCAGTGTGATTTATAGCTTCTTACCACGGACTTCCAAAGTTCTTTTGCAAGCCACATCCAGTTTAGTTGGTCGGTAGGTACTGTTGATTGCTGAATGGTGATTGGCTTACGTGCAACTATCTTTCGAAGAAATCGAGGGAGACGCTCTTTAATTTTATATCACCAACGTGAGTTCCTGCTGACTTCTTTGAACTGGCTAATCCATTTCCACATCGGGATGCCGAGATTTCCCAAACTCCCTTCCGAGAGTCCTTTAGTCCTTAGGTGTTCCATTCCGTTAGTTTTATGAAAAGGCGCCTTCACATGTTCATCGCTAGTTGATAATATTGCCTGCAGTTGACTTTGGGCGCTGAAGTATTTTTATAGTATTAAAAACGAATAGACCATTCATATAATATATGATAACACCTCTTTCAAAATAATTAATTTTTTACGCCCTTCAGTAGCTCATTTTAGAGAATCCTTAGCTTGAATCCGTATGGGAGGTGAAAAGCCGTTGAGTGAGCTAATTTCATAAGAAGGTGACAGAGGTTCTTTTCGTTCTGCAAAATAGGCAAAGCGGAGAGAACAAAGTTGTAATAACAACCAACCCACCCACATGGAGGCTGGATGTTATCCCTAACTGGGTGGATGGGTGTTCGTTGTTTATACCGTAATTTTGTTTAAAGTAAACTAAATCACCTCCCTGTGCTATTGATAGTGCACCGGTGCAAAGTGGACTCAATGCAATACACATGTTTTGTCTTTTTTTTTAACAGTCCAGTCCACGTGTGAAGAGAGAAATATACATATGCATGCTTAAAATTTCCCCAGAGAGTGCACTACATATTATTTCAATGTATGTAGTGCCCATTTAAGTGGGGTCACTGATATAATCCAATTCTTGTTAAAGAAATTTCCGAGCTATCTTACGATACTAAGCAAACTTCTTAGTAGTTAGTGCATTTAGTTAACATATGCTTTTAGGAGAAATATATCGAAACAGGAATGATGATGTAGAACTAAGTAGCATCAGATCATTGTTCAATCAATCTGCAAGTAGGACTCAGATTTCAGTTTTTCCAATCTTTTTCCGAAAAGATTGCGCCAAACAAATTATCCGTGAGGTAGCCAAAATTTTTGAACTGACTGACATTTGAATTATAAAAAATAAAAATCATAAAAAATTAAAAGACAGTAATTAAAAATCATATGCACGAGTATACATTTTTAGCAAGTGTATATATATATATATATATATATATATATCCTGAGAAGACAGCACACTGATCTTTTTTCCAAAACCAAATATAAATTCAAAATTAATTAAATGTTTATTATTACAATGGTATTCTTCCAAAGGAAGAAAGGCAAACGTTTGAATATTTTTATCTCCATTAAAGTTACATCAAAATAAAATTAAAGTAAAATCAAAATAAAAGTCGAAATGTATCTGATTGCCATTTCTTGAAATAAACTTATAACTTTTCAGATTACAAAATTGCTTATTTGACAGCTATGTTTTATACAACCTAGACAGATCAGCTGCTAGAGCGGCTAATCTAGAATAAGTCTACTCAAACAGTAATCCAGTTTTAGATTTCATTATCGCAGGCATCGAAATACTGAGAAATATGGTCCTCTATTCTATAGAAGTGGCCCCGATTGTTCTTATAGAATAAGATTATTCTAGATTGCGAAATAAACATGCTATTTATGCAGAAAAAATGCTTGGAGTTTTAGTGTGTGGAGATAAAACTTTACCTCTCAATGAAGCTATCATTATCGAAAAACAACGTGACACCGATGTCGTCAGAGGTGTGACCAAGTTCCTCCATTTCGTCTGTCCACACTTCAGATTCGAAGTTCACGTAGGCCGGCAAAGGAAACTGCAAATTAACCAAAAAAAAAATGATATAGTGTATACTATCAACTCAGAACTTGTTTCATTAGTACGGTGGTTGCTCAAAATATCAGAACCAAAAGGGAGTCACAGAACAGATATCAATAATAACAGCTTTCAAAAATGTTCGACATCCTCATCATGCATGCATAAATCTTACCTGAAGCATTTAATAATTGCTCTGCAATTCTAACCTTTGATTTCATTTCCCTTTTTTATACATGAGCACTAGAAGAGCTCTACCCCATTCATCTCCTGTCCAACCATCTGACTGGGTCTTTTGAATTATGCAGTGTAGCAACTGTAAAACTTTTATACCTTCGGGTCGAATGTCGTCTAATCCAAATGCCTTTCCACATTCAGGTTTGTGATTGCTATTTCTATCTCAGGTATAGATATGTACCACTGATTGATTCAATAGGAATGCAACCGGGAGTACAGATCCCACGTTGGCTTACTTTCTAGAAATTTTTAGTATCCTTTCCTATTTTCCATAACTGCCTTCTTAATTTCCTGAGTGGACTATTTTTTATTTTTCCAGATATATTCTCCACTCCTCTGTGGCTGAACAGCCAATGTTTTCTCCACTTTGCCACTCAAGGTGGTCTGAAAAGTTTTTGGCATCGACCATAGATACTATCGACAAGATTTTTTTTTCTTAAGTTGGTACATCTGTCATAAGCATCCAATTGCAAGTCAGTTTCACCAAGTAGTTTGTTTTATACAGCTGTCTGAAGCAAAAGTGTTGTCTGTATCCCTTGAAATGGGTAAAATTGAGTATCGTGCAGTTATGAAATTCTTTTTAAAAGAAGGTTTAACGCCAAAAGAAATTCATTCGAAGTTCATAAAAGTCTATGGGCGCTCTTCTCCTTCGTTTTTGACAATTTAGAAATGGGCTGTCGAGTCAAACGTGGCCGGAGCAGCCTTGCAGATGATCCACGCGAAGGACGTCAAAAAGTGTAACAACACCAGAAATCATCGATCGTGCGCGATATGTTATTGGATGACTGGCGAGTCAAAGTGCGTGAACTTGCTGAGACTATAGGCATTTCAAAAGAACGTATACAACATATTTTGCATGAAGAATTGCAAATGCTTTGCAATTCTTCATACACCCATCTTGCGCAAAACGCTTTACGCAAGATGAGTGCCACGCTTGCTCACATCAGATAAAAAACGCATTCTCATGAAAATCTCGGAATAGTGCTTGGAGAGTTTTAACAAGAATAAAACTGATTTTGTGCGTCGATTTATTACTATGGATGAGACTTGAATTATACACCATTAGGATTAGACACCATTATACTCCAGAATCCAAACAGCAGTGAAAACAGTGGACAAAAGCCGGTTGTTCAGCGCCAAAGAAGACAAAGTCGATTCCATCAGCAAGAGAGATCATGGCATCGGTGTTTTGTGATGCAAAAGGCATTTTGTTTGTTAATTGTCTCTTGAAAAGGGTAAACCAATAACCGGAGAATATAATTTCGATCTTTTAACCAGACTAGACGAAAAAATTTGTGAGAAAAGACCCGGTTTGCAGAAGAAAAAATCATCTTTCATCAGGACAATGCCCATAATGGTGGTTTGGCAATGGGAAAATTAAGGGATCTGCACTATGAATTGTTGGAAAAGCCACCCCATTCCCAGATTTGGCTCCCTCTGACTTCTATCCCTTCCCAAAACTAAAACTCTTTCTCGCTGGTCGGCGTTATTCTACGAATCAAGAGGTGATTGCAGCTGTAATGGGGTGTTTTGCAGATCTTACTGAGAACCACTACAGGGACAGGATAATGGCGCTGGAGCATCGCTGGAATGAATGTATTAGTCATAAGGGAGATTATGTTGAAAAATAAAAATAATTTTGAAATTATAAATTCGTTTTTTCATTGTTAGGCCGAGGACTTTTCAGATCCCCCTCGTATAAAGTTTAGTTAATGTCTCTGAGCTCTCATTTATTTTTGATTTGAGTTAACACTGCTGAAAACTGTTCGACTTTGATTATTTTGAAACTATCTTATACACTTTTCTTTTCAGTGTGATATCCGATTTTAACTTGCTCAACACTAAATGTGTGAACAATTCCTACACTTCTCGAAAAGTTTAACACAACTTGTGTAAGCGGTGTAACTTGTGTATTTTCAATGAAATAGGACAAAATTTGGTGTGGTGGTGGTGGTGGTGGTATACAATATGAGGTGACAGTAAGAAATGTCGGACAAGTATATAGGGTTATACGATTACCTAAAAAAGAGATGACATTACAGAAGTCGACACAGGTTGATCGAAAATATGGTCAAATAATATCATTACGGCGTATGATCACATCTAATGGCTAAAATTGCTGGTTTCCGTTAGCTGGTTTCCATTTCAACAGTGCCAAGATAGACGAATCGGCGCTCAAACTCCTGAGCAATCTCAGTCAGCCCATTCCCTGTCCTCTGTGCCTCATGGATAGCCTGAAACATCTCCTTATCACCTCGATGAAACTTTCTCCCGGAAAATCAACTCATTTGAAAGAAAACAAGAAACGATTCACAATTAGTGTCACGAAGATAACATGCTAACTTCCCACAAAGCCAGCAAGTTTCGCAACCTCATTACTTCGTCGGTCAACACGATTGAGGAAGAAAATGAAAAGTACAATGCAATCATGCAGAAGTTCCATTCCGAAACAGAAAATGTGCCAGGGGTATCAAAAGGGCCGAAGGCCGGATCTGGCCCGCAGCTCAATTTTATATAAAAAATTTATTATTTTTTTAATATTAAATTATTCTGTTAATATATACTTATAGAGGTTATGAAACAGTTTATATTTAACCCTTAATAGTTAAGGGTTAAAGATAAACTGTTTAAGGCTTAAACGTTCGCTGCGGAACTGTGTTTACATCGAGGAACGGACGCGCTAACTAACCTGCGTTAAACAAAGTATATAAGTATACACATGTATACTTGTCGGTGATAGTGTACTGCTTTCGCTAAAGATTATTTTAGTTTTACAAATTATTTTATGTAAAAATTTTCTACCTGCCTAACTTCATTGTGCCAAAGCAAAGAAAAGTTGTTGGTGAATGTAGAATAGTGCAAAAGAAAAAAAAAAGGACAGATTTATACTTATTTTTGTCAAATTGGACGGTAAATCAATCTATTTGATTTGTAATAATATAATCAACTTTCTGTTACTAAAGAGTACAATGTGCAAACGACATTATATAATTAATCATGAAAAGAAATTTAAAGATTATACTGGAAAGATTCGCGAACAAAAAATTGTTAAACTAAGCACTCGATTAGAGAATCAGCAGTTTTTATGTACTATGAATAGAGTTTTTAGGAATAATTATCCGTATCCGGCCCACGAGATCTAGTTTATGCTTCAATCCAGCCAGCAAAACTAAACGAGTTTGACACCCCTGCGCTATGCTAAATAACGACATTTGGAGGCTCGCTCGCTGAATGACGTAACTTTAAACCCAAGAAAATTGTCAGATATCACCACTTCGGGATCACGATTAAACGTAGAGACGGAACGAACATCCCGCTGGGTTGATTAATGGCCTATGATAACCAGATGAGCACATCTGCGTTTATATTGGCAGTAAACAACAAGTCGGAATTCCTATCCCGCATCATCACGTGTGTGAGCCCGGCCAGTTCTTACTTGCACCCAGCCAAGACCGGGGATTGTGACAAGAACTGGAAATGAAAACGACAAGGTCGAGACGAAACAGGATAACCAACTATAAAAAAATGAATATTAATGAGAAAAGAAAATTATATTAATAACCAGCGTGGAAATCGAGAACTCAGACACTGCACAGGGGACGTGTAGGATCCATGCAGTCAACGGAAAACTTCACAGATCGTTCCAAATCCATTTCACGTGGTCTTGGTTCAACTTCAATGATGTTCGCTTCCACCTTCACTCTGAAAAATCTCATTTGCATTTCCTAACAGAAACTTATACAGTATCTCAACCTTCTTAAGCAGTACTCATCTTTGCTTTCCCCAATTACACATTATTTGATTCCTTTTGCCTCAGAGGTGGGGTTTGTGCATATGATCGCTCCGGTTCACCATTATAAAGAGTATCCAACCTAGAAAAACCCGATTTTTCCCTCATTCGGTTGAAAAATTACTGTATTTCATTCTATGAAATTTATCTACATCTCTCTACTGCCCTCCTAATGCCAACAACTATTAAGAAATTTTCGGTTTTCTTTCAATAAATGTCGATTTTTCTTCAATCCATCTTTACTAACAGTAAAGCTATCTTTGATGGAGACTTTCAATGTTCATATGATCAGTGGACCTTCCTCTTCTAACTGCACAGATTAAACAAATAGAGAAAAAGAAACATTTACCCAAAGATCCAATGCAAATTGTTCACATGCCCAATAGAATATCAAACAACCACACCCACTCTTGATATCCCCTGGAACTTTTCCTTACTTGTAATCCATCTAAATTCGCAGTGAACGTTGTCACAACTAGTTCATATCTCCTCCATGGAGAAACATGTACACAATTACTTAAATGTATTCGTACACGTCGTATAGCATACACGAAAGCTAAGTGACATGATTTTCGCAACTTCTGCGCTTCATTTCCTTAGTCAGACTACTGTTTCCGACCACCCGACCAATACGTATGCGACAAACGAATCACCGAAATAATTCTTGTCACCATGGAAACATTTATTCTCCGTTCCACCCTAATTCCTGTCCCTTATCTAAGTACCACATATATCTCAAGGTGATGAAAGAGAAGAGTTAAGCATAGCGTAATCGGCTTGCACATCCAAAACTCCATGTACTTCAGGATACTAACTCCACTCTGAGTGCTTATTTTTCTGATGCTGCACGGATGGTTCTACTTTCTCTCCAAATCTCCAAATCTCCAAATATTCAAAATATATTTATAGCTCAAAATGAGACTCGTATGAGAACAGTACTGTATTGCATTTGTAAATGTTCCTGGTGAGGAGTTCAGCACCAGTGGTTTATGGTTAATGGTTTATAAGCAACTGACTTCCTTTCGCAGAATCTATTTGAACTGTTCGATTGAAAATGTTTTCACTTGTAGCCGCAACAACGTCAAGGGAGAGTTGGTGACAGGACATCGTAGAGTTTCGTTTTGCTGTTCTGTATCTAATAGTAAGATGTAGGGCTTCGTCTTTCTGTTAGACCTAGAACATGTTCTGTTCTGGTTGATGTAGTCCTGGGGCTACCATGGCTCAGTTCTTCTTGTAATGATTTCTGTTTCCAGATGTGACTAACCAACTAAGCAAACGAAAACATGGGAATGAAGTGATATGGTCGTAACCCTTATTTTTATGGCATGCGTAATTTGCATTGAGTGAGAGGCTGTCGAGGGTTATATCAATTTCTGTTGTAAAGTCGGAATCGCCAGAATGCCTATTATATCAAATATTCGCCTTTGGAAACAATGTTAAAGATAAAATGCTTATGAAAAACATTTATCCCTGCTATTTTGAGCAGACGTATCACGCGATCTCCTGTCTAATCTTGTGATCTGAACCATCGTGAAGATATCGCTATCAGCAATAACGTAGTCAATGGGACTTCTTATTTCTCCTGTTCTCTCTACGTGAATTATTGAACAGCTTTATGGCGCCACAAGAAGTTAGTAATAACTAGCCCATGTCCTGAACAGAAATCCAGCAAGACTTACTATTATTATTAGTTTTTCTCTTTAGATCTAGATCGTGGTCTAAGAACTTTTTCTAACACATGTTTATATGTTTACACAGTGTTCATTTCCTACTCTGCTGATTAGATCTCCAACAACGACCAACTTTTCCTTTCTTTCATTATGTCAACTCATCGCTGTTGAATCGAAAATTTTCTCCACTTCTTGGTAGAACCTTCTCTAGGACCATAGGCAAAAATAAACCTTATAGTCCAATTTCTCATTTTGGTGGTCATCCAGATCTCGCTACTTGATATTGCTTGCCATTTAAGAAGATTATCATCTTGTTTAGTGCTGAACACTGTAGTTACTCCTTACATTTTCTAATATGTTTCCTAATTATAGCCTCTTGATTTATTTGTTATTTAGAAAAATCTAACCTATTTTTCTCTTTACCAATTCGAGTACAATTGGACACCAATTATGTTTACGTGATACTTCTATAATTGTTTTGCAGTTCTACTTTTTTCCATTGATAATTCTTACATTATTGTGCCTGTCTTGAATTTGACTGTTTTTGTAGTAGGGTTTGTTCAAGTAGTTAGCTCTTTTATGTTTGTTCTAGTTACCTGGCGAAAACAATGAGATGAGGGAGGTCATTGTGTAGTCAAGCGACATCTCAACCAATATGGAATTTCAACGAGTCGTACCATTATTTTGTTTTCGTTTAAACCAATGCAGAACATAATTTAGTTGGCAAAATCATAAATTACCAGCCCGTCTTCGATCTAGGGGTAGGACAGAAACCTACTTACTGGGATCACCATGAGAGGATGAAGATTGGACTATAGATGAGTAGCTACGGTAGGTTATCCGCACGTATCTTGCTTCATCACTTATGCAACTCATCCAAAAAGATTTGAAAAGTAGAATGTTATAGTTTTCAGAGCGATTTACAGCCATTAGAGCTCTGGATGGGAGATTACAAATTTTTCGCGTTTAGAATAAAAGCATAACCATCTTTACTACAATAATTTGTAGTAATCCGTGACTCCGATCTACAAGACACTGTTAACCTATAGAGACACGTATAAACTTTTTTAACAAGCAGTCTCACGAAACCACTTATTACTTAACTAATGAATTAATTAAATACTCAGCAAAAATAACTGTAACATAATTCAATTATAGTAGCAATAACAGAATTAGTAAAAAAATGCATCATTTTTAACTTCTTTTACAATGTGTTGCAAGAGAACAGCAATGTTGCAACAAATATTGTAACAGAGGCGTCTTAACTCTCCTCAATAGTAAATTATGCAGTTGGTTTTAATGAAGGTACTTTGGTTTTGCTTCCCAATTTCACCGAATGGAAAAGTACCACTCCACCACACCATAAATAAACTTTTTGTAGAGAGGTATACGCAATATTTATTACATTTTATCAGAAAATGCAAGCATCAGACCTTAGCGTGTAATTTTTATTGATCAGTTTTCATTAAATATTCAAAACGTCAAGTTCAGATCATTGAGAGATGCTATTAGAAATTCTGTAGGTGATTAATTGTCGTATATCATCCCAAAGGAAATCAGTAACTCTACTTTCATGGTACACTTACAGGCACGAAAATTATTAGTTAGGGAAATGGAACAAGATCAATTTCCTGATACACATCAGTGAACATCATCTTGACATAAGGAAAAGAAACTATTAACTTTTTTTTATATTACATAGTTCGGATTTATACAATATGAGAAATTTCCTTAAAGAGATGTCTACTTTAAAATTCTTTTGTCAAAATTATTAAAGTAATTTGAATTACTTATTTCCTAAATATATTTTCATTTACATATATTATTCGAGTCTTTTACTACCAGGGTGAGACTGACATTTACTTTTAAAAGAGTACGACTCAACAACTTTTCTTTTTTCTTTCTATTTAAAAGAGTTCATTGTTTCACTGAGGGATTTTTACAAATGAAAATTTATATGTTATTATACATTAGAAAGAGAAACGATTATCAGTAGATATAGCTAAACAAAATAATAATTCACCACGTTTTAATTTATCATTTAATCAATACACTCAATCAGTTATAATAACGTTAATTAACAAATCAACTGTAATATTTATTGCTTGAAATAAGGCAGAATTGGGTTTTGGACCAATGAAGTTGACAAGTTTGTCCTAATCCCAATGGAAAAGATTGGTGTTTAAGGCATTACGGAAGATCTTATAGTTTGTGATATGGACACTGCAAGGTCTGTAAAAGAAGAAACGTACTTATTATTAACGGCGAAAATGAGGATAGGATACGAGATTAGTGATAGAAGGTTATTTATAAACAGGAGAAAGAGAGTTGTTGAATTTTCCTGTCCAATGCGAGTAGCATGGAAGAATTTATAGGTCAGTCTAGCTTAAGTAGACGCCTTATTTTCCAAAGGAAGTTAAATAAATAACCAGTCATTTTATGTAAAATGCTCACCTGAAGTGTTTCGGATTCATTGACACAGAAACGAGGGAACCGAGCACAGAAACGCTCTCTGTTTTCAACGGGACCACACCTATCGGGATATTTCTTGCAGAACTTGCTTCGACGAATTCTAAAAAAATAAGAAGTAAAAACTAACTTTATCTCTGTGCACGCGAGGAAAATCGCAACAATGTGAATTGTCTTAGTTATTATCATTAAATTTTTTTAAATTAATTAATATATCATTAAAAACTCGGTGGTCATTTCCCAAAATCTGTGTAAATTTTACTAGAAAATTGTGTGGGGAAAAAAACAAAGTATTAATGAATACTTCCTATTATTCGTTAGAATATTCAGGTGTATATAAATTATTTGGCAGAAATATAGATTTGATATTCATCTCAATACAGAGATGGTATTTTCTTCAAGAATATCGTTAAGGCATAGCCAATCGGACTAATTGAGTTACAGAGCAATTTATAGTATAGGAACTGAACAGTAACCAGCTGGAGTAAATTTGAAAAGAGCCTTTATTTATTTGATAATTAATTCCTAAAAGTGCAGGTTACTCGCTAAGCACCAAAGCAACGTCATTGAAGCCACCATCTCCTCTCCTTCTTTTAACACGGCAGTTAGGGATTGTTATTTGCACTGTGCTGCAAAAAACAGATATATTTCCATATACCAGTTATGAGCATATTTTTTGTTCATGAGCTAGATATCGAGTGTCCATTAAATACATAAAAGAGAATGTTTAAAGGAATTATGTCCTTCAATGGTTCTTTATTTGACTCAAAAACCAAAGAAATAGAGAGAGAGAGGACAGAGTTATGAGAAGAAGCGAAAAAATATTTAATGAAACGGTCTGATATTAGAGACTGGTGGATTTTGTATGAGAAAATTCGATTTCTTGCACTGCAAAAATATTGAAGTTGATAATAATAAATTGAGTTTAATCGTCTGTCCAAGTGTGAGCAAACAAAGTTTGCGAATGAAAATATCTTCAGGACTGGGGTAAGTTAGTACAACACCGGGCAACTCGTAGCCAAGGTGGACCAAGCTAACATCACTCCTATCTCAGTATCTCCCATAATGCGAAACATTGTTGTTGTACTACCTTACTCCAGTCCTGAAGATATTTTCAGGCGCAAACTTTGTTTGCTCACACCTGGATTTATTATAGTCTAACCAAGTGATAATTTCATCAACTTCAATATTGAAATAAACTTTCAATATTGAATTTGATGTTTTCATATGATTTATCTACACATGAGACTTACGTATGGGAAACATGGGACTTACTTATTCCCTGAATCAATTTTTTTTTAAAAAAAGCACTTTAAACTTATTTTTGCATGCCTCGTGGGGCTGCAATTCATTGTTTTATTCGTAATTTAGTCAGTATCGATCAAGTCTGGTAAGACCCCTATTCGATTCCCGTAGTCACGAGAACCTTAATTAGGGTTTTACAACCAAAGCGAGTTAACAGATTACATATGGATATGCTTTCATACGGAGAGGGATAAATGTACAGGAAACTCTCATCCAATGTCCGGAGTTTTTCACTCAGCGAAATACGTAAATAAGCCACAGAACACATGTACCGCAAACTAGGTTAAATCAAAATGCCATCATGTGATTCTCCCTGATTCATGATAGGTACATAAACAGCTCCGCCATCAGGATGCTTGTGGTAATGGCTAAGAGAAACTAAGGAAAACGAGAAAAGCAATAATATTAAGAATTTTTACAAGACTGACCAAACTAATGACAGCCTAGTTGATAGAGCAAACAACGTACTACCCACTCCTCAACCAACAGGTTACAGGTTTGAATCCGCCGTAGAATGGCTGCTTATGAATGAATGCTCGTAGCCAAGGTGGACTGTGTGATGAATCTGCGTGAACAATTCATATTATTAACTTAGCAGATGATTTTCATAATCTAGTGTGAAGCACCAATCTCTACTTATTGGAGACAAAGTACCTTGAAAAGAATAATCTTTGATTTTAAAGTAGTTAATCCCAGATCTATTAGCCCATTTCGCACATTTCGAGTAAATATATTACAAGTTTCCAATCGTGGGTTGGATTCTTATATAACGATTTATATTATTTTTTTAAAACAATGCTCTTATTTCCTCTTAATTATTTCTTTTGATTAATATTGTATTAGGAAACGGTAATATTTTGACAATGGAAGTCAGTATTCTAACGGCATTTGCTTGCAAGTAGTAAGTACAACATCAGAAGTATTCCGGTTACGATTAGATCCGTAAAATCCGCCATTAGATCTTTCTGTAGAGACATATCTCTAAGAGTTCTTCGAATATTTTTCATAATGTGGTTCTAGGATTTTCTTTACTTCATTCTGTGAAATGTAGACCATTCTAAGAAGTCACCATATACGGGCAAATTATGATTATGTACTGAAATTAACCGTAATTGGGTCATTTGCTTAATTGTTGACCTTGTGTCTGAATATCTTGCTTTTTTCAGTGCCCTAATGAATTACCACATACTTCTGGTAAACTGAAGATGAGAGAGAGAGGAGAGATGAGAGAGAGAGAGAGAGAGAGAGAGAGAGAGAGAGAGAGAGAGAGAGAGAGAGAGAGAGAGAGAGAGAGAGAGAGAGAGAGAAATGGACATAATTACTTGTAATATTGTGCTTTGGCTCATTAGACGTTGATAGGTGGAATCATTGTCCACCCGAAAACGTAGCAGTAGTGTCTGTTGTATTATGGAAAAGAAGCATAGTATCGGACGTGGAATATTATTACACTATTATGAGATACTAGACTCTATTGCCTTTCTAGCGTAATATATATATTATGCATAATATATATACTCCGTCTTATCAAATGATGTTAAATTCAATTCTAAGCGATATTAACGTTGACTGTGCGATGAATCTGGGTGAACCCAATTGAAATTTTCTAAAATTTATAATTTTATCATTTAGTCTTGGTGGGTGGTTAGGAAATAAATATTTCTGATTTTATTTTTGATTTATTCAGTGACATAATGAGTTATTGGTACTTCTTTTAAACTGAACGAAAGAGAGAAAGAGAGAGAGAGAGAGAGAGAGAGAGAGAGAGAGACGAGAGAGAGAGAGAGAGAGAGAGAGAGAGAGAGAGAGAGAGAACACAGCTTGTTAATTTCTGCAAAAGCGCCCTCTTTTCATTAGAAGGAAATATAATTTTTAACAATAAACAATTCAGTAAGCAAAATGGATATTAGATCCAGCATTATTTCAAAGCCGAATGTAGAAACTATGAAAGTTTCGTACGGTAAGTTAACCAGTTGACCAGAGAGCGGGAATACACTCCCCTGCATTCCACTTTGCTTAAATAATTTACATCGTCGAACTGAACCCTTTTGGCTCTTTATTTTAGTAATTACTTTCACGTACCGACCGAGAGTTCGCTTATAAAAAATATATTTTTTAGCTGACATTTCAAGTTCCTTAGTACTGAACGGGAGGTTTTGCTCTCTTAAGGATTCTGCCTGGTCGCTGAGGAAAACCCACCAGTTCGAAACAGCTGTCAGGCCAGTGAAACTTTCTATTTGAGCACAGTAATAAAAAATTGGACTAATAAAAGACGAATATGTAGACGCTTGAACGGCGCCTACGTCTTTTAAGCAATCCACACTAAGGTAACTTGTGAATGCCGGGGAATGTATTCCAGTAAGCTCTCTGGTCAACGTACCTTACAAAACTTTCATAGTTTCTACATTCGGCTCTGAAATAATGCTGGATCTAATATCCCCTTTACTTATATAATTTTGCATTACCTAACTGAAGCCTTTTTGGCTCTTTATTTTAGTAATTACTTTTAAGCACCGAGTGAGAGTTCGCTTACGAAAATTACATCTCTTTAATATTTCAAGTTCCTTTGAACGAGAGTTCCTGCTCTCTTAGCGTTTCCCTTAATGTGGAAATTTGAATCTCCTGTTTTCCGGCGTGACCCGAGTGGGGCTTTGTCCGTGGATGCTTTTTCCTGGAATATGAGCGGTTATGCTCAGTGGTAGAGTGAACCTGTCACTAAGTGGAACCAACACTGAGATGGACGATCCTTCGGTGACTCGTTTAGAGTGATTTGAGAAATCGCATGATTTTTAGAGAGACCTTTACTTGTACAATGCCTGGTCTCTGAAGAGAACCAACAAGTTGGAAACAATTGTCAGGCCAGTGAAACCTTAATAAAATATACTAATAAAAGGCGAATATATATGCACTTGAACGCGCCTATGTCTTTTAAGTCGTCCACACTATAGCAACTCGTGAATGCTGGAGAGTGTATTCCCGTAAGCTCTCTCTGGCCAACTTACCTTACGAAACTTTCACAGTTTCTACATTTAGCCTTGAAATAATGCTGGGTATAATATCCACGTTGAAGCCTTTAGGAACTTTAGTTTAGTAATAAAAATTCGACTTTAATCTGGGAGTTAATAAAAAGATGGCAGCATGATCATTGTGTCAATATAATATCATTAAAAGAATATTGTACACATTTCTTCTTTCTTTATTACTAAATGGTCATCAGTCCTCAGTGGTTCAAAGTTTTTTCTTTTTTTTTTGCTTTGCGTTCAGATATCTTTATTATTATTATTATTATTATTATTGTCAGTATTATTATACAGGCATCCCTTAGAGTCCGAAGCATCATTGCATGGAACTCCAAACTATCCATACATTATCTACTGTACCTTTCCATAAACTCATCAGTAGCACTCAGTACTGTCTCCGGCAACTCATTACACTCATTCATTCATCCATTCACCACTCTCCAGTTGAAAAATCTAGTCCACACACCTTTGTTAACCACACATTAACTCAGGTTCCAGAGAAGACCTCTTGTTCTAGCACTTCTAGCCAGTGCTGAAACAATTTCCCTGCATCAATTCCATAAAACTCTTTTAGTTAACTTGCTTCTATCGTATCCCCGCTTTTCCGCATATCAGCGAACTTTTGCAACCCATAAACCCTCAATCTATCCTCATAGCGATTATTCAACAAACCACTCACCATCTTGGTCACTCGCCTCCGGATCCACTCTATTGCTGCTTCCTCATCCCCAAGAAACCCAGGGGACTAGATTTGAGCACAGTAATCTAGTTGTGGAGGTTTCAGGGCCTTATAAGGAGGAATTATAACTTCCTTGTCTGTCCTTATTAGTGTGTTCTTCAATAGCCAAGTAATCCTAAGAGGTACCTTGGAATCCTTAGACATACACTCTCTAAACTTCAACTTTTTTATACTACTACCCCGAAATCTTTAGTTTCATGTATTTCCTGAAGTATAGTTCCATCAATATAATACAACTTGTAATCTGTTTACCCCAAAATGCACATCTTTACATTTTCCCCCATTAAACTGATATCCATTATCTTTTGCGCATACTGTCAACCTATTGAAATGATTTTGCAAGCTCTCCATATCCTTTGATTAACCACCAGCCGTTGAATTTGAAACTTTTATTTCACGTACAAGTATGCTACTACAAATACTGATCCGTTTGAATTCCATGTTGGTAGAATGTAGGTTGGGAACAGCCTTCATTAAATGTTTCGGTCAATTGCTGCACGCCCCCCCCCCCACACACACGGCGTTCGTTTCTGATGATGAAAGCCTTGCGGCACAACACTTGTCATATGCTTTTTTTTTGGAATCTATCCATCAGTCACTCTCGTATCCATATCACCAGTTCCATATCCATTTCCATCCAGTTTGTATAACAGGGTTCCATGTGTCAAACTCTCTTTGCAAAACCAGCAGTATCATCATGTCACCTGTCACTACATAAAAGTAATTAAATTACTAAGCCATGTCCTTCCCTTGCTAAACTTCCCCCCAGAGTATATTATTATATCCATTTATTCCTGAATTCTGTCTTTAATTTACATTTCCAATAATTTTAGCACATCACTCCTGCTGATTGATCTATAATCTGCTGCAGCAGTCTTGGAGCCTCTTTTATGCAAAGGAACAATTTGCTCACCTTCTACTCCCATGAGGCTTTGCCATCTGTAAGTTAAACAACTTAATAAAACGAATTGCCAATTTCTTAGAACATTCGTGTAATACTTGAGCTGATATACCATTCAGTCTCACAGCGGTATTTGCGTTGAGATTCTGCAATATCTTAAGTACCTCAGATTCACTACCTCTATTCTCATATCAGTACTGTCCAAACGCTGAAATACTCTCTCGCTTGGGTGATATACCTTTTAAGATAATCACTCTGTAGCTCCACTATTTCATTTGCTTCTCTTACCTCGCTGCTATCAGCTTCCGCTAAAGTTATCCTTCCAAACTCATTCTTTCTTTTACTTTTCAAATAAAGAATGAACCATTTGGGATTTCGTTTGGCATGCTCGGCAAAGCTCTGCTCCTAATCTGATTTTTCCGACCTTACTATGTATTTGTCGCCTCTCTTACCAGAGCCTTTTACTGCTGGTGAGCTTGTTGATCACCTTTCTCCTTATCCTCGAGAACATTTTTTTTCTTTGCAGTTCCTGCTTAATGATATTATTCACCCATATGCTTCTTATCTGATTTATCCCCCTGACCTTTGTAATGCATTCTTGTATTGCTTCCTTCGGATACCCTTTGCCTATCTCCAATGCATTGCTGACAGCCTTCCCTGGCAGGGGTTTTATATCATGGTGCTGCTTCAAACTGCCTTCAAAGCTGGTCATAATCATCTGCCTTATGGTTCCGAATATACCTCTTCTTAACTGAAAATTCCATGTTTCGTGACCTGCCAAGTCATGATTACATTATCACTCTCACCCATTCGAAGGCAATGTGTCTTCCGCTTTAGTTAGGGAAAGATCTTCTGATCCTATGACCAATAAGATTTTGACAACTTGTACAGAATTTCGGTCATTTTCTTAAGTGAGATATAATGCAGCAGATAAATATATTAAATTTCTAAACAATTAAAAAGTACATGCGAGGTAGCAACCGTTTATTCAAATGGAAGTTCTAATATATAAAACTACCATTCTGGATTTTGTTTTTTATTTATCAATTAGGCTGAAAGTTCATAAATAAAAATGAAATAAATTTCCAAAATCAATTAAAAGCGCATTGCTGTTCACTTACCCGTTAGCATTGCAAAAGGTTATAGCTGGCATCTCCACATGTTTGGGGTAAACCAAATCGATGTCGACTATCGAAGGATATTTGAAGTAGATGCTGAAGTAAGTCACAGACTGATAGATGAATCCTGCTAGACATACCAATAACACTACCACTCTTACTATTCTTCTACAGACGCTGTTTGTACTGACTATTTCGGGAACGCCAGTTAGCATAGATTTTTCTAGAAGGTGCTTGGCATACTCCGTGGTTGTGTCTGCCTTCACTGAATTGGTGTCCTCTGAGGCCATCTGAAACACACCAAAGCTGAAAACGTTAAGTTCATAAGGAGTTTTATTCCGTTCTTCTCTTCTAGAATAGTGTTATCTCAATACCATGGAAAGAACTCTTATTACTCAAATATTAAGAAAAACATCTCAACGATTAAGGTTATTCTCTAAGAGAGATCTAAAACAACTTTCTCTGTGCTGTTCACACGCGAGCTTTTTTCTCTGAGATAACTCGCTAGAAAGAGTCATTTATTTTCCCCCTGTCGAACGCACTGACAGTTCTTGATGTGGTAGTGATAATATAAGCGGAATTTTTTTTTCATATTGCTCGGAATTGCCTTTCCGCCTCGCATTATTAATTCATACAGCTCAAGACGTCATTAATGAAATGACGTATTCTCATGGTGACTTTTTATCCACCCCTTACATTACGAATTTGGCAGCATTGTTTTTATTATAATTGAAGGTCTATTTTTTTTCCTGACATGCGTAAATTGTTCCTCCTTGAAATCGTTGTCATGGTGACGAGCTACACCTAGAGGTCAGTCCTAGAACATGTACATATGGTTTAATCAGTAAGTGCATTTCCTGCCAACTTATCCTCTTCCTCTACGATGCTTTTTAAGAATTTTATTATTCATGTTACCATCTGCGTATTTGTAAACCGTTCTATGCTAGCAAAGTTTTTGTTTACCTTGATCTTAAATTTCTGCAGTTTGTCTCCAGCGATGTTTAACATTTATTTATTTATTTTTGGTACCGTTCTCATGTAAGTTTAGGATGGATTATGCCCAATGCATGTTGCTTTTTTTATGATGAAACCTTATATATATATACAGGGTGTTCGGGATAAATTTGACAGTTTCGTAAGGAAAAAGAAAATCTTCTTTGTATCTATTAAATTTAATGAATTGACAAAAAAACATTACAGGCAGAGTTAATTACAATACTATCAACAAGATTTACTCAAAATAACCACCATTAGCATCGATCACAGCTTCAATTCTGCTTCGGAACCTCGAACAAGCTGATGCTACAGTCTCCCTGGGAAGGGCCGCAAAAACTGTTTTAATTTTATCCATTAACTGGGCTTTTGTATTACTGGAAGTGC
This sequence comes from Typopeltis vanoorti, assembly GCF_054136105.1. NCBI lineage: Eukaryota > Metazoa > Arthropoda > Arachnida > Uropygi > Thelyphonidae > Typopeltis > Typopeltis vanoorti. The sequence goes on from NC_143565.1 coordinate 57,250,220, forward strand.
GATTGGTGTCTTTTTCAACTGCGCCCCATACAAAATAATCCATGGGGTTAAGGTCTGGGGAGTTTGGAGGCCAAACATTTGGACTGGTGAAGTCGTAGAAATTTTCAGACAACCATTTTTGACTTTTCCCAGAGGTGTGGCAAGGGGCCGAATCCTGCTGCCATACATACGGCCTACCATTGGCTACCCTTGTTATCCAGGGCTTGACTACAGTTAGCAACTCCACGAACAAAGCCCGAATTCCAATGCCAGGGTTCTTCAACACCTGTTCCTGCAGATTTGCGAGGAATTCTGCTGTACGAACGCAATCAGATCGTCTGCTAGGGATCTTTCTTCTTGCTACATCCTCGTAGTCACCATTGCAAGTCTCTAGTTCATGCCTGATTGTTTTTACTGTATTCAGGGAGCATTGGGCAGCAGTCGTAATATCCTTATTTTGATGGCGGGCACGAATCATCATGATACAAGTTATTCTCTTCCATGATTCAGGTGGGTTCCAGCTATCCATCCTTTCTGACATCTTGTATATGAATGAAGAAGGGTCCAAACTTTTAAATGAAGAGAAGTGTGTGTTAATACATGTAACTTACGGAAAAATATAATTAATTATAAATATGTCAAATTTATCCCGAACACCCTGTATATATATACAGGGTGTTCGGGATAAATTTGACAGTTTCGTAAGGAAAAAGAAAATCTTCTTTGTATCTATTAAATTTAATGAATTGACAAAAAAACATTACAGGCAGAGTTAATTACAATACTATCAACAAGATTTACTCAAAATAACCACCATTAGCATCGATCACAGCTTCAATTCTGCTTCGGAACCTCGAACAAGCTGATGCTACAGTCTCCCTGGGAAGGGCCGCAAAAACTGTTTTAATTTTATCCATTAACTGGGCTTTTGTATTACTGGAAGTGCGATTGGTGTCTTTTTCAACTGCGCCCCATACAAAATAATCCATGGGGTTAAGGTCTGGGGAGTTTGGAGGCCAAACATTTGGACTGGTGAAGTCGTAGAAATTTTCAGACAACCATTTTTGACTTTTCCCAGAGGTGTGGCAAGGGGCCGAATCCTGCTGCCATACATACGGCCTACCATTGGCTACCCTTGTTATCCAGGGCTTGACTACAGTTAGCAACTCCACGAACAAAGCCCGAATTCCAATGCCAGGGTTCTTCAACACCTGTTCCTGCAGATTTGCGAGGAATTCTGCTGTACGAACGCAATCAGATCGTCTGCTAGGGATCTTTCTTCTTGCTACATCCTCGTAGTCACCATTGCAAGTCTCTAGTTCATGCCTGATTGTTTTTACTGTATTCAGGGAGCATTGGGCAGCAGTCGTAATATCCTTATTTTGATGGCGGGCACGAATCATCATGATACAAGTTATTCTCTTCCATGATTCAGGTGGGTTCCAGCTATCCATCCTTTCTGACATCTTGTATATGAATGAAGAAGGGTCCAAACTTTTAAATGAAGAGAAGTGTGTGTTAATACATGTAACTTACGGAAAAATATAATTAATTATAAATATGTCAAATTTATCCCGAACACCCTGTATATCCCGGTATCTGTTATCCTGTAAAAAGGCAAACTAGCCATAAACACATATTTAATAGATTTAATATACTGGTATCATGGACTCAGCTGTTTCTGCTTAAATGAAAACTAAAGAATTCTAAATGGGATTCAATCCCAGGTCTTTCCAACTAAAGGGAAGAATTGTTCCGACACTGATCTCGTAAAAATAGTCCATTCAATGGGAGTTCATCTTAAAAACAATTAATATAAAAGTAAAATTAAAAATAAATGATTAAGAAGAATTTTTCGCTGAATTCCTTTTCATAAAATTCATCATTGAACGGTTATTTTCTTGAGAAATAGTTTCAACATTTTCACTGAAAACTGCGTGACCTTACTTAAGACCAGACGTAGATCTTAGATAAATGCTTTTAATGTTGCTTTTATTTTAGAATATTCTTCTGTGAGCTATACCTGCTGCTTCAGCGTAACACTGATGATTCTTCAATTCGTTTGGGAATGTTTCAACTAACGTGACAACAGTTGTTGTTGCCAGAGGAGAGAATATGACTTGCAATTGACTGGAAATTACCTTGTTAAGCATTCATTTAGTTGTTGTTTTTTTCTTTGTAATAATCTTAAGGCTTTTGAGAACTGCTAGTCATGAAGCCTACCCTATTCTGAATTACTTGCTCTTAGCTCTTTTAAAGGTACTTTATGTACTTTCAAAAGAGCTGGTGAGATGTAGGCCAATAAAGCTATCTGAGATGGAAAAAAGGCGACCGACCAAAGGATTCTGCTGTTCCTGGGGGATTTGTGCTACTCATAGGTGTTACTCATGGGTGCGTACGTATTATCGTGGAAAAAGAAACAAAAAACGTATTTACTTCCTAGTAACGCATTAACAGTGGTCAAGAGACTAGTGTTAGCTGCATTTACGTGTGTTATCGCTGATCACCAGGTTAACTAGTGAGGAAAATGTTTTTCACCAGGTAATTGCAATTTTTATATCGATGTTACCCATACATTATGAATACTTTTCCTTAGTTAAGTTGCATTTTAGATCTCAGGCAATGTTCTTGATGAAATTTCCCTTCAGTTCACTTTTTGCTTCAGTTTGATTTGTTTGATGGTTTGCTGTTTTGATGAATATCGATTTTCATTTAAGTTGATGATTTATCAATTTAATTAACTATATCTCGACGAATTATTTTCATTGGTTTTTCATATCCAAATACCATATTTTTTCCAAATCCATCTAGCAAAAGTAGTGCAGTAAAAGTATGGAAAGGATACAGTTACTTGGAATAATTTAAACCACTAAAATATTTTTTTATGAAGTGTGTTTAAAAACCAGAGTTTCAGTCAGCTTTGATTTTCCAGAAAAGTCTGTTTTTAACCAAGCATCTCAAAAATTGTGTCAATTCTCATCCGTAGAACTCATACTATTATTACATACGATGATGTTGGTATTAGGGTTTAGGCTCAGAAGATGGCGACAACTATGCATTGCTCTCCCCCCCCCAAAAAAAGCCTTGATTAATTGATAGCTCTGATTTATTATCAGTGAAGGCTTGAATGATGGCTTAGAGAGTCTAACTTATCTTTAAAAATAGGGTTGAAGAAGCTTAGCCTTCTCTCTCTCTTAGGAATAAATGGTGTTAGAATTGTTTTTATTTTTCATATTTCAATCCAAAATTCAGGTTACTCTTTTCACATAATTTACACATTTACAAGATCATATAATTTAATATTCTCTTTATTCGTTAAGCTTAATGTCCTGTGACTTGCTCACTGCCCAGTGACTTGGATTCGTGGAAACTTAATGCTCTGATAGGACGGGTAATCCTCTCTGCATAATATATTATGGCTGTTAATTTCGGTTCTGGCCTGTTTGCCAGGATCAAAAAAGAGGGTTTACGGGAGTCAGAACTCTGCCATCATCACTATAGAGAATGGGGAACTCGCCTTCAATTGAAACGCCATTCTGAAGGGTCTTTGCATCTTCGACAGGAGTCGAACTTTGATCTTTAGTACTTCAGGGCATCGTCGATAACGACTTAGCCATGGAAGATCTAAAAAAATTCCACGTACTGGAATAAATATCTTCCTTACAATAAAAGACATTTATCTTTCATTGAATAGGGTTTTACTTTTACGAAATGTTTGTTTACTCAAACATTTCGTTTGTAGTAAACAAAATAGAAAGGAACCATTTCTGTATTATCGTATGACTATTTCATATCACTTCATGATATAAAAGCACAGCGAAGAAAAGATTTAGAAACAATAAACATTCATATAAGCGGCGCCGCTTCACTTTTAATTTCTAATGTAATGATAGCGACTTAGGAAAACTATATTGAAATATATATATATATATAAATTAGACGAAACAGGAAAAAAAACATGGGTTTATATTTGTATAAGTTTCTTCTTTTTGAACTTACTTTATTTTCAGATTCATCGCTCCAAGCATCTCTTTTTACTAACACCCTTTTCTGTTTTAATTTCCTGTTCTGGTTGGTAGAGTGGATATCGCCTCTGCTTTCCATTTCGTTACTAATCGCCCCATCACTATTTACAAATTCTCTTCATCTCTTTTCTAGAAGTTATTTTCCCCTTCATCACAAACGGTATTGACAACGCTTTGTCGTGCTAGCTTTTTTTCGTTGTCTAGATAAGAACTGCCTTTTCTATTCTGTGTTTTTTCCCTCTTTTTCGTCTTTTAAACTGTAACAGTAGGCACAGATGGCTAGACAGTTATCATCAGAACATGTTTGATGATACACAATATTATTTTTGATCATTTCCATATATTTTTATAGGTACATTCATAACTAATGGGTATACATATCAGCCTGTGGTTTTTCGAAGTTAAAAGTGTCTACTTCAGCTCATGCGCATACTAACAGAAGATTAAACAGTTCACTATGAAAAGTAGAAATGCTTTCAAGAACACGTGACGTGATGTGACTATTCATTTAAAGAATCGAAGTTTTACGTGACGCAATAATCGCGCAACTATTCACTTACCAATGCTCAGCATGCACAGTCATAGGATCAGGAACTGGTTAACAAGAGAGTACTATGATGGATTTGTTACGTTTTCTGGTGAGATATAGGCCAATAAAGCTATCTGAGATAGAAAAGACATAAGTGATATATTGTAGAAATACGAAAAGATACACAATATTTAATCTAACTCCATAAATGCACTACTAGTAATCATGTTCTTCACTTAGAATAGATCTGAATGTACGTGACTCTCGAAGTGCGAGTGGCAGTTCCTTGAAGCGTGCGCAGTTACCAAGGACGAACGGGATGGAGCAGGTGTGAATATAAACAAGCACAGTTAGAAACGTTGGCAAAACGCTCTGAGGGGATACAACACTTTTTTTTTAACATGAAAATATATTTTTTAAAAAATCGAAGAAATCAACAACCCTTTTTCTTTTTGGTTTGTTCACGATTTTTAAACACAAGTATTTCGCTTATTTTCACAAGACATAATATCTTATTTTCCTTCATTGTTCAAGCTTGGATTTTAGTGTATGTTACGAAACACGCCACACACAAACACACAAGAGAAAGAGAGAGAGAGAGAGAGAGAGAGAGAGAGAGAGAGAGAGAGAGAGAGAGAGAGAGAGAGAGAGAGAGAGAGAGAGAGAGGCTCGCGAAAAGTAAGTATCAGTAATTGTTTTGAAGTTGCAAAAATGATTGCAAGTAGTACGTTTATTAAAACAGATCACTCATGTGAAATTTGTAGTAGACTTTTATTATTATTATCGGCCTTCTACTACGCGACTTAATTCAATTTAGGGTAGAAAAGACACACCCATAAATCACCCAATTCTTACATTCAGCCAAATTAACTTTCGTGTAATACTATAAAATATCTCCGAGAGATTTGTTTTATATTTGTGAGAGAGGAAACTGAAGTATCTTCTGAACTTTAAAAAAAATTCCTTCAGCCATGCAAGGACACACACACACACACACACACAAAATGTGCATTTTATTAAAACATTATGCTTTAATACATTAGCTTATAGCCATCAAATATTAGTTCATGTACTTGTGGTGAAATGCAAACAAGACGTAAGCTTCCATAGCTGAAGAAGAAACGAAAGTTAGAAAAGTAAAAGAAAAGAAAGCCATACCACGTAAACTTTTGTGAAGTTTACGCGGTGTAGCTAACAGCTGTCAAAGAAAATCGGTAAAGCTATTCCACAATGAATGCTATCGAATTGGTAATGAATGAGCAAATAATTTGCTGTTGATAGTAACTTAAAATATGAATAAAATGAGAGTGGAGGCTTCCTCTTATGAAGGTAACGGAAATGTGGAAAGAGTACAAAGAACTTGAGTTAACTCAAGCTCTTTCTACTCAAGATGCTGATTTATTAGTTGTTTTAAAACGGAATTCGGAATTTTATTTTACGTACTCATAATTCAACACCGATATGTATTCTTCTTTAATTTAACTGTGCATAAAAATACGGCATGGTATATTCTTTTATTTATTTAATTTCTCACTCAGAAGAATATCACTAATTACAATTGTATTGTTCAAGGTTACGTCGAATATTTAAACGAGATTTTTGTTTTCTGTCAATTTTATTGAAGCTTATTTTTAAAAGATTTTACAAAATTATGCACTTTAGAGGATAATGAGATTTTATGAGATTTTCCTTCCTTATAATTTCCAACTCAACATTTTCTTGATATTTTATATTTGCATTATTTAATATAAAATATGGGTTGATTTTTTTATTATATATAGAACATAGAAATGCAACTAATAGAGTTTAATATAAAATGTTAAAATAAACTAAATTTTCTGAGAAACCCTCTTTCTAAGAAAGGCAAGAAGAGAGTAATTCCATTATTGTGTAACATTTTTTCATTCCTTCATTGTGAATTAGTAGAAATAACGGATTTTTTTAAAAACATAATTTAATTTAAATAATCATGCATTCTCATACATTAAACATTTATTGAACTCCTTAAGCAGCTGTAGCAAAGATCTGCATTTTTTTCAAAATAAGATACAATTTCATATCACAAATGTAAGCAGGCATACTTTTTTTCCCGTTCAAGGAGGTCCTGTTATCTTAATAGACTGCAGGTGCCTTAAAGCAAGTAACGTTATGATTAGTAAAGAGTCCATTTAGATAAAGTACGCTCACGACACAGCAGCTATTTATAGAAGACTTTTTTAAAAGTAACTCGTAAACACACAAGAAAAATCTTCATCACTCTCATGAAAATTTCTTCGTACACCATAATCTCCCCAGAAGCACCACACTCTCTATGAAATCGCAAACAGCCACAAGAGATATTCCTAGCCATATTCCTATGTAACCTCCTATGCAGCCAAGGACTTCAACGGGCTGGAAAGAAATGAAAACACCTCGTAAGAAACTACAGAACTTGCATATTTTAACGATTGTCACTTAAACTCAATATTTTCTTGTAATATACTTCGCAAAGAAAAGAGACGGCAAATTAATATGTAATCACTTTAAGGCAATTTCCCTTAAATATCAAATTAATGGTATTAAATAGTCATAAGAATTAGGTAAGAAACTTACTTCCAAGTTTCCATTATTTAGATTACGAGAGGTTTAGTGGCTGCGAAAAGAATAGCCGTTATTTCAATAATAATATTCAATGAATATTAATGCTTTGTTGCCAAAATATAGCAGTACGTACTCTCAGCAAATAACATTTATTATTATTATTATTATTATTATTATTATTATTATTATTATTATTATTATTATTATTATTATTATTATTATTATTATTATTATTATTATTATATGTGGCAACTCCAGGTAGGCATACGAACGTATTAATTCCTTGGTGCTCATCATCATCATCATCATCAGCAGCAGCAGCAGCCATTTTCTGTCCACTTTATGGAACGAATATATGGACGAATGGTCTTCCCAAAGTCTTCTATTCGTTCCTGTCACGAGCCTTTCTATGCCACTGATTTCCTGATATCTCTTTAAATAATGTACCTACCATATTTTTCCTTAAAAATTTCTCGTTTCCCTGTCCAGACAAAAATACAATCCTCCACTTCTCACTAAAACTCGTTCAGATACAAACCATCCTAAGAAATTAATCACTTCATTTTAAACGTGCTTAATCACTTTTAAAAGTAAGGTAATTTGAAGAAGCAATATTTTCTCTATTCTGTCGAGGTAATTGGAGGTCAAGCTGTGTATAGCATGGTTTGACACCCAACTTATTAATGGAATCTTCCACTTTGCAGTGTCTATTAGGAGAGTGTTATAATACATTAATTTGAGGCTCGTGTGCATTTATGTGGTCCAGCAATTATTAGTGGAATATTCCACTTCCCTGTCTCACTTACTGAGGACCTGAATGAAGCAAGTTATGAATTGAGCCTACAACTTAACATTACATTTTTGACATTAAGATAAGCTACTTAAGGTCTTGTCACTCCATCAAAAGAAGATGAAAAAAAAAAAGAGAAGAAAACTGCCTTAGGATGTTTCTCTTAGCCATGAAGATTAAGTCATATCTAAAATCGTTTCTTCCGTTCTTTTGTGCATGACTGATTGCTTCGTGTAGGTGGATGTAAATAAGTTGTAGACGAACCGAAAAAAAAAGAAATTTATTTTTATTTTTAGCTCCTCCGTAGAGCAATTGAAATAAAGACGATGTATCGCACACACTTCGATTGGAAAAGGCCTGAGATTGAGTAGTAAGGGAGACCGTCAGATATGTGCGGTGGGTAGAGTAGAGCGCCCTCCGGCTATGAGTCCTTGGACTCCTTAAAGGTGTCATGTAATAATAATAATTTTAGTTGTCACCTATTAAAAAAGGCGACCTGGTCGAGAAGAGTTGTTTTTCTTCTTGATAATAGACATCACTATTTCGTGACGTCTATGAAATTTCACACGTCACGAAATATAAGGCTTAATAACAAAAAATAGTCCTTGGTGCTTGGCTGGATTTCATTAAACATAAAACAGTCTTAGTTTCCTGAATGGATTGCATACTCTCTCTTCAACCAATAGGCTGTAAGCTAGAATCCCACCGTCAGTATAGATATTGGTAAATATCTTTAATGGGAGATATATTTCGTCATCTGGTGATGGACTGAAACGCCAGCCTACTTATTTAGATGCGTGTAATAGTCTGAAAAGTTCCAAAACTTCAAGTTTTAGCCGCTCTATAGCTGAGTGTCCCGATACCGCATTATCTAATCCTTAGTCCACTCACGGTACAAATGCGAATCAGCTTAATGTGCTTTTGAAGATATTACCGATGATGTGTAAATATTCTACACACTATGCGAATTGCATTATCATGTGACTGTTTTTTTTGCACGAGACTCGAACCTGGTTTTTTACCAACTATAGGACACGTTCACTATTATTTCGACTACAAAAGTGGTATGATTTATTTTATTTTTTTAGAGATTTTCTCCATGTTTTGAAGGTTTATATATAACAATCATAATATCATAATATCAACGTGATATTATGATATTATAACAATCATAATATCACGTTGATATTATGATTTGTAATATGATCATCACTTTCTGCAGCAATACACTTCAGCATTAATATCACCACTGCTGTTGCTTATAATAGTGATTGCCACTGCGTATCATCATATCACTACGGCTGTAACAGCAATTGTGATATTACTGCTGAAGCTAATATTGCTGAAGAGATAACACTATGAACTGAAAAATAATAAGTTATGTCCCACTTAATATAAATGATGACATATCTAATTTGCAATGATTAGTAAAATCTGCAGTACTGTTATTTCTTTTCAAAAATAGTGTCAAGGGATATACCAGAGTTATAAAATATCAATCAATAGAAAATTTACAATTCAGCAACGTCTGCAAATTTAAATCTGAATTATTTTGAATAACTACGAAATACGTTTAATTGTAGAAATAATTTGAACTTTGAATTATATTATTTTAAAACAAATCGATGTGGAGAGAGCGTACCTGAAACTGTGGGGAATAGCTGTACAGAAATATATTTGGATCTATGTATATATTAATACTTGAGATGTCTGGCCATCTATAAAATAAATAATGAAAGAAGAAATATTGAATTTCTTTTTAATTACAAAAAAATAAAAATAAAATAAAATATTAAAATGACAACATTTACGTCATTATTGTAAATTATGCAAGAACAATCTCAAAATTACTGAATGAAATTTTTCATTTAAAATCAGAGGATACAGTTGTTGCCATTTAGGTGGCAATAATTGTATTCTCTGATTCCGATTTTCTGGAAATATTGAATTTTATGGTCTTCTAACTCCTTAGAAATCAATGTTCATTGGTATTTACATACACATTAATAGAATTTGTATTGAGTTTTATATTCTATCAGAAGAATGTATGCATTCCTGTTACAATGACCAGTATACAGAGATCGTAAAGTATTTGGGATCCCCTCTTTGATTTTTATTTTGATTTTATAATACTCACTTGTCATTAATGAAGTATATTTCTTCATCGTATTCATCTTCATTCTGTAAAGAAAAATAAAACATTACGTTTTCGAAAATAAACGAAAATTATATGCTTTAAAATTGCTTTCTTACCTGGTAGACATATCTTGAATTGTCCATTAGGTCATTTTCTTGAACATCATAATCGTATAATACAAAGCTATATATAAAAAAAACGGAAGTTAGAACCATTTCTTTATTCAAAAGAGAAATTCAGATTAATGGCTCCATTTTTTTAATTGAATTCCCGTGCGACTACTTCACCTTACATTTTACTTTGAAGATAAGTGTGTGTACTTCAACGGAACGTTCACTTACTAACATGGCTGGCGACAGTTTCTCAGACATTTGGCAGTGTCGTAAGTGGAACGGCAGATGGCGCTCTCATCTATAAAGAAACAAATGTGAAAAGTGATGAGTAAGTTTCAGCAATTTTCTGGAAAAAAAAATTAACTCTTGTTTTGCCGATTTTCCACCTCATTTTATCAAGAAAAATCTATATATTGCAAAGCACTCAAATATTTTGTTGTCAAAATTTATTTATTCATGTAATAAATAAAATAAAAATATATGAATCTTAAAACATCACACAACCATTTAATCTAATAAAGAAATTAATGAGTTAATATTTTAAATTTTACTGATAAATGATTCGTTGTTTAGCATAATTTTAATATTGAATATTATTAAGGCATATGTACTGTAACTTTAACGAAATTCTTTATCTTTTAATACCTCCCAATTTTGGGTTCAGCCTATATACCTTCTTTAAGTTTGGATTCTAAATTTTTTGGAAATTTTGCAGTTTGGAATGCGGATTTCTATTTGTCCAATGTAGAAAAGTTTTTAATATGACCATGTTTAATATGCAATGCAGCAGAAATACTATATTGTATATTCAGAGGAAGATGATAGGAGATGCCGATTAATTTCAAGTTACGCTCCAGTATTTATGACACACTTAATCAAATAGAAGGATAATTGGGCAACCATGGAAAAGTGTTTAATCCTGTTCCACTAAACAGTGAGTTAGTCATTATTATCTCTGATCTTAAGCATGATTATTTCTAACCTTTCCTTTTAAAAAACAAACCTTCCATTCTTGAAGCATTACCTTATGGTATCTAATAATAAATACTGTTCAGCAGAGCCAGAAAGCTTAGGTATTTAGCCTTTATAAGTTTACCGACTGGAAGAGGAAACCGATCTATTAGCTACTCTTTGTCACTGAAATAATCGGCTTTATACACTTTTCTGATCATATGGAAAAAGTTGGAGTTCTGTTATTATTAGTTTCAAAACTATGACGAAGTGTAAAATGTCATAATTATTATATTCAACTGAACGAATGTAAGAAATTTTCAGAAATTGTTCAGGGGATAAAAACCAATAAACTACTTCATTTACTAACGACATTTAATCGAGCATAGTAATATAATGAGTACTCACTAGGTGGACAATGGCGTTCTGTATAATGCAATACTGCTTGAAATCCGACACATCCACACTTAGCCAAAATCTGATTGACCACACACTCATAAATACATGCCTGAAATTAAATAATATCAGGTATATCAATTACAATTAAAAATAAAAGTTTTGTGAAATGTTACTTAAATATGACATCTTTTAACCACATCTGAACTACAAAGCAGGAAATTATGAACTCCTACTAAGAAGTATACTGGATTGAGCGAAATATTATCGTAAATGATACAATATCAGAATGTGACCTGAGAATTCGAAGAATAAATAGGGTAGGAGTCAAATGGATGCGTAATCATATCAAACTAGAGATTCGTAAGAAAATGATGATGTGGAAGGAATATAGGGTACATAAGGATGATGTCCGTTATGAAAATTATAATCAGAATTCTTATAATTCTGCTCATAATAATAAAATATTATAATTCTATTGTTATAATTCTTATAACGATATAATTCTTGGAGGCTGTCTTTAGCATGTAGAGCCAGTTTCTTTTCATACTGAGGCCTTTCCGTAGAGCGGTTGTGACTTTTCTGGGTTGAGTATGAAAAGAAACTGGCTCTGCAAGCTAAAGGCTAAAGATATCCATATCCTCAAAAAATTCTATCGTTATACTGCAAGTAAAAAAATGAATATTAAAGAATAACTCTACTGAATGCAGATGATGTGAGGGTGACAGATACAGAAAGCTATCAACCTGGTGTATAAAACATTGAGTTCACTTCCACTGCTTCACTGGATGAAGAAACTCAGGTGTATGAAGAGCAGGTATTAGTGCTGATGCACAAACTGAAAAAGAATTCATCAGTAGGGACTGATGGGATATCAGCACGGGTGCTAAAAGAGTGTTCAGCTGAACTGACTGTTCTTTAGAACAGTCTATATAATTTGAGTCTCAGAACAGGGAAGATTCCGCAGGAATGGAAATAACGTATGGTAATTCCATTGCATAAGGGTATTGCAAAGATTGATATATCCAACTATCTACGAATGAGTGTCTTAGGGGTGGTGGTGGTGAAGATTTTGGAAAAGTCAGTCATTGCTCGCATTCAGAAATGGGTTGACAGAGAATCTCCTTTGCAACGAACATCATGGGGTTTACTAAGGGAAGGTGATGTTTTGGCAACTTCCAACATTCTATAATAATGTTACCATTGAACTAGACAAGGGGATGGATACACTATGATACTTTTGGATTTTGCTGAAGCTTTTGAGAGAATACCTCATGGACGACTGTTGCAGAAATTAGAGAATATAGGTTTGGATTATAGAATATTAGCGTGGATAAGAAGATGGCTGATTGACAGATATCAAAAAAGTAGTATGTGTGTGTGTGGGGGGGGAAGGTGTGAGCCTGCAAGATTTCAGGTAACCGGCGGTGTACTACAAGCAGTGTAATAGTGTTCTTGGTCCACTGTTATTCAATCTATACATTAATGATATTGGGAAGGATTTGACAGGCGATATACAGTTATTTGCTGATGACTCAAAGATAGGTAGGGATAAACAGGAATGAGGCTGATATGCAGTGCTTCCAGAATGATTTTAATATGCTAAAATTGTGGGATTGGGAAAATGGCTATCAGTTCAATGTTAATAAATGTAAGGTGATGCATGCACTTTGGCGTGATATCCAATGTTGTATTAATTTGGTGGGATTATACTAGAAGGAGCTGATAAAGCTAGGGATCTTGGAGTGTTAGTAGATAACAAGTTGAAGTCAGGGGCTATGTATCAAATATTGCAAATACAACTCAGTGAATAATTGCAATGCTAAAACGAACGATGTCATCTTGCCTCTTTACATCTTGCTTCTTGAACTAATGTGAGCAGGTCTGCTCTCCTGGTTTCCATTGTGATTTTGATTCAGTGGAGAGAATGCAAAGGAGAGTGTTAAAATGATATCAGGATTGTGGAATACTGATTATTAGGAGAAATTGGGAATTTGTGGACTGCAGACACTAGCAAACAGGAGAAAAAGGGGTGATTGAGACTGAAAAACTGCTGAAGGGATCATACAGGATTTCAGTTGATGGAAAGTTTTATTTTATGTAGGGTGAGGAAGGACAAGAGGGCATTCTTAGAATCTGAAAATGAATCCCACCAAGAAAGGTGTGGAGATCTAGCTTTTTCTCTCATAGCGTGGTACGTGGTTGGAATGGATTGCCATTGGATGTTTTATGTACAAGTAGTGTGAATGAATTCAAGAACAAGTATGACAGCTGGTGCGTATAATATGGCCTCCCTCGATGAGTCCCAGACTTTCTAGAGGTCTCTCTTAATAATAAAATAATGTTAGATCTCTAAGGTATGATGGTCTAGCATTTTTCATTTTTTTCTTCTACGACTTTCTAGTCCGACAACAGGAGGAAGAGCTCTCGTTGGCAGACTGCTAAGAAGAGTCAATTCATGTTGAAGGGGAGAAATAGATAAGGCGATGAACGAATTGGTCAACAACACACGAAATTATTTGCTTTATAGTTAAAATTTTCCAACTGTTTTATACAAGGAAAATAGTTACCACTTTAAAAACTACAATGATCATAAAAGAGAAGTTAATTTTCCGACTTGTAATAATAAACAACTCATCCCAAAATACGGATTGATTTACTCTATTATCGGTTTGACATGCGCAGAAGTGTCAAAGGGCTCGTATCTGTGGGCGCACTATATTTATTTCTACATATTGATATTGTAAGAAACTACTGATATTACTTTAGACAGTGTTTTCGTTTGATTAACCAGATTGCTAATAAAATATTTTCATCTCTTGTGATTATGTTTATTATATAGCAGGGTAATTAAGGTAGTAAGTCAGTTTATGTTCGATTTTTCCCTTGATTTAATTTCGCAATCAGTAGATTTGCTGAGTAATATATGCATTACTAATATTCACAACTAATTTCCCTTCCGATTTTCAGCAGTCTTAGCTTTATTTCCCTATACGATGTTCAAAAATCCAGTAGTATTTACTTCAATTATGTAGGAAGTTCAATTTCTTATTAGAGTCAAGATCAAGGTAAAAGTCATTAAAGTATAAATTTGTCTCACATTAGAAAGAAATTTAGGTTCACGTTTAAAAGATACCAAACTCATATCACTGACTTCTTACCTCTGAAGTGAGAGGACCTTTTCCTCCACGTTCCCTCCACAGTTTTCTATAATCTAAACAGTCGCTATCATAGGGAGCAGGAAGCAATTTCTCTTCTGTCTGAAACAAGTTTGAACAGCTAAATTAAATTCAACAATTATACGGGATTATGCTAAAGTAACTTCAATATAATGCATATGTAACATAGAGAAAAGATAAAAATAATTAAAATAAAAAATAAAAGGAAGTTAATTCGAAAAATGTTATTAAACATTATTATCCTACTGCCACTCCATAATTTTTCCCCAACTAGTGACGACTAGGCAATGGCTGTTACGGTGCTTTAGAAGAGGCATATTAACACCACACATCTCTAATAGAAGAACATCGAATTCGTCTGCAATTTTCTGCATTTTTTTGCTGATTCATGAATGCCACATTACCCAGTATCCGAGATGGGCGGGATAAGAATGCGCTTTGCATCGAACGAGAAATTAGCGGTTCAAGTATTTCCTAATATCTATTCTCCATACTCCGTATTGGGGAATAAAATACATTATCAGATTTATTCATGTTTTATTTTATTCTTCAGTAGTATGGTCGGCATACCGTCGATTCAACGTACAAACGAACGATTTATCAAAACTCGAATCGTGTCTTAAATATAACTTTTAAGGTTTTCGTGGTGAGTTATCCATTATGGCTTATTTTGTATGAATCACGAATAATAAGAATCAAGACAAAAAATAAAGAAGAAATTGGTAAACGGCTCATTTACCACAACGTTAACACTGTAGGTAGAATGAACTTAAACTAAATGGTGCACATAACCTCGAGATGTCAGGCACATGACTCATTGTTGCGTTGTGTTGTATGACTATCCTATCCTATCCTAATTAACAGCAATGCAGGTCTTTGAAGTATATCGACTAAGAATGGCTTAAAATGAGGTCTTGGTTTTTGTCACACGAGATTCCACAACGTATCGTCAGTTCTCCATATTTAGCAAATATGTTTATGGAATCATTTAAAAGACAGACAGTCCTCAATAGATACCATACAAAAAGAATTAGCTTCGTAGAAGATATATTCATCATCTGACCATACTCTGAAAAATTTACAATTTTCCACAAACCACTTCACAGTGGGGTCGAATAAAACAAAATCATGTTTTTGTAAGTTCTTATTTCAGTAGTGAACCATGTCGCACTTTCGTTTGAAGTATACAGAAAAAAACTTGAACATCGGACGATACTTTACTTCCCACCATCATCCGGTGCAGAAGCAAGGTCTCATCAAAACACTCAAAGAAAGAGCATGCAAAATATCTAGTGATAAAAACAAAAGGAACAGGAAAAGAAGTATCTTAGCAAAGTACAACTAAATAATGGCTACAAATCTTAAAAAATCATTAGTAACATCTTACAAAGACCATTACTAATCTAATAAATATTCAGAAGCAAGACAATTACAGAGCTGCAGAGCAGACAGCGAAAGGGCGTGTTTGAACAGTAAAATTTAAAAGTTGCTTTCACATTTTAGTTTTACTGTTTAAACACATCCTTTGTTGCTTTCGCATTGAGAAAAGCGACTAAGAAAATGCTGCTACGATCACCCAAACAGTCTCATTCTTCTCTCAAAAGACAGGAGTATACAAACGTTTCTTGCGTGCAGTATCTACTACGTCGGACAGACAGGACAATATGGAGAGAGATCCGAATGAAAGAACATGTCGTAGAAACAAGCAGCGGGTGCAAATTGGGATATGATTCCACCGAAGAAAAACATTAGGTACTTTAGCAGCTCAACATGGATGTACGCATATTCAAAGAAACCACCGAAACGGTACATTGTCTCAACTCAGTGTAACAAAAACCAACGTGCCATTTTAAACCTGATTTGGTCAGCATCAAAGATCTGCATAGCTGGGAATTAGGATACAATAGTCGTAATATAACACAACGCAAAAATAAGCCACTCGTCTGACATTCGAGGCTATATTTGCAATTTAGTTTAAATTCATTCCATCTATGACAGTTGTTACTTTCGAGACTACCTTTTTTTTCTTTTTCTTTTTCCAACTTTAGCATCGACGTTATCGCAAATGACTTGGGTCTATGAAGTATTAAATCACAATAATTCTGGATCGTACATTTTAAATGTAGTTTTAGATTCAAGAGAACTTACTATTTTTAAATTAAAAGAATAATCTCTTCCAGGGTAGATGGTGGTGCCGTGTATGAAGGGGTTAATGATCTCATAAGGGGAATGAATAGCGACAACTGCTGCGACATCTCTATCGGGACGAAAGTACTCATCTCCAGAAAAGTTGAGGATCATCGTGTGCGCTTTCGCACGGACTACAAAATAAAGAAAGCATACAGAATGCATATCACACAACAACAATAACATGCTTCACACGAATGCACATTCTCTCCTATATTCAATAAAAACAAAAGAATTTGAATATGTTGAAATGACTTACATTTTTCCACTTTCACATAGTTTTTCGTAATTGAGGAGGAGTTCATCTTTGAGTAGACCGTATAACATTTCTTCAGACCTTTATAGGATACCAATGTACGGAAAATTTCCAGATTTTCACTAGAACAAAAAAAAAGTCCTAGGTGTTAAACTATAATTATCCATTTCGTATTGTAGGTTAAAAAGCAACAAACTCTTCGGTACATTTAAATTTCACAAATACTGTGAGTCATCTACATTCCTTTTTTATGAGATCTGTAACAATCACGCAATATTTCATTGTTACAGATATGCCATTTTCACAGATATCAGAAACGCGTCATTGCTTCTATCGATGATTCATTTATCATATAGAAGAACTTGCTCAGGCTGCATTGTAAAGTAGTGTTTTATTTATTTATTTATTACGTACTGGATAAATATTGCAACTCTGTTTTTACCTAACTTCATCCGACGGGTAGTGCTTCATTTCCTCAGTGGTGTGCCCCAATTCATCAAGATCCCCTTTCCAGGCATCAAGCTCAAAGTTTATGTAAGATGGCAAAGGAAACTGCAAATAAAATGACTTGTGATGGTCGATTTAATACACAAGAGCAAATATACATAAATATTTCATGAAAAAAATTAGTTTTGCAAATACTGCAACGTATAAAATTACATTGAAACAACAACAACAATAACAATAAAATGTAAGTGAAGTTTTTACCCTCCAACACTTCATGGTGTTATTTGCTTTGGCTAATTCCGATCTAGTCGAACCAAAAATATTGGTCAAGACTCCATACAAGCCGAAAGTGAAAGACCATGAAAGTCATTAAATTTTATTTCAAACATATCCGAATTATATAGCTATAACTCGTATTTCCTCTTTTTGATTTTTAATACATTACAGTTAATATATAGCAATATTTTAATTTTAGAATATAAGCGAATAACTTTATTGGCTAAATATTCAGCTGTTTTTCCCAAAAGTAAATGAAGAAACCTACCCACCTGTAACGTTTCTGAATTGTTGTTACAAAATCGTGGAAACTGACCACAGAAATGGTCTTTGTCTTTATCATGAAGAGGAGCACACCTTTCTGGATATTTGTTGCAGAACTTTCTTCGACTTATTCTACAAAGAACGATAATAATAATCAAATTTTATTTCAAACCTACATTTTAAAACCCATATTTATGAAAGGAATATCCAGATTATTGCATTGATTTAGATTGCCCAGTTAACATGTTCATTGCCAACCACGCGATATCGCGCGGTGCAAGTTCTCACCAGACGGCCGATCACGCGTTATCGCGTGGACGTCTCTAACTAAATAAAACAAATAAAAAAAGTTGGCAACCACACGAAATTCCAATTTTCAGCTTGGCAATGAACGATATCGCGCGATCACGCGATGCGAGTTCTCACCAAACGGCCGATCACGTGTTATCGCGTGGACGTCGCTAACTACATAAAAAAATAAAAAAAATTTGGCCACCACACGAAATTCCAATTTTCAGCTTGGCAATGAAAGTATTAAATGATATGTAATGATGAAATAATATATAAAATTTTCTTTGTCCACATTAAGAATAGAAGATATATTAAAGATGAAATTAAAATTCAACTTAAATTTGTCTCATTGAAATAAAATGTGTTAATTTCATCAGAAGAGGCCCATTTGTGCTTAAATAATGATTTCATCTGCATTTCAAATCATATTGTTGCGCTAATGATGAACGCATTTTAACGATCAACAGATAATTAATGCGGCTTTCTGAAATCAGCCATAAAATATTTCTATATCAATAATTGACAGTACTTCTTGGTGTCATTTCTTTGATGGAACACTCAATGATACGCTTAGGCTAACTTACCCATTAGCATTGCAGTAGGTGATTGCGGGCATCTCCACACGTTCAAGATAAACTAGATCGATGTCAGCCAAGCAAGGATATGTGAAGTAGATGTTAAAATAAGACACTGTTTGATAAATGAAACCAGCTAAACATCCTAACAAAACGAGAACTTTTATAACTCTTCTGTAAATGCATTTAGTTTTTACAATTTCAGGAACTCCTGTCAACATTGATTTTTCCATCAGAGCCTTTGCATAATCCTTCGTTGAAGCCATTATTAGAACTGATCTACAAAAATTACGCCTCTGGAACCTATTTAATTAATCACGTCGATTATTAAGGATTACGTGTAGCAGTTTAAACTTTGGAGTTTAGTTTTGGAACTAAAGTTGGTATGACATGTGATCACCTGTTTCTCCCCTTTAAGACAACTAACACAATGAAGCTCTACGGCAGTTTCATGAGCTACGCCAGCGACCGCTGGTCGGAAACTATACGTGTGCTTTTTCATGACTTAATTATGATAAGTAATTATTATAGAGTGGTATTCTTGGTTATTTTAGGCAAGGTTGAAGTACAGTGAATAAGTAAATCAGCAGAAGCGCCCAGTTTCTCATCATTTACATCATAAATTGTTTATTACCAGCGGAACATGTAGATGGAATACATTTTGCACCCATTAGTTTGTTTATTATATTTTATTCATTCGCAAATGGATTGCATTCGTTATCAATATGCATGCAAGACACATTCGGAAATGAGGCAAAATACTGGTATCTAGTAGAGCATTATGGGATTTTGCTTCTCATAGAACTAGCACAGCCATAAATTAGGAATTCTGCGAATTATCAAAGATGAATATTTGTCAATATTCTTAAAATCCTTGTTGTCTGTTTAAGATATCGATCTTTGAGGAGCCTTCTCTGAATACTGCACAAGGTTGTAACGTTATTTAATACCTGAATTAATCAATCAAGAAAAAAATAACATACATAAACATCTAGTATTCAACTCTGTCGAACGATATCAACTCTAACTCCGCACTGGCTCGGTTATACAGGCGAATCAAATAAATAAAAAAATAATGAAACCGTTCTATTCATTAACGGTTTGTTGGGTTTTATCCAGATATGCGTTTTATCATTTATATAAATAAGTAAATAATGCGCAATGCTATCTTCGAGCGGAATCACCTGGACTTGTTTAGAGTACAGGAAAGGATCTTCATATTTCAGCTGAGTGCATCCATGGGTAGATTTTAAATAGCGAATATCTACACAGCGAATAGATCCTGATATCCTGTACAGGATATAAACTCCAGGACTATAAATTGGTTTAGTTGAAAAAAAGAATTCGCCAGGCTTATACGTAGGCAGCAGCATTTGCGTCCGGAAAACTTCTGGTTTTATCTTTTGCAAAAGCGGTAATAAACTCACACAGTTGACAGACATAAATACTCCCATGGAAAGTTTAGATGTTTTGACATAATTAAAAAAAAAACACGTTGTTTCAGAATTTATAGAAAATTATTGCCATGTATGAGAGGGTTAAAAGAGAAGAAATTGGCTAATTTTATATTTGAACACTTGGAGGCAAATGTTATTTGAGAATACCTAAAGTGGAAGGTTGTTACCAGTTTTCCAATCAACAGGCTGCGGTTTCAATCCCACAGTAAGCGTGATGCTTGTAATTGCTTTGAAGTGGAAGATGGATTTCTTCGCTTTGTGTGAAATCTTCTTATTGGAGGCCTGAAGTGGCTTCCAAAGTATATGTTTGATCTTCGGAGTGGGGTTTCTGACTACAGAAAAAATAAAACGATAAAGCAAAATACGTAAACTGTTCGGTGTACTAACGCACTATACACTTATAACTTTTCATGGTTCTCGGAAGACACCTAAAAAGATGGAATGAAGAAAAGATAGAGAATCAGGATCGCCAAGTTAGTAGGTTTGGCAGAAATGAAAGGAACTATACATAGCAGTTCTGCTAAATACCTATGGAAGTATGAGTAGAAAACACACAGTGCAGAAATTGTTTCTGTGGGACAATGGATAGAGAGAGAGAGAGAGAGAGAGATTATTCATTTATTTTTATTAAAATAACAATCTTATATAGAAGGATCGCATTGATTCTCTGTAATGAGGCCCAGAGTTCACATGCTCATTGCTTATTGAAATAACGTATGATTACAGGTAACACTTATTCTCATGTAACTTGAGAACAAGTGTTACTCTCATGAGAATAACACTTATTATAAAACGATATTGCAGATTATATGCAAATAACAGTTATTGTAGGATAATATTATAACTTGCATGAGAATAACGCTTACTGTAAGACAATATTACAAATTTACGTGACAGTAATAGTAATATGATCATTATTTACATTGTTCCGTTAAATAGCAGGAAAATCGTTTACTGCCTCCTTTTTTAGGAGGGGATAATAATGCCGGTTTCAAGTTGAAAGGTGGATTGTGATGCAGTCGCCCTGCTCAGCCAGGAGTTGATTCCCTTGATCACGATCTTGATGGAAAAGATCTAGGGTGTTCTTCTTGTTGTGATGATGATGATGATATTAATGTAGGATACGACTTCTCACCTTTTTTTTAAAGGCTGCGATGAGATGGTCAGCTACCTCTCAGTGAAACTGTTTTGCTATCTTGTCTTCTGTGTCGAAGAGAGAAAGTGTATATCACTGCTTTCGCACTGATGAAGAGAGAGTTGCAGGTCTAATGGTTTTTTGACTGTACGTACAAGATTGAGATATTCCTCTTCTGAATAAGACAACTGCAGGTTAAGGTAGCCGTTTCCCCAAAGAGCAGATTAATTTGCTATTAAAGGGGCATTCTAAGTAGTTGTTCCAGACTGTTTCATCTTGGTAGAAGAAGCGACAGTTACCCGAAAAATCCAGGTTGAATTTGTGTAATATAGCAAGAATGGGAAGGGTATTGTACCACATTCTCCTTTGAATGTCAGCACATCGGATTTCGTGGCTCTGGTGCAACAAGGTAGGTCCAAGTGAAATGGTGTTTACTGGGATGACACGGGGTTTATACAATGAGATTATTTGGTTGGATTATTGTATTAGTGTTTTGTAGATTTTATTTACATTAGAGGGTGCAAATCTCTCCCATGCACTGCTGGCTTTCAGCAAAATGATAGGCACTGGATCTTCTGTCTCGGGAGGCCTGAACCTCTCTTTCGCTATTCTATCACGCATAGCTACTTGAAAAACAGATTTCAGAGTGTGTATCTGCTCGGTTTGATTAATGTATTCCACATTTGTGAGTGATTTTGGAGAGTGCCAGTAAGCCCAGGAGAAAGAATGTCACCCAAGATCTTCACGTCTTGCCAGAGGAAAGAAATTTCTCTCTCTCTCTCTCTCTCTCTCTCTCTCTCTCTCTCTCTCTCTCTCTCTCTCTCTCTCTCTCTCTCTTCCATCTTAGAAGGGCTTCTTTATAGAAATTTGTTAGACTCACTGCACGTGCGCTGTTGTCATTCTTAAGGTTGTGGAGAAAGATAGACCTGTAGGGGCAGAACTGAAAATACGTTCTGTGGTGAGTTTGTGTGCCACTTTCTGTTTGCTGGGTATTAAGGAAAAAGCGAGTGCGAAGGGTTTTAATCTTGATATGTTATGCTAAACTTGACTTCCATTAACCACACGCCTGTGGTCAATGGAAGTCAAGTTTTGTCCTCCTTCTTTAAGAAAGTACTTAGCTTGGAGTAGGAAAGCTAGTTTGTTTGGTTTCATATGAGTCGATAGATTGTTGACTGTATTTGTTTGACAGATTGCACTGGTGGCGCCAGAATCTTTAGTGTAAGCCAAAGGACACTGGTAGCTATTTGATTGACATTTATTCCTCTCCCTCGAAAGGAGGAAGAGGCTCGTATTGCTGCCCACTTTCCCAGTACTTGCTTGAAATGTTTGATGAGTGTAACGCCGTTTTTATCCACGTAAGAGGGTGTGTTTCCTATGTTTACATAGGAAACACGTGTTTACACACGCGAGTCGGTTTCGTTTTTTCCATTCGCCCCACCACAGTCCTGTGATTTTATGTGCATTTAGTTTGGCTCCTGAGGCCGCTTGATAGTGTTAATATGCTCTTTGTATGTTATGGAAATCTTCCTCTTTGCGGGTTATAACTGTACCATCATCAGCATAGACTGGTAGAGTTATGGCTTGGTGAAAAAGTGACCAGAAAGGGACCAGAAAGTAAGATAGATAAATAGGGAGAGACAGAGAGAGAGACATAGATGTACATTAGCTAAAAGGTCATTTTTTGGGATGACATCATAATTTTTTAGCTGCATTTAAGCTACATGTGATATATATTTAAGTCAGGAAAACTAGAGATAAATATCAGCCAGGAGGATTCTAGTCTTGACTGGTGATGTAGATATTATTAAAGGTAACTGGATGTGAACGTGCATCTTTTTTGTAAGAAAAAAGAAAGAAAGAGCTCTGAAGATGACCAGGATGCCTATCAGTCCACTTGAGGATGGTGTCACTATCAGTATTTAGGGCACTGGTAGCAGAAACTTGAAGCTTGGGATGCTTAAGCACAGCAAGGTTTTTCCAGTGAATAAGAATGCAAAGTCAGCAAAATTATAAGAAAGGTTAAAAGTAGTTTATGTAAATGAAAAGGACAGGTGATATAGCAGAAAACTGAGACCGTTATTTGCAGAGAAAGGGAAAACCGTCTGCTGTTATATACAAAGTGAACAACCAGAAAGAAAATACTGGTGTCGAATCGCGAACAGATTAACAGTTTTCCATTTTTCGTCATTTTTCCATTTTTGTATTACTGTGATTATTGGATTTCGAATTTTTTTAAATTTGGGTAATATATCTCCAGTTTTCATTCTTTATTGATAGATTATTGTAGGGTTTATCTTCATTGCAAAAATAAATGAAGATTAGCAAGAGTGTTAGCCATATATAGTCTGAAGTCGTGAGCGAAAGTTTTTATACTCACAAAGTACTCACAATATTGTTTTTTAAAATAAATAAAATTGAGATGTATTAAAGTCGCAGGTTAAAAATAAGTATTTTAACAAAATCCACCTTTACAAAAAAAAGTCAATTCTTCTTCACAGTTTGGAAAATTAATATTGCAGTTAGTTTGTTAGTTTTCAGAACAATTAGAGCTAATAATCTAATTATTGTTATCGTTTCTAGAGTAATAATGCTGAAAATAGGCAGAGGAAAATCTGGAAAAATAGAGAAATCTAGATTCGTTGATACCCTTATCTAAAATCAGTGGTGTTATTATGCTATAGATTCTTAATAAAAAAAAGGAGAATAACAGATATCCATTTTTATTTTATAGCAAGAAAGAAGAAGATATTTGGCCACGAAAACTCCAGAAGTTAAGAGAGCATTCAATCACAAAGTCCTTTCTGGAACCTCAGTGGTTTTACTCTGATAATATTATTCTAAATCTTACTTCCAAATGGCAACATTAGGTGCTTCTGTAAGTCATACCAAAATTTGTTTCCTTCTCGGCATTTGTAATCGCTCGTTCAAATAGTATTTTGAACCTCATGAGGGTGTGTATGTGGTGGTGGGGGGTCATGTGGTCCTAATTTAGTTAAAAGTTAAAGTTTCTAATACCTTGGGAAGGCATTTATTTGTTTACGGAACATAAATACAAGTTTTTGAAAGAAGACTGAGAGAGAGAGAGAGAGAGAGAGAGAGAGAGAGAGAGAGAGAGAGAGAGAGATTATTCAAATGACTGAATTCTGTAATATTAATGAAGAGTATGTGGTGCAAATCAATTTGTATCTTCCAATGACATTTCTAGAATTACCATTACCAACTAGGAAGTTCATTTAGGCAAATCAGTTATTCAAACTGTGGACACGCCCATACAGTTGCGAGACATACTAGCTGAAAATCATCACTATTTGATGTTGCTAATGGAAGCAATTGAAATCCGGCATTATGAACAGTGGCAGCCGACGGAGAAGCAGAGAAGCGGAATCTTCTGCTATAAGGTGAGTTAGCGAGATTTGGTTTACATGTTTTTATCGAAGCAGTGGATAAGCAGTTAAAGCAACGGTCCGTAATGTCTACTAACTTTATAGAACACAAATAAGTAGTAATACATCAGTACTATGGACCTAACTATTTAATAAACGGAACTGTGGTATTTCTTTTGGAGTAGGGACGACGTGAAAAAATTACTGACACTAAGGGAACCAGCCATGAACCGATGAAGTTTGGGAACCTTTGTGTTACTGGGAGAGCACTGTATTTTCAGAGAAACTTAAATTGCAAACATGTGAGCAATGTAGGGCCTTCCTTTAGTTCTAATTCACATTTTCATCCTTCAATGCATACTATTCAAAAGTTTTGTTTAATAGTATCACTCAGGTATTTTGGAGCATTGTTTTCATTACCATGACCTGTTAATTCACCATTGTTAGAAGAACTGGTGTAGCTCCTCGTCAGACGTTATATTGTTTTTTCCAGGAGTGCACTATTAGGCTATGATCGTGATTCTCTCCGATAGTTAAACTTTTTCATATTATTTTCCTTTATCGTAATGGTATCTGAGGAATAATATGCTGAATTTTTGTATTGGCAAAACCATGGGTCTTTTGCACAATTTAGAAAGCGTTCCACTGTCAAGACATTTCGAATATTCCTTGATTCCGTTCATTAAGCGCTATAACGAGTGGTCTGAGTCTATTTCTGGAGAATCAGCGCCATATCATTACATTTTTGCAACCAATCTTGACATTTAAAGGGCTGAATTCTAGACTTAAAGCATTCCAAAGCTGCCTGTCACAATCATACACACCGATTCCAATTGGAAAAGGATATATAGGGCGATTTCTTGCTCCACCACAGAATTCTGATATTGTTTGTATATATCAATGCTCTTTGCTCTAGTGTAGAGCCTTCATAGCTCAGTCGACATAGACGAAGCTCTTTAGTCAGAAAGACCTGGGTTCGATTCTCATACGGTGGTACGGAGTTTTTTCGCCGGGAAACTCTGATATTTCGTCCCTCAGAACAGGCAAACTGGCTCCGTGAACACATACGAATTACACTCAGGAATATTTAACACCCAGCCATAGGACTGATTCGTCAGCTATGCGGGGTTTGAGCCCGGATAAAATTAGAGGGAGGGGGAAATTGAGATGGTGCCGTACCTCCCCGTAACAGGGCTCCCGGCCGTTGTATCATTATACGAAAACTCCTCTTACATTTTCCTCTTCCTGTCTCCACCTAAAAAGGTATACACACACACACACACACATATATATATATATATATATATATATATATATATATATATATATATATATATATATACAGAGAGAGAGAGAGAGAGAGAAAAAGCGATTGCTTAAAAATTTAGAAAATTCGAGTATATAATCATCTGGTATCTAAAATGATATATTTAAATATTTATAAAACGCTTTTGTTTAAATAAATAATTTACTTTTTTTTTCAAGTTAAGTAGCACACCTATTTTTTTCTAATCACAGATTTATTCATGAATGGTGACAATTATAGTAATAATAATCACGGGTGGAGAATCAATCGACCGTGAGATGCGATGATTGATTCATTAATGCCCTTGGGGATGATGGATAGCAACGCAAAGCTGTACCAATGAAGTTTCACTGAGGTTCGGCTGTTGCTGTTACCCACTTGGGCGATGAGTTTTTGAGTTCGCTCTCTTAAGGTTTTTGCCTTAAGGGAGCACTTTGAGTCTCCGGGGAAGGTGTTCTCCGGCACGGCCCGCTGAGGGGCTTTGTCGGTGAATTATTTTCCTCGGAATTTGAGCGGTTCTGCTCGGTAATCGAGTTTCACTGAGTAGAACCAACGCTGAGATTTGGACGGTCTTTCGCCCACGAATGAGTGGCCTAGAGATCGTCCGATATTTTTGAGATTGAACCTTTACTTACATAGTCGATTGATTCATTCAATCCAATACCCTTGGAGGGTAATGGATAGCAATGCTGTAGCTAATGAAGCTCTAACTGAGGCTCGGCTATTGCTGTTATCCTCCTGCCATGATCAGAGCTTTAATAATAGCTCAATAACCTTATCCCTACACTGTCCGCTACAGATAACTGGCAATATGAAAAGCATTTTTGATTCGCCCCTTTAAGCCAGTCCTTATAAGGACTATAATAATAATCACTGTCATTTGCAGTTGATTAGTTACGGCTGAAACTTTTTTTTTTTGCCGCGAAGTCATGAAACATCTATATCACAGAAAATACAATTTTTTATACTAGCATAGAGTTTTTGATCATGGAGATATATATTTTGTGTTCATTACAATTAAATATGATTTGTTGTTATTAACGGTTCCAGATATGCAATCTGACTTAATATTCTGGAAACGAATTGCTGAAGATGGCGACAACCAAAGAATACATCATAACCCGTTTCACAGATTCCATGATCACTGGGGTTCCTCAACTAGTGACCACCAGAAATAATTTCCGTAAAGCTCTGAAGATTTTTATTCTCTTTTCTTGTATATCAGGATTCATCTATCAAACCACAACTTTTCTCTCACTGTACTGGGCATATCCTTGCTATCCAGATATCGAGTTTGTATTTGTGAAAGAGATCGAACTTCCGGCTATTACAGTGTGCAACATGAACGGGTAGGTAATTTACCTTGATCAATAATTCTTGAAAAACAATCAACTAAATTATCGCACTTCATTATAGGATTGCTTCTCAAGATATATTTCTAATTCGATACAAATATTTGCGTTAAAGTTACCCCTCTAATCGCATGACTTTTACATGACAAAAGAAAATTAACAAACTCTTCTTTCAGTTTGAAACAGAAGTATTCTATGATCGACGGGTATTCGAAAAGCTGTAATTATTTCATTAATGTAATCGATATTTTTTTAGCTAATATAATTTTTCATTAGTGCTCTTGATCAAATCCATAGGCAATGTTATGTTCATGGACTACCATAGCAACACGAACAGTGTTGTTTGCTGTTTGTAATAAACATCGATCCAATCTGAACGTTAAAACATTCTTCGATTCTGTTAAACAACCGAATATTTCAGTGTGTTGCTTAACAAAACATAACACACCCATCCACGTAGCGCCTACTTAATAAATCCAGAAATATATTATTAGGATAGTTGTTTATAGACCAAATACCTTCCTGTCAAAAGTTGTATTATATATTTATAGTAGAGCAACAGATGGTGACAAAATTTAACAGAAATTAAATGAAACATAGTTCTCTTGCCATGAGAAGGAAACATGAGCCATTGAACTACGTTAAGGACATGATTTCGGATATCGTTATTAAAATAGAGATAAATTTAAATATATTTTTGGATAGCTAACCCATTGAGCCACTTTCATTTTACGCACGTAATTACTAAAAATATTATTAAGAATTAGCGATAACTTTTTCATTCGTCGTCGTCCGGCGGCATCCTCTAGCAAGAGGGTTGCAGCAGATGAGCAGCTCTTCTCCATTTCTCTCTGTCTGTCGCCTCCGTCATTCTTAAACCAGTCCATTCCACGATGTCATTGAACCACTCTCTAGTTGGTCTTCCAGGTCTTCTCTTCCCCTCAACTTTCCCTTGTAATATAGTTCTTGTCAGGTGTCCCGAAGAACCTCTCAGAACACGTCCTACAAATCTGGTCTTTCTTTGCATAATATTCTTTAGCAGTGTTCTTTAAATCCCAACTCTTCTTAAAACGTTTTGATTTGATATTATCTCTGTATAGCTAATATTTTCCATCTTTCTATAACACCACATTTCCAATGCAATAATTCTTTCCATATCTCTCTTTCTGAGTGTCCAAGACTCATTTCCATAACTTGCAATACTCCAAACTGTTGCTTTAACTATTGCAATTCTAACACCTATTT
This sequence comes from Typopeltis vanoorti, assembly GCF_054136105.1. NCBI lineage: Eukaryota > Metazoa > Arthropoda > Arachnida > Uropygi > Thelyphonidae > Typopeltis > Typopeltis vanoorti. The sequence continues at coordinate 57,279,073 of NC_143565.1, forward strand.
TAATATTATTGTTTATTAAAATTCCATAAATGTCGATTTAGCTTTGCTTATTCTGTTTCTAATGTCCAACTTTAAAGTTCCTTTCTCTGAGATCCAGCTACCTAAATATTGAAATCTTTCCACTTCTTCTAAAATCTTTCCTCCACATCTTTACAGTATCTCCTATTTTTCTGCCCATTATCATTATTTTGGTCTTATTTGTGTTAATCCTTAGTCCGTACTACTCTTTACAAGAGCTCAATTCTTTGAACAATTTGTTGTAATCCATTTTTACTTCTGCCATCACCACTACATCATCTGCATATTTTAAGTTATTAATGATTCTTCCATTTATTTTTATTCCTTCTTCTACATCTTCGAGTGCCTCTCTAAGCATCTCCATCTGTTCACTATAAAGGTTAAACAATAATGGTGAAAAGTTGCAACCGTGTCTAACTCCTCTCTCCAACGGAAATTCTCCTGTTTCCCTCTCTATTTACACATACAGACGCTCTTTAAAATTTCCAAGTCATAAGAGTCAATATTAATATTTTCTAGAATGTCAAAAATCTTTTTATGTTTCACTGTATCAAATGCCTTTTCAAAATCTAGAAATCCCCAAAACAACTTTCTACCATGGTTTAGTGTTTTCTCCCCAATAATGTTTAGACAAGTTCCATAGCCACTCTAGCTCCTTTGTTGGTTCGGAATCCAAACTGTTCCTCATTCATTTCTTTTTCTATTTTATTCTTAATTCTCTCTAAAATTATTTGTGCCAAAATTTTTGCTGTGTGAGTTATAAGACTTATCGTTCTAAAATTGTTACAGTCTAAAACTCCTGTCTTTTTTGGAATGGGGATAAAATTGATCTTCTAAACTCCTCTGGTAATTCTTGTCCCTCATAAATTCCGTTAATAATTTGCCATAACACTACCATACCTTTTTCTCCTATATTCCTTATAAGTTCTATCTGTATACCATGTATTCCAGGGAATTTTCCTTCTTTTATCTTTTGAATTGCTAGATTCAATTCCTCCCTCATGATGTACAGCCTCTGCCCACTATGATCTTTCATTTGATTTTCTCCTCTTCCTTTGTCTTCATAAAGTTTACTTACATATTCTTCCCATCTCTGTAATATCTTCTCTTTTTCTATCAGAATCCCACCTCTTTCATTCTTGACTGCTCCAGTCCCTTGCATCTCTCTCCTTCCTGTCATCATATTAATGTTTTTATAAACACCTTTTATGTCCTTTCTTTCTGCCTTTACTGTTGTATCTAACTTGTATGTTAACTTATTTCATCTAACCACTCTTCCTTTTTCCTTCTTATCTCTCTTTGTATCTCCCTACTCAAGTCTTTATACTGCTTTTTGTCTCTCCGCTGTTTTATTGTTAACTGACTTTCTTCATTGTGATATTTTCCTCAAAATATTGTCCGTCATCCACGGCTTCTTTCTTTTCTCTCTTTCTTCTTCTGTTTTGGCTAAATGTAATTCTGTAGCAATAATTATGCTTTCCTTCAGAATCTTCCATTTTTGACTTACATCATTACTTTCTTGTATATTTCTCTCATTCATTTCTTCTTCTACTTTCTTTGCGAATTCATTCGCCGTACTTGGTATCTTCAGCCGCTCCATGTTCCATGATTTGTTCCGTTTCCCTGCAGTTACCTTTTTTAGATTAATCCTTATCTTAGTTGAAAACAATATATGATCTGTATCACAGTCTGTTCCTGGATATATTGTCACATCTTTTATAATGTTTCTCTATCTTTTGTTTATCAAAACATAATCTATCTGATTTCTTCTACTATTCATATCCTTCCCTGGGGTTTTCCATGTATACAATCTTCTTGGCTGTTTCTTAAACCAAGTGTTCATAATTGCTAAATCATGTTTTCTACAGAAATCCAACAACACATCTCTTTAATTTCTTACTCCCAATCCATATAGCCCAACAATATCTTCCTCCCTTACTTATCCGATTTTTGTATTCATATCGCCCTTTTTCAACTTTTTCCAACTTTTTTCATTAAGTCTCAAAAAAACTCTTTTTGAAATTTACAAATCGAACTTGATAAGTTCTGCATGCATTTTTGTGATTTCTTTTTACGTAGAGTTTTCATATAAAGGATGGTTCTGCTTCCTTATACAGGTTAGCCTGTATTACAAAACGTGGATAAATAAAAAGGTATTAAATTACGCATATCGTAGTTAGAATAAGTAGTTATTTAGATTATATTTCAATTGTTAAAAATTAAAAATGAATGTTTATATACTTCTGTCCCAGAATACAACGAAATCTTCTTTGCCAACAAGTTCCAGATAAATGTAGCACAGTTTACAACTTAGAACATTATTGTGAATCTCATCCCCACATCTGTACGAATTTCGATCATGAAAAGGACCAGTTGATAGTGAGTTCTTCAGTTTACAGATAATTAAATTATTTAGATAAAAATGATATTTTTATTTTATTACCTAAGATTTGTGAACAGTCTTCTGTACTTGTCAACCATTAAACGATTTTTTAACAATAAAGTATTCTGTGCCCCCTCTTTGTTAAAATACGATTGTATTTTAACAAAGAGGGGGCACAGGCTACATAGTTACAAGAACGTCCTGGAAACTCTTTAATTACAACTAGTTAACACATCCTCCATAAATATATATAATATATATATATATATATATATATATATAATAAAATTACCCACCTTTACAATGGGTTGCCCTGGTGTTGTACCATCTTTAGACTTGAAATTTGTTTCAGGTGCAAACTTTGCAAACTTAATTGTTTGCATACTTGGGATTAGCAGTTAAAATAACCAAGTTTATAAAATTCCTTGGTTATCCTAATATATATATATATATATATATATATGGGGGATACATGTTAAAGATACCAAGCTATTTTAAATCTAGTTTTACTCCATTTCCCAAGTAAGCAAACAGACAAACAAGCAAAGTTTGCGCCTGCACGTATTGGAAGTCTAGCTAACCCTGAAAGTAGTGCAAGTCAAGGCAACTGATTGTAATGAGACCTCAATAAAGGTCGAAACCGGTCTGGGTAGTAGCCCCTTGCCTTTAACACACAGCATCACACATCTCCTCAAGGAGATGGGCTGTGCATTAAGGGTAAATATTAAGAATAGTGATCAGAGCTTATTCTATTTTTACCATGAGTTGCCTTGACTTGCACTACTTTGAGGGTCAGCTAGACTTCCAATACGCGCAGGGCAAACTTGACTTGTTTGTCTGTAGCTTACTTGGGAAATGGAGTAAAACCATGTTTAAAATAGCTTGGTATCTTTAACAGTTATTATAACAAAAGTAAAATACTTTCTCATATATATATATATATGTTAAAGATACCAAAGCAAACAGACAAAGAAGTCAAGTTTGCGCCTGCAAGTGTTGCAAGTCTAGCTGATCCTGCACCTAGTACAAGATCAAGGCAATTCATGGTAAAAGTAGAATAAGCTCTGATCACTATTTTTAATATTTATACTTAATGCAAAGCACATCTCCTGGAGGAGATGTATGATGCTTTGAGGTCTCATCAGTGGGAGCCAGGCTAGAAATACCAAGATTTTAGTAATACAGAGCTTATAAGTATTTTACCAGAACAAGTTACCCTAAGGTGTTTTAACCTTATTAAATAAAAATCTTAGGAGGAGATATATAAATGGAAAGTATTTTACCTTGGGTATAATAAATGTTAAAGATACCAAGCTATTTTAAACCTGGATTTACTCCATTTCCCAAGTAAGCAAACAGACATAGAAGTCAAGTTTGCACCTGCAAGTCTATAAACTCTGTATTACTAAAATCTTGGTATTTCTAGCCTTGCTCCCACTGATGAGACCTCAATAAAGGTCGAAATCAGTTTGGGTAGTGGCCCCTTGCCTTTAATACAAAGCATCACACATCTCCTCCAGGACCAGGAGATATATATATATGTTGCCTTGGTCTTGCACTACCTGTAGGATCAGCTAAACTTGCATCACTTGCAGGCGCAAACTTAACTTGTTTGTCTGTTTGCTTACTTGGGAAATGGAGTAAAACCAGGTTTAAAATTGCTTGGTATTTTTAACATATATATATATATATATATATATATATATATATATATATATATATATATATATATATATATATATATATATATATATATACATATATATATATATATATATATATGTATATACATGTATATTAGGGTTGCCAAGTAATTTTATAAGCTTGGTTATTTAACTCCTAATCCCAAGTATGCAAACAATTAAGTTTCGCCTGAAACATAGTTCAAGTCTAAAGATGGTCTCCTCAATGAGTAGCTAGACCCTAAATACCAAGGTTTAGGGTATTTATTGGTATTTAGGGTCTAGCTACTCACTGAGAAGACCTCAAAAAAGGTTGAAACCAGTCTGGGTAGTGACCCCACCCATAATGTATTGCAGTATACATCTTTTAGTGAGATGTGCTAAAAATAGTGAAAATACTAAGAATAGTGATCAGAGCTTTACCCACCTTTACAATGAGTTGCCCTGGTGTTGTATCATCTTTAGACTTGAACTATTTTTAAGGCGCAAACTTGATTGTTTACATACTTGGGTTTAGGAGTTAAGTAACAAAGGTTATAAAATTACTTGGTAACCCTAATATGCAGTATCCTCAAGTTAAAAAATTAATTATATATATATATATATATATATATATATATATATATATATATATATATATATATATATATATATATATATATATATATATATATATATATATATACAGGGTGTTCGGGATAAATTTGACAGTTTCGTAAGGAAAAAGAAAATCTTCTTTGTATCTATTAAATTTAATGAATTGACAAAAAACATTACAGGCAGAGTTAATTACAATACTATCAACAAGATTTACTCAAAATAACCACCATTAGCATCGATCACAGCTTCAATTCTGCTTCGGAACCTCGAACAAGCTGATGCTACAGTCTCCCTGGGAAGGGCCGCAAAAACTGTTTTAATTTTATCCATTAACTGGGCTTTTGTATTACTGGAAGTGCGATTGGTGTCTTTTTCAACTGCGCCCCATACAAAATAATCCATGGGGTTAAGGTCTGGGGAGTTTGGAGGCCAAACATTTGGACTGGTGAAGTCGTAGAAATTTTCAGACAACCATTTTTGACTTTTCCCAGAGGTGTGGCAAGGGGCCGAATCCTGCTGCCATACATACGGCCTACCATTGGCTACCCTTGTTATCCAGGGCTTGACTACAGTTAGCAACTCCACGAACAAAGCCCGAATTCCAATGCCAGGGTTCTTCAACACCTGTTCCTGCAGATTTGCGAGGAATTCTGCTGTACGAACGCAATCAGATCGTCTGCTAGGGATCTTTCTTCTTGCTACATCCTCGTAGTCACCATTGCAAGTCTCTAGTTCATGCCTGATTGTTTTTACTGTATTCAGGGAGCATTGGGCAGCAGTCGTAATATCCTTATTTTGATGGCGGGCACGAATCATCATGATACAAGTTATTCTCTTCCATGATTCAGGTGGGTTCCAGCTATCCATCCTTTCTGACATCTTGTATATGAATGAAGAAGGGTCCAAACTTTTAAATGAAGAGAAGTGTGTGTTAATACATGTAACTTACGGAAAAATATAATTAATTATAAATATGTCAAATTTATCCCGAACACCCTGTATATATATTATACACACTTTTTAGTTAGCGCATGAGAGACTCCAGGATACCAGAATTGACATTTTGGATTCCAGATGAAGTATTGTCAGAAGTTATTGCTTCCTACCCAGGTCCAGACTGCCAGTGCAGTCTACCATCATTCTCCGAAGTGCTCAATCTCTGTAGATCTGTGTGTCTGTTTTGAGGGATGAAAAACACGATTTCCCCGGAGAAAAAAATTCTTCACCTCTGTACGAGACAAGATAACTCACCTTTAGGGGAAAGAGACCAGATGAAGGTTCCTCAAGTCATAGACTGGAATCAAACTCAGGTATTTGTGACCAAAGGACTCATCTATACTGACTGAGCTACGGAGGTTCCAAATATTCCTTTATGGCCTTAGCTGCATTGTACAAATTCATAAGATATTCAGAAATATTTACTTATCTTTTGTTTTAATTTTAACATTTTTTAAAAATTTTTCTAACAATTTCAGAAACGTTCATTTAAAGAAACCTTTAATCTGAAATCTTCTTACCAATTCATCTATTTAGTTTTTTTTGGTGATAGGAAGTACTTTGGGAAACCATGATCCAGAAAATTATCTTTGAGGGAGCTGGATTTTGAAACACATGGTGCGAAATTTGGATTAAAATAATTGCTTTTGGGAAATCAAACAAATACCATGATCTCTCGTAGTTTTTTATGGTTAATGCTGAATTTAATTCTTATAATACGAACTAATTCGCAATTGCAAAATGTTAATAATGCAACGAAAAATGTTACCAGAAAACTAATCTTTTTGTTTTTATCTTAGATTCCGTGGAGAATGACTGCATATGCGAGCTATGAAGAGGCAGAAGAGTTTGGACATGCAATTAACGATACAATTACAGGTTGCTGGACTCTTTATAAGAAGTTCGAATACTGCAAGTAAGTACAAAAAGTTTTGAAATAGAGACAAGATATATAAAATAGGATATAAATATTCTACACAGGGAATAATGAAAGCCTAGATCATGTTCTGCATTAGTACTATGATAGCTGCACAATTAGGTACGTCGGAAACCTTGCCTGGAGATCAAACATAGAACTTTTTCTCTAGCCACTCAAGGCTTCAAATAAGTAGGATTGTGGTGTCACACATTCGGATGAAATCCATTTAACTCTAAGATTGTTCACAAATATCTATTCCCGCAGTAAGTTCTGAATCCACGACCTATTGGTAGGAGAACAGAAACGCTTTCCATTCAGCAAATGAGTCGCCATGTGTCACACAGTCCAAGAAAAAAAATATTCTGTAAATGGTAATTGTGATTTTTATCATATAAATGTATATTTTTAATTTATCAATTTAGTGGTCGGAATGGCTAGCCGTTTCCACTCGCAAGTCAGTTGTAGTGGATTCAAATCCTGCACGCAAGAATGTTTCAGAATGACCGTAGGTGGTGGAGGTGAATTGTATATCATCCAGTGAGACCTCTGTCCTGCTTAATTTCTTTAAGCAAGTACTACAGATTTCCTTTCTTGAGTGTAATTCACCTATAAGTATTCATTACTGTTTGTATTCCTTCCATACGTCAAGTATGTGTTCCAAATCTGTTCAGTAATATATATATATATATATATATATATATATATAGAGAGAGAGAGAGAGAGAGAGAGAGAGAGAAAGAGCTTTTTTTTCTTCTTGAGGGCTTACAGTGACCATCTGAAACTCCTTATCTGATTTCAATAACAAAGTTTCTGACTTAGCTAACTTTATCTCATCCACTGTACTAATTTGGAATGGGTTTATCATTTATAATCGGTTCAATCACTTAAAACAATTAGCAGCATTGCTTTATATAATATTCTTAAAATGAATTCATTAACTATATAATTTCTTCTTTTTTTAACGATTCTTTTTTCACAGAATCGTTATATAAACACAAATGTTTATACAGAACCAGAAATTCATTTTCACCATTTTGTTACTAAGAAAATGAAGCTCTGAAATTAGAAGGTTCTTGGGCTTTGAGTCAAGATCTCAAGATTACTATAGAATTCTTCGGTATGTACTAAATCTCTCATCAGAATCACTTAATATACACCGTGTGAACTGTGATTCCCAAGTTGCATCACAAAGTAACATTTCCAACAAATTCAGTAACATTTTGCTTATTCTTTATTATAAACTACCATATAAAATGTGTCTGGAATATTTCTACAAGTGCTTGATGATACAAATATTGACTGAAAATCTTGTGTACATCTCTGTTAAGAGTAATAGAGAAGATGTACACAACAGGAAACGGTACTCACTACACTTTCTAATGATGGCATTAAATACCACACTTATATAAAAGATTTAAAAAATATTGTTTTATTTAGTTGTTTCTATCATATTCCCAGAACATTAGTTATTATTATTTATATTCCAGCAAACGTTTCAAGGAAAATATAGTATCAGCTCTTGATCACGGACTCAGAAAATGTGGCACCTTATTTTCCCAACTACACACTAATGTTGAAGAAACGATCACTATCAAGCCCACAGAAGGTAAAAATAAGAATGAAAAACCTGAAATGAATTTATTTAATAAGTATAAAATTATTATTTGTAATTACAAAATTTTTATTAATAGAATATCAACAACATTTTAAAAAAATCTTAACGCAGTTCGTATTTCGAAGAACAGTAAGTACACAGGTTCAGTTTCAAGGCTTTAAAACCTTCGCTATCTGAGATATTATTTCCTCAATGCACATTTTGTTTCTCATAAAGCATTCTTCTGAGTAATCGAGGTCCAGCATATAATTCACATCTTGATTATCAGCCACAAAATATTTCACAAAATTTTGTGAATATTTCACTTCTACCGCTTTTATATTAAAGAGATGTACAATTCATTTAGTTATTAGTTAACACATCATCTTTGTCTAGTTTAGTAAAATAAAAAAAAATATATCATTTTAGATGTTCAGCAGATAACACAATTTTCTGCGGTTAAAATTCCCTGAGAATAATTTTTTTTTTCCCTGAGAAAATACTGTTTTTTTTCCAGCCCTGAGAATATGTTTGTTTGTTTTTTTCCTAAGAAAATGCTGCTTTCCTTTTGGAATCCCTGATTAGCACATTCTTCACTTACATTTAGATAAAAGTATAATTTTCCGTGATAAGTTTTGAAGAGTAAAACAACTTAAGAACAGGCGGAAACTTGACCCTGTTTTTAAATCAGTATTCGCGGTTGAATTCCCAGTTCAGATAGATCTTTATAGTCTATTATTATACAGAAACAAATCAGGTAGAGAGATCGGGTGGTATGCGGGCACAAATGCTAAATTAGTTATAAAACCTAATAACATTCTTTGATTCACATGTTTTGTTTAGCGAAGGTTAGAGATAGCTTTTCTTTTCTACTGATAATAGAATAGTCAAAAGAATAAGAAATTCGCGGAGTGAAAATAATTATCGAATAATAAAGACTGGAATATGTTTAACACTAATTTGAATATGATATTAAAATGTTTGTGAAACCGCACTTCAAGATATCTCAAGAGCGCATGGCCTAAATGGATGAAATGCATTAATTTTTCAACTATGAAGTAACAAAGCTGGCTTTATTGGGTACTTGCTCATATATGTGACGATGTGAGCACCTGGAGCACAGAGACTTGTTTTGACCCGCACTTAACAGTTGCGTATTAATCATCTGAGTCTTATTCCCTCAATTCAACCCCAAGCAACATAACTGAGTTTCTTCCTTTTTGTTTTTCTGAATTTGATTTGCATAACTGGGGATGCTTATTGGTCAATGTTGACATGCATATGAAAGGAATATGATAATGATAGATGACCGGATGTTGAGGGACTATACTGCTAAGGTGATGAAGCTATCATAGGGAATAGTTGTAACTTTGAAGAGAGCATTAACTTACAAGGATACGAAAGTCATTCTTCCTCTTTATGAGATCTTAATATGACAGCACTGATGCCAGTCTGTACTAGTCGGGTTTCAACTGGCATTCGGAAAGTTGGTGTTAAATTTAGTTAAGGATAACTTATGAAAACGCAACTAATTCGACAGAAGTGCGCACACGCGTAGGAGAAAACTTGTAGTACGTTAGTGCCATGTGTGAGATAAGATTTTTTTATTTTTTAATTTACTTTTTAGATACCCGGAAACCTCCGCTTACTAGCTGCCTATGAATCATCATGAATATACGATAGGTATGAAGTACTATTTATTACTATGAATCATATCTTTGAATTTTTACGATTCATTATGGATCCAAGTTTTAAATAATTATAATCCATGATGAATCATAAGTAGGTATCATAATATATAATTAAGCATGAAACCGTATGCCTGCATGCATGTGTGTGTGTGTGTGTGTGTGTACTTCTCGAATGGATGGGATGAATAATAATAATAATAATAATAATAATAATAATAATAATAATAAAAATACTTCACTAATACATTTTAGTGTTCAAGCGGCAATCTTTCAGGTTTTTTTTCTCAAAATCAGTAGGTAGCCGACCCTTTGTGATCATTGAGTAGTTTTATATGCAGCAGTCTCACAGCCGTTTAGTTTACCTCTATGGATGATTTGCTGACTAAACGGTTGATGAGAATGCTTGCATATTACTGCCACCAGTTTGGAAGTTCCTAACCGAAGTTGTAATAGGGAGGTGGGGAAAACAGTTCCCAGAGCCAAAGATCAGCCAACGCGAGAACCAGCTGCCGTGAGTGACTAGAATAGAATCTATAAAGACTTTTCCTCTGCCACTTGCATCACCGAAGTTACACAGACACACCAGCTGATAAACATTGAATTGCTAATTTTTTTACAAGCATTCATACATTCAAATGAAGAACTCAAGTATTGCATAGTTCTTAATTTTTAATAATGCCTGAAGGTGTGTTTCTTACTATGCAATTTTTAATTTCTTACCTATGCTTTGAATATTTCGATTTAATCAGAGAAATTAATAGAAGATTAACTTAAAACTATGATTCAGGATAATTTCGCAGGTTCATCATGAGATTAGAAAATGTTTTTTTATGAGGATACTTTTTATGTCACGTTATTTTCAAATTTCATAATGGCTGCACTTGAATAAAAAGTTTTGATTAAGCTTCTGGTGTTGTTCGAAATTACGACAGCAGCAACTAAATCCACCAGGTCAGTATTAGCTCTGATATTTCAGTGTGCTTTTCTTGCCAATTTGCCTGTTTTGGGGGATGATGGTAAAGTTTTTGCTTATATCATCGATGCTTCTGTTAGGTTAGTTCAATATACTTTGTATATAGTTCAGTTATACATGGTTTAACTAGTTAGTTTAGTTATTGATGACTTTATATAATAATAATAATAATAATAATAATAATAATAATAATAATAATAATAATAATAATAATGTAACTGGATCATTGTTTTTATTGTTTTTTCGGTCTTAAAATTCTAGTAACTGAATTTTTTCTGACGTTTGGTGTCGAGTATCTCGAACATGAATATTTCCACCACGATATGGATGTTGCCATTGCTATTGATATTCATTCACAGTTCTCCCATCCAGAACCCTTCACTCACGGGCATGTAATTTATCCTGGAAAACACTATTCTTTCATAATACAAGCGGTAAGTGACTTAATACATGCTCTAAAATAGTCAGTGTTTGCTTTTAAAATTGGTCTTTTTCATCAGCAATTCCTCGCTTCCTTTGTAGATCAAGGAACGATTGCTTCCATCCCCTTACGAAACGAACTGCACAGATTACATCGCCCAGAGAAAAACAGCAGGTTCCGGACCATTAACATTTGAGGTAATTTTGAAGTTTTCAGATTAATATATTTGGGTAGCCGGGGTTGATTATCATAATCTTAGAATGAATTGTAATCATAAACCATTTGATTTTTTCCCCAATAATGAGTACTGTTTAGCTTGCTCTTAATTTTAGATATGACGAAATAAACGATATTTTAGTGCCAACGTAGCGTTGTAGCATGCAATATGACAGATCGTTCTATTCTACTCACGGAGTAGGAGAACATGTGTAATTCTATTTTTCAGACAGTTCCAGTGTTCTCTTAGCAGGTAATTGTTTTTTTTTTTCTTGCAACAAAATTCTGCTTTTTTCAGCACACTATTGTGCTACACACAGGAGTGCATATTAATAAATAAAAGAAAACAAAATCAGGAACATCCCCTCATCCACATTTAGAAAACATGTTCAGCTATGGCTCATGAACAGGTAACAAGTGAAGGTCGGCTGAATATATAAATTTTTGTGAAGGGAGTGCAAAAGCGCGAACTTCCTTTGTGGGGGAAAGAAAAAGAGTCGTGATAGGATTTAATTTTGCAATCTGCTCACGAGCGGTTGCAAAACAATAACATATCGGTGCTATGTGGGAACAAATAATTACGGAGGAGGAAAATTTTGGTGATGTTTCATGAATAGCTTGGTAGAGGGAGAGGTTTGGAGAATGAGTTTGGATTTCAAAAGGACACCCACTACTGTAGAAAGCAATTGACGTGATCTTGTTTTTTCTGGACAGGAATTAGGAATTGTCGAAATTAGCGAAAAATAAAATAAAACTATTATTAGACTTGCCAGATTTGAGTATTATCACAGGTAAGGGAGAGATATTGAAATTATTCTTGGGAAAAACACAACAACAAAATCTCGTTGTTTTAATCTTGGGAAAAAGGCAGCTGAGAGAGAGAGAGAGAGAGAGAGAGAGAGAGAGAGAGAGAGAGAGAGAGAGAGAGAGAGAGAGAGAGAGAGAGAGAGAGCATGTAATTAAAGGCATAATGTACTGGCTTATGGCCCTTGTTGTCTTTGCTGTAATTTCATCATAACCAAGCAAGATAAAGCACTTATCAAGGTTCTTATTCCTCAAAGAATCTCTGGCTCTTCTTTCTACTAAAAATTCGTAGCTAAAGCTGGAAATTGAATGTTCTTATCCCTTTGTTCTTGTCATTTAAAACCGATTTTCATTATTATGAAAAAACAAAATTATGAAAATCTCATAAAAATGCGTCATCTAAGAACATAAAACGCGATACACTAATGTGCATAAATGTAAGTTTGTATTTACATTTCTAATAGAAAGAAACCTTTTTGATAATATTAAAAATAATTTTAAGTTCTCTTAAATTTTGTTTGACATGTTTTTTTCAGGAATGTTTGAAGACCTGTGTGGCGGATATGGTTGTGGCTACTTGCGAACATAAATGCGTTTCATCTCCATTTCTCCACCCGTATACCAATAGTCGATGTCCTGAAGGTAAAACAAAAGTGCACGTTCTATAGATATGTTAACTTACCACTTAAATAGTACAATACCAGTATGACATCACCGGATCTTCATTTTGTTTTAAAAATTACTTTCAATTTTCGGCATTCTGTTTTTCTTACTTCCATTGCAGATATTTCTAATTGCTATCCCACGCCGAAGCATTGGACAGCTTGTTCAGACAGATGCAAACCACAATGCGAGTAAGTATTTCTTCCTTTCATAAGTTCTATAAATACGCACAAAACTAATGTTTGACTTATGGACTAAGCGTGCATAACATACCAGTTACGCTTACTCTACTTAATTTTGTGCAATTCTGAGTAATAAATATTATCTGTTTATTGTAGAACTACTAAATATACGTATACCGTTAAGGATGAGCAGCAACTTTCAGGCCAGGTAAGAATATTATTATTTTTTAAAAATATTGAAATCAGATGTAATCTAATAACGGAACAAAGCAATTAGTTTAAAAATGGCAGGGCTATGAACATAATCATCATCATCACCAGCAGCAGTATTAACCTTCCACATAATTATAACTCCGTGTGTAGAGTGAAATAGTGTACTTTTATATTTCAGGGACACACTGGAGCACCGGGAGGTCGACCAATACAGTATATATAGATAGTATACACTGGCAAGAAAATACTTTCCGCGAGCATTTTTATATTATATATTATTTTTCGCTCCTTAATTATTTACTTTCATGTTTTGAAAATTGCTGTTGTTAAGTAGTATTCAATGTCAATATTTACGAATACGTTAACTTTAAAATGTGTTTTTAGAAATCCATCACAATTTAGAACATTTTAGGATTATTCAGACGTGAGGTGATAGGATGTTGTGGAAGGGAAAAAACTACAAATATACTTGTGGTTTTTTCCTTCCACAACATCTTATGAAACTTAAATGTTCATAATACAAGAAGTGAAGGTAATATTTTATTTCTAACAGTTTTTATCTTGTATTTTTCATATTACATTTGCATATTTATAACAATAATAAGCTTCAGAATGATTTGATAATTTCAAGATTTATTTAAGTAATTTAAATATGACACATTTCGTATTATTTATTACAGAGTTCTTATAGTGAAACGAAATCAGTGTAAGTACCATCATTTCTAACAGTATGAAAAGTAAAGTGTTTTACAATTTTAATTAGAATTAAAGCAGTTACTTTTTACCGGTCTTTGTGTCATACATCTGCAATAATAAAGAAATCGTATTATATTTATTTTAGATCATTTAAAATATGGTATATGAAGGCTATTAATTTTAGAGCACTGTTAGTTGGAAGCTGATATTTTCCTAGAGAAAAATCAACGATAGGCTCGCACCTGTCGTTGCTTTTCGTTACATGAGCAAAATACAACAAACGGACCTTCTCGTGTTAAGTAGGATCTCTGTTTAGGCATTTAAGAGGAAAAGAATAACTGTCTTAACTTTCTTGGCATTCTGGTCACGACCACCCAATGAATCCATATCCTTTTCTTCTGCGGAAAATGTACTCACACTGGAAAATACATCATCTGTCACATCACTACCCCTCCCGGCAATGTGCTTTTTTTATTTTTAAAGAAAGAGGATCTTAGCTAATCGAGATAGAACCATATACTCGGACCATACTAGACTCTACACAGAAATCTTTCGTATCTGCGATACCTTTTTGGCCAAAGGCTTTACTCTCTCACAAAAGTAATACCACACACTGACCATTTCCCCAAATTCAACTACCAGCCCAAAATCCATTGCCGTTCACTACAACGTTGTATCTGAGAAAAAAATCTGATAGGCTTTTAAGAAGGCACGGCACATAGCCTTCCTTCAGGCCATAAACTTAGCTGTGTTTATATGTTCGCTAAAGATCGTCTCCATCACTTAGACCCTCTTGGTCTCTACAGCATCCAATCTCCTGAAAGCGTTCGTAATTTGGACAACCAGAAAGTACCCCCAATATCTTTCTGATGGAGAAATTACATCCATTACCTGCACTATAGCCGTTATGGATTAGACCATGCCATAAATACAAATTACAGTTCCAATGAACAGATATAAATCGGAGTGATTATTTCTAGAATCTATCGCTGCATTAAAAGTTTCACCAAATATGAAGAAATTTGGCTGCCACATTTTACCAAAATGTCACAGACAATTGTTTTGAGAACTTCAGAAAGTTGTCATCACTTTATCCATAGAAGGTGCAGTTAGAGCTATAGGATCTTGCCTTGCATACTCTATTTGTTTCTTGAAAGTATGCTGCGTGCACATGCTCAGTTGTATTTCTTTGTTCACATGAAGATGTTTTAATGACCAAGGCAAAATAATAATAACAGCGTAGTAATTTATTAGTAAATATATTTAGTTAGAAATTATTATACCAACAAGTGTGTTTTCTCCATTAAAAATCAATACGAGTGGTAATCTACGTCTAATTATCCACACTATTGTAGATTAGTGATATAACTTTTGACAATTTCAGTCTTACGTTTCATATTCTTGGATTTAATTTTATTTGAATGCATTCATTTTTTGTCCTACGTTTAACAACTGGTTGATAAAAACTATTTTTCTTCGCTATTATTGGCAAAAGATTCGAAATGATGGTAATTATTCTTCTCTGGCTGAAGAGAATTCAATGAAATTTTTTATTTAGGATATTGAATTTAAAATAATTGACTCATTTCAATTTTTGTTTCAAAATGAAGCAGATACTTCGAATTTCATATCTATCAAATGATTTGTAGTGGCAAAATTAGATACAAATGAAAATTATTATGAAACGCACCACTTTATGAAAATATTATGATAATTTTCGTACTTGTTCAAAATAATTCGGTGCTAGCACTTCTCTCAAACAAGTGTTTACTTATTATATTTTGCGTTCCTAATTACTATAATGAATTTTCCTTTCAGAAAAACCTTTTCACATTTGAAATTTTACTTGAACAGAAATGTAGAAATGCATTCTTACAAGCCTAAATTTGAGGTAAGAACTCTTTATTTATTTATTTTTTTCCCGCTGACATAGTTTTTATGGATAACAGACTAATTCGTATCATGACATACTAATAACATTGAAACGAATTAAAATTCAGAAATGTATATTAGAGTTAAAATTTTCAGCTACCATCGAGGCCATCTTCGGAGGAATAATAGGTTAATTAATCTAAAATAAACAGAGTGGAACAGATTATTTAAATTTAAGTACACAAAATAAGACACATGATGTGGTTCGCATGCATTACAAACAGCGAGCTGGATATCAAATCTCATTAGTGTTGAATGGGTTACTAATTGAGAAAAACAACAGGGTGTTAGGTGTTTAACAGAATCACATCCCTAAATTTCGAAAGCCCGAAACATCTTTTCTAATTATATTCGAGGAATGAGCAGAGCATCATGGCTTTATTTTAAGTTCTACGTATCCGATGCCCTCTTAGTGTTCTTCTATGAGAAAACTACATTCCTGTTTGGCCAAGCAAGAGAGGTTATCTATTCAGTAAATCCGCCTTAAAACATGTTTTAAGAAAAATGCATGAAGGAAGATAACTTACGAACAAGAAGATTTAATCCGGTATAACAAGTCACCATCTTCTTCGATGGATTTCTTTTCAACGAGATGTCTATTGAATTCATTTTCTTAATGAGGTTCAGAACGGTGTTGTAGATTTTTATTATTCTCTTCTATGAGACGGGATGCAATAGCCACGGAAATTTAGTGTGGCTATCATGAATTAAAAATAACAAACTGTGTTGTAATAGCGATTCTGTGGAACACAGGAGGGGATTAAGACTACGCGCATTTTTTCTTTTCTGTAGATGAGAACACTGGGACGTGTCGTCAGATTGATTAAGTATGAAATACGATATAGAAAAGGAGTTATTCGATTCGATATTCTGAAGAGAGATTGAAGTAAAGGTGTACCGATATTTATAGTTTTTCTTGACATGCACACCAAATTCAAATCGTTTTCAAATGTTCAGAGGGACTTTTTGCAGCGATTCTGACATATCACTCATCGGAAGCTGTATCAAGAGAGAAAATTATTACTTGAGACATTTGAAAATTAGTTATCTTGTTTCTAACATTCTCGGCATTTTTATATGAGAGGAGGAATAAGGGGGAGATAACAATGATAGTGGATTCTATAATGATGAGTGATTTATGCAATCTAATTCTGGTCTCTTGAAAAGGCACAGAATACTATGAATGTCGAATACACTTTTCAACTGAAAGAAGGTTATTCAATCTCATTCAATATCTGTCATACTCGGATATTCATTCCATAAAACAGGCACGCTGGACAGAAGAACACACACACTCAATTAATATGTATAATATTGACCTTATAAGCTTATCTGCTTCGGTCATAATTTCACTCAATCCTTTGATAAGATATTCAAGCATTTCTGGAAAAATAAGTCTAATTTTGTTTTAATTAAAAGAATTAAAATATCTCCAAAATATGAGATGCTACTTCATCTAACAGCTAATTCAATTTGGTCATTATTATTACTACTAATAGTCTCTTGAAATACGTTAATAAGTAGATTTATCTCTATCAGATACAATGATTTCTTTTATACCGAATAAGCCATTGTATTTTATTTGGAGATATCCTGTTTAAGAAAGAAGAGAGATTTAAATTCGAATAGATATATTTGATTTTTATTTATATAAAATGGGCGCAGCTTCAAAACACGTAATTCTAGTGGTGTCATACGAAAAGTGTGTAGAACTTTCTCGGTGCTAAAAATAAGTCCATAATTGGAACATGCTTAACTGCATAAGCGTAGCCTTTAAATGGACATTTTTTTCTCAATAAGAGGACGACTAGAGATAACAATATCTGTCTTTTAAGCGAACGATTATTTTATGATTAGAATATAGGATTAGAACAGAAGATCTAATTAGAATAGTTCATTATTTTCTCTGATGAGGAAGTGAGATTTTTTTTATTAGAGTGTGGTTAGGAAAACAAGGAGTTCAGATGACTCGAGTAAATAATTTAGAATTAGAAGAAGCAGGCTGATGGTTAATGTATACGAAAAGTCTTTCATGTGACTAGTTAATGGGAAGTGCTTTTCTAGATGACCTCGATATGAAGCCGAAAATCCAGCTGCTAATAAACATTCTGTTATAATGCTTATAATATAATAATTTTCATAAATAAAAATCGATAACCCTTTCAGTTATTTCACTATATAGACATTTCCTACCAATCTGAATACGAAACCTTTATTTCTGTAGAAGTTTAGAATAAAAATTAAAAAAAAAAGAATAAAGCATGCATTCCTTATTCAAAACCAAAGAAATGCAAGATAGGAATAGTTGCCATAAATGAGAAAGCGAAACAGGCCTTTCACTTTTCATGAAACTGGCTAACTCATTCTCGAATAAAAGCTCTTATAAGAGGTTTTTCACACGGGAGTGTGAATCACCTTTTATAATTGCCGAAGTCTTACGTGGGACTCGAATCTAGATCTTTCCAATGGAAAGACAAATGTTGACAGGTATTCGTGACTACTACACTTCGGAAGATTTCCATAAAGAAAGTCTGGAAGATGATACAATTCTGAATTTGCATCACTCACTGAATTTCAAAATTGTTTTAAAGAGAAACTTCAGAAAAAGATTCTAATGTAAAAATAATTCCCCATAGCAATTTTCTTATGTTTTGTAGTATAATTAAAATACTGCATTCAATAACAATAAAGGTATATTATTAAAATCCGTTTAACAATATTTTAAACGTTTTGTTTTGTTTTGTTTCTTTGCTAACTTCAATATTTGGTGTGTTTTTAGAGTGTCGAAGTGTTCAGTTATTTGGGCGGATACATTGGAATATGGTTGGGAGTATCACTGGTTGCCATCTGCGACTTTATAGAAAGTGCTGTGCTTATTGTAACGTACGTCTGCCGTCGATCCAAAGACTATCAAATTAACTGAGTTTGAATGGAAGTGAACACTCGGTTCTCATGAAACCTTCAAGAGCTCGAGGAATAAATTTCACATCCTAAAAACACTAGGATTGCTTTTGTATACATACGTTTTCATGATTTCCACTTTTCCTGTATTTAAAATATAATTTGCATTGCTTTTGAATTAAGTGTATGCCTTTTATACTGTTTAAATTAGTGATCAAAATAAAGGAGCTGCTACCTTAATAAAGAACAGAAATATTAATAAGATATTTTTGCACTATATGAATTCAATAATTCTGTCTAAATAGAAATTATTGGCAATTCAATACACATGCTATCACCTGGTAAGGGAAACTATCACCTTCTCATATATATATCTGTAGATTTGTGTTTTCACGAGGCGGGTTTTTCGGATTTGAAGGAGAAAAACTCCGAGTTTCCGGGAGAAAATCCTCCAACTTCATATGAGACCGGTGAATTCACCATCTGTTTGCAAAGACCTGATAAAGTTTCCTTACCTCATAGACGGGATTTGAACCGAGTCTTTCCAACAAAGGGCTCTCCTAAACTAACTGACCTGCGGAAGCTCCGACAGGAATGGTAGTCACTCACAAATTCAACTGAAAATGTTTTCTGGATAATTTTTAAATCCAGATTTGATACCAAAACATATTTTAATCTATTTTAAACAGTATTTCAAACTACTAAGTGGACGGATTAAAATGGAATGAAATGGGTTTTACTGTGTAATAATATTCAGTATTAAAGAATATTTTACCTAACCGTGAATATGGATTATAGTTTTCTGAATAACAAAACTAGATTGAAATAAATTATCTCCATCTAGATTGACTGAATGTATATAAGTAGAGGAATAACAAAAAATTTAAAATAGAGTAAGTTATCATTGTTATTGCCCTATTCTACGAAACATAAATCAGTACAGCTTAAATTTTAATTAAATTTTATATTAGATATTGCGAAATCTGAAAAGCAGTCTTGACCTATATTTACATGTTCATTTGTGAAATTTCAAAAGAAAGAGTTTCATGTTTTGCCACTTTGAGCAAAATAGCTAAATTATATTTGTTTACATTACTATCGAAGTAGCTAAAGACACAAAGAATCAGTTTTAGGAACTACATATTGCTGATTTGCACTGGTCTGTGAACAACATGCAATATCTAAAAGGAAAAAAAAGTGATTTCTTCCTCATTCCTTTTGGGTTATATCTCTTAAACGAATTCACAAATTAATTGAATACCTCCAAAACTTAAGAGCTAGCATATTTCTAGAAATCCAAAATTAGCATTTTTTTTGGCTTTCAAATAAACCAGACAAATAAACAAAATTAATTTTCATTTTTTTTTTTACTCAAATACCAATTACTGAACTTATTTATATATTCAGTAAGTGTGGTAATTCATATATCGGTAATTTATTCCAATTACTGAATTAATTTATTATTAAGTCAGTAAGTAAATACTGCTACTGATTTAATAAATATATTTGTTTGATCATCGAAATTAAAAATACGAATCTATTCTAGTGCCCTCTATATTTGTATAGAGGGCACCAGAATATGTATGGCGGACAGCACGGCTTTGCAAAAGATAGATCCTCTTTTAGTAGTTTAGTCACATTTTTGCAAAGCCAAATGACAGAATATTGCAGGGAAAACTATTGCAATAAGTTGGAACAAATGGGAATAGACATGCAGCTGGTGGAATGTACAGGAGGCGGCTGTCTTACAGACATCCAAGAGTAGTATATCGTGGAGTAGAGTGATGTTAACTAGTTGAGGGACTCAGGATTCTGTACTAGGACCGCTACTATTTAATTTGTATATCAATGATATAGGGATATATTTGGTTGGTTATTGGTTTTTCCCTTTCAGTCGTTTCCGACTAGGTGACTTTTAGGTATTGCCCACAAAGTGTTCCTGGCGAAGTTTTTACAGGGTAGTTCACCATTGTTTTCCCCAACCCCCCCAATTTTATCCGAGCTCGGGACCTGCATATGGCTGCAACGTATTCATGACTATAATCCATGTGTGTTCTCGGGATCGGTTTGCCTGTTCTGGGGAACGAAAAACTCGAGTTTCCGGGTGAAAAAACCTATTACCTCCATATGAGACTAGTTAACTCACTTTTAATCGAAAGATACCAGATAAAGTTTCCTAATGTCACTGA
Organism: Typopeltis vanoorti; assembly: GCF_054136105.1. Taxonomy (NCBI): domain Eukaryota; kingdom Metazoa; phylum Arthropoda; class Arachnida; order Uropygi; family Thelyphonidae; genus Typopeltis; species Typopeltis vanoorti. The sequence continues at coordinate 57,300,146 of NC_143565.1, forward strand.
TGGAATCGAACCCAGGTCTTTCCGACCAAAGGGCTTCATCTATATGGACTGAATCTACGGAGAATCTAGGGAAATATTTAAGGGTGGAGATATTCAGTTGTTTTCTGATGCAGAACTGGCGAAGGAAATAGTTAATAAAAAGGATGTAGGCATTCTGCAGCATGAAATATTAAAAGTGAAAACAAAAATCTGTGCATCTCAAAGTCATACGCTGTCATTAGTCATTGATAATTAATTCAAGTGTACTTACGAATAAACAAACTTTGACTATGTTAATTATTGATAATACTTCTCTCTCATAACACTTGAATGTATTTGAACGCATTTAAAGCAAAATTAAAGGATTAAAAGTTATAGATAATTCCTAATATGAGCCTTTGTCGTTATTGATTACAATTATCAATTTACTCATATACGCTATTAAAAATATTAAATACATCAGGCAGCTCTATTTAAAAAAAAAGATGACTATTACAATTTTATTCTATCTAAAAATGAACCAAATTTGCGCCAAAATTGAATTGAATAATTGAATATAGCATATATTTTTAGTAATGATTACTTTTATCATTCTTTGTCTAAAGCTAAGAAGAAATGTAGGAAAATTTGTGCCATTTATATATATATATATATATATATATATATATATATATATATATATATATATATATATATATATATATATATATATATATACAGGGTGTTCGGGATAAATTTGACAGTTTCGTAAGGAAAAAGAAAATCTTCTTTCTATCTATTAAATTTAATGAATTGACAAAAAAACATTACAGGCAGAGTTAATTACAATACTATCAACAAGATTTACTCAAAATAACCACCATTAGCATCGATCACAGCTTCAATTCTGCTTCGGAACCTCGAACAAGCTGATGCTACAGTCTCCCTGGGAAGGGCCGCAAAAACTGTTTTAATTTTATCCATTAACTGGGCTTTTGTATTACTGGAAGTGCGATTGGTGTCTTTTTCAACTGCGCCCCATACAAAATAATCCATGGGGTTAAGGTCTGGGGAGTTTGGAGGCCAAACATTTGGACTGGTGAAGTCGTAGAAATTTTCAGACAACCATTTTTGACTTTTCCCAGAGGTGTGGCAAGGGGCCGAATCCTGCTGCCATACATACGGCCTACCATTGGCTACCCTTGTTATCCAGGGCTTGACTACAGTTAGCAACTCCACGAACAAAGCCCGAATTCCAATGCCAGGGTTCTTCAACACCTGTTCCTGCAGATTTGCGAGGAATTCTGCTGTACGAACGCAATCAGATCGTCTGCTAGGGATCTTTCTTCTTGCTACATCCTCGTAGTCACCATTGCAAGTCTCTAGTTCATGCCTGATTGTTTTTACTGTATTCAGGGAGCATTGGGCAGCAGTCGTAATATCCTTATTTTGATGGCGGGCACGAATCATCATGATACAAGTTATTCTCTTCCATGATTCAGGTGGGTTCCAGCTATCCATCCTTTCTGACATCTTGTATATGAATGAAGAAGGGTCCAAACTTTTAAATGAAGAGAAGTGTGTGTTAAAACATGTAACTTACGGAAAAATATAATTAATTATAAATATGTCAAATTTATCCCGAACACCCTGTATATATATATATATATATATATATATATATATATATATATATATATATATATATATATATATATATATATATATATATATATATATATATATATAATATACACTCGTATAACAGACAGAAAGGTGTATTCGTAAGCATTATATATATATTAGCTTTGCTGGTAAAGAACACCCAAAGACAAACTAAATGACCTCAGTCTGTTTATTTAAAAAATCATTTGATTAGTTTATTTTGATTGCAAAAATTTAAAAAGTACATATTCTTAATGTATGTTAAGCCATATTTAAATACCAGACTTTATTAAAAAGGAGCACTTTTCTTATAGTCATCGTTATACAGAAAGTTTCATTTTATTTTATTAATTCCCATTTATTGTGATAGATTCACTATGTTCACTACTTTAAAATCTCCCGTCAGCTTGCTACTAAGACCTCTGTCTCATTAGCCAATGAAATCACTATTGATAAATACTGTGTAAAAATGCCTAATATATATTGCACACTAATCTCTAAGATGACTTATGAGAACTCAATAATGCTCACGAGATGGAGCCACCATGAGAGGGTAGTGATCGAAAGTACTGGGGCATAACGAAGTATTCATAAATATGCTTTAACAGACGCACCAATTTTAGGGCATGAGATTTAAGAACTACATAAACGACTACGAAGCATGGCATCGGTGGTTCAATGGTAGAATACTCGCCTGCCACGCGGGTGGTCCGGGTTCGATTCCCGGCCGATGCATTTTTTTTTATTTATAATATCTTTAATCCTGTTTTCGAGGGATATACTTGCAATACAGTTACAGGAATGTCTATGGAATCTTCGAACGTTTGATTAACAGATTCCTAGTTCATGTGCTTACCTAAGTTCATTTCGGTTGTATTTTTTTGGATTCTGAAATGGTGCGTTCTCTATTTATCTCTTCGTGATTGTTATTGAACCTTTATCAACTCCCACTTACGAGTATTACTACGTCATTGATTATAAACTTGTGCGTTAGAGACCTGGTGTACTGTTCGTCGAACATTTCGCTGTCGAAATAGGATTATATTAACAGGCGAAGGATAATCACGAATTGTGCACTGTGTTTCCCCTCATACACTGTATCAACACCTCTTTCGCTATTCATTATCCTCACTAATTCATATTCTAATCGTGTATCCCCACTTGTATTGTAAATTATTAAGAGATGAGTAGCAAGGACCACTGTGACATTTGCATCTTTTTCGTTCTGTTTCTTTTTCATTCTCTACTATTAAAAGTTTGGGGAAAGATTCAATTACAACCCCTGGACAGGCATATACACCGTCTTACCTGTAAAAGGCATTCTCCGAAGGTGTTTCTCTGTATACTATAATTCATAGTACGGTCGGTGGTGTTACGGTGTGTAATTCTAGTTTCTATTTTGTTGTGAGAAGGTGAAACAACGAAGTCTTAAGGCGACAGCTGCTCACTCTCTTAAGAACAGTCAAATCGACATTGACAAACTGATCTGCAGAAGACTCCTTTTGCAGTAGTTATCTGAGAGCCCTTCAAAGGGCTGGGTACTACAGATTACACAAATTAAAACCGTACAGAGACTCATACATTGAAAATGTCATTACTTGGATAGGAAGTCGAATCTTCACGTTTTATATCGAGAAGAAAAGAAGTAACAAGAAAATTCATACCTCCCCTCTTCAGACATTTTACTTCAGACTTCCAATAAGAATGACCATAGTCTAATGTGGAAAATGAAATTGATCTTCTGCTGATTGATATTTAGAAGCATCAGTACTCTGATAGGATTCTGATCTTCATTCTGTTGTATGGTTAGCAGGCACGCAAACCACTGGTCAGTGAGGTTGGCCGTTAAACCTATTACTTTTGTAGGAATAAGTAGGCATTGCAGACGAGTGTACCATCTCTCTAAATGCCAAAAAAAAAAGGATTTTAAAATAGACAGTGCTACACCGACACGCCACATTAAACTATTATCAAAAACATACCCACCCAAAACGCCAGTGCAGTACTGGTTTAATGATCACACACTGAAACTTCTATTAATGTTTATGAAGTTTGTGTTAATAAATAAACGGTATATAAAAAAGTCATTTTATTATTTAAAATTTAATTTATCTCTAAAACATTTTGCAGTATTTTCTAATATATAGCAAATAACTCATTTTTTATAAGTATATAATAAATAATCTTCTTCCTAGACTTACTCGTTTTTCATTTATAACTGACGTTTTAATTTTCATAATTGTTTCATTGTCAAAATTGACAGTTCAACAAGAGCTCGTGGTAAGCATATTAAAATGATAATTTCCCTTTATTTTAATGCATTTAAAGTTAAACTATATCATGCGTCAAAATTATACAGAAACCTAAGTTCTTGATGAACTCTTCATTTTTAAAACCTAAATACATTGTCATCTCACTTTAAGCCACGATTACTAATGGCTCTCTTTTGTATGCCATAAGTAATCAATAATTTAGGTAGAGGATAAAATTTTTCATCCGGTGTAAGATCAGCACCACTCTGCTTATGTGTGGCCTGAAGCAGCTTGAAAAAAATGTCATGTTTGGTCTCTTTTACACACACACACATGCAAATAGAAACCACATCACCTGCTGTAATCATGATTTTTGGTTAAAGCAGGTGATGGTGATGTGGTCACAAATAATGAAGAAGGTAATATTACGCTTTTATTTTTGATTAATATTTGGCTATTATTATTACAAGATGTGACATAATTTGAAAATGACTACAAAGTTGGCAAATTTGCAAATATTTCAAATGGAGTGGACAGTTATATTTTCACTGGAAACATAAATACCAAAATATAAAAAAATTATCAAAATTTTAAAAAGTATCAAAATGTAGTTCAACTACACCGTTTTAATAATATTTAAAGCTAAAAATTCAATTTTACTGTTTATTATTTAGTGGGTCCTCCTTTTGCCTTTATTACAGCTTAGCATCGGCCAGGCATTGAAAAAATCAATTTCCTAATGTATGCAATAAACTGTCAATTCTTGATTTCATACTCTTATAATCGCTTTTTTTAGAGCTCCTAAAGTGTTTCGGCTTCTTCTTACGTATTTCAATCATTTCAATGCGTATTTCATATGGTATCACAAACTCTCAATGGGATTGAGATCTGGGCTGTTTCCTGGCCACGATAGTCGCCGAAAATATCCTGCCAATTATTAACCTGTGACTAAAACTAAAGATTTTTTAAGTACTAAACTCAATTCGCATGGTACATTTTAGGGTTTTAATAGCATTACTTATACTTTTTACCCTATGACAAGGGGCAGAGTCATCCTCCTGAAAGATGTAGTTCGTCGTTACGGTAAAGTAGTCTCTGGTTGTAGGCAGCAATTTTTCTTCTAAAATTTTCTAGTACACTTGTGCATTCGCTGAACCTTTTGTGAAATGCAAGCGACCAACATCATGATACGGCATGCAGTCCCAAACCATCTGACTAGCTGAGAATTTGACTTTTGACACCAGACAGTCAGGGTCGAATTTTTTCCTTGATTGTCTTCGAAGTGATTGTCTGCTGTCGGTGCCCTGCTGGTTAAACGTTTTCTCGTCAGAAAATTGATTCTTTTGTGATATTCTTTGCACCAATTTAACCAAGGGAATCTCTCTCTCTCTCCTTTTTTTTTTGTAACAAGGGCTTCTTTTTAGAGCACCTGGATATCAGTCTCTGTGGAATGAGCCTTCTGACAGTTACAGAGCTTGCCACAACTTCCGTTTGTTCTTCCAGTCCCGTTTCAGTTCTCCGGACGACTCGTTAATACCAGAGCTTTTCAGAGATTACATTGCAATAAGCGCCATCTCTAGACAACGCAGTTGAACTTATCTGCACAGCAGCGTTACCTTCATAGAAATTAAGTTTCCATACATAATAAAAGATTTGTTTTGAAAAAAAATCAAGTGAAAGAAAGAAAAAGCTAGTTATTATAGAATAGATGGAGTTGAGTGGAGTTAAATCGGAAGAGAATATGGTTAACGAAAATCCCGAGATTTACTATTGTAAAAACCTTCCACCACTTTTGTATGAGACCAGCTAACTTTGGTTCGGTAGAAAAATCCTTATAATGGTTCTTCGCATCTTAGGATTCCACGCATCTTGCCAACTGAACGGCGACTTCCTTGCGATTGCTCTAATGCGATTAATACTATAGAATTAAGTAATTTAGAGTAATTAGAATAATGGAAATTATATACATATATATATACAGTATATTATGTGACTTAATAGCCGCTTTTCCGCGCGGTTAGCCTAGTGGCCTTTGCGCTTCGCAACCATATCCCTGGAGAAGGAGTGTCCTAGGTTCGATTCCCGTCGACGACGTGAAGAGCTCAAGTATTTTCTCAGTCATAGTCAAGTTAGCCAGTCTTGGGCGTGGATTGCAGGGTTTTTCCCCCATTTTATCTGGGGTTTTTCATCCCAGAAGCAGGCAAAGCGGCTCCGTGAACACACACACACAGATTACAGTCATAAATATCGCCCTTAGGAGATGCAGAAGAGGAGTGGCGAACCGGCTGCATTAATACGCCAGTAACCCCTTATTAGGAGGGGACTCAACCCGTCCTAGGACAGACGAAAAGGATAGGATAGGAATAGCCGTTTGTTATATGTGTGCTATCCCCTTCAGATTAGGAGATCAAGTAAGTCGTGTTTTCTTCTTTCCTTCTGTTCGAACCACACTCTGTTGTAGATCAGAATCTCAGTATGATTTGGACGTAATATGATTTCATCATTGGAGACGTGAATTGGCTTGAAAAGAATCAAATTTTGGGAATTCTTTTTATGAATAACAATACTACCCTCATGAAAGAACTCATTGCTGAAGGGGTTACTGCAATGTAACTAATCTGAAAGCAGAGCACGTGTCTGTACAAGACACTAGTAACTAGGAAATATATACACATATGTTTTTTCTTTTTCTATGACACCTTTATTATTACATTATTAAATTACTCCACCTTAATTTTCATATAAATGTTTGTCTGTTTAATATTAAAAACTCTAAATAAATAAAAAAAACTGATAATATTTCACGCGCGGTTAGCCTAGTGGTTGAAATGGAGAGAGAGAGAGAGAGAGAGAGAGAGAGAGAGAGAGAGAGAGAGTGAGAGAGAGAGAGTCCTGGGAGATTCATGGTGGCCAATGTCGTCACACCCATGTTGACAAGACGTCTGTAATTCGTCTTACTCAAAGTGGACACGGTTGTGTATGCAACCTTTCAATTTACCAGCGTTTACTTCTATAAACTGCTTCAGACGTTTTGCCAATCCCAAAATGGAAGTTCGGAAAATGTTTCAAGGTTATGAAGCTATGACAGAGGATACTCAGTTAAACTCTGACATTAACGAGGTCTGTTATTATTTGTCCATGCAGGAAGCACAATATTCTTGATAAGATTAATCTCTGTAATAACGAACTATTCCGTTTTGAAGCAGCCTGTCAAAACGTGGTTTAATGTTAGAACTACATAACTGATCAATCTTATAATTTCCGTTTGTCGAAAGAATTCTTAGTAGATTAGATAGAAAAATGGACTAAATGCTTAAGCATTTGAGGGAAAAAATTGACGGGCTTTTTTGTGAGGAGGGTATATACTGTGTCTTCAAAACCTATTTCATTTTTTTCTTCATTTTCTCTTAACGTTTTTCTGTTAACAATAAATAACTGAGACGAATTTTTCCTCCAGCCCTTTTACTCATTAAATCACTCACTATAGCTACAAGTGAGTAGTTTTTCATTTGTTTGGTTTTAATATTAAACAGATTTTATTTCTTCACTTTACTCACAGTTTTGTACCTCAAAAGTTGCTGAAATATCGTATCGCCAAGAAATTAAAGAAATTTAAAGAGGAACATCAGCTATTGATTTCCTTTATTGCCAAGCTCCATGCTTGTTTTGAAGGCTAAATTTTGTTTTTCGAAATTATTTATTTATTTATTGAATTCAGTGCTAGATGTATGGGTTCGTATCTGTTAGTGTGTTTTGACGATCGGTCGGAAAATGAGTTTCAAACAGAGAACTGCAATTGACTATCATATATGTCTTATACAAAACCTTTATTTGATTCAGCTTGAAAAAAATCAAGGTTTCTCTTTTACCTCTTCACACACTTTAGTCATTCAGTTCTACTTACATCTGAAGAACAACAAATGATAATAACACATAGTTTATTTTAAAGTTACCAATAAAGAAAATGATACTGTATAATGATTTTCAACATAATAAATGTTCCTACAGACATAAAATTTGCACATACCTTTCGTTTCGGTAAACCTTTTACCAAGTGTTAAACTTGATAAAAGGTTTACCGAAACGCATCAAATGCTTCAAAAAGCAAACGGGGATGAATGCTTATCCCGCACACTCAAGTTTACGAGTGGTTTAAGCGATTTCAAAGTTTTCGTGAGGCGCTTGAAGACGACGAAAAGCCGGGCCGTCCAAAAACTGGATTGAGCGAAGATACTATCCAAAAAGTGCGTGATTTCCTCAAAGAAAACCCGAAATCGTCCGTGAGATTGATTGAAGATGAATTGGGGATTCCAAAATGAACTGTGCACAACATTTTGACCGAGAGTTTGGGGCCTTCATAAATTGAATTCGCGATTTGTTCCTCACAAGTTGATCGACGACCAAAAAAATGTATCGAAATGAACACTGCAATGACCTCATTAAAACCGATCGTAAGAACTCAAACTTCTTTGAAACGATCGTTACTGGTGACGAAACGTGGTGTTTTGAGTATGAGCCCGAAACAAAGCGCCAGAGTGCTGATTGAAGACCACCAGGGGACATTCCAAAAAAAAGTCGTTTGGAGAATTCAAAAGTAAAGACAATGCTGATTTGTTACTATGATTCCACAAAGAATTCGTTCCGCCTGGCCAAATGGTCAATAGTGAGTTTTATCTCGAAGTTTTGAAGCGATTGATAGCGAGAATTCGTCGCGTACGACATGAATATCGTGACGAACGACCGTTCATCAAAACACACTTTCACTCTTAGCACTATAACTCGGCTTCTAATGAAACAAATGTCATAAACAGTTGACACAACACTAATGAAGGTTGCCGCTTTCGACAGCAAAAAGATACAACAGGTGACGCCACTAGTTTCTCCTATTTTCGAAAAGTTCGGTTTCTTTTTGGACAGAGGGTGTAGAACAAATTAATATTTTATTTTAAAATACTTTACTTTTCGGAATATAATCCACTATTAAAAGACTTGGACTACACTTTGAAATTTATGAAAATATATAACACCAGTCTACCATTTTTATTTTTTAATTTTCATTTATTTTGCAAATCAGTAACACGTTGTTTATTTTTTGGGTTACATCTTGCTTCATTCACATAGTTGCAATATCCCTAGATGTTTTTGAGCATGGTCATCCCTCTCGACTGACCTGATTCAAGCTCCCACAACAAGGAGGTTATTTCAAGGAAGGAGGCATCATTGAGTTCTTTGCAGGACATCTTTTCTAAAGTGCGTTTCAACTTTTATAGATGTTAAGGCTGAGGAATTATCAAATTACCTTTGAGATTCTGAAGCTCTTCTTTTTTGAATGCAAAATTTTCCAAACATCACTAATGCTTCGAAGAAATCCCAGACTGCAATAAGGGATATTCCGAGCCAGACTCCTATATAGCCACCAATGCAACCAAGGAATTCAACTGGCTGTAATGGAATAAAACAGTGGAATAAGAACTGAAGCAAATACTGTATATAATAATTATTTGAAGAAAATATTCCTCCGAATAAGGAATTTTACCACAGATCAATGTTAAAGCACTTCAAAAATGGTTAAAGGGATTAACTGTTTTTAGAAGGCTACTAAAGAGATTAACTGTTTTAATATAAGAAGTACTTTTCAGGGAGTTGTAATGCTGGTAGTTATTATCAATATGTATCATTCTGTAGCGTATTTAAAATAATCAATAAATTCTCTTTTAATAGTGAACGAGGCAGAAGCAAAATAAATCAGTCAATGAGAAGACGCAAAATAAGATAAGAATTATATTAATTTGGCTTAAATGACGTTAATCTGATATTTGTAATTTTACTCGGCTTTTATCGAGCCCACATCAATTTCTGTTTTCGTGGAGGTTGTTTTAGTAACAATTGAAATTACACGAAAACGATTGTAATTAACAAATAAGATATCTAATCGTAATAAGATATTTACATAATGGAAAACGTTTGTAGTTTCTTTTTTGTGAGATTTTATTTTATAATTTTCTTTTAAAATCTCATATCTTTTACACAATTGTAACATTTATCGACAATTATAAGATATGGTTCTTTCTTTCTTTTTTTAAATGATTCACTTTTCAAAACTGTTTCAATTTCACATTTCTTTTAAATGACAAATGTAAAGTTAAATCAATATCACAGAAAGAAAATTTCAACTGAAAATAAGTATTAATTAATTTAAGAATAATTTAATTACGTTATAGACAACTAATTAAAATGTAAAAAGATGTCAAAAAGCCCGTGATTTTCATAGTTTTAATTGCGATATAAATGTGATCCTGTTAGCCAGTGTACTCTCTTATTCTTGCACTAATCTTTCTACCTTTTATTTATTAACAGTTTTTATGTAGCATATTTTACTATAGTAAATACTCCTATAGTAATACGTTATACATACATTACATATTAACTATAAAATGCTAGTAAAAATAAATTAAAAGATATAAAAAAATATACACAATTAATAAAAATATAAAAGAAATCCTTAGCTCACCCACAGTACTAACGTGTACTATAGGTTTATAAAAAATGTGGGTGGAAGCCACATAAAAAAGCCCTATTATATTAACTTGAAATTTTAAATATCCAGTTTGATTATTGATCTTTCTATACAATCTCAATTAAGTAGAAAATATATTACGGGCGATGAAAAAACCAACTTACCTCATACTGTGGTTTGTAATTGTACAATATAATGTTGGGATCGATTGCAATATTGATAACGGCGGTATCTGGCGTTCTACAAGAGAAAAATGGAGGATTATTAAGATTATTATTACTATTTTTTATATTTACTAGAAATAAAAAAAAACTGTCTTTATATAATAGTCAGATAAGTATGAACTCTAAGTTAATTCAGTTAATATTATCAATTTAATCGATATTAAGTACAGAAAAAAAACAATATAAATTGTAAACGTTTCTTGTAGGAATGCTTATACAACGAAACCTAGATGAATTCTTTAACGTCTGGAGCTATCATGGCAGTTAATTAGCTGTTTTCGTAGCGATTTACATTAACCTCTTGGCCAACCAGGCAAGCGAAATTATTTACTGTAATGTTAAAATTATTTAGTTAAAACTTTTTTGTTGAAACAAACTAATAAAAGTGTTTTTCATTTACGATATGTACATCCAGTAGAGGGCACTTCAGATAACTGGTGCATTTTTGCATTTTGATTTTTTAAAAAAATAAACAATGTATATTTCAAATTATTTTCTATCAGAACCGTTAGGTTTTCTAACTTTAAATTTAAACATATGGGATTTCTAAGGTCTACGCAGCAACTAATACAAAATCTGTTGAAATCCATGATATCTGTTAATGCTATTGGGATTAACGTTTTAGAAGATTTTTTAAAATAATATTAGCACTTTTACATATACAATCGTTAAGGGCAAGACTTTTACGGTAGAAACATGTTTTTTCACATTTAATATAATTCTTTTAAAGATATTTCTTATTGCTTAAATTATTGTTATGTGCTAATTCTACTCTTCCCTCCTCGGTTACTATCTGTTTTCTCTCAAATCTTATAGAGTTTAGAGATATGATTAACGTACTCACATTTCAGCCTCACTCAAAAACTTTTCTTCAGTGTCTGAAACCTGTGTGAAGAATATCGAATAGTAACGTTAATGGATGATGCAACTTATATGAATTTTTTAAAGTATCCTATTAATTGCTTGTTTATTTATATGGACGACACTTACCGCGTTTGTTGTCAGTTGAGTAGCTTGCATTTTGGCGTCATAACTTACAGAACTACATAGGAAATAAAAAAAAAGAATAAATAAGTTTTAAATTCATTTCTAACTTCGTTAGTTTTAATTTACTTTGTTTTATATGTATTTAATCGCACGGATAATAAATTTCCCTTACATTGTTGCTTTACATGTTTTTCATAAATTACAAGCCCAGCATTCATATTTCAGCTGAGTTTCAGTTAAACAAGATTAATTGAGAGAGAAAAAAACATTATTGAGGCAATACATCAGAGTTTTCATGTCAATACGTGAGGAAGTTATATGGATTTTGATGTTTTCGGTTTATTTTTTCTTTGTTTTTAAGCTGAAGATGAGTTCGCTGGTCTCATGCTGATCTTATACTAATAAGAGCTGATTCAGAAATGCAAAGGTTTTTACCCCCGAGTTTCGCATAATCTCGTTAAACAGACAACACGAACTGGAAATCACAGAATAAGGAATATAATCTATCGAGTTTCAAAACCTCAATTTCAGTAATTCCAAAACATCTCGATCCATGTTATCCGTGAGATTATGTAGAATGTTGAATAAAGAAAATACTCATCGGTACAAGATATTCAGTAACTTGCATGTCTGATCAGAAATGAATCTGTGTGAAATAAATTAAGTAAATCAGACATAGTTGGTCCATTTTTAAGGTTGAAGATCATCTTACAGGTACCATTTATCTATGATTTCTGCAAGACGATTTTTGTTTACTGTTTGGCTTGTTACACGGCTTTATATGTCCCTTCAAACACAATAGAGATCTTCTGAATTTCCCGTGCAGTGAAATGCATCTCATTTATCGTTTACTTGGTGGTGGAGCGGTTTTGGTTGTCCACAAAACTAGCGATCTGAATCTCTGATGTAAACACGACACACATTGCTAATGCAAGCCACATGACTTGGCATTACTAATGAAAGCTATATGCAAACATGAACAGAAAATTCTATTATACACATGTGAGCATATATGTGCCTACTTATTCTTAGTTTTTACAGCTGAAACCCTCCATAGTCATTTTTTTTTATAATTTCAAATAATTAACTCAGCAGCTGCGTAGTATCAGCCCCATATCTGCATGAAGTTGTTTAATGAAAAAGACCTTCATATTAATCATCGTTATTCTCTCTGACATAATGACTGACCCTAATGCGCGGGCACACGCGCACACAAACACAAAAAAAATAAAATTAAAATAAAATAAAATAAAATAAAATAACAGAACTAAGTAGTAATACCGGTTAATTTGAAAAATAAGTGCAACAAAGCATTCAAAGTACTGGTAGCATCGAGCAGCAGTTAACTAGACGATTCTTAAAATGCTAATTGTAAATACCATTATCACCTCAGAAAATTAAAGGCTTCTGTATCGTGCCACCTACATTTTCATATTGCAAAGTCGCCTCATTGCTCCTGAGAATAAAATGTTAATCATAAGTTTTTCTTCCTTGCATGTGTGTGTAAGAAAGAAGGAAAAATCAAATATTCGCAGATGAACAAGTTCAGGCTGAATGCTTAATGAATGTCATGGTTCGCAAGTTTCTCTTGAATTTCAAGTAAATCTCTTTTCCTTTTTTAATTTTAATTTCCTCTTTGTGCAGCAAGGGAGATGAACATTAAGAATTTATATACTTTTCAAGAATAAAATTGTTCATTACCTTTCTTTTGAATCTATTGAACAGTAATAAGGACAACAAAAAGCTTTGCTTTTAACAGATTAATTGGAAATTGTTTGTGAACAACAGACAGACATAAGTTTATTCCAGTTCTGCTAATAATTACTTCTAAAATTAAAGTTCAAGTGCGGTTTTACAAATAAAATTATGTTACTTTTTATATAAACAAAAAAACATTAATTAAATTGTTTATAAAAATATTATATATATATATATATATATATATATATATATATATATATATATATATATATATATATAAAGTTCATTATTTTCATGTAATGTTCATTATATTCATGTTATTCATTATAATATAATGAAATCGAATGTAATTATCAGATATTGTATTTTCTTTTATGCTATCATATATTATAATCATCAAGAATATTATATTACAATACGTTTAATAAGATATTATATAACTGTAATAAATATATAATAATTATAACACACACACACACACACACACACACACACACACACACACACACACACACACACACACACACACTATAAATATAATATAAGAATATATTTAATAATACCATATTATATATTATCATAATATGATATTAAATTCATGAGATCGTTGATAATTTGGATTTTTTTCAAGAGTCGATAATTTTGACACTTATTTAAATACAAAAATGTATTCAAAATAAATAAAGAGAGAAAGTAAAATAAAATACTTAAATAATAATAAATATATATAAATACATAACAATAATAAAACAATTAAAAAATCGTTTTATTTTTCAGATTATTTAAAAAAAAAAGATGGAGGAAATTTAACTGAAAATCAAAATTGTAGCATTCTCTGAAAATCAATTCACAATTCCAACATATCCTTTAAATGGTTCAGTATTATGAGAATGCACAACAATTATTCGCTGTTTGTATGAAGAAAGATGATTGCTACTGAAAGGCTAAATCTTGGTATCAGATATTATTCTAAGATAATCCTAACACATGATCTATTAGATCAACATGAAGTAAGGCGTTGTGTGTAACTTTTTAAAGAAATGCACACTTTTAACATAATGACTTCTGTCTCATTTTCAAATATTCAACTAGCAGAACCAAATTATTTCTCTGTTCGGACATTTCCGTATCTAAGTGCTAAAGCAAATCGAATGAGAAAAGTAATCAGGAAATGCCTCCACTGCATTTCCTCCTGATGAAGTGCACCAGTAGGAAGCAGGCACACACACACACACACACACACACACACACACACACACACACACACACACACACACACACACACACACACACACACACACACACACACACACACACACACACACACACACACACACACACACACACACACACACACACGCAGCCGTTATCTGCCTTGGTTGTTTACCTTCTACTGTTGACGGCTGCGTGCGTGCGTGTGTAACAACAGAAAGGGAAATATAGGATGAAGTACAAAGCAAAAAAAAATTTTAATTAAAAAAAAGGCAATAAAATATATAAGACTATTAATTACATTTGTCGGAGAGCTGTTCGATAAACAGAATGCAAATATTATGAAATAATATTATTTTTCACTAACTAGAAAAATGCACTAATATAAATAATAATTTTTTTTCTGTAATAACATTTTATTTATCATCATACAGAGCATTTACATATATACACATATTTACATATATTTACATATTACATATATTTTTTACAGTGAATTTCATACACATTTTTGTATTCTATAATGCGTTAATAATAGTTACTATGAATGGTAATTAATAGTTTTCAATTGGATATGGTTACATTTTTAACAGCATTTATAGTATAACAGTAAGTTATATATATTTTACAATTTTTGCTTTATTAATGTTTTTAATCGCTCTAACTACAGCACTTCAATGTAATAAATAATTCTTTTTTTTTATTGTTGATCTCAGTTGAGATGTAATGTCTCTGCTTGCATCCTCGAAGCTATTTAATGAGCTTATCTGAGGATGACACTGGTTAGATATATGTATTGTTTTATTATTATTGATTTGATTGCTGTGTTGGAAGTAGACTGATGTTTGGGAGGTCAAATGAATGATCTGAAAGGTCTGATCAAAGTGAAATTGCCAGTATGTTCTGGTGTTATTGCACCTGTCTTGGTGGTTCACATTCATTTTTATTGTTGTCTTCTTTTTGAACTAATTAGGAGACTTTTTTTTCACTGCGTCAGACTTTCTATGTCTTCTGAGCTTTTAATTTGTATCGGTTTTGAAGTTTGTGACTTCCTCAAGAATATCTTGGCATCTCTGATCCACAAAAATTGGTAATTTGTTTCTGTTTTTGCTTTTACTGCTTGGTACAACAGATTCTGGTTGAATGGTATTAAATATTCGGATAGGAAGATTGGTGTGTTGTCTTGCAATGCGTTCAAGTCCTTGGCAACTGGTTTTTTCTGTTTGCTGGCTTTTATGAGATTGTCTCTTGGGGAGTTGCTTGTAAGACGAACTATGACTGGTACAGGTCGTGGCAAGCCTTGTTTTTTTGCTTTTCCTAAAAATCCGATTTACGGTCTGAATGTCGTTAAGCTGTAGGGGGATGGCAATTGCATGGCCTAATTTTAAAACTACGTCTCTGAGGTTCTCTGTAGGTGCAGTTTCAGGAAGACCATTTATGATAAGATCTTCTTTATGTTGTTACTGATTTAAACGTTCATATTGTAGTTTTAAGGAATTAAGTTTAATAATAATAATAATAATAATAATAATAATAATAATAATAATAATAATAATAATAATAATAATAATTTTGTTTATATAATTTTTTTAATTATAAGGATAATTTATTACATTATTTTTTCATGTTACATAAGAGTATTAATGATATTATCACATAATAATCAGTAATAAATAATATTTTTTATTGTTCTTTCAAATATTTACATATGTACAATGATCTTTCAGTATATTATTTTACAAGGTTCATCACTTTGTGCTACAAATAATGAGATTTAAATAGTAATGATGATAACAGTTTTTTTTAAATAACAATCATAATAATAATTTACAATTATATTGTTCAGAGTTACATAAGTTGTATAATATTACATGTTGTAGTTTACTATTTTATTTATTTTTCAAGTTTGAAAAGGTGTGATTATACAACAGTATTTACACATATGCAATTTAAATATTAATTTAAATTGCATATGTGTCTAATTCTCACAAACATACAGTGTAAACTCATGATTTACATTTAAAAGAATTTTTTTATTATATTGCATACATTTGTTACAGTTATTATATATATTACATATATTTGATTACATATGATACATTACTTACATTTGTTTACATGTGATACCTACATTACGTACATTTGTTTACATATAATACATACATTACATACAGGGGTGGAAGGGGTGGTGAAGCGCAATACATAGCCTCTCCCACTCAAATGTCAACCTCACCTTCCAGTGGTCCATCCTGTTCTAAAAGTACAAACGAGGCACTGGCGACCAAGTATGGGCGGTATAACCTTAACACCCTAACAGAGTAAATGCTGTTAGATCTGCCTGTCCAGAGGCATTAGGTAGCAGCCCTACCACTGGACTTACCCAGCGACAGGTTAGTAACCTGCCCTGGGGAAATTCAAAATACTTTCAAGTGTCCTGCAAAGAAAAGCCGGACGGACTGTCAGGGAAAAGACCACAACCCAGGAAACGGTAAACGAAATTGGAAAAATGAACACATAATGAAGATTGCAACATGGAATGTGAGAAGCATTGCACACAAAGAAGAACTTGATAAACAACTAAACCAAGCTAACATAAAGATATGTATAGTAACAGAAACAAATAAAAAACAAAAAGGTACAAAAGAAACAAACAACTATATACAAATCTACAGTGGGGTTAAAAAAGAAGAAAGAGCAAAAGCAGGTATAATGATTATGGTACATAAATCCCTAAAGAACAATATTGTATATTACAACTATTTGAATGAAAGACTAATAGAAATTAGACTCAAGACATTAAGAGGCCACATAACAATAATTGGTGCATATGCACCAGAAGAGGGAAAAGAAGAAGACAGTAATATATTTTATAAAGAATTACAGAATGCCATAGATAAAACAAACAAAACTGACTATTTACTGCTAGCAGGAGATTTAAATGCCAGAATAGGAAACAAAAAATACAAAACAAACACAGGTAAATTTGGCGAAGATACATGTAATCAAAATGGTGGCAGATTGCGCGATTTTGTCATTTATAATAATATGAGAATAATGAATTCAATGTTTAAACACAAGGAAATACATAAATATACTTGGTCTGCCAGAGGATACAAATCAGTAATTGACTACGTTATCACAAATTTTAAATTAGCGGAGTTAATTTTAGACGCATATCGAGGCTTTGAATTAAACTCTGATCATTATATGGTATCAGCAAAAATTCGTTTTAAACCAAAGTGGCTAAAAACACATAGAATTGAAAATTCTTACCAGCCAAGCTACAAAATTTCTTCATTACAGGATCCTCAAGTTAGACTACAATATCAAAAATGCACAAACTTAAAAACAGAAACCACACATGAATCAAGGGACATAGAAGATGAATGGGAAAATTTGAAACAAATTCTCTCAAAAGCAGCAACAGAAACCTTAGGAATAAAGCACAAATGAATTAGAAAAAGAGGACTACGAGACTGGAACAAAGAAATAGAAAATATAATAAAAACCAAAAAGGACAGTTACCAGAAATGGCTAAATTCCAAAACAATAGAAGCAGAAATAGAGTATAAAAGAAATAGTGCAATTGCAAAACGAGAAGTAAGGAAAAAACATAGAAAAAGATGGAACAATTTCGTAACAAAACTAGAAAAGGATTTATTTAAGCCACAACCCAAAACCTATAAAGTAATAAAATACATGAATAAAGAAATAAAAGAAAAGATAAAAATACAAACAATAGATTTAGAAAAATGGGTGACCTATTTCCAAAATCTCTGGACAGATGAGAACAATGAATTAAAATTTTATAAGACAAAGAATGACCTAATAGAAAATATCACAATCTTAGAACTGAAAAATATAATAAAGAAGACGAAAAATAGGAAAACGCCAAGAGAAGACAACATAAATATAGAACTATACAAAAATGCAGGTGAAAAATTTAATGAAAGACTTTTGAAATTTTTTAATATGGTTTGGATGTCCGGAAAAACCCCTAACTCTTGGAAAAAAGCACTGGTAATCCCAATCTATAAAAAAGGAAATAAAGACAATTGCAATAATTATAGGGGAATTAGCCTGCTGAATACAGGATATAAAATATATGCAGGAATATTAAAAGAGAAACTAAGCAGCATTGTAGAAAACAAATTACTAGAAGAACAAAATGGCTTCCGAAAAGGCTGATCCTGCATAGATCCAATTTTTACTTTAAAATTATTAATAGAAAAGAGAAGAGAATTTCAAAAAGAAACACATGTGGCGTTTATTGATTATGAAAAAGCTTTTGACAAAATTAGTCGACAAAAATTGTTCAAAATATTAACCAATTTAATCATACCAAACCAACTTTTACAATCTATTCAAGAAATATATACAGGAAATAAAATAACAGTTAAATTAGAACACACCTCAGAATGGAAAGATATATCAAGAGGAGTACGACAAGGATGTACCCTCTCACCTCTGCTTTTCAATATATACATGTATATAAATGAAATATTAACAATCTGGAAACAGCATAACCCATTTGGTATACAAATGACCCCGCAAATGAAGATAGATACACTACTATTTGCAGATGATCAAATAGTATTAGCTACATCAGAAGATGACTTACAAAGATCATTATAATCATTAAATGATATCTCAAAGCAATATAATATGACAATATCCAAAGAAAAAACAAAAATAATGGCATTCAAAGGAGAAAACCCAATAAGAAGTAAAATAGTGATAGATAATAAAATACTAGAACAAGTAAACTACTTGGGATGTGATCAATCATACGAAGAAGAAAAAGACATAGACACTAAAATATCAAACTTTGTCAAAGTAAATGGCATAATAAACAGTATATTTAAGCCATCCCTGGTACAAAAACACACTAGAATCAGACTATATAATGTCTTGTCAAAACCAACTCTACTATACGGAAGCGAAACATGGACCATGAAAAGGAAAGATGAAAAACGAATTCAAACAGCAGAAATGAAGTTCCTCAGAAAAACAGCTGGATATACCAAGTGGGACCACAAAACAAATGAAGAAATCTTACAATCCCTAAAAATCAAATCAATTAATTACTACATAAGACAGTATAAACAAAAATGGCTAGAACATTTAAATCGAATGGACAACAGCAGACTACCAAAAATATTATACAGATACAAAATAAGTGGAAAAAGAAGATTCGGAAGACCAAGAAAGAGATGGCATGAGACCGGAACAAGCCAAATGGCCTATATTCCATGTTAGGAAGAAGAAGAAGACATACATTGGTTTCATGTGATACATTACATGCATCTGGTTACATATGATACATCTTGTATGAGAACTATTTTCTTTGCTTTCATCCTCGAAGCTTATATGTAAACTTATCTGAGGATGACACCAGTTGGTTATTATGTATTGTTTTTTTTTGTTGGGAAGCTACGAAATCTATGATTGAGAAATTCGCGCGCGCGCGCGCGCGCACATACACACACACACACACACACACACACACACACACACACACACACACACACACACACACACACACACACACACACACACACACACACACACACACACACACACACACACACACACACACACACACACACACACACACACACACACACACACACACACACACACACACACACACACACACACACACACACACACACACACACACACACACACACACACACACACACACACACACACACACTAACTTGGAATGTATTGATGCGTCGCTGAACTGGAAGCCTGAACGAATATGTTGTGTTTCATTAAGTTTGTATGGTATTTTGAGTGTGTGTTTCTTGTTCGTAGTATATCCTTAGAGCTCTTTTCAGGCTATTGTAGTTTGTAAGGTTTCTGTATTCAAAAGGTAATTTGTTTATCATGTCTGGGATGTAGAAGTTTCGCGTGGCCTTTCCGTAGTGATTATTGTATAATTAGTAGTGTGAGCTCTTGTTATACGGTATGTATTTCTAACTGTCCTGTCCATCGAAATAATGTTTTAGCAAAGCTGCATAGTGGCATAAATGTTTTGCTGTCAGTATTTTGTGTTCTGACATTCCAATGTATATAAGGTCGTGATTTTCTCTTTGTTCCCAAAAGATCAGTTTTGTCATTTTGTATTGTAGCGACATTAATCTATTTAATTTGTAGGGTGCACAGAAAGCATACATTGTTATAGCGTATCTTAGTATATTTTGGCATAGTGCTTTGTATATTAGTGTTTTTAGGCGTATGGGAACTATGTCTTTTAACCTGTAGAGTTTGCCACTTATTGTTCAGAATTTGTTGTATAGATGGTTTATGTGGCTATTCCAGTTCATATCTGCATCGAAGTGAATTCCAAGGTATTATATTGTTTCAACCTGAGTTATTAGTGGTTTTGAGGTTCTGTGTGTTTTTTATGTTGGAAAGTGGATGTTGGATGGATATATATTTGTTATCAACTGGTCGAGTCAGTGGATTTCTGAATATCATTAATTTTGTCTTTTCTGAGTTTAGGTGTATGGAGTTTTTCGTAAGCCACTCTATGATCAGCTTTATGTAATGTTGCATATTTGTTTGGGCTACGCTTGCTTTATTATGGATGGGTATTATTGCTGTATCGTCTGCGTATTGGAATATCTTACCTTTGACTGGTAGCTGATTAATATCGTGCGTGTAAATGTTGAATAGAGTTGGGGAGAGTACAGCTCCCTGTGGCACTCCACAGGTTACTGGTAGCTCTCTGCTTCGGTTTGACCCGATACGTGTGATATGCTTTCTATTTTGAAGGTAGTTTGTAAACCACCTGTGAAGAGGCCCGTCTATTCCAACATGCCTCAGCTTTTCTAATAAGGTTTGATGTGTAAGTGTATCGAATGCTTTAGTTCGATCAATAAAGACTACCATGGTAATTTTGTTTTTGTCTAAGGCGGTATTAATTACATCTGTAAAGTCTTCCAAGAGAGATGTTGTTCCCTTATTTTTCTGAAAACCATATTGTGTTTTGGGGATAATATGAAAGATCTCAGTGTATGCTGTGAGTCTCTTCAGTATGATCCGCTCCATAACTTGATTGATAATTGGTAATGTTGCTATGGGTCTGTAATTGCTGATTAAATTTCTTTTTCCATATTTGTATATGGGTGTGATTATGTCGGTCTTTAGCATATTTGGTATCTGTCCTGTTTTGAATATTTTATTTATTAGTTTTAGTAGGATAGGACTTAAACTAGTTGCATGTTGCTTTATATCTTTAGGTCTGATACCATCTATTCCTGGGCCTTTGTTTGGTTTGATTTGATGTATTGCAGAGAGAAGTTCTGTTTCTTTTATGGTTGGGAACCATAATGTCTGTTTTGATTGTGGTCCAAGTGGACGGTCTCGTTTTGTGATTGGGGGAATATTTCTGTGCAGTTCTTGGATGGAGTCCGCAAAGTATTGGTTAAAGTAATTTTCTAGTTGTTGGATAGATTTTGCGTCTTTCATGAAGCTGTGTTTTATGGTTTCGGAGGCAGTAGTGTTGGGAACAAAATCTAGCATCTCATTGATCAGATGCCAGGTTTGTTTCATGTTGTTTTGTGTAGAGGTTAGTTTGTCTCTGTAGTAGCTTCTTTTTGCATTTCTGATTTGTGTTGTAAGGCGATTCCTTGTTATCTTATATTCAGTTTTTAAAGCTGTGTTATTTAGATATCGCTTTAATTCTTTCCATTAAGCGTCCTTTCTGTGTATTTCTAGGATTAAGTTTTGTGTTATCCAAGGATTTTGTGTTGTTTTTGAACGAATTCTGACTTTCTTTGTAGCTTTCTTATATATTTCCTCCAGTGTGCGTTTAATGTTGTTGTATAAGATATCTGCTGAATTTGATGCCAGGTGTTCCCAGTCTGTTTTTCTTATTTCGTGGTTGACTATTTCTTAGGCTATTATTGTTTTCTGTCGCTTTTATTCTGTGAGACATTGCATGGATATTGTCTTGGTTGCAGGTTTAGAGCGGTGAAGTAATGGTCTGCTGCTTTGCACTTTATGACTGATGCAGTGTAACTGTTTGGTGGTGCTCGGACGTTTATATGATCTAGACAAGAGGCAGTGATAGTATTTCCGAATATTTCTTCTCTAGTACATGATGTTATTGTTGGTATGAGATTATATATGGATAGCGAGTCTAGGTATTGTACAGTGCTGTTCTGGTTTTCATTTGCAATATTTATGTTTATGTCGCCAGTTATCATTAGGTATTCGGTTGAGCATATTTCTTGGCGTGAAAGCCAGCAATTGAGTTCGTGCAAGAATTTTATCATGTTTAGGTTTGGTGGCCTGTAAATAGCATTTAGTATTATGGGATGCTGTCCATTGGTGGTATTAATGATTCGAGGCAAAGGGTTTCAGCATGCTCAAACTGATAGGCCGTTTCTTTTGCTATTAATTTTTGTTTGATAAATATTAATATTCCACCATCTCTTTCTGTTTGGCGGCATGATCTGTGGTGTTGGAAGCCTGGAATTTGGAAAACAGTCGCTTCGTCATTAGTTATGGATACTTCTGTTAGAATCAATATATCAATAATATCAGTGTAATTCCTCAGATAAGCCTGTAACAATAACCAATGTTTTCGGATGGTTCTGATGTTAATATGCAAGATTGAGAGCCCTCTCGCTTGTACTATGTGTTGTTTCCATGCATCAAGCGATTCGAAAGTACAATTACTGATGTATTCTGGTGTAATTACATCTATCTGATAGTTCACATTCATTTTTGTTGTGTTGAGATACTAGATACATAGCTTCTTATTGAACTAAGTTGGAGTCTTTTTTTCTTTCACTCTGGCAACCTATCTATATCATCCGAGCTTTTTATTTGTATGGACTTTGAAGGCTGTGACTTTCTCAAGATTATTTTGCCGTCTTTGATCAATAAAAATTGGTACTTTTTTTCTGTTTTTTCTTTTTTTGCTTGGTTCAAAAGATTCTGATTGAAAAGATGTTAAATACTCAGATAGAAAGATTGGCGTATTGTCTTGCGATGCATTTAAATCCTTGACTACTGGTTTTTTGACTACTTGACTACTGGTTGTCTGCTGGCTTTTATGAGATTGTCTCTTGTAGCCTTGCTTGTCAGACGAACTATGGTGCGGGACGTGGCGAGCCTTGTTTTTTGTTCTTCCTGGGAAACCGATCTGAATATCATTATGCTGTAGGAGGATGTCAATTGCATGGCCTAACTTTAAAACTACGTCTCTGAGATTTTCTGTGGATTCAGTTTCTGGAAGACCGTTTATGACAAGGTCTTTATGTTGTTGTGGTTTAAAACTTCGTATTGTAGTTTCAGGGAATTAAATTCTTGACGGAGTTCCGATGTGTCTTTTATCAATTTGTGCTGCCTGTCAATTAGTGCGTTAATGCTGGTTTTAATGTCTTTTACCGTTTGTAATACTTCTTCGACTTTTGAGTTATTAAATTTAACAAACTCTTCATATTCGTTAATTTGTTTTGCTATTTGTTTATTCTGTTTATCAAATAGTTCTTGGACAAAATCTACTAAGCTGGATTTTATATTTTCTAAACCTTTTTCTAGTAATAAATTTACGGAAATCAAATTATAAGACTCACCAGTATTTTTTTGTCTGTTCAGTTCATCGTCCGATTCTGCCTCCTGCGTAATCAGTTGCGTCGTGGGTGGCAGCGTTTCTTTGTTCTCTCTGCAGTATAGACATTTCCATTCCTCTCGTTTGGCATTGGATTTGCGTTGCCATGTTGTTTCTGAAAGTCCGGAATATGTAAAGTGAAGATTCCTATGGCATTTCCTGCAAGTTATATGACTTCCGTCAGACGAGAATTCCTTCAGGCACTTGTTGCACTTCATGACTCACCTTTCTTCCCTTGGACAACTGTAAAGATGGCGACGTCCTTTGTTCTATGCTCATTAGTGACTACAGTGAACTCTGTTCAATTTTCAGGACGCTCAAAATTTGGGTTTCACTTGGTCGATTTCAGTGAATTATATATCACGGTCTTCAGCATGACAAGAAGAGTTACTTTGTGACAGTATTAAATTTACAACAGGAGTTTGAACCATATTAAAGTATAAAAACTGGACCAGCGATACAAATCATGCAACAGTTTGTATGCCTACACAGCGCCCTCTGTCTAATATAATAATAATAATAATAATAATAATAATAATAATAATAATAATAATAATAATAATAATAATAATAATAATAATAATAATAATATTATTATTATTATTATTATTATTATTATTATTATTATTATTATTATTATTATTATGAGGGTTTTACCTAATTTAAGAATAATTTAAACTACCTTAGCGACGGTCTCACGGAAATAACATCTATTAAAATTATAGAAACACTGTAGAAAAATTAAACCAGACACTAGGCATCCTTTTTGGACTAAAACACACCCAGGCCTAACTATCTGAATAAAAAGTTTACTGCCAGTTATTGCTGTATAAAATCCCAATCATCAATCTAATTCAATCTATACAATCATACACAAGGGAAGAAATAACCAGAAACACGACCACTGTGTCCTTGTTGACCTCATAAACATACACGCACGTACAAATAGCTACACTGCAGTTATCATAACAATAAAACCAGCGTATCATTACTTAATTAAGCCAACTCTACACTAATTTAGAACCCTTAAAACGCAACAAGTCTACAAGATAGTAATACAGTGTCATAAAATGAAATCTCGCAAAACATTAAATGAGAAACACCAACACGGGTCAGATGGCGGTGTCAAACTCTGTTGATACTCTAAGTTCTAATCTTAAAATCGCATTTAATAACATCTACGACAAAGCAATAATGAAAATAAAAATATCTATTTACTCCAGACAGATTACATGGATAATACAAGACATGTTAATAGAAAAGAAACCATGGCCTTTGGAATTGTTTGATATCTACATAGCGGAGACTTTGTGGAATCCCTCGGGGAGACTATTCTGTTCTTCAATTCAGTGTAACATATGTTGTCATATCCCCACGTGCCCTCGAGGGTACAGAGGTTTGACATACGTCAGTTTACAGGCCGAAGTTATCTCTGTGAGAAAGGCCAGTCCTCAGCAGAGTGCCAACAGCATCGAATGATAGGTCTCCATTCAGCTAATAGCCGCGCTCAGACTTGCTTAACTTGCGTGAGAATTCGTAGCGGAGACTCTACAAATAGACGACCCTTTGCTGGCAGTGTAACATATACATGCACATTAACTAAGTGCTGTTAAAAATTAGGATTGGATCTTCCGATATCTAGACTACACGGCCATGGTGTTAATCTACAATGACGCAAACACAGCCCACACAAAGACGTAACTAGATATTAAGCTGGCTAACGGAAAACGCCATACGCGTGAACTCTTGACAGAACAAAGGTTAATGATATTTAAAAGGTCAACAAAAAATACGATATATCCGACTTTGAACCAAAGTGGAATAGCCATGTATGCTACCTCAGATTCCTTAGTTCAATTGGCTTCGACGAAGTCCTTTTGGGTAGATAGATCTCGGTTGGAATCTCGTCTAGAGCCGAAGAAAGGTCATCAAGGACTTTCAACTGAAGGTCAGTTAGCGGGTCTTCTACGGTGGAGGAAAGATTTTCCTTTACATAAAAGTATTGTAAATATTTACATATTTTCAATTTATGTACTATTAATAAAAAAGAAAAACTTGGGTTTTCTTCCTTCTTAAAACATGACCAAGTCAGAAATTCTGATCCCAAAACAATAATACTTGTAAGCACAGAGTTGAAGACATAAAACAGAGTTGTTTTGGTTCATTGATTTTGGTGAAATTTTTCGGTTGAAATATTTACCGAAATGTTTCGACATAGTTCGCGTTAGTTTTAAAATGATCGAATAGTTGTGAATTATTGACCACTCAAAATCTCAGGGTATTTGAGAAGTTGGTATGCTTCAGTAATTTACTTACTTTTTTATAATAAAATAAGAGCTAAGTTAGATAGAAGGAATGAATTCGCGATGACACTTCAAAAGAATTTGACAGGATGCTGCAAGGACCTATCCTACATATGTGAATTGGAGCAAATTAGTCGATGAGAAGATGGTTAAGGGACAGACATCAGAGAGTAGTTTATGATACATAAACTACATAAAATATTCAGTTGTTTGCTGATATAAAACTGGGAAGAGTAACACAGTGAATAAAGATGATTTAAGTACATTAACATTATGGGGAAAGGAGAAAACGGCTATGAGTTTAATATGGGCAAAGTGTAATTTATATAATTTGGGATGAAAATATTACCTGTAACTACACTGATGGAACTAGATTGCAGTAAATTAACGAGACAAGAGATTTGGGAATAGTAATGGAATAGATAGTAAGTGAGAGCTCATATTTTAAAAGTGGCTAAAATAACTTAAAAGATTACTAGGATGTGTTTGAACAACATACTTATATGCAAAGTTAAGGAGGATATTATTCCCACTATAAAGTTTTGAAATGGACTGTTGTGCGCAGATCTGGTTGTTTGAGCTTCCTGGGAATGTGGAGGGAATCCAGATTATTTTGCAAGCGAAGTAAGGCCAGCCAGTATTGTGTGCAAATGATGTTACTGCTTGGTGAAATGTTAGCGGGTCTCTAGAGATTAGTCTACGGACATGACGGAAGTGGTCATATAATAATGATAATCTTAATAATTAGATGAGCTTTTATACATCAAGTGTCACTTCAATTCATAAAATTTCGACAGTTCGTAATAATTTATTATAACGACAATTGTGGAACAACAAATTTACTACCTAACTTGTCATATAATATTCTTCAGTTTTTTTAACAGCTGATGGAAGTCATAGTATAGTGAAAAGAACTTGCACACCGAATGTCTATCATACCTCTACAGTTAGAAGAATAATCTCAACAACAAATTGACAAGATCTGTTTATTATTTGCTTTTAGTGCAGCTAAAATATGATTTTTCGAACGACATGTTGTTTTCTTCGATCTGGCTTGAAAAGGATGCACAGAAAGCAATAATAGAAAAGGAGTTCTCTTTCTTGACTACGCATTCAAAGCACTTGTCAAAAACTCAATTTAAATCGATATCTTTCATTCATTCTATATTCTCCATTCTATAAAGATCGTTTAAAAACACTTTTTCAAAGCAGTAAAATATTTGAAATGAACTAAAAATTATACTCACTAACAAGGTTGAGGACATCTTGCGAGACAATCGAGATCATCAATACCATGCATACAGGTATCATTTTCACGTATGGTCTTATCTATCAAGAAGAAAAAAGTAAATCAGAAGATTATATTAAATTGAGTCGATAAACTCGAAGAATAGATTGTCACTGAAATTAATAACTTTATATGCAACAAGGAAATTTATCAAAGAACGTTACATTCACTCCACCTCTCAAACTGAAAAAAAAAAATAATTGCCAAAGACTTTCATGCGCATTTCCGAAGTTTTCTGAGCTTGACTTGTACCCACTGTTTTATTTTTTATACTGATTTATTCAGAAAAGCTATAACGATCTCTACTTTATCCATAGATGTTGGAAAGGATTTTGTCAAGAACAATTTGGTTATAAGGCCTAAAATCTCGGCTAGAACGAGAAACAGTTTTTCATCTCAATTTGAGTTAGCCATACCCATCCAGGAGATTGGTTTTCTTTCACGAAACTGAAGTGTAATTCCACAAAACAGGCAAGCTAGCCAGAAAACGCGATTAACAGACATGATATACCGAGAGACTGGTCTCATAACATTAGGGGACTCAGCACTAACCGAAAATATCGATAGCCATAGTCTGAAGCAATTTATTATTATTAATATTAGTATTACAGATTGCTTGGATAGACACGAATGAATGGTAAAACAAAATGAATCAGGGTATACTTACTCGGAGGGCAGTGTTCTTCAGTGTAATGAAAGAGAGTATGGTAGGAAACACATCCACATGAACTCACAATAAATTCTACGATGCATTGATAAATACAGGTCTGCAAAAAACAACATTAGAAATGTAAAATTTAATTAAACAAGAGTTAATAAATAAATTTAAATTATAATTCTTGAAAAACTAATAACTGGTATGAGATCTAACTCAGAGAGTCACGGAAACTAAATTATAATGGAAGGAATAGTGAAAATATGAGTTTAAGAGCGACAATACTATAGTATTGTCGCTCTTAAACTCATATTTTCATATGTTTATTTATTAAACTCATATTGCTTTTAAACTCATGTTGCCTTTTAAAGACAACCCACAAGAATTCTATCGATATGCTGCACGTAAAAGAAAGAATGAATATGAAATAATAACTTTTCTAAATGCAAATGTCATGAGGGTAACAGATGCAGAAGAGGTTGTTCAACTAATGAGTGCCCATTTTGTTAAAAGCTATCAACCTGGTGCACGCAACATTGAGCTCACTGCTACCTTTTCACTAGACGAAGAAACTGAGGTGTATGCTTCTTTAAAGAAGCATAATTATCCTTTGACCAGGTTGTATAATATGAATCTTAGAACAGGGAAGATTCCGTAGAAATGGAAACAATGTATGGTAATTCCATTGCACTAGGATGGTGCAAAGTCTAATATATCCAACTATCGACCAATCAGTATCTCAGGAATGGTGGTAAAGATTTTCAAAATATTGGTTACGACTCGTATTCGGAAATGGGTTGAGTGAATCTCTACTTTGCAATGAACATCATGGGTTTACTAAGGGAGGTCATGTTTTATAACTTGCTGACATTCTATAACAATGTTGCCATTAAACTAGACAAGGGGTATGGATAATACACCATGATACTTTTAGATTTTGCTAATACTTCTGACAGAATACAGCATGAAAGACTGTTGCATAAATTGGAGAATATGGGATTGGATTATAAACTACACATAGATAAGAGGATGGCTGACTGACAGATATTAAAAAGTGGTATATGTGCGATGTGAGTCTGCAAGATTTAAGGTAACGAGTGGTTACCTTAAAGTACCACAAAGATCAGTCCTTATTCCAATGTTATTCAATTTGTACATGGGAAGGATTTGACAGGCGACATACAGTTATTTGCTGATGATGCAAAGATAGGTAGGGTAATCAGGATTGCTGCTGATATGCATCGGGTCCCGTAGCTCATGGTACGCAGGGTACGCAGTACTGTTCTCTCGCTGACGCTGTTTGGCTGCGTTTCACTCTGCGCGGTAGATACCAGTGTCAACTTCTCATCACCCTCGCTCTAATGTTGTGCTCATTGAGTGTATGAAGTCTTTGAATTATAATTTCTGTTTAAGTAAAAAGTTTCAAAACAGCGTTTAAATATCGAACGAGTTGGTTTAGCAGTAAAACCTACCTCTGACGACAAGGGTCCTTTTCCTCCACGCTCCTTCCACAGTTTCTTATAATCCATGCAATTTGAGTCGTAAGGAGAAGGAAGTAGCTTCTGCTGTCTCTGAAACGATACAAAGGTTCGGTCACATGTTGTCAGCCAGCATCTAGAAAGAATTCATATATATAATTTATTACAAATTCTTGTAAGGCATACATACAATATTCAGAATTAAAGAGTATTCTTGTCCAGGATAAATAGTATGACCAAGAATGAAAGGATCTACGAGATGATAAGGTGAATGAATGGCAATTACAGCAGAGACATCTCTATCCGGACGAAAGTATTCGTTTCCAGAAAATGTTATTTCCATTGTCAATAGCTCGCTAGTATCTGAAAACGAAAACATTATATTACAAACTTTCGATGGGTAATTAAGTATCAGAATAAGCAAAGTCTGAGCAAAACATGTGCAAATATAGACAAAGCTAGTGGCAGGAATTAAGACAAACATACAAATTTCTGTAATTTGTTACATTGAAAATCTGAGATAATTATAGTGCTTACATGTTTCTACCTCAACGTAGTTCTTCTTAACTGTGGACGCATTCATTTTTGAAAAGAGAACATAACAGTTTCTTAATTCCTCTGTAGGTGAGAAAATTCGGAAAAATTCTCTGAAAGAAAAAAAGATCATTTTAAGATTTTTTTTTTTGGCCTACATCATTCATTGACATGCTATGAATTACTATGTTTTTTTTTTTAAATTTTGTTCAGTGATATAATTTTCAAGCTGTAATAAATTTATTTTTAGATACGTTTATGAGAAAGCTAAACAAAGGAATAATGGATTAATGATATGTATCATCTTTCTTAGTGAAGAAATTTCATCTTTCTATCAAGTAAGAAAACCAGATCGTTTGCATATGAGTATACGTTGTTTTATTAAGTGTATAAATTGAGTAGGAGATAGATTTATCTTGATTGTGAAACTTTGCTCTCAGTTTGGACCACTAATACGCCTGCTGTTGCCGTTATGGAATTACCACCGAAACAATCACGACTGTGAGTTCATATAGACCGGTGATGTGCAACATACAGTTTTTCCGGCTAAGTTAGTCCTGCTTTCTCAACGGATGGCCCGTTTCTGCCAAAAGGATTCTAGCGCTATCAGCCAGAGGCATTCCAAGTGTCAACGAACATTTCCTAGTTTTAGTTGGAGGAAATACCAACTAGTTCTACCAGGTGATAGATGACCTTCACGTTCAGAGCGGGTCTCCCCCAATCTTCTAACTGCATGTTAGAAGATTGGGGGAGAAAACCTTAGCATTAGCAGTATACCACACGTAATGAGAAGATTCAAAACCTCTTCCTTTTCCGAGGGTAGAGAAGTGTAGCAATTTCGCAGACTGGATGCCAGATAACGTACAGGACTAAACCTGATATATAGTAACGTTCGATGGCCTTCTGATCAGCTGGTACATACCCCTGCTGCCATCTGCACTGCTTTATGGTGCTTAGAAGACGGAAGGATCATTGTGGCCACATTATAGAATGGAGATGGGACATTCTCTGTATGGGGTCTACTACATCCATTTCATGTGCCAGTGCTATTTTTCTCTTCACTTCTGAAACATCAACATGGCAGTAAAATAAATAAAAAGCTCACTCAAATAATTACAGAAATTAGAAGACAATCGTAAATCTTACAAAAAAGAATCTTCTACCCACAGACATCCTAACACCATCTTCTGATTTTGACCGAACCACAAGTTACTGCCACAACCTCACAGCCATCTTAACTGGCTAAATTTAACTCTGTATATTCCACCACAAATGTAACACCTGGATTTTCACGTTGTCTGATATTTCTTGCCAAAGGATGCCTGATATTGCCATTGCTCTATTTTGATCTTTTGTGGTTTAAGGTTTCTTTGCCCATTGTTTCATTCATCTGTTGTGTCTACTTCTACCCTTAATTCTGAACTTCACTCTGATCTACAAGACTCATTTGCTTGGAGCTTGATTTTCACCAGTCAAAGTACTCTAATAGCGAATTCAAATTCCTTGATGATTTTAACGTCTAGAACTACCTCCCATTTTTCAATTCTAATGACCAAGTTAGAAACAGAGGAGAAGTGGAGATATTTGTTGTATCAGTGACCTAAAGAAAACTTTCATACACCACGCAGGATACTTGACAGTCCTCTCTATGCACCCACATAGTGGGTGCATAAAGAGGACTGTCAGACAATCTCTGACACTACAGTCCTTTTCCTGCTCGGATTGTGGATTTCCTGCTCGGATTCTGTTTTCTTCAATTTCACATTCTGGGGTTGAAATCGCGTTACAGAAATTATTCATGTTGGAATGAGGATCTTCATTTTCTACTCCATTGTAAATTCCCTCCTAAATTCAAACCATATGTTTCCAAGAAGTGTGCCAAGGAGGTCGAATGCAAAACACAGCATTCGCAGCTGCCTTGGAGTAGAAACTAGCTTAATAACAGCGTTTACTACGACATCGAAAGATATAAATCTAGAAAACTTGTTTCCTTCACCAAGCTTTATCAACAAAACTCTCTTCCTAGTTCCATTAACAGCTATCTGAACAGGCAGGCTTTCGAACCGAAAGAATAGGCAGGCTTTCGAAGTGGTTTCAGTACAATGGACCGTATCC
Organism: Typopeltis vanoorti; assembly: GCF_054136105.1. Taxonomy (NCBI): domain Eukaryota; kingdom Metazoa; phylum Arthropoda; class Arachnida; order Uropygi; family Thelyphonidae; genus Typopeltis; species Typopeltis vanoorti. Next base: position 57,332,669 of record NC_143565.1, read on the forward strand.
AAGTTGTACAACAGATTATCGAAGTGCAATGAATGTGAGCTACCATTATGTCTTGGTTTTATTGATTATGAGAAAGCCTTTGATTCAGTAAAAACTTCTGTTCAATACTTAAAGCATTACAAAGCCAGCAAATGGAGAAGCCATACTTCAGGACCATCAAATCAGCATACCCCAATGCAATAGCAGCAATTAATTTCTATAGAAGCATCTCTATTGTGGAAATATAGAGAGGTATAAGACAGCAGAGTGATACAATATCTCCAAATTTATTCACCGTGTGCCTAGAAGAAATATCCAAACTTCTTGTTTGGGAAGAAAACGTCTGAAGATACTGTGCGACCACAGATGCGAGACTCCTCGACACTTCTGTCATAAGAAGGCGAATCCAATCCGATAATAGGGTAATCAATGCGTTTCATGGGATGAGTGTTTATTATTATACGTCAGAAAATTAGTTCTTCTTTTATGAAAATTCTAGGTTTTAAAGTGTACCTATTTTGCTTGTACAACAGTTGGAAAGTTTACAAATAAAGCTGGTGGTTTCGCGTGTTGTTAATTATTTCTTTCTCCCCTTCAACATGAAATGACTCTTCATTGCACATTGCCAGCCGAGAGTCTTGGATCTGTGGTAGGAGAGTAAAAAATATATTTAAACCATTTATGCTTTGCAGATGACATAGTTATCTTTACTTGAACTGCGCATGAATTACAGAATCGTATCCATGAACTCCAAATTGTTAGCAAATCAGCTGGCCTAAAGATGAACCGAAAGAAGACCCAATTTATTTTCAATAGCTATGTTCAACCAGAAATAATAAAAATTAATAATGATGAAGTAAACAAGTATTATTATATATACTTAAGACAACATATATAAATGGAACAAAATATCATGGACGAAATTAAAAGATGCATGATGCTTGGGTGGAAATCATTTGGAAAATTACATTCAATATTTAAAAGCTAACTACCATTATGCCTGAAGAGAAAAATTTTTAACCAATGTATTCTTCCTGTATTGACATATGGCTGTGAAACATGGACACTAAATGCAAAGGAAATTCTAAAATTAAGAACAACACAATTTAGTATGGAAAGAAGTATGCTTGGTATCACAAGACTAGATTACAAAAGGAATACGTAGATAAGAAATCACAGTCTCTGACATCATATGAAGAGTGAAACATCTGAAGTGGCAACGGTCTAAGCACATTGCTCGAAGACAACCGAATTGGATTCCACGAGAGGAAAAACTACCACGACGCCGACCTATATCAGATTGGTTGGTGATATCATCAGATATGCCGACTTGGGAAAGAAGACCCATGGACAGACGCTTTAGCGCTATGGTTCTTAACCGGTGTTCCCCGGAACACTTGTGTTCCGTGAACTGGTTTCAAGTGTTCCGCCGGTGAAAGATGTCATGTGACACAAACACATTACTGGCAATATTAAAACCTGTACTAGACAAAGTTGTGAATATGGTGAATTACATCAAGTCAAGAGACCTTTAAATGCTTGTCTTTTTTTAAAAAAACTTTGCATATCTATGGAAGCTAAGTACGAATCTTTGCTTTTGCACATTGAAATAAGATGGTTATCCAGGGGTAAAGTGCTATTCTGAATTTTATAAGAATGAATTATTGGCCTTTTTTAAAAATGAAGGTACAGATGCTTTTGTAAAATGTCTTAAAATGATATTTGGTATGCTAAAATGGCATGTTTAGCCGATGTTTTTAATTACCTAAATAGCGTTAATACAAGTATCAAAGGGAAAAATGAAAATATTTTAACATCCACTGAAAAATTGTCAGCTTTTCAGAAAAACGTATCTCTTTGGAAAAATCGCATATCAGAAAAAAGTACAGTAGCTATGTTTTCTTCGCCCCATAACAAAAATGTCGAGAGTATTATTTCCGTTATAACAGAACATTTAACAATGTTGGAAGAAAAGATTTCAAGTTACTTTCCTTCCTTAAATACACACAATTATGATTGGATACGAAATCCATTTGGTATACAGTTAATACATCGAGTTGTAAATTTTCGTTACAAGAACAATTAGTTACATTGTCAACGGATCGTACTCTAAAAATGAAATTCTCTGAAATGACTCTTGAGGAATTCTGGATTTTTGTCCAAGCCGAATACCACGCTCTCTCCACAGGGGCACTGAAAATTTTGTTACAGTTTTCAACAACATATTTGTGAGCTCGGTTTCTCAATATTAACCAATATAAAAACTAAAAAATGTGAAAGACGTACTAATATAGACAAAGAGATGAGGGTAGCCACATCGCATATTAGATCTGATATTGGCGAAATCTGCAAAAACCGACAAGCTCAAGTATCGCATTAAAATAAGTTCCATTTTTATAAAAGGCAAGTACATGCATATTTTTAGTGTTAGTTTTATGGCCATAATGCGTTTGGTGCTCCCCAAATTTTCCTTATAATGAAACGTGTTCCATGACTTCGAAAAGATTAAGAATCACTGCTTTAGAGTAATATTTACAAACTCCAAAAATGTGATCCTGATAATATTTTACCAACTGTGCTGAAAAGATATTCTTCTGGAGTACCATCTTATCATCTCTATACTGTATTATACTTAGCATCCATAGGCTCTACTCCTCACCTGCCAGAATACAGGCAAGACCATATACAGCTAACTCCGAAGGTGATGTGTCGACCATCAAACTATGGATTTATTACTCTTTCACCATTACTGTCTAAAATAATTGTGAAGATTATCCACAGTGAATTTTTTAATACTTGGAGTACAGTTAGTTAACCAGCTAACACAAATCTGAATTCCACCAATCACACCCCACAGAAGATCTCCTCGTCCACATCACATCACCAGCTTCTGTACACGTTAACATGGAAAGGTTTGGAGAAATCTGTGCTGTTGCACTCGACATTTCGAAGCGACTAGACAGGGTTTGGCATCGAGGGATACTCAAAAGGTTGCCATGTTATGGCCTCTCTCTTCCATCCTTCGTAATTGGATTGCTAGGTTTCACTAGTCTTTTACTACGAATAATGGTGGAGAGATTGCTTTCTTTTCAGAATTTCCTAAATACGCAGATGTTCCTCAAGGCGCTGTTATTTCACAATTACATTTCTCGTATACATAAACATCCATCTTTCACTGATCTTAAACCAAAACCTACGCATAGATTTGTTGATTATAGCACTCCTACAATAATTACAAACCATACGGTTTTCAAATATACAACGTTTGGTGATTGCAACACAATCAATGTGCTGATCTGTAATCACTGTGCGATACGGACTTCAATGTAGTTTTGAAAACCTAATCATCTTATGTTATAACAAAATTATGACAACTTAGTTTTAGGACGCAATTTGTGTTTTGCTTTTATCATAAAATATTTGAGATTTTATTGCTTGTGTTTGATAATAATTATCCAAACAAACCAGACCATATCTCCCCTTTTCAGCTGAAACTTACTTCAAGCCTTTTCTACATAAACACATCAATTTTCAATCATTATCAACCTCCAAAAAATTAGTATCTTTTTTTTCTCATACAAGACGTTATTTTACGACTGATGTATACAAATTCTAAATTTGTCCAACAGCAGAATGCTGCTGATATTTGAGATAGTGCTTGCAATATTATTATTATTATTATTATTATTATTATTATTATTATTATTATTATTCGTGAACTCTGTCCAAAAACTACAAGAAACAATCTTTTCTTACACAAAAAAACATTCTCCACTAGGTCCACGAGCAACCCAGTCGATGTGGTTCCCCACAGTAACAAAAGAAGAACTATCACTTGCAATTCAACAAATCAACCCTAACAAAGGGTCAGGAATAGACGGAATCAGACCAAAAGACATCAAGAAACACTAAACTAATCTATGTCCAATTATGCTAAACTGTTAAATGAAATCTTCGAAACGGGACACATACATGAAACACTAAAAACTGCATTAATCACATAAACATGGAAAAAGAAATATTATAAGTAATTACAGACCCATCACCACATTGTCTGCAATCAACCAAATCATGGAGCGCATCGCGCATTGCAAACTATCCGCATACGTTGAAAATTTTCATATCATACCCACAACACACTATGGTTTTCAAAAAAATAAAGGAACAGCAACACTCCTGGAAGATTTTACAGATTAATTAATGCTGCATTGGATAAAAACAGAATAGCATTAGTCGTTTTCATTGACCTAACAAAAGCGTTTGACACACTAACTCACAAAACTTTGTTAACGAAACAAACACATATCGGAATCGGAGGTCGCCTATTCCAGTGGTTTAAAGCATACATGAAAAACAGGAAGCACATCACACGTATAGGATCAGCGTACAGCAAAGAGGTACCGGTAACTTGTGGAACACAGCAAGGAGCTGTCCTGTCTCCCATTCTAATTAACATATACACACACACACACACGACATAAGCCATATTCCCGTAAAAAGTACAATCTTCCAGTACGCAGACGACACAGCGATGGTATCCATTCATACCAACGCAAATATCGCTCACACAAATATGCAACACGACATCAATCAAATCACTAACTGGCTAATAAAACAGCATATATATTAACCCTGGAAAAACAAAGCTAATGATATTCAAAAACCTCCAAACTCTACCCATAGAAACCAATCCAAGAATACAAAACCACAACCATCACACAGGTGAAAACAACACACTATCTCGGACTTCGATGCTGATCAAAGTTCGAACAGCCATATAAACTACCTACACAACAGACTCAGGATAATAGCAAGCAAACTATATCGATTGAAAGATACTGCGCCGATACAGACAAAAATACTAATCTATAAAACATTATGTGAAAACATTTTAAGTTACGCAATCACATCATATGCATTCTGCGCAGACTACAAACTTAACAAGTTACAATGGTTGCAAAATAAAATGGTAAAACTAATATTCTGACTTATGCGGGAAGCCTGGACAGAACACAAAATATTTAAGGTGAAGCACTTATGCTACTTCAGTCCAACCTACAGAGTAACCAGAACAACATACCAGATAAAAAGACCACAGTCAACAAACTGCATAACATATACAGTAAGTACAATAATCGCTACGAAAAAGCCACCCGAAACTTCTATGTAACTGACATGATAAGCAAACTGCCGTTCGACTGCAGAACCCCCCCCACACACACACACCTTCAACAGACTATTGCCCACATACTCTACGACTGTCAGCTACTGTACTCCATCCGGATGCCTATAATACAACATGTCATCACTTCCGGAAACAAGTGGCCAGTATTAAAACAGAGACTTATCGAAAAGTATTACTTAGAATTTATTAAATTTGACAATAAGATCAACTTCCAGTGCTTGTAATCTAATATAAAATACTGATATTGTGTGAATTATATGGTGTCAATATATAAAAATATAAATGTAAACATGAATATTGTTACAAAAATATAAATACAAATGTAAATCAGTATTTGTAAGCTAAATGTAATATAAGCATTGTATGCAATGGAGCAGGTAGGAATAAATTACCTCTTGGTAGGAAGGAAAATGCAAAACACACACACACACACACACTGGCAATTCATTCCAATCACACACCACACCACCCCATGTAAGAAAAATTTAGCCCTCACCCCCTTCTTAGCGGTATTCATTCCCAGCTTCCAAGGCTGCCCTCTTGTCCTTTCTCCACCCATCATAAAATGAAAATTCCATCAACCGAAATCCTGTATGACCCTTTCAGAAGTTAATAAGTCTTAATCATATCACCCCCTCTTTCTCCTGTTTACTAATGTCTGCAGTCTACAAATTCTCAATCTGTCTTCATAATCAGTATTCCCCAATCCTGATATCATTTTTAACACTCCCCTTTGCATTCTCTCTCTCTCTCTTTCTCTCTCTCTCTCTCTCTCTGCAGTGTATCAAAATCTTAACGGAAACCAGAAGACTAGACCCTCGCATAATAATCCACGTGAGGTCTTATCAATTCCTTGTAAAGTGACAAAATGACATCATTATCTTTATATATATAAAAGTTCGTTTCATCATTGCAATTATCTTTTGAGTTGTATTTGCAATCTTTGCTACATGTCCCCCGAACTTCAACTTTCTAACTACTAGCACTCCAAGATCACTAGCCCTATCAGTTTCTTCTAGCATAATCCCACCAATATAATATGACATCGGATATCTAATCACTCCAAAGCGAATGACTTTACGTTTACTGACATTGAACTGACACCCATTTTCCCATGCCCACAATTCCAGACTATTCAAATCATTCTACAAGCTGCATATCAGCATCATTCCTGATTACCCTACCTATCTTTGTATCACCAGAAAATAACTGTATATCGCCTGTCAAATCCTGCCAATATCATTAATAGTTACCAATAGTTACCTTAAATCTTTTGCAGACTCACATTCCCCGTATATTTATAATATTTTATAATCTAAACCATATTCTCCAATTTATTCTTCTATGCTGTATTCTCTCAAAGCCTTAGCAAAATTGAAAGGCATCATGATGTATCCATTCCGTCTAGTTTGTCTAGTTCAATAACATTGTTATTGATTTTGTCTAGTTCAATAACATTGTTATAGAATGTGAGCAAGTTGTTAAAACATAACCTTCCCTTAGTAAACCCATGTTGTTCCTTGCAATGTAGAGATTCACTCTCAGCTCATTTCTGAATGCGAGTCCTGACCAATTTTTCAAGAATCTTCACCACCAATCCTGAGATACTGATTGCTCCTATAATACTCTTCCTTCCTTCCTCGGACTCATACGACAAACCTTGTTGGGCTCAAATATCTCAATTCCTCCCACATTTTTGCCTTTCATCATCATCATCATCAAAGATTAAGGTCTAGAGCGGCCTTAGAAGTCGTCATTGAATCTCTTAAGAGGAAGTCCTGGTTTTATTTTTCTTAATGGTTTGTACTTTAAGGCTTGTTTTGGTAATCTTTCAGTTTTCATTCTTTTCTTTCAACGTGTTCCATCCATTTCTGTTTATATATTTTTAATTTTTTCTATTGCTGATTCCTGGTTTAATTCTTTCATAATTTCTTCGTTTCTTTTGTGATCAAATAGAGTATACGTTGCAGTTTTTCTCATAAACTTTATTTCTGCTGTTATTAATCCGGATTTCAACTTCCATACAATAGGACTGTGAGGTCTAATGCATTGTATACTTTTAGTCTGGTCTGTTTTTGTTGTAGGTTTGATTTAAATATAGAGTTAATTATACCTGTTATTTTAAAATATTTTGCAATTAAATATTTTGCAATTTTTAGGTTTATAATTTTTTTATATATAATCATACATCCTAGGTAGTTAAATGAATTCACGTTCTAAAATCTTGTTATCTATTTCTATTCTTACTGGATCTTGTCCTTTAATGGCCATCGTGTTTGATTTTTCTGTTGATATTATCATTCCATAATCTTTGTCTATCTCATTTAAATTTAAATGAGATTTAAATAAATACCTTTCTGTAAGTTATCTTCAGAATTTGCAATTATTATTTGGTCGTCGGCAAAAAAGGAGAGTGTTTAATTTCACAGTAGGAGAAAGTTTAATACCTTGATGAAAATTTTTATTCCATTTTATTATTATTTCATTTAAGTAAATATTAAAAAGTGTTGCTGAGAGGGGACATCCCTGTCGGATTCCTTGGTTTATCTCTCTCGTATATGATAGCTCGTGATTTAATCTTATTTGTCTTTGATTATTTTCATATATACTTATGGTAGCTTTTAGGATATTATTTGGTATTTGTCATTCTTTTAATATGTTAAATAAAACGCTTCTTTAAACTTTGTCAAATGCTTTTTCAAAGACAATAAATGTAACATGTGTTTCTAAATTGTATTCTATTCTTTTCTCTATTATTAATTTTAGGCAGAAGGCCGGGCTTATAGATGATCGTCCTTTTCTAAATCCATTCTGTACTTCTAAAATAACGTCATCAGAATATTTTATTAGTTTGTTATTTAAAATTCTGCTATATATTTTGTAACAGCAATTTAGTATGCCTCTATAGTTTTTAGGGTGATCGCCTAACTTTTATTCAAAGATGGTGATCACAATTGCTTTTTTCCATTCTATTGGGGGGGGGATTACCGGTTGAATAGATTTTATTTAAATATAATATGAGTCTTTCTTTGAACCGTGTTCTTGCATATTTATATAATTCTGAAACTAACTTATCTTCTCTATGTGATTTTCCGTTTCTTGTTTCTTTCAGGCTGATTTCTAATTCTTCTTTAGTTATTTCCTTCTCATTTTCATTAAATGTTTGCCAGTTATTTTTTTTTAAATATTTATCTGGTCACAATTCTTGCCTTTATTCTCAGAAAACAAAAGATAAATTCTTATTTCTTAAAGCTCAACCTTAAATTCGAGATGCGATCTCTCTTTTAGGCCTCACACTTACCTCCACTTCTTCCCATCTAAAAGCACATCACTGAAACCCAATCATAATGACATGCAATGCCTTTGCATTGCATGTCATTGTGATTGGGTTTATTATTATTATTATTAATATTATATTATCGATAAACCCAATATAATATCATTATATTATATTGGGTTTATTATCATTATTATTAATATTATTATTAATAATAATATTAATAATAATGATGATGAATAAATAGCTATGGAGGTTATATATTAACAACATGTAGTAATCACTTGCCAGAAGTTCCTACGGGCATATCATTTGATGACTATTTAACTGTCATCATTTATAATTAATAGAAAAAGAGAGGAGGAAGGGAAATATCAATTAATATTTCATGTGGTGACTACTGCTCAGGATTTTAATATTAAGAAACAAACAGAATAATATATATATATATTATTTATAATAAATTTAAAAATAAACATATGTATAACAAAAATGTTAGCGAATTTAGATTAATGATTTTCGAACATACATTCTGATATTGGAATTTAGAGATTCAAATGAATTGACATTCATTTGAATCTCGCAGATTGAAATTTTGACAGTGAATAAATTTTTCTTGGGTCTTCTGGAAAATGCGATCAAATTTCAGTTGACTTTTTATTTTTCTATCTTCATTTGGTTCAATGTAAACTTTACTCTATCTAGTGTTGATGGCATAGGAGCGAGGTCACATTTGTAGGTATTCTGGTGTTTTGATCATGTTCTTTAATTCACATTTCAGCTGATAGTTTAGTTTGTCCGAAATAAATATCAATAAATATCATTATAAAAAGAGGTATTTTTTTCTTTGAGGAATAATCATTATGTTTAGTGAGAAATTGTATTCTTAAAATTCAAGTATGCTATACGATGAAATTTAAATGAACGTCGTCGAAACACACACACACACACACACACACACACACACACACACACACACACACACACACACACACACACACACACACACACACACACACACACACACACACACACACACACACACACACACACACACACACACACACACACACACAGTGGACAGAAGTTAACCTCCTTCGCCCATCCCAACTGCTGCCACTGGGGGGTACAAAGGACACAAGAAACAACCCTCTGAAGCCTAATTCAACGGAAGGGTCACACTAGCAACAAGCAAAAAACTGTAAGTACACTATCTTAAACTTTGTATCTTAGAAAGCGTAGCAGTTCAACGGAAAGCTATAATACACAACTTTAAGTAACATTAAGATGGGGAGTAACATTAAGGGACGAATTAGAGTTCGAAAAGCCCTAGATCTGCTGCTTAACGTTGCCAAAGTAAGCGGCAATCTAAGAAATTATATTTAAAAAAGGACATATTAATTGCAGCGAGCGAACTAACAAAGGTATTTAATAAAATGAAAAATGCAACTCAAGTATCGATAGAACAACAGACTACTACAAACAACCAGGGACATGCTAACTTAGCTCAGCCTACTCAGCTATACTCGCAAGTCGTTAAATACAACGCTAAAAACAAAGACGAATCCGAAAAATCCTTGCTATAAATTAAAATTAAAACTGATAGCTCAACTAAATAGCGAAGAAACCAAAAATCTTATAAAAGAAAAAAAATAGACCGAAGAAAAATAAAAAATCGGAATCACAAAAATGAAAAGTATTAATAATGAAGGAGTGTTAATTAAATCCAGAGAAAAGACCGATATAGACTTGCTACATAACGAAATATATAAGGAATGCAAAGACACATTAGTTGCAAATCCCAGTAAGAAACATCTTCCAAGGCTGATAATATATGATATTCCCAGTGAAATTGATACGAACAACGCAACAGACTCAATCCTCATGCGAAACGAAAAACTCTTCATCGGCGACACAATGATGACACAGAAATTTATCATGACAGATAAAAAATACGAACAAAAGAAACCTGATTATAGAAGTCTATCCAACGGTGAGTACCAAACTGCTGAAAACCGGTGTTAAAATGTTATGGAGAATTTGCCATTGTGCAGACTATGTAAGCGTTCTGAGATGCTTTAACGGAAATAAATTTCACCATCATACACGAGACTGCAGTGGAAAACCACCTGTCTATTCTGCTCTAAAAAACATAAGTTCAGCGAATGCCCACGAAATAAGTCCGAGATGAATTGCATAAATTCCCAAAATCACAACAAGTATGCCAAAAACTAAAAACGACTGCAAACACATGGCACTAAGCAAAGACTGCCATACAGACAGCTCAAAATTCAAAATAAATTATGGAAAGCAAAAATAAATCTTGTAGAAACAGCACTACTTCCCTGGTATGTCTTAAAATAAATCTACAGTGCTCTATCAAGGCTGTTAATAACATAACAGAACTCATAAACAGAAAAAATATAGGACTGGCATTAATACAATAACCCTACAACATCAATAACAAAATATGCAGCTTTCCAAGTAATTATAAAATATTTTCCGAATGATCTGAAAGAAAGAGAGCTGCAATACTCGTGGTCAACCCTAAAGTCGAGGCAATATTAATTTCTCAGCACAGCAACGAGGACTCGGTACTTATTGAAATTACGTACAGAGGAATCAAAACTTTTGCTGCAAGTATGTATCTAAACTATCGCACTGACATAAAATAGGACTTAGAAAAAATGGGCAACATCGTGGATTTTACCATCAATCACGGCTTAATTATGGGAATAGATAGCAACGCCCATTCAGTTTTATGGTTTAACGAGAGCACAAACAATAGAGGTAAAAATTTGCAAGAGTTCCTAGCATCAAACTCACTACACATACTAAACGACGACAGTAACACTCCATCATTTGAAAATACAAGAGGAAGCAGATTCATTGATCTGACACTGGCAAACAAAGCTATTTTACCCCGGGATTTCTGAATGCAAATACGAAGAAGAGGAAAGCTATTCTGATCATCGCATTTTAAGTTTTAATATCAGTAACAAAAATATAAACGGAATAAACGACTCAAACCATCGCATTAACATCAAGTACTTCACTAATAAAACCAATCTAGAGATATTTGCTAAAGAAATAAAAACCGAATTTTCATGCCTAATCTCAGAACATCACTTTAATGGGATAAGCAAACAACAGCTCAGCTTAGACAAGAACCTAGCCATCTGGGCATCAGAACAAGCCGATATAGTCTTCCTTGCTTATGTGCTTTCATCAGGTCTGAAAAAATCTAGCGACCAAACACTCAGAACAACCAAGAAGCTAAACATCGAAGGAAGAAAATCACCTTGGTGGAACGCCGAACTAACAGTCCTAAGAAAACGTGTTAACGCACTCAGGCGACTATATCAAAGAACATACAATAACCAAGATTTAAGAGAGAGCAGAAGACAGAACTACTATAAAGCCAAATACAGCTATCAGTCCAAAATTACAAACGCGAAAACAAAATCATGGAAAAAATTCTGTACTGTTTCAGCCGTATCGAATCCTTGGAATTGCATATATAAATTAGGAGCAAGCAAGAATAAGTCAACACTTATATTATCAACCATCAAGAAAACAGACGGCACCTACACTAAAAACTTAGCAGAAACTGCAGCTATCATGATCAACAAGTTTATTGCCGATGACGATGAATCAACAGGTGAAGAAATCCACAAAACCTACAGACAAAGAATGAAAACAGACATAATACTTCTAACGACGACTTATTTACAACTAAAGAAATCGAGTCGGTATTAAGATCAATGGATCCGAGTAAAACTCCTGGAGAGGACGGAATAACCAGCGATATACTACTAAGAGCGTTTGTCAAATTCCCCGAATTCATAACAACAGTTTACAACGAATGCCTAAAAAGAGGGCGATTTTCTTTAAAATTGAAACGTTCTAAAATTATACCCATAATAAAACCAGGAAAAGAAACATCTGACGAAATTAGGAAATACAGGCCAATTAGTCTCATAAACGTTGCTGGTAAGGTGCTAGAAAAACTTCTGATAAACCGAATAACGTACAATGTCTACTCAAGAAACCTATTAAGCAGCAATCAATACGCATTTAGATCTCAATCCAGCACAGTAGACGTAATTATGGAGGTAAAAGAGTTCACAGAAGACAGTCTACAGCAAAAAAAAGACGTACTACTGATCTCAATCGACGTACAAGGAGTTTTTTTGATGCTGCGTGGTGGCCAGCCATAATCAATCGATTAAGAGATTTAAAATGTCCAACCAACTTACACGATCTTACAAAAATTATTTTATAGACAGAAGAGCAACCATGCTATTAAAATCCACAGCTGTAAACGAAAGAAGTGAAACGAGGCTGCACTCAAGGCTCCTGCAGTGGACCAGGCTTCTGGAACACCCAGTACAGCTCGCTATTAAGACTTTCTTTCACTACTGAAACAAAAGTCATAGTTTTCGCCGATGATGCGATGATAATGATTCCGGGAAGGCGACGGCTTACAACTACAAGTAACGGCCAACGAAGAACTCTTTAAAATTGCAGAGTGGGCACGCGAGAAGAAAGTTACATTCAATAGCAGCAAGTCTAAAGTGCTTCATATCTCACGTAAAAAATCAAAACAACTTGTTATAGTCTTCCTAAACGGAGAAGTTCTCGAGGTAGCCAATGATCTAAAATACCTAGGGGTAATAATAGATGAAAGATTTACCTTCAACAAGCACATCTCATATGTTTGCTGAAAAAAGCTTACAAATTGTAAACCTTCTAGCAAAGTCGGCAAGGATTAAGTGGAGATTAGGCCAACGAGCCTTGAAAACAATATATACCGGAGCAATACCACCATTAATATCTTATGCTGCACCTGCCTGGAAACATTCACTAAAATCAAAGAAAAATCGATAAAAGTTAAATAGAGTTCAACGCCTTATAGCCATACGTATAATTAAAGGATACAGGTCAATATCTTTCGAGCCAGCTTGCGTTATTGCAGCTCTAACACCGATCTGCCTGAAAATACAAGAATTATCTCTAATATACGAAGTCATTTCCGGAAGATATAACGAAAATTCTAACATTGATCCAAATTGCTACGAACGTCCGCTTCACTACAGTAAGTGGCCTTACCCAGCAAAGAAAACAAATATTAAGCAGATGGAAAGCTCTGAAAGTGACGAATTCCATATATACACTGACGGAAGCAAAACTGGAGGGAATGTCAGCTGTTCTTTCGTTGCATATAACAGGCAGCCCATTATACAAGAACGCTGCTCTAGACTGCATCCTCTCTGTTCCAACAACCAAGCAGAACAACTTGCAATAGTTCATTCACTTACATATCTCCGGGAATTAAAAGCCAACACCTCTCATCAAAAGACAGCAACAATTTACAGTGACAGCAGAAGCACTATAGACCGCATAAAAAACCAGAACAACCATATAGCGTTAAGAACAGACAAGAAAGCTGATTTGGAATCTCACTCTATCGGGATGGGAAATCAAGTTCTGCAGGGTGAACGCACATACTGGGGTTGCAGGAAACAAGAGAGCGGATCAGTTGGCTAAAGAAGCAGCTAGAAACAAGTTTCCAAAAGTACTCGAAATCAGCTATAAAAACACTTGCAGAAGAAAGAAGCCTAGACTTGTGGGAAGAAGAATGGAAAACATCAAAAAACGGATCATCAACAGAAGAATTCTTTCCTAGCATCAGAAGCAGAGGCTGAAAAGACACGCCATTTCTTCAGGTTTAACAACACTACTAACGGGACATGGAAACCTAAGACACTACTTACACAGATTCCATATCCTGGAATCATCATCATGTATTTGTAGATCACAACTTCAACAGACTGTTGACCACATACTTTACGACTGCCAGCTACTGGACTCCATACGGATGCCTCTAATGCAACACGTCATTACACTATGGAGACAAGTGGCCAGTGTCAAAACAGAGACTTATCGAAAAGTATTACTCAGAACTAATTAAATTTGCCAATAAGATCAACTATCAGTCGTTGTAAAGTTAACATAATTTACTGATATTTTATGAATTATATAGTGTAAATATATGTATGTATATAAATATAAATATAAATATAGATGTAAAAGTCGGAATATTTACATATAGATGTAAAAATATAAATGTAAATATGAATATTGATAAAAAATTAGAAATGAAATGTTAATCAGTACTTCCAATGCATACCATTGTATGCATTGGAGCATGTAGGAATAAATTACCTCCTGGTAGGATTATTATTAGGAGGAATATGCAAAACACACACACACACACACACACACACACACACACACACACACACACACACACACACACACACACACACACACACACACACACACACACACACACACACACACACACACACACACACACGCACGCACGCACGCACGCACGCACGCACACACACACACGCACGCACACACGCACGCACACGCACACGCACACACACACGCACACACACACAATCCCCTATTTACTTAATTCAGATTCCCTTACAACAAATAGGCTGTTCTTCAAAGTCTGGTGAGAAATGTGGTCTGTTACTCTTTTCAGATGTCGACCATATTCCTCATATTTCTCATAGTAAGAATACGTATTCCATATCATGAAGTGTGCATTTCATTTATGTAGAAAAAATAATACGAGTACATGGTTTAAATTCTGGAGATAAGAATTTACCTCTTATTGAATTCCACGTCTTCGTCATAAAACTCTATATGAATAATTTCATCTGAGGTGTGGCCTAGCTCATCCATTTCCTCTTTCCCAACATTAAATTCAAAGTTCATGTAAGCTGGTAAAGGAAACTGTGATAGAAGAAAAAGCGATATATTGTAAGTTATAACTTTGTATATGAAGATCAGTTATTAAATATATTAGAACCATAAGTGCGTCATTATTCTTTCACTTTTCAATTTGTTTAATTGAAACCATTAGTTATAACTTCCAAAAAGTATAAACAGGAAAATGTTATGATATTCAGAGTAATTTACAGCAATTAGACGAAGTAGACTCCTTTTATATTATTCAGTGTAAAAAAAATCCTGCGAAACACAGATACTGTATAAACACAATGCACTAAATATCTTTGGAAATGCCTCCACTAATTCTTCTTAGCAACTGTCTTTAATCACTGTTTTTAGAAGAGTCTACGAACATTATTTATCATAATTTACTATTTCTAATTGTTATTAGAAATATGGTAACTAACGGTAATAGTTTCAACTAACAGCAGTCTTTTTTTAATATTATTAATGCTTTATCTATGTTTATTTGGATAATTTCTAACCTGTTTGCACCCAGTGAAATCCGTGATAGATCTCGAAACTAGTTCAGACGAATAATGTAATAGGAATAAGTACTCTACTTTTGTATACTTCGAAACAACATTGCGAATGAGAAAAGAATATACTGAGCATTTTTACAAATCCTGTAAAAATGTATCAAATAACCTGTATCAAATAAATCAGAGCATCTGTTTTAATTGCTTAATTCATATTATTAAAGTACCACATTATAACCTGAATACACAATCAGAGAATGACGAAATTAGTTGCTTAGTAAATCGATTGACAAGATAAGCTCAAGACGAAAATTAATCTACTTGATACAACAAGTTGCTCTACAGATCATGAATTTAAAATATGCCATTATGAGATTAAAATAAATATTAGTACTGACAAAGAACAAATTAACATGATTAGCACAACTAATTTTAAATAGAGCCTCTGCTACTAATGGCTCGCAAAAAGTTAAGCAAGTTTGAGCGCTGTTAGTAGTTGGAAGGGATTCAATCATTCGATGTTGTTGGCTCACTCTCCCTCGATGAGTCTTTGGACTCCCTGGAGGTATCGTCGAGGAAGCCAAGCGCTACCGGCTAGACTTAGTCGGGCTTTCTTCGACCAAGAGGAGAGGCTCTGGAACTGTCGACCTGTATAAGGGGTGGATGCTCTACTACTCTGGTATGAGCCCGACAATGTCTGCTCAGGCGGGTGTGGGGATACTCACAAGCCCCCAACTGTCAAACTGTGTTGCTGAGTGGATCCCATTGGGGGGACGGGATGTGTGTTAAGGCTTCAGATGAAAAACCATGATTTGGCTGTGGTGCAAGCCTATGCACCTAATCTGAAGTCAGAATGCTCTGCCTTCCTAGAGGAAGTGGATGCTGCTTTTGACAGGGTGGCAGACATGGAATCAGTCCTGCTAATGGGTGACTTCAATGCACATGGAGGGGTGTGGCTGGGAGGAACGGCGCCCCTGTCCTTAACGCGAGTGTGTTGAAATTATTGGACTTCTGCTGTACTAACAGCTTGTCCATAATGAATACCTTCTTCCAGCACTGAAAAGTCCATAAATATACCTGGTACAGGGATACACTAGAAAAAAGGTCTCTGATTGACTTCTTTATAGTCTCAGCAGACCTATTTTCCTCAGTGTTGGACGTTCGTGTGAGAAGAGGGGCAGAACTGTCAACTGACCACCACCTTGTTGTGTGCACTCTAAGGCTTCAGAAACCAGATGCTACCATCAACGCTGGTAGCCCTAAGCAGCTATACCGCGTGAAATGGGAGACATTGGAAAATGAGGCTGTGAGGAAGAATTTTGCAGATGACATTTCCTCCAGGTTCAAAGAGATTCTCAAGCATACTGCAGATGTTGTGGAGTAGTGGAAGCTGTTCAGAACAGCCGTCACTGCCTATGCACTCTCATGCTGTGGCAGAAAGCGGATTGGTGTGGCAACGGGCAGTGAGAAAAGGACACCTTGGTGGAACCTAGAAGTCCAAAACACTGTACGGGCAAAACAAAAGTCCTACCTAACATGGCGAAGGGTCAGGTCACCTGAGATGCGTTTGCGGTATGCTGAGGCACGAAAGGCTGCTGCTGAGGCAGTAAAGACAGCAAAGCAGAAGGCTTGGGAATCCTTTGGAGAAAGATTAGACTTATCCTATGCAAATGCAAACAAAGCATTCTGGCAGACCATCCGTCGCCTTCGAGGGAGGAAATCGTGCACAGCAAGGGCAATTAAGGCCTCTGATGGTGCACTTTTAACAACCGAGAAGGATGTCCTCTGCATATGGAGGGAATACTTTGAGAGCCTTCTTAACCCGGGTGGCCCAGCCGTTGTGGACATCTAAGAGGTGCAGATTGGGGCAATGACTAATCTCACAGCAGAAAAGGTCCATTTAGGAATAAAATCGCTAAAATCGGGCAAGGCTGCTGGCGATGATGAAATTCGGCTCGAAATGCTAAAAGCCTTAAATCGAGACGGTGTTCTCTGGCTGACTCGAGTCTGTCAGGCTGCTTGGATATCAGGGCGACCACCAAAGCAATGGCAGACAGGCATAATAATACCAGTCTTCATGAAGAGACACCAGATGGATTGCAGTAACTATTGTGGCATCTGTATGCTTAGCCTGCATGGGAAAGTGTATGCTAAGTGCTTGGAAAGACGGTGCAGGCGTATAGTTGAGTCAAAGCTTCAGGAAGAACAATGTGGCTTTCGTCCTGGTAGAAGCACAACTGACCAAATCTTCACTTTAAGGAAAGTCTTTGAGAAATCTTGGGAATATGCCAAGAATGTTTACACATTTTTTGTGGACTTGGAGAAGGCATATGACCGGGCTCCTCGAGATAAGCTTTGGCAAGTAGTACAGGAGTATGGAGTGGATGGCCAACTATTAGCTGCCATCAAGTCCCTGTATGAATGCCCAGAGTTTTGTGTCAGGGTAAACAGCACAAAGTCTGAATCTTTCACAGTCTCCGTTGGCCTCTGCCAAGGGCGTGTTCTGTCACCCCTCCTTTTCATAATATTTATGGACTGGATTGATAGGCACAGCCGAGGCAGTGAGTGTGTCAGAATTGGAAGATGTAGCATTGGACGTCGGCTTTTTGCAGACGACCTAGTTCTGCTTAGCTCTTCCACAGGTGACCTCCAGCGGACCCTGTATAGGTTTGTAGCTGTTTGTGCAGACGCCGGAATGAGAATCAATGTGTCCAAAACTGAAACATTTGTGGTCTCAAGACAACCAACCCAGTGCACTCTACATGTAAGTGGAATCCCAATGAAGTAGGTGGAGAAGTTTAAATACCTTGGGTCCATATTCTCGAATGATGGAAAATGGTACGTAGAGTAGATACTCGAATTGGCTTAGCAAGATGAGTATTGCGGGAGCTTGGCCGTTCGGTAGTATTGAAGCGGGTGGTAAGCCAGAAGGCAAAGCTGGCTGTCTTCAATACAGTCTATGTCTCCATCCTCACCTATGGTCATGAGAGTTGGGTAATGACCGAAAGAATGCGGACACGAATCCAAGCGGCTGAAATGAGGTTCCTTCGAGGGGTTGCGGGGCTGACAAGACTCGACATTGTCAGAAGCTCTGCAATTCGGGGAACCCTCAATACTCAACCGCTGCTTCTCCGTGTTGAGAGATCATAGTTATGTTGGTACGGGCACCTGGTCAGAATGCCACAAGAGAAGTTCCCTCAGCATGCCCTCTTTGCCAAGCCAGAGGGTGGGAGGCCACGTGGAAGGCCAAGGACTCGCTGGATAGATTATATCCAAAACCTTAGGTGGACACGTTTGGGAATCCCACCAGAACACTTGAGTTTGGTGGCAGAAGATCGTGACCATTGGAATCTCCATTAGCTCTTTCCCCCACAACCGAATTAGGAAAGGTGGGCCTTGAAGATGTATGTATGTATGTATGTATGTATTATCCCAATTCTAACAGAATTTAAAAGGTGACGTCAGTGACGTAATAAATAGTGCAATAGAGGGCGTCCTCGTCTACCTGACAAAAAACAAACATCACCATTGCAGTTTTAATGAAAATCTTCTTTTATATTAGTCAAACACATAACCGATAAGTCGTCTGCCACTCTTCTACATATAAATAAAGAAAATTTTCTCTGTTTATGAATTTGATAATGTGTGCGTGTTCATTTAATATGCCACGCAAGGGACGTATAATCTGAACATACACACACCTAAACCATTTGGCGTGTAATTGTCACAGATTCATTTTCATTAAATATTCAATAGAGCATCGAGTGTCAAGTTCGAATAGTTGTTAAAAGTTGTTAAAAATGCTGGAGGTGATCTGTAATAGTAGTATATGATCCAATAAAATCGTTAAATCTCTTTTTCTTTGCGTATAGTGAAAACATATTGCTTATTCATGCTAGGTACTAGTTAACTTCTTGGAAAAGGACTAAGTTTAATTCGCTGATAAGAATGAATGCACACATCATCCTTTAAATTAGGAAAACAAGCTATCCATTTTTTAAAAATTATATAGTCTGATATAATCAATATAGTAAATCGATTCACAAAATCGATTTTTAGTTGTGTCTAATTTTTTTTTCATCGAAGTTTTTTTTTTTTTTTTTTTTGTCAGCATTATTGAACTCATATAATTTTTTTACATATTGTACACAGTTTTTCATTACCGGAGTAAGATTGAAATTTATAATTCTGTATGTAAAACTAATTTTTATTAACTTCTTTCGATCTTTTTCTTTTCGATTAAATAAAAATATAATTTCAATTAATTGTGAAATGATTCATTGTGATTAAATAAATATAAAAGAATTCGTTGAAATTAAATAAATTTACTAAAAATAGCTACATGGTTTGTATAAACTCCATACGCGTATAAGACAAAGTCGATAATAAGAAACTCACTGAGCCCATCCAGTTGGAAATAGGTGCATAACAGTCTGACAATAAAACAATAATAAAATAAATTGAACTCCAACCACGGTACATCACTAGTAATCATTTTATGGAACTGCAATTGACTCACTTTTAGCATAGAATAAGAATTTGCATAATTTGTCGAATTGTGATTTAATAATAATAATAATAATCCCCCCCGAAGGAACATGGCCTTGTCGTGGCGATAGGGCTTGCTTGCTTCTTCAGTGATGTTGAGAGCTATTCTGGTGGTAGTATAGCTGCCAGCAGGGCCACCCTTGTCAGACAGGTGTCAACTAAGGATCCAGACTAACAGTGTTCCACCCCCCCCATCTTAATGGTGAAAAGGAAGAAGAGATGCATTCCGGATCAGCCGACGCCCGGGTCATCAAGGGCTGCGTTAGATGTTGGGGATCCTGGGCATCAGGCGGCAAGTGGGATACAGGACCCAGCTCTCCTTGCTGGGCAATCAGGGCAGGAAGCTAAAAAGAGACTGGAAGAAACCGGAAGAATTCCTAAATGTAATATTAAAATTTCCCATCTGTTGTATATGGATGACTAGAAGTTATATGGAAAATAGGCCAAGCAAATAGACTCTTTACTGAACACAGTTCGTAGTTTCAATCAGGACATCAAAATGGAATTCGATTTAGATAAACGCGCAGTTTTATCTAATAAACGAGGAAAAATGAATGACACTAGCGATTTTAAGTTTGATCGAGAGAAATATAAAAAAAGCAATTTTAGCTGTCGAACACTATAAATACCTAGGAATATTAGAAGCCAGTGACATTCTTCACTCGAAAGTTAAACAGGCAGCAGCAGAATACATCAAAATAGTTAGAAATATTCTGAAAACAAAACTAAATGGATTAAACACAATTAAAGCAATGAATGATTGGGTTATGCCAGTGATTCGATACACAGCTAGCATAATAGATTGGACAAAAGAAGATCTGGACCAATTGCACCGGAAAAGTAGAAAACTAATGATGATGCATCATGCATTACATCCAAGAAGTGATGTTGACCCGATGTACTTATCAAGGTGAATAGGTAGATGGGGTCTGCTGCAAGTGAGACAGACTGTGAAAGAAGAAGAAATTAGCTTAAAAAGTTATATCGACCATAGCACTGAGCAAAAGCTTCAAGCAGTTACACAAGAGGCAAGAGGGTTATCTGAATGCAACAGGAAACAAAAGCGATTACAAAAAGGACCAGCAAAATAATCGATATGTGAGCTTGAAAAATAAACCTAAAGTTACATGGCCAATTTCTTAGAGGGACTTAGAACAAAATTGACGTGAACAGGACGTGGCAATGGCTACAATATTATATATTAAAAAAAGTAGAAGAATTTATTCTAGCAGCTCAAGAACAGGCATTAGAAACTAATGCAATGAAAGCAAAAATTTTGAAAATCAATAATAACAGCAAATGCAGATTATGCAATCAGAAAGATGACACTGCAGAACATCTAATAGGTGCCTGCAGGAAGATAGCTGAAACTGACTATAAATACCGTCATGATCAAGCGGACAAAATAGTTTATTGGCATGTATGAAAAAAATATGGCTTTCCTACTTCTGATAACTGGTGGTAGCATAAAACAGAGACTGCATTGGAAAACGAAACAGCAATCATTCTCTGGGACTTTCGAATACAAACTGATCAACATTTGGAACACATAGACCGGACATCACAATTTTCAAACATCGACAGGTTTGCATTATCGATATCGCAGTACCCAGTGATAACAACATTAACAACAAAAAAACTGGAAAAATTACTAAATATCGAGATCTGGCAATCGAAGTTGGCAGGCTGTGGCTTAAGCACACTAAAGTTATCCTAATAGTTATCAGTGCACTTGATGCAATTTCAAAGTAGCTATCCAACTATTTAGAGCAATTAAACATCAACGAAGTGACCCCATATGACCCAAAAAACAGCATTACTTGAATTTTACGACGCAACTGGACAGACTATTCTTAGATTCTTGGGTAGAATCTGAATTGTTCTCTATCCCCAGTCAAATTGTTGTTTAAATCTTGTTTTGACTGTGTATCAATTATGTGAATAATGATAATAATAATGCCAAACCATCATATGCAATGAAGTGTTAAATCATAAAGCTGCTCTTTTAAATGACGCCAGAACATGGTATACTAACAGCTAAACCCTTAAGCCATTTTTCATTGATTTCATTTAAGCTAATAACACTGCTTTGATGACACGTAGAGAATTGTCAGATAACAACTCCTCACATAAATATTTAACGCATAAACATAATAATTACAATAATCATCAGATGCTTCTGATATATTTAGGAAACTGTCATGTGAAAAATCGATCTTGCGAAATGCAGTATCTAAATGACTTTAAGACACACTATAAAAGAGAAAGGTACTCTCCACATACTGTATATGCCAAAAGAAAAACACTACATTAGCTCTGGTTTAATAGTACACATCACATTCCTGTGATACTGTTGCCAAAGAAAAAATACTAAAAATAGCAAAATCTTAAAAATCAAGATATAGAAAAGAGCTAAAAAGGGGTTTAAAATAAAAATGTGAAGCGAAACGTTTAGAAGTAGTAGTAGATATTTTCAGTTACTTCACTCAAGATGAAGTGGTACTTGCATTTAAGTGGTTAAAGACATCTTCCAAATGGTTTTCTGCGTATTTCCAGTATTACTCAGTGGCGGTAAATGATAGTCTTTGTAGCATTATTATTACGCCTGAGGCCATACTTAATTGACAAAATAGCTGTCAGTATTGGGAATTCCATCTTGTTTCTTAATTTAGTTCTAACTACATTCATGGAAATAAAAATTCGTTTTCAATTTCCGCATTAGAATTTGTAGTATTAATAAATTTAACCCACAGTGAGCAATTTCTTTAAATGGATTCAATCCATATTCATCTTTTGTATTCTCGTACTTCACCCAGAATAGCTCAATGTTTTCTATATTTGTCCATTCATTTAAGTGAATAGTATTCTAATGGGATTCAGCAGCAACAACATATTCCTCTGTTTTCAGTATTAATTCTAAGACGAAAGTAACAGGTTCTTTTATATGTTTTAGTATTGTCAACAGAAAGGGAAGAGATCATTCTTAAAATATGCAAGTTTTCAGGCAACCTTTGCTTAAGCTGTTTGAAGAGACCAAGAAGAAACTGTCTTGCTATTTCTAAGATTGTGCTCATCATTTGTGTTATTTTTCTTTTGTATCATCAACTGAAATTTTTCTTTCAAATCTGTAACCAAGATTTGGTTGGGATCCAAATAGTCATCAATCTCTGGTCCTAGAGGATCGACTGGATGATGGTAGCACTAACGTATTAGCAATAGAGCGAATCAAACGAGAAAGGTCTTCAAAGAATCTCGTCTTATCCGCACTGTTAGATTCGAAAAATTTGTTAACTTGCTGAACTTGAACTATAACAGGATGCAAAAATAAAAGGTATAACAGATTCCTTTCATCTTTGTACATATTTGAAATGTGAGTTTTGTATCATCAACTCAGAATTTTTTTCTTTCTGAAAATTCTGTGTACTGCAGGTTCAATGGAGAGCCACTTCGTTGCACAGCTGCCTTAAAAATTTCAGATCAGTATCATTTTCGTCGATAGTTTGATACAGCTCTTTGTACGCTGCTTGTGTCGAAGAAGAATGTGAAAACAAAACCACTTATACGTGTTGGCAACTTAAAATTTCTAATTTTCTTAGGAGAGAGACTACACAAGTGTGAGACATTGCTAGTTGCAATGAATGGCATACACATCTAATTAAGATTAAGGAGGGAATATTTGCTTTCAGTTGTTCAGAAACACCAACCACTGGCGTTGTCTGTACCAATTGCAATGAGATTTTTAATGTCCAGTTTCTTGGTCAAGAGCTCTTTCTTCAGTTCATCCACAATACCACTAACATCACACTTTTCTAGAACCACTATGCTCATTAACATATGCAACATTTTGTTGAATTTCTGGAAATTCCTAAAATCTTATTCACTTTGATATCATTCGATTCATCCATTAGCAAGCTAAAATTTCTCTTTTCAATGTCCGTAATTAGATCTTCTTCAAAATGCTCACTTAGAATTTTCTTTACAATTGGGGAGCACTTGGTTCGGCGCATATTTACCTTTGGCATAATTTGACTACCTGGGATGATATTTTTGCAGAGATCTACTAGATCAAGGGTCGGCAACCAGCGGCTTGCGGCCCGAACGTGCATTTTTGTCGGCCCATAAAATGCTGACCATACTTACATGGCATGTAGCCCGTATGTTGAATTATTTAAATAATACATTTTATGATATGAATAATAAATTAAAAATAATTTTATCCCTATACTTCGTGATATCGCCGTGCAACTTGGCGCAAGTCATCATGAGTGGGGATAACAAAGGCGACTTCATCTGAAGACAACCGAGATTTTGGCACACTTTTGCAGTCGCGTTCCCTGATCCGTCTTTTAATATAATTCAATAACATCAACTGTTATTTTCAGAGGATATATATTTGTTAAAAATAATTTCAAAACTGGGTTCAAGAAAACATAAAATTGCAGATGAAGGAAGAAGGTTTAATGATGAATGGAACAACAAGTACATTTTTAACGAACCAGTATGATTGTAGTATAGCTTGTTTCCTGTATATATTTGTACGCTCCAGAAGATGACCTTGGCATAAAGGTCGAAACGTGGAATTGTAAAATTTTAGTAATAGTAAACTAAAGTTTTTATTCAAACACGGTAGTTGTCTCCATAATTTCCAAAAATGCATTCGGATCACCGTGCAAGCCTAAAAGAAAGGAACAACAAGTACTTCTTTATTGAAAATGGGGATAAACCTTCTTGTCTTATTTGTCATAAAAGTGTTGCTGTTATGAAAGAATATAATATCAGACATTATTACGAGAATGCCGCACTTTACTCGTACTTTAAATATTTCTGTGTTTTTTTATTGATATAAGAAAAATTGATAACTTTAGTATTTTTTCATCACTATTTTCTCTTAGTTAAACGCTTGCAGCCCAATTATTACAAATAAAAGTTGAATGTAGCCCGTGAGTCTGAAAAGGTTGCCGGCCCCTGTACCAGATAATCGCAGCTGTTCAATGACGAGGGACAACAAATAAATAATGCTAAGCTTCCTTCAAAGTTCGCTGTCTCATCAGATTTCTTCACAAGCATATTCGTAATAGGAACAGCCTTTATATGGAACTGCTGCAAGATGTTTCTTAGTTTCACTATGCTTTACAAGCTAACAATATTTAGTAGCTATATCACATCCACAAAACTTACAGTGGCCACCACTGTAAGTGTCGTCACCAGGAACTTCACACAGCCATTTACTAAACATTCCCATTTGCAACCACTCCCGCCTAAATTTTTGATTTTAAGCTTTATTCGTCTCTTTGCTCGTTTTTGAAAAAGGGTAGACAACTCTTTACTGCAACAAATTACGATCAGCCTAAAAACTTCCCATTCAGTATCGTAACTACCAACCAGAACTGTGCAACAGACTAACTTGTTGCAGCGCTATCAACTTCAAGGCGGAAAAACAGCAGACTATCGGGCCACGTGACTGGTGACATCATCGCGCGTTTGAAACGTGTATGATACTCGCACCAAACATACAATACAATTCTTTATCAATTGCGAACATCTGGAAAATTTTGAAAACAATATCTTTAAGAGTAGGTTATAAAAACAACTAAGAGCTGAAACAACTTCTGAAGCAGCCAGATTTGGAGCTAAGTGCGAGATCAGTGGTTATTAACCGGTGTTCCCCGGAACACTTGTTTCAGCGAACTGGTTACACGTGTTCCGCCAGTGAAAGATGTCACATGACACAGTTCTGAGTGAAAAAAAGTATCTCTTTGGAAAAATCACATATCAGAAAAAATACAGTATATATGTTTCCTTCACTCTATAATAAAAATGTCGAGGGAATTATTTCCGTTGTAACAGAACATTGAACAATATTGGAAGAAAAGATTCCAAGTTACTTTCCTTCCTTAAATACACACAATTATGACTGGATACGAAATCCATTTGGCACAGTTAATACATCGACTTGCGAAAATTCGTTACAAGAAGAAGAACAATTAGTTACCTTGTCAACGGGTCGTACTCGAAAAATGAAATTCTCTGAAATAACTCTTGAGGAGTTTTGTCCAAGTCGAATATCTAGCTCTCTCCAAAAGGGCACTGAAAAGTTTGTTACGGTTTTCAACATCCTATTACTGTGAGCTCTCTTTCTCAATATTAACCAATATAAAAACTAAAAAAGCGTGCAAGACTTACTAATATACACAAAGAGATGAGGGTAGCTATATCATATATTAGACCTAATATTGCAAAAATCTGCAAAAGCCGACAAGCTCAAGTATCTCATTAAAATAGGTTCAATTTTTTATAAAAGGCAAGTCCATGCATATTTTTATTGTTAGTTTTATGATCCTAATGCTTTTGGTGTTCCTCACATTTTTCTTATAATCAAAAGTGTTCCGTGACTTCGAAAAGGTTAAGAAGCACTGTGCTAGATTAAAATTCTTGGAGCTAGGGAAGAAAAACATGAACTAGCTCTAGCTCTAAAACACTAAATTTCCCTGTGAGTGTGTTTTCGTTGGTATATCAATACATAACACTGCACCTAACAAAGATAAAAGAAACAAACTGACTGAATAAGTAATCAGTAAGTTATATTCATATACGTTTAAAAATGAGCTTCAAGGATGCATGTCGGTACATTGCACATTATCCAGAACCAATATTATGAAAATGAAAACAAAAATACATTTATTGTATAGCCATAGTGCACATATCATAAGAGCATTATTTTTGTGCCGAATTTCTAAAAAGAAATGTCATAATTTTATCTAAATTTACATTATATGCTATATAGAGTATGTTATGCTGCAGGCATAAGCATTACACAATGTAGATGCTTATAATCTGCCTATCTCTATGTACATGTATCCATATATTATAATACACGCATTATTGATAATAAATATTATATGTACATTTATCGAATTACTGTAATTATTATTATGTGGCCCTTTCATAGAGTTGTAGGACTCGTCACAGGAGGGCAAGCTACACTACACAGTCATCAGTGTAGTGTAGTGTATCTATCACCACACTATCTATATCAACAAAACTTTTCTCTCTGTTAATTGTCTGTGTTTGTTATCTGGCCAGTTTGCCTATTTCGGAAGGCAAAATCCAGATTTATGGTAAGGGAAAATCCTTTGACTTGCTTTTATTTCACTAAAGATCTTTACAATTATATATAAAAAAAGATTACAATATATATATATATATATATATATATATATATATATATATATTTAACAATATATACGTAGCACATATAGATATATTTAACAAGATACTACTAGTTTACTAGTTTCGTTACAAGAACATCGTCAGGTATCATACTCAAAGAACTATATAAAACATTACAGAGACTTAAAATTGTACTAACAGAACAAGTGAAAAACAGTAGCATGTTTGAAAAAATGCAAGTATGAGTTCCATACAAACGAATACTATGCGCTGTCGCGAGTGCGCCAGTACTGAACAGAAGCAACGTGTGCGTCCGAGAGATTGTAACTCAGGCTGTTGTTGATATGAGAGGAATCTAGAGAAATTTCTCTTGATTCAACAATCTTTCTTTCGAGTTCATCGTAGCACACATGGATATTAGCAGTTTTGAGTCCAGTTTACAATGTGCTGGCGGCCTTCGTCTGAGTTAGCAGAAAAGAGAACGTGGCTAGAGAGAGCGCTAGCTCTAGTCCTGTTATAGGCGATATCTCTACGGTGTTCATCCAAACGTAGAAGGATGGATTTAGCAGTCTGTCCATAATATGGTTTGGATGAACACCGTAGAGATATCTCCTATAACAGGACTAGAGCTAGCGCTCTCTCTAGCATTATTAATTAAAATTACAATTTTAAGTCTCTGTAATGTTTTATATAGTTCTTTGAGTATGATACCTGACGATGTTCTTGTAACGAAACTAGTAAACTAGTAGTATCTTGTTAAATATATCTTGCCATCTTTTCTGTCGGTAATAGTCATTAAACTTATTTTATAATATTCCAACCGAGTAAAAATGAATTCTCCTAATATCTACTTTCCTGATGACGAGGAATTAAATTCACTGGTTAAAGAATATCAGAAAAATCTCAGAGCGATTGGATTGTACATCAACAGACTTGTATTTCTTAAAAGATGTAAGTGCAATTCTATTATTCCACGTTTCCTTAATTTTAAAGAATCGATAAAATCCGCTAGAACAGAAAGAATTTATAGGAAGGCAAAACTAGGTCTTTTATCGGAACGCATTTGTGATACCAAACGTTGTCTTGCTGCTTATTTTTCCAAGAAGACCTCTCACGAAACACGTTCTTTTCTCATTCTCTAGACAGTTCATCTTGGAACCATTTAAAAGAAATTAGCACTCTTAAGGCTTCTAAAATACAGAATTTAAACAAAATAAAACTCATTAGAAAATATGATTCTCTTAAATATAATCAAGATAGCAAAAGTTCTCATTTTGACTCTACCTATCTAAAAAAAGTTGTCATCAATAAGTCTTCCCATCAATTATCTTTGGCAGAAGAAAGCATACTTGCTAAAGGTCTCAACTTTGTCACTGCTCCTACATCCATCCCTAGAGAACATCTCTTAACAAAGATAGAAAAGGCAGCTTCTTTATTACCAAAGAAAGACGCCAACCTCCTCCGTATGGAAGCAATTTTCTGTATTAATAAAGCTAGACCTCCACCTGACAACATTTCTTACTCTGAAAGGAAAGCTATCAAGTCCATAAAAGATAATAGTAACATAGTTATCATTCCCGCAGACAAAGGGAATGCAACTGTCATCTTAAACAAGTCTGATTACCATAATAAAATCTTGGAACTTTTAAATAGTGATACATACTCAGAAATTGCTAATGACCCTACGATGGAACTACATAATAGAACTAATAAGTTATTAAAAACCACCTTAGAGTTACAAAAAAACATTCGGCTTTCTCTTCGGTCGCTTCATCCCTTGATACCTCGACTGTATGGTCTCGCCAAGATTCACAAAAATAACTGCTCACTCAGACCTATAGTTGAGGGCATACACTCTCCCACTTATAATCTCTCCAAATTTCTAGCGAGTTTTCTAAGAAATCTTTCTGGAATTTCTTCTTCACATATTAAAAACTCTGCAGATTTTGTTTCTAAAATCAAGGACATCAAACTTAAAAAAACAGATTTAATGGCCAGTTTTGATATTGTTTCTCTCTTTACAAATGTTCCTGCTCAAGAAGTCCTCGATCTTCTCAAGAATAAATTATCAAAAAAACTCTTTGCTCTTCTCTCCCATTGTATAAAGTCAGGATACTTCAAATATGATAACAAGATCTACTTACAAAACGCAGGTCTGGCTATGGGCAGCCCACTCTCTCCGATTCTTGCGGATATATTTCTCAACGAATTTGAAGGAAAAGCTATTAACTCCTTTCACTTTAAACCAAAAGTCTGGTACCGATATATTGATGATATTTTCCTCATCTGGGAAGAGGGCGTCAATAACCTCTATTTATTTTTAGACCACCTAAACAAGTGCCACGAAAAAATCTCTTTCACCCTCGAACTGGAATCGATGACTGTCTTCCCTTTTTAGACCTCAAACTTACCAGATGTGCTGAGAACATTAAAATCTCAATTTTTAGAAAGCCTACTCATACTGACAGATACCTTCATGCTTCCTCCCATCATTATCCTCCACAAAAATGTGGTATTATTTCCACTTTAGCCCACCGAGCCAAATCATTACTTACCGAAGAAACAGAAATTATAAATGAACTCAGTTTTCTTAAAAAAACGTTTAGTAACAATGGCTTCTCTCCAAAGAAGATTGACAAATTTCTTTCCCCCAGGCACTCAACTACTGCTGAAGATCCCCCTCCCCCAAGAGCCTTCATCTCCTTGCCTTACATCAGCTCTCTTTCACAAAACTGGCAAAGATTCTAAAGAAATTTAACTTCAAAACGTGCTACACTACGCTTCCAAAACTTCGTTCATTACTTTGCAAACATAAACAGAAACATCTTCCTAAACAGTTTCCAGGAGTCTACAAGATTTTGTATGATTGCGAAAGCCATATTATGGACAGACTGCTAAATCCATCCTTCTACGTTTGGATGAACACCGTAGAGATATCTCCTATAACAGGACTAGAGCTAGCGCTCTCTCTAGCCACGTTCTCTTTTCTGCTAACTCAGACGAAGGCCGCCAGCACATTGTAAACTGGACTCAAACTGCTAATATCCATGTGTGCTACGATGAACTCGAAAGAAAGATTGTTGAATCAAGAGAAATTTCTCTAGATTCCTCTCATATCAACAACAGCCTGAGTTACAATCTCTCGGACGCACACGTTGCTTCTGTTCAGTACTGGCGCACTCGCGACAGCGCATAGCATTCGTTTGTATGGAACTCATACTTGCATTTTTTCAAACATGCTACTGTTTTTCACTTGTTCTGTTAGTACAATTTTAAGTCTCTGTAATTTTTTATATACTTCTTTGAGTATGATACCTGACGATGTTCTTGTAACGAAACTAGCAAACTAGTAGTATCTTGTTAAATATATCTTGCCATCTTTTCTCTCGGTAATAGTCATTAAACTTATTTTATATATATATATATATATATATATATATATATCCAGCGCTTTTTTTTGGAAAACAATAAGTACCAGTTACGCAATCTTTACTAGCAGGAAAGGTTAAATAAAACGATGATGTCAACAGTCATAATTTCATTAATTAATATTAAATCAAAATTATACCTTAGAGGAGATTTCATTAAGGAGATTTCCTTTCAATTAAGATTTTTCCTGGTTATCTTTAAACTTTACGAATGATATTGTCTAATATGAGAAAGAAGAAACAAACTTCGAAAATCGAAAAAAAATCATTATTAGTTACTGTGGTTAAACCTTGCTCTCTCTCTCTCACACACACACACACACACACACACACACACACACACACACACACACACACACACACACACACACACACACACACACACACACACACACACTGCTTGGAAAGAAGGCAACGGACACCATAGTGTGAGGAACAAACAGCCATGCCGTTTTCACCTTAATACGATGTAGTACCTCATTTTGCTGCAATGACTGCAGTACTCCTGTGGGGAATACTTTCGACAAGCGAACCATAGCGATCAATTGGAATTTTGCAACATTCTTCCTGTAGGCATGTAATGAGGTTCTGAACAGTTGTCGGGCGAACGTCCCGTGACCTCACTCGACGCCCCGGTTCATCCCACAAATGTCTGGAAGCCAGTCAAGTGAGGCGAAGTGCTTTTCCATATACACGCAGTTACAGCAGCAGCCGTATGACACGATGCATTCTCTTGCTGAAAGAGACAACGGTCAGTTCTGTAGAAACGCCACAAAGTAGGGTGCACTGCATTGTCTAGAATATTCAGATATCTCTCGTAGTTATGGTCGTGAGACAACAAACAGAGGCACGGGGCCAAACCAGGAAAAACAGGACCATACCATCATACCCCAACCTCCTAATTTTATAGTTGTGTTTATGCACTTTGGTAAGAGACGTTCACCGGGCATCCGCCACATCCATCTATCTGCTCGGTAGAGGATATAGAGTGATTCGTCTCTCCATAACACAGTTTTCTGAAAACAACGCTGCATGTTGATTGGCTAATGTGGGGTTTGCATATTGCAGTTCGACCATGTAAATCCTAAATGTTTTGTGCAGATTCGTGTTCCAGTCGTTGCCCGGAACTCCGCGTTCAACGTGTCGGCTGACGACTGGTGGTTTTTACGTGCTACCCTGAGTTGCACCTCACGGTCACGTTCTGTGAGCGTGGTGGGTGGTAGACTGTGGATAGCATTTGGAGGTGACTTTCTGAAATTCAATCTCAGTATGGTATCACTGATTGTTGACCTGGGATGGCCCAAGTTGTCAACAGTTTGCCGAACAGATAAGCTTGCAACATTGCATCCTATCATAACGCCTCTTTCGAACTCCCATTTCTCCGCACACAGTTGCACTGACTTCTGAGCATTATATTCCTCCAATTTATGCAGGCTAAAAGACGCGACACGTGACTCGTTATATGGCATGATGCACCTCGCCCATATGGGTGTCCGTTGACTTCTTTCCAAGCAGTGTATATATATATATTATTATTATTATTATTATTATTATTATTATTATTATTATTATTATTATTAACATGTTCGCACTGTTTTCTTTCCTCCTTCCTTATTTTGCACTGGTCAGTAAGAGTCGCATCCCGATTAAACGTGTTAAGATTCATCAAAGCCTTTACACTTTTCTGCTTAATGTCAGAAGAATGAAGTATGCGAATATAACATGCTTATAAATCCTCTTTCTCAACAGAATTGAATAAATAACCGACTTTTTAAATGCAAAGTGCTTACCTGAAGTGTGATGGATTCATTGACACAGAAACGGGGGAACAGAGCACAGAAACGCTTCCTATTTTTAATGGGACCACACCTATCGGGATATTTCTCGCAGAAAGTTTTTCGAATAATTCTGAAAAAAAAAAAAAAACCTTCATCTCTTAGTGTGCCAAAATTTCAATAAATGAGTGGGATTCGTTAGAAGGAATTTAAATAACTAGGTATTCATTTTCAAAATCAATGTAAATATTACCAGAAATTATTAATATTAAAATATAAAAAAATATAGAATTATTTTTACAGCCTTCTTGGATGTTAGCAGTCGCTTATTTAATTTCATCGAGGAATTCATTGAATAATTACCAGTGGTTTCTAACACTTTCCCTATTTAACTACGCCCACAGTATAATGTATAATTGAATCAACCCTGGTAACTATGTTTGCTTTGATAATAAGTTATGTAATATAATTAACGATCCATTTTGTGTAAGTGGGAAGTTAACTGCGTGCGATTTAAGACTGAAAATTCAGAAAATACTTCAAAGCTAGGTATATTTAGCTTCAAATTGTAAGGAAATTAATAAGAAATAAACACGTACATTTTTAATATAAAAATGTATACGTGTTTATTTCTTATTACTTTCCTTAAAATTAGAAGCTAAATCCTTAAGCTCCTCACGTCGTCGAAGGGAATCGAACCTAGGACACTCCTTCCTCAGACATATGCGAATCGCATTAGCCACTAGACTAACCACGCGGACTGCATTCGTATATTTCATTATAATTCATTGTAAAGCACTGCTTTTTAATCCTGATTTCGTACTGAATAACCTCAATGTATCTCCTAGAAGATAGTGAAAATTACAGTAAAAAACCTCTTGTATATTTTCACTATCTTCTAGGAGATACATTGAGGTTATTCAGTACGAAATAAGGATTAAAAAGCAGTGCTTTACAATGAATTATAATGAAATATACGAATGCAGTCCGCGTGGTTAGTCTAGTGGCTAATGCGATTCTCATATGTCTGAGGAAGGAGTGTCCTAGGTTCGATTCCCATCGACGATGTGAGGAGTTTAAGGAGTTTCCTCAGCCATAAACAAATTAGCCGGTCTTGGGCATGGACAGCAGGGTTTTTTCCACAAGTTTATCTGGGGTTTTTCATCCCGCAAACCGGCCCCATGAACATACAGGCTACAGTCATAGGATATAGTATGGCAAAGAAGGCAACGGGAAACCATCTTGCTCATAATCATTTCCCTAGTAGGGTAGCATATAGCTATCCTCACCAGCCGTATGGCTGAGGGAATAGAACAGAATAGAATATGAATGCAATAAATTCCTCGGTGAAATTAAATAGTACTACTAATATATGAAAGTCTAATTTATCCATTTCAAGAGACAATGGAAGTAATTCTGTTGTAATTCTTTACATTTCAAATTACATACACCATACTTATGACATTGCTAAGAGTTTTCAATTATCATTATTATTAGAAGGCTTGCACTGTAAGCCGATTATTTAAAAGAGAAAAGAGTGCCGATCTGTCGCTTTTTTTTATGAGATACTCAAATTGAAATACTCTTTTACGTAAATTTAAATTTGGTATATTACTGCAGTATCTACTCATGAAGACTGACTGCTTAAAGATCTCTGGGAATTGAGGAAACTTAAGAATAATATTATTTATTTGAATACCGGCGATAAAAACCACTGTAACTTCTGCTGAAATTCATATTTCTTGAAATTAAAAAATATTTCATATGCAAACTTCTCTCATTACAGAAATAAAGAATAAACTTTTGCACAGTTCTAGCTTATAACAAACTCCCGGGAATTAAAGTCCGATATATTTATTAATTTTCTTTAAACAGAGAACTAAAGCATCGATGAAAATTAAATCAAGCATTAACAACTTAATGTAACTGTAATTGGAAATAAAATTGATTAAATCTTCGTCAAAAACTATAATGAAATAAAAAAAAATAATCAAATGAATTATTTTTTTATTAATTTGATTAACTAAACAATTAATAAAATCACATTTTTCATAACTTTGAAGTAGGCGCTTTTAATATCCAGTATCCTGACATCATCGCTCGACTATTTACGAAAACTGATATTGGA
Organism: Typopeltis vanoorti; assembly: GCF_054136105.1. Taxonomy (NCBI): domain Eukaryota; kingdom Metazoa; phylum Arthropoda; class Arachnida; order Uropygi; family Thelyphonidae; genus Typopeltis; species Typopeltis vanoorti. The sequence goes on from NC_143565.1 coordinate 57,367,451, forward strand.
TACTTTGTTTTCTGAGTAAAGATCAGGAAGCGTCACTTTCAAAAAGTGAGAGAACACTAGGACACTGCCAAGCCTAAGAGAGAAAAATATATATATATATATATGCCCGATGTGATAGTTACTGGTAGTTGACCAAGTCGTGATTATTAGCACTAAACGTTCCTTAGCTCACTAAGACCAAACAAGTCTCTAAAACGTGTAACTTGATCAACAGTATAAGGATAAGAATGAGGGCGCCATCTAAAAATGTGCAGCTCGACAGAATGTAGAAATAGAGTTGCCATATAATTCGCATTCTTCTGTTAAACTGAAGAGAGAGAGAGAGAGAGAGAGAGAGAGAGAGAGAGAGAGAGAGAGAGAGATTGGTAAAGCATAATTATCTTCTTTTTTTTTGGTATTCGTTTGTGATATTATATTGATTCTCGTGAGACCTGAAAAGCTGGGTTATTTTTCGAAAGCATTGAGGGATTGAAGGATTTCGAAAGCATTGGATGCACTCCGCTTTTGAGAGAGGATAAAGTGTATATTAGGTCATGCAAAAACAAGACTCCATACGCGATATCTTATTACACTATTATAAGATACTAAATGCTATTGCCATTTTGAATCACATACCATCAATGCCTCACTGCTTGGGAGTTTTTTTTTTTTTTTTTTTTGCTGCTTTCATGAACAGTTGACCCAATATTACCAAATACTGTAAAATGCAATTTCTTGCAGAATAAGTTGATAAAGTTCATCTGCATATTCCACGTAAATGAGGAACAACAGTATAGGAAATAATATAAATTATGCAATAAATCAATATGACTTAAAATTTTTTAAAATCTAGAATTATAACTTTTTTTGTCTTGATTAGGGATTGGGAAAGAATAGTTCCTATAGTCAACAATAAAGGTGCAAACTTGTCTAAGTGCACCTTTATTGCTGACTATATAAACTATTCAAATATGAAAATATTAAAACTGAATATGCGTAATAGCAATGATTTATTCAAATATGATGGAATATTCATCTAGATTTTTTATTTCTCTTTATTATTACAGTATAAATGTTATTTATACTGTAATAATGATAAAATAAATTGTTAAAAAAGTTAAAAGCCGGTTTCTCTTCACTTACCCGTTAGCGTTGCAATAGGTTATAGCTGGCATCTCCACATATTTCGGATAAACCAAATCGATGTCGGCTATCGAAGGATATTTGAAGTAGATACTGATGTAAGTGGCAGTCTGATAAATGAATCCTGCTAGACACACCAATAACACCAGTACTCTGAATATTGTCCTACCAGTGCTGCTCGAACTGATTATTTGAGGTACGCCCGTTAGCATAGATTTCCCCAAAAGATATTTGGCGTATTCCGTGGTTGTGATAGCCATCGGTACGCTTCCATCCTCCTTTGAGGTCATCTAAATCACACTGAAAGAGAAAACAAAATCAATGAAAGCCTTTTTTTTATTTATTTTTTATTCCTTTTAAATCTTTAATACTCCAATAGTGTAACTTTCCCTGTTCTCTCTCTCTCTCTCTCTCTCTCTCTCACACACACACACACACACACACACACACACACACACACACACACACACACACACACACACACACACACACACACACACACACACACACACACACACACACACACACACACACACACACACACACACACACACACACACACACACACACACACAAATCTACCTTTTTCGTTAGGTAATTCCCTATGGAGAGTAATTTATTTTCCCCTGTCGAACACGCCAACGCCCATGATGCGAAAGTGATTATATGCGAACCATTTTATAAAGTTTCTCGGAGTTGCTCTATCGAGCAGCATTATTTATAGATCTCAAGACGTCATTAATGGAATGACGTATTCGCATGGTGACTGGCTGTCCTTTACATCACGAATTTGTTAGCGCTTTTTTATTACAAATGAAGGTTTGCCTTACATGCGTAAAGTGTCCTTTCTCGCAAGCGTTGTCATGGCGACGAACTACTAGAGATCCTTTCTGGAACTTGTGCATCAGTTTTAATCAGTGGTTTCATTTCCCGTTAACTTCTCCTCTTCCTCTCCGGTGTTTTTAAGTATGTGTGTGCGAATTAATCTTTTTTCTTTTTTAAATTGTTAACCGTTCTATGCCAAAGGTTTTGCTTACCTCCTTGGGATCTTAAATTTCTCCAGATGTTTGCATCTGCTGATGTTTAGCATGTACTTATTTTTGGAGCCGTTCCGATGTAAGTTTAGTGTGAATACCTCCCACACATGCTACTTATTTTTGATATATCCTTTGCTAAGCATTTTAGTAGTAAAGACTAACAGATATTAACGCAACGGAGTGGCCTCTTATTTATTCCTGTATTCGCACATTTCGTCCGAATTGTACAAAACGTGAATATTTTCTGAATGAAAGTTTTTTAACCTGTGGATTTGCGGAAATTGCTGTTCAATTCGGAGATTACATTGAATAATAAATCCCGACACTTTGTTAAAGAACACGCTTCCATTTCAGGTGTATTTATATTTGGTGTGAAATGCAAATAATTTGCCTTTACGATAAAAAAGCAGAATTCTATTTGTAAACACTAGTGATATAATAGTGAAAATAGTGATTATATATAAACTAACCTGTACAAATAGTAACTGAGACAATAATTAGAGTCAGAAGAGTAACTCCATTGAGCGAAATCCCACAATGAGCTGGAAGTGCAATGAGAGATGGTTTCATCTAAAAGGTTTTGCTTTCCACAGATGAATGTCTTACGGATAGATGAATGTATCATCTTTATAAATGTGAAAAATAATCAAGTGTTACGCATGCCTCACTATTGATATCTTGTTGTACTTATCCAATTTAATGTAACAGTATTGCTTTAGTAGAAATTTTTCGAAGGTCGCTTGAAGGAGTCGCATCAGGTTATCGATTTATAAAGGGAGGATAACAGTATTTGTTATTTTATACCAATTAGTTTCGCAATCTTTGCACAGAAACCCCAGAAGATCAAATATGATCGGGAGCATGAGAAGTTAGGAAAGTGGAACAGCAGTTTTTCTATTCTCCGGTTATTAGGATTTCATTAAGAGTTAAATATTTACTAAATTCATACACGTTGACGTACGAATACCAGGTGGTAAATGTTTTGACAGAACGATTCCTTATTAGTCAATTATGTAAGTCTCTCGGTAACCACCTTCACTTGTTCATTGTCAACTGAGATGACGTTCTGCGAGCGCCGAAAATATAAAAGCCAATGTCCGGGTAAATATTTCATCTGTTAAACCGATTTGGCGAAACATGTTTGGGATAAAGATGACTACTATGACAAGTTTCTCTGAGGCGTAAACCTTACAGGGTGTTCGGGATAAATTTGACAGTTTCGTAAGGAAAAAGAAAATCTTCTTTGTATCTATTAAATTTAATGAATTGACAAAAAAACATTACAGGCAGAGTTAATTACAATACTATCAACAAGATTTACTCAAAATAACCACCATTAGCATCGATCACAGCTTCAATTCTGCTTCGGAACCTCGAACAAGCTGATGCTACAGTCTCCCTGGGAAGGGCCGCAAAAACTGTTTTAATTTTATCCATTAACTGGGCTTTTGTATTACTGGAAGTGCGATTGGTGTCTTTTTCAACTGCGCCCCATACAAAATAATCCATGGGGTTAAGGTCTGGGGAGTTTGGAGGCCAAACATTTGGACTGGTGAAGTCGTAGAAATTTTCAGACAACCATTTTTGACTTTTCCCAGAGGTGTGGCAAGGGGCCGAATCCTGCTGCCATACATACGGCCTACCATTGGCTACCCTTGTTATCCAGGGCTTGACTACAGTTAGCAACTCCACGAACAAAGCCCGAATTCCAATGCCAGGGTTCTTCAACACCTGTTCCTGCAGATTTGCGAGGAATTCTGCTGTACGAACGCAATCAGATCGTCTGCTAGGGATCTTTCTTCTTGCTACATCCTCGTAGTCACCATTGCAAGTCTCTAGTTCATGCCTGATTGTTTTTACTGTATTCAGGGAGCATTGGGCAGCAGTCGTAATATCCTTATTTTGATGGCGGGCACGAATCATCATGATACAAGTTATTCTCTTCCATGATTCAGGTGGGTTCCAGCTATCCATCCTTTCTGACATCTTGTATATGAATGAAGAAGGGTCCAAACTTTTAAATGAAGAGAAGTGTGTGTTAATACATGTAACTTACGGAAAAATATAATTAATTATAAATATGTCAAATTTATCCCGAACACCCTGTATTGTTGTGAGGAAGCGCTCAAGGGTTTCTTTATATTACACGTACTGAGAAACCATAGGTCCCTTTTAAAAGCCAGCAGTTTTCCCAAACCCCAAATTCTTCAAAGTTGGTTTCGGGATATTTCCACATGTTCGCTTTCTTTGATTCAGTTGTCACCGAATCAATTGTACATACAGTGAGGACTTCCTCCTTTGCAGCTTACATATCTTCAGTACTATGAAATATTAGGTGATGATAACAATAACAACAACAACAATAACAATTAGAAGTGTGCCAGTTTCGTGATCGGGAAAAGAAAGGTCTGGAGATAAACAGGAAATATTTAAGCTATTTAAGACATCTATCTTTAATTCAAGTCCATATGAGCTACAGATGCATACCTGTGACCCACAGCTGCTTACGTGCATTCAGAAATAATAAAATCAAATATCCTAAGTAAATCATTATATTTACTTAGGACAATGGATATCAAAAGATTACAATAGAAGAAAGGATATAAAAATACGAACAATGCTTGGATGTAAATCATTCGAAAAACTGCACTTGTATTTAAAAGCCAATTAGCAATATTCAATAAAAGAAAAGTTTTTAAGCAGTGCATTCTCCCCGCATTGACATATGACTGTGAAACAAGGATGTTAAACAAAAAAATAAAAGAAAATGAAAATCTGTTAACACCTCTTATTCTCCGGTAAGGAATAGGCCGAGGCTGTTTGAGTCCCATCTAACTTTTGAAATTTGAGAGACAGTCCAGGTCCACCGTTAGCCAATCAGAAATAGCTAATTGGCTAACATTCAAAATCAATGATTTTAAACGACATCCAGTGAATAAAGGTAGACTAATGCTGCCCTCTCTTGGTCCCTACCTCTAACACAATATATTTATTGTTCGAAAAGAGTGCGGATTCTACGGTCGATTTTCTTCAGTTTACTTGACTAAAATCCGAGTTTCCGGAAGAAAAAACCTGCTTGCCTGTGCCAGAGATCGACTAAACTCGGAAATCGGTAGAAGAAAGGGTTAGAAAAAGTTCCTCCAGTCGACGACTAGATTCGAACTGAGAACAGTTTCTTCGTGCCGCCTAGCACTATGGGTCCAAACGCTACATCTATAGACGAAACACTCGAGTTTCCGGGACCTGCTTGTCCGTGACAGAAATTCCGTAACTCTGGAACCGCTCAAAGAAAGTCTTAGCAAACGTTTTTCTAGATGCAGACTAGATTAGGACTAACGACGGTCTTTCTTCTGGCTGTTCAGCACTGTGTATGCAAAAGTCATTTCCAAATGGTTACACAGATCTTATCGTTAAATGTAAGGTGAAAATTAAGACCAGCGCAATTTAGTGTTGATATTTATCGACACATATCATAGTATATTGATAAGAAACGAAACCACAGCTTCTGACATTAAAGAAACAGTGAGAGGTCTGAAGTGACATTACGCTGTTTATATTGCTCGAATACAAGCCGAAAGATGAACAAAAGTGGCTACATGGAAAGCATAAGAGAAACTCCTGTAAAATTGCACTGGATTGATGAAATCATCAAAGTTTCAGATGTGACATGGAAAAAAGCCACTGACAGTCTTGGAAAGGTTGGTCGATATTGGCTACTGTTGAAGATGAATAATGTCTCTATTGCAAAAGTATTCTAGTAAGTGGCATCATTTTTCATTACAATTAAGAGATGTTTCTAACATATGCACTCGTAAACATTTATTTAATATCATTTCTATTATTTATAATTCGCACACTAAAATGATTCGATTGAAACCAAATTTAAGAGAACCAATATTAGTGCTGAACTTTAATACCTTGATCAGCATTCTCTCTTAACGAGCAAGGCGCGATGGCCTATCACGATGTCTTATTCTAATTCTGTTGTAGAATTTTATTTCAGTCACACAGTTTGCTGTGGATGTCAATCTCTTCGAGTTCCCATGGAAAAATTCTGATGTTTCGTATAGAACATTTGGACCTCTTTAGACGAAACACTTTTCTACAGGTTCTGGCTACCTAGACTCTAGCTCCGGCACATAAAAGAAGGAAATTTGTATTTTTTGCCAAAAATTTGGTTCGAATCCTGGGCGCTCTTCTTATAGGACTTTCCAACTGACTCTTCATTTAGCCTATTGATCGCACAAGGAGGTTGCGGGACTTTTCCTGTCGTGTGGAACTGTATTCAATGATTTTAATGCATATCCAAATACCAACTTTCGTTTTAAGTTCATCCAGTCAGAGTCAGAGAGTTATTACTCGATAGAAAGAATCGGAAAAGTGCAGCCTCTCGCGCCTAATCAGGTCCACCGTCTATTATTGCACGGCCCGTGAACTAAGGATGGTTTCTAAGTGAATTTCTTGACAGAATCATTCAACACTATTTCACTGTCCACGTATATAGTTGTACTCCTGTCTCTGCGCTTTTCCGCTGTCGCCAACAGCACTCTCAGTGCTGACTTTTACAGTGTTTTGTTTTCCACGCGCTTCTTTCTATGAATTTTGGTACATGTTTATATTTATATTCCGAAAACACATTCCACGATGAAATATGTATATTCTCACTGCGATCACCTTATATGATGAACATTTGCAATCGATTGTGAGGATAGGAAACACTAATTTTAAACCAGTGTATTTTTATTCTATCCCTTTAAAAAGAATTTCATACTTCTAATTAATTTACCAAAAATATCTTTCTATTTCTGTTAATAAAAACAAACCAGAAAATCTTTGTGTTCTACATATCTTATGCAAGTGTATATGAATCTTTGATTTCTTGGCTCGCAACGGCCTTCTCAAAAAAAAAAAAAAAAAAAGCATAAAAAAATAAGAGCCATTTTTTCATATTTTTCCACTATTGAAATCGAAGTGATTGGCAATTCGTGCCAAAACTGAAATGGCTCAAAGTTTTCAGCATGGATTCTAATTATTAAAATTTTTAGAAAATTCATCCAGTTGAAATTGAGTTATACGTGTAACTACGGACGGACCACAGACAGACAAAACAGATCTAAGTTATAGCAAGCATTATGTGAAATGCGTGCGTTATCAGAGTCATAACATCTGTGATTATTATCAATGAAATGCTATTATTATTTGTAAATGGCTTTTAAAAGTCCAGCTCTAATATTACGGTGTGCATAATTTACTTTCTGGGTACTGGAATAATCATCTCGTTTACATTAAAAAAGTCACATTTCATTAAATAGGTATTAATATTAAAAGCGAATGGTTCAGTTATCGAAATCACTTTTTCACCATCTGCGTCATTTAAGCACTCTACTGATCGAAGGCTGCGAAATCTTTAGAACTGGAGCGATATTTGAGCGCTATTAATGAGCGAAGAAAATAACTGAAAAACCGTATTACACAGAGTTGAACCTTGCATCCGTATGCAGTCACGTGAGTTACATTGAGAAGAATGCATTGTACAACAATCCGTTGTATGGGATTCTCGACTATCTATAACACGCCAGCTGACTTTCAAAACGTATTTGTTCGGCTGTTGTCCAAGTTTGATTTCATTTCGTTTTCCTTTCTTATGCTTATTCAGTAATTGATGATTATTTAAATTGAGTTCTTATGAAATATCATGTTTCCATGTAAGTCATTAAAAAGGTGAGTTCACTCAAGTTAAAATATTTTAAATAACCACAGTCTCTGTTGTTAAATTAATTATTTCGTCATTTTATCGGCGATATTTTTAACTTTTTCCTTTAATATTTTTTCTCTTTTCCATTGTTTTTTTCGATAGCTTGGATATTCCACAGTCATCTATCATATTAATCAGTTTTCGTTTTTACAATTTTTTTCAAGAGCAATTTCTCTATATATTCTTTATTATTTTCTTGTTTTTCTCGTCTAACTTGTGTAAGCCGATAACATAATGCTTTTCGGTTTCCATTGCAAATAGGCTTAACTATTTTATGAACATGTATTTCAGTCCAGCTGTACAAATAAGCAGACAGCCCGCCGAAAGACTGGCTATCCGTCATATTAGCAACGCTAATACTGCCTCTTCTAATTAAAAAAAAAATTTCTCATCTTTTCCAACTGATATTGCTTTGATATGACATGAATAATTTTACAAATTATATGGTTGTGGAGCATTAAAAAATTTACATTAAAAAAGTCACATTTCATTAAATAGGTCTTAATATTAAAAGCGAATGGTTCAGTTATCGAAATCACTTTTTCACCATCTGCGTCATTTAATTACTCTACTGATCGAAGGCTGCGAAATCTTTAGAACTGAGTGATATTTGAGCGCTGGTGATATTTTTAACTTTTTTCTTTAATATTTTTTCTCTTTCCTATTGTTTTTTTCGATATCTTGTATATTCCACAGTCATCTATCATATTAATCAGTTTTCGTTTTTACAATTTTTTCAAGAGCAATTTCTCTCTATATTCTTTATTATTTTCTGGTTTTTCTCGTCTAACTTGTGTACGATAACCATATAATTTTACAAATTATAGGGTTATGGAGAATAGCCGTATAAAATTAATTTTCTTTTCACCTAGAAATACCTAGGTATATCAAATAAACACAGAAAGAAATTAACAGTGACCTTCAGTGTGTTTTGCGTGATGCATTTTTCACCACTGTGAAACAGGTCTCTTCGTTTTGTTATTTCAAAGAGAAAGAAATTGAACTGCTGAATAGATAATGTTTACGTCAATGACTGCTGATTGATTTCCCCTTTCAATCTTTTCCGACCGTAGGTGACTTTGTAGGCATTGCCCACAAAGTATTTTTGGTGAGATTTTTACAGGGTAGTTCACCATTGCTTTTACCAACTCCATCAGGTCTCAGGAGCAGCATATGGCTGTGACGTATTCATCACTGTAATCCATGTGTGTTCAGGGGTCCAAAAACCGAGTTTCCGGGTGAAAAAAAAACTCCTACCTCCCTCTGAGACCGGTTAACTCACCTTCAGTCGAAAGAGACCAGACAAAGTTCCTTTCGTCACTGACGGGAATCGAACTCAGGTCTTTCCGACCAAATGGCTTCGTCTATACTGACTGAGCTAAGGAGGCTCTCTTACGACAGCGGAAAATACTCTATCGTGCATGATTAACCAAGTAATGATCGAAAAGAATATACTCTTGGAGGTTTTCATAGAGAAGAGAGAGAAGCATCGTAAAAGTCCAGTTTGTTTACTAATTTGTTTACTAATTAGTAAACAAAGTAATTTGTTTACTAATTCATTGTCTAAATTTATCAGTCCCATTAGGTATACACTGTACGGTTTTCGTGATTTGTTATTTTGGCGTAGATGTGCCTTCATAGAAAAAAATAAGTCTGCATGAGTTTTATTACAAAAAGTGTTAAAGTTACTCTAAACGTAGCACTCATCTAAGATTCATGGTGCAAAATAAACTCATCGCATTTAACAAATGGTATTGTGTCATTATAATTTTTAAGCAAAAGAATTATATTTATGTATTTGAAGTATTCTTTATCGAGCATTATTAGCTTGTTCAATAAATAAATAAATAAATAAATAAATAAATATATATATATATATATATATATATATATATATATATATATATATATATATATATATATATATATATATATATATATATATATATATATATATATATATATATATATATATATATATATGCTTCTGGAAAGTATGCCTTGGGAATTTTCAATGGGAATTTTGGACCATTCTTTCTATAGGCATGTAATGAGGTCCTGAAATGTTGTGGACCCAAAGTTCCTTGACCTCACCCGACGCTCTAGTTCATCCCGCAGATGCTTAATAGGGTTGACATCAGGGCTCTGTTAAGCCGGTCAAATGTGATGACGTTCCTATCCACAAACCATGCAGTTACAGCAGCAGCAGCCTTATGACACAAGTTCATTGTCTTACCGAAAGAGACAATAGTCAGTTCCGTAGAAACGCCACAAAGTAGGAAGCATTGCGTTGATCCAGAATATTCAGATACCTCTCAGAATTCAATAATAGTGGCATCACAAACAGAGGTCCGAGGCCAAACCAGGAAAAATAGGACCATACCATCACACCACCTCCGAATTTCAGAGTCGAGGTTATGCACTCTGGTAAGAGACGTTCACCGGGCAACCACCATACCCATACTCACATCCATCTATCTGCTCAGTAGAGAGTATAGTGCGATTCTTCGTTTCCATAACACAGCTTTCCAATCTTCTTCCACATCCTACTGTACATGCTCTTTGCATCACCGAAGAAAGACTACGCTACCTGTTGGTTTGGGGTAATGTGAGGGAAATCGATGTTGTGAGCCTCGGTTCTAAATGTTTTTTTACATATTTGTGTTACAGTCGATACCCTAAACTCCGCATTCAACGTGTGCCGACGAATGGCGGTTTGTATCTATTATCCTTCGTAGCACTCTACGATCACATTCTGTGAGTGTGGTGGGTCGTCCACTGCGGTAGGAATTGCATTTGTCTCCCTGCGAATCCATCTCATTATGGTATCACTAATTATTGACCTGGGATGGCCTAATTTGTCAACAAGAAAAGATGTACCGAAAACATAGGTCTACAACATGGTATCTCATGGCAACACCTCTTTCAAACCTCTCGCAGCCATTTCTCCAGGAGACAGTTGCACTGTTTTGGGAGCATCATGTTCCTCCGATTTATACCGGCTCCAAATACGTAACTCGCTATATGTAACGATGCACCTTTCCCATGGGGATGCCCATGGGAAAACTCATGCAGTCTAACTAAAATATGCTGCCCTGGATGGTTGCGTTGATACTGTCTCTACTCTCCATTTTATTACTAAAGTAAGTTGGCAGACAGGTGGTTGTGTTGTTGTTGCTGTTGTTGGCTGGCTGGCTGGTGGAAGTTACTGCCGATTCGTCCGTAGTGCGCTTCAGCAACTTTTTGTTGGTTGCTTCTGCTGTCTGTGATTCAAGAAAAGTTTCAAATTTATTTTCGTCGACTTTATCTAAGACAATTCTTAATGGCCATCCTTGATATCTATACCAATGGTTCTGTGTTGAAGTTAAAGGCTTGACGGGCATGAGAGAATTGCATCTTTAATCAGAACACTCAAAAAGTACATTCAATGTATATGTTCCATATAACTGACGATTCGGCCATTGTAGAATGCGCATAATACTACTTGAATGATTGCATTATTCCTTAGTCCAGTGTTTACATGAGTGAAATAGTCTTAGATGAATAAAAAAAGCCACTCAAAGATCTAATTGGTCGCGAATAACCTTTAGTATTATCTAATAAAAATAGAATTTCGAAAGGAAACCTTTCCTACGTGATCATGCAGCTTTTAACTAAAGTAATTTTGTAGATGCGCTTTATTATCCACTGTTTCATACCTTAACGCCAATAGATTTTTGTTGTATAGAATAGCAAAGGCTTCAATTTTGTATGTTCTGATGGACGTACTTTTTTTCTTTGCTTCATTTTTTTTTGTCCTAGATGGTGTTTAAAGTACATTCTGTTAAAGTGAACCCTTGTGATGGCAGTGGCTGTTTTAGTAGAGTTTTCGTCTTGTTTTTTATTCAAGTTGTGGATTTTGTCGCACAATTTTCTGCTCTGCCATTTTTCTATTACTGCTGCATGCTTACATTATTAATTTATTAAATTCACTTTATTAATATAAAATGTTGTTATAATCAGTTTAAGCACTAATGTCCAAAAATCTCACAAGTAATATTACCAACAGCTAAGCCCAGTTAATAATTTTTACTGGGTTTCATTTATACTGTATTAATAATTAACGTTTTATTGAAGAAGGGATATTAATAATCTAAAATCTATCATGCTTTCATAGAAAAATATTTTGAAGAAACTTAAAAGTTTCGAAATTGATCAAAAATCTTATGAGAATATAACCTTTGGCTTCGGAGATGCTTTGGCGGTGTGCTACATAAAAAACAAGAGCTTTGTCCAGAAGGAGTTCGTATATTCGCTTTTTATTAGTACATTTAATTGTAATTGCGCTGTTCTGACAGTTATTTTGAATTGATTTTTATTGGCGACTGACCGAGTAGAAATCTTAAGAAGCAAAACTGTCATCTTAATATCGTAGCAAAACGTTGAAAACTAAGCTGTGTTTTGATGCCAAATTGTAGTCTTCCAGGCCCTCTAAGCATTAATATTTTTATTAATTTACACGAATAATTCATTAATAATTCAAGAATCATAAAAAATAACAATTAAATGTACGCTGTTACATAGTTTTAAGCACAATAAAAATGAATATCCTTCTTCTTCCTTATATGAAATACTATCAAAATGAAGTTAAAAGAAGGCCGTATGCAAGCACTTCTTTCTTTCTTTCTTAGTCCCTTTAGCAAGCGAGACAAACAATCGACAGGATGAATACGGCAAGATTATAGAGGTGACCCGTGGAAGATGAGTCATCGGTTCGGCCGGCTGTCAACCTTCATTTAGCAGATTTTTGTGGAATGTTCCCAAGCACGTAACTCCAAGTTAGGCCTGCAAAGAATATTAAAATAGCTAAATATCGCGGTGAGTTTTGAATCTGCTCAAACTGAACTCACCCAAGCAGAAAACCCAATTGTACACCCACGTCTTTTCTATTCTCCATTTTCTTCTTCTATTCTTTAAAGAGCAAGTTAAAATAATTTCTCTTTTAATTACTCTTTAAAAAGTAATTATGAATTTTTCTTTTAAGCTACTCGTTTCAAGAATAATTGCTTTCTATTACTCTTTCAGAGATAAAAAAAATGAAGAAACGATAATACAAATAATAAAGACAAATGAATAAATAATAAATTATTAATAAAATTAATTAATAATGATTAAAGAATCACCTTGGGCCGCAGAAAGACTTCAACAGGAACTTGTATTTATGAGAATTCACTTAAACAATCGCATCTTTACTGAGGCAGTAACGACACAACTTATTACTTACGGATGCTACACATTCATGGAATCGTGAAGTAGGAACACGAGCGTGTTAGGATATTGTTTACTGAAGACATCTGTTAGTATATAGTCTAAAAGAACTACTTGAAACAAATAAATGAATGACGTTTTGTAGAAATTCAAAAATATCCCATTCCATCAAGTTCTGCGAATGAACTATTCATAACCAGGTTCTTCAGTAAGACTAGATTCGAATGCGAGTCCTTGATCCGTGACCTTCGGAAATGTGAGCGGAGGCGCCTTTCGGTCTGCTTACGCAATTATCAAGGACAGACTGGATGGTGCAGGTGCGAATATAAACAAGCAAAATTCGAACCCCTCAGCAAAATGAAGGAAAACTTTAAATTTTCCTTCACTTAAAAACAAACAAAAACCGAAGAAATCAACTGCATTTGCTGTTTTTAATTACTTCACTTTTTTTTTACCTCGTAAGAACTGGTAAATGAGAGAGAGAGAGAGAGAGAGAGAGAGAGAGAGAGAGAGAGAAACCGTAGTCTTAAAACAATCCTGTAGTGTGTGTCCTCAGATTTCGTGTTCTAAAATATTATGTTTTACTTTTATTTTTGGGCAAGTAAAAGTTAGTGTGAGTGTCAATGCAACACGAAACGTCTTCCTTCTTCAGCTGTAATTCGTATCTTCTTCACACATTCCAGTTTGGTTTCAGAATTAGTGACAAAAAAGATGAAAAAATAAACCTGCTATTGTGGCTACCTATCGTAGTAGCGCTTGGATAGGTGCCAAAGATAATAATATAGGTTGTAGTGTTTAGGATCTGTCAAGATAAAGCTAATTAGTTTGAAATATTTGCTGTATTACGTATAACACTGGAAGAATAATGCAACATAATTATGACACAACTTATATCTCACGTCATTAAAGCAACAATACTTATCATAATATTTTTTTTGGATTTGGATGAATGCCACACACACACAACACATAGTGCAGAATAATAATACATAGAGGGTTTTAAATAGGGAGTGATTATCATTTAGTTTTAAGCACAACAAAAACGAATATTCTTATCGAAAAGAACATGATGAAAAATGTATGAAAAGAATCAAAGAGGAGAATAGTTCACAAATGAGACTGTAGACTTAAGTATATAAATATTACAGGAGAAAAAGTTAATTTGCCTGAAAAGAATCTTAGAGACTCAGTGGCAAAATCTGAACTTGTTTGTGAAGATAACAAATCATAATATATATACCGAGAAATTTTCTTCTCAAGTGTAACACGTAACATGTATGCAAAAATACGATACTTGAGAAGAAGGCATGATAAATTGTTGAAGAGAAACTTAACGAAGAACAAGCCAAGTGAGGTGTCTAGATTGATTCACTTTAAGACAAACTAGTGAAATAATAACAAGGATCTGTATTTTGGTTTTGTAAATCCGTTAAAGGCATATAACAGGAGAGAAGCTGTTCAGAGAACATTGCCTGATGTAAACAGAACTTTATGTTGAGCAATTATATACTCCTTAAGTATATATTGCTTGTGAGTAAATAGCTACAACTGAAAGAGATACAGGATATTAGGTTTGATGTAAACTCAGGTGTAAGATAGGTACTGCACTATCTTCTCTGTTATTTATTGAATTACCTTGCAAAGACGTTTAGAAGTAGGAATCTAATAGATTTGCAATGTTTCTTCAAAGCAATTATGTAAAAAAGTGAAATAAAATGGAATTTCCTGGGTGAGAGATTTAATTGCATTCATATAATATCGTAGTTAAATTATAAATTTGCCACTTGAGAAATTCTACTATTATTTTGATTATTTATTTAGGAAGGGAAAGGCAAATTTTTGTGAGATTAAAGTTTTAATTTTAAAGCAGAATTCTTATTGATTCAACAATTTTGACTCCAAGTTGTAATACGAGTTCCATTTTGTGCGAAGTACTTATGTAATGCTTTAAACATGGCATGTTAAAATATATATAAATATCGTCATGTCTGAAATGTCATTAAACATTTAGTTATGTGAAAATGATATTTTATGTATGGCATTATAAGAGCTAGCGAAGTTACATTTCGTGACCCCAACAAGCTAAGGAGGTGGTTAAGCCTCCTTGGTATCGCTAAAAGTTTAGTTTACAATTTCGAAAATAGAAGTAATAAACTTACTTCATAACATCCTTAGAGAATGAGATATTTGCAAATTTTTCTAGTGAATAATACAGTAATTAAGTCAGACAGAATCTTCATTCATGCTATGTCGGAAGTTTGCTGCACGTTTTCTATTACAGTGCGCCTGCTCACAGATAGTTTGTTGTACCTGGATGTCATGACGTCATGCTGGGTGGTCTCAATACATATGGTTGAAGGAAGATATAAAAAAGTTGATGTACACGGGATGAAAAACTGATATGTGCTAAGAAAATGAAGTATATACTCAAAGTACAAGGAGAATTCGAGTATAACTCATTTGAGAATAAAGGAGGAAAAGATTCCTTTTGTCTTTCCACAAGGAAAGACAAAAGGAATATATGTACGTTTTATGAGTAATTAATTTTTTTTTTTGGTAAAGAAACTATTCAGTTGTACAGGTTGGTAAACAAGATGCAAGTTTCATACTCGATGAGAAAACAAAAGCAAGACAAATAAAAAAACGATTTCGTTTGTCTGACACCAGTCAAAGAAACAGCGAACACCCATTCTGAAACGAAAGACGTCTTGTTGCTTATCGATGAGCAGATAAAATTTAAATCGATGTTTGTGGTTTTGTGTAAAATCTAATTCACTGTGATGGAAACGACGCGTTTGTGGTTAAATCCACCTTAAAAGTTAAGTGGTGGAGAAGTGAAGAATCTGTACTGTTATTTGATTTAAAACAGAGTCCGGAATTTTTTTTTTTTTATAATGCTCATATTTCAGGAGATTAATTTCATTGATTTTTTTTTATTTTTGAAATTTGACTATGCATGCAAAAGTAAAAGGGATTTCGTTGTTGTTGTTGTTGTTATTATTGTTATTAATGCACCTATTCAATAAGGACTTCCAGTTATTCACGTATAATAATGACAACAACAACAACAAAAAACAAAACCATTTCCTCTCTGCAGTCATCTTGAATAATTCAACCAATAAAAGTTTTCTGAGAGACAAAAACATACACAATATATATGTTGTTCCCATCAACGAAAGGTTATTTGAAAATCTCTATATTACATTCTGTACAGTGTGGGCTTTTATATAGTTTTTGTATTTTTAATTTATTGTTACGTAGTCTGGAAATCCTGCTCTAGATACCAAACTTTTATAAACTTTTATATGTAACACCGGTTATATAGCCCTGGAGTTTAAAGATACGTTTAAATATAAAAGGGAACTTTTACGAGGCAACTTTTTTTTTGTTAGTAGTAATATTTTTTAAAGACGAGTGAATTTTAACTGGACTGTTGCGCAATATATTCTGATCTCATCTCATCTTCCTTATACCCTCTTTTACCTTGCGGTGTCGAGGGTCCATTGATCATCGGACCTCCCTCCGTTTACAGGATAAGGTGGTCAGCCTTATGCCCAGGTGTATCCTACGGCCTGTAGTGTTGAGTTCTCAAGGCCAGTTTGCCTGCTTTGCGGGTTGAAAAACCCCAGAATAAACTGGGGAAAAAACCCTGCTGTCCACACCCAAGACTGGCTAACTTGGCTATGGCTGAGGAAGATCCTTCAGCTCCTCACGTCACCTACGGGAATCGAACCTAGGACACTCCTTCTCCAGGCATATGGTTGCGAAGCGCATAGCCACTAGGCTAACCGCGCGGACTTATAAAGTCTAAAAGAAACTTTAAGTAACTTAATTATCTTTAGAGCGTATCTTTATCCTGTTATTAAGCGATAATAATATGACGTCCTTTTGATGTTCTTGCTTTTATTAATTTTGTTAAATTGGGCATTTATTGAATTAACAATAAACATGAGGAGAAATTTAAAAAAATAAGATAAAACGGGTCATAAGATCATCATGTTTAACAATTTTAAGCGTGCCTTGCTAGGTTTTTAGTTCTTGTTGTCAACGAGGTCAACTCGTCAGCTTTCGATCGCCGTTAGCAAATTATTATTATATGACACCTCCAGGGGGTCCATAGATTCATCAAGGGAGAGTGTGCCAACAGCATCGTGCTGATTAACCCCTTCCAACTCCTAATCGCGCTCAATCTTGCTTAACATTTTGCATGAGCCAAAGGCGCTACCAATCATCCAACCTTTGCTAGCGATAAATAAGGTAGTTATCAGAGTTTTGTGGTCTCGAGGCATCACATTCTCCGGGATTTACAGAAGAATGTTGACAGAATGCTGTGAAAAAGTGTGTAAAACAAAGAAAAGTGTATGAATTGGTGGACAGGTACAAAAAGTAAAAAAAATTAAACCTACTGTTGGAAATGCAAAGCGATTGATAACAAAAGATATTCTTCTGATTAACTGAGTCACATTAAATAAATTTACTATAGTTTTTCCATTTCAGTTGTTACCGTCTCACAACAAACTGCAAAGGGCATTTTTTTACGGTTAAAAATCTGATCATTCGAATGACCCATTCTTTTGAAACGAAAGAGAACTACACATGAGAACACCATTGATCGTTCATATCATTAATGTTGAAAAGTGTCGTTTGAGGAACACCAGATGGAGCCACTTCCAAAAGGTAATTAATTTATGTGTACACTTATACCTTATTACAATTTCAAAGACTATTGCTGATATATTTTTAACTCTCATTTCTGTTTACATGTTTACATTTCGGTTGGCATATGTTCATCTTTTTTTTTTCTATTCATTTTATATATCTTGTTCTTCTCAGACATGCAATGAGATTATCCATTCTAGAATCAAGTACTTGTGAAATTTTAGCACCTTAAATTTGTTCTACAGAATAATCTGTTTTACTTTCTGTCGCATTTTGTAATGAGGTTGATTGAAAAATTAATAATAAATAAAATTTGACATTTTGAATCGTCACTGAGATTTGTCGAAATTAGTCAAATTTTATTTAAATCGAACTAGTTGTGGTTGAAATGTATGCAAATGATTCAAGATGATATAAAAATCGTACATTAAAATGAAATAAGTTTACTTTATCCACAATGAATAATTGAAACAGATCTGGAGTTGACGTGATATGCAATACCGTCATGATTGAAGAATATTATTACATATTTGTCGATTGACCTAATACGTTACCTTCAAACTACAACACATGAGTAGCATTTTATAACAGTTATCTTATACATAGGATGGTAACATTAGCGTAAACCTCGGTCTTTTTAAATATATTATCTCCTCATTTGCTTTCTTCTTTTTAATGGAATAAAGTAATGAATATAAATTATCTTTTATCACTTGTGAATGTATAACATTATATTCAATTTTCTAATCCTGAAGTATCTGCAAGGTTAATATTTTCAGGTAATGAGGTGTTTGTTACGCAATGCTTGCATTAGTTTCTTTCTCTTTTGTGGATCGTTATGACTGGTTTCAGGCAAGTAAGATCCCGTGTTACTTCTGGTTGCCAGAAAAGTGTCTCTCTCTCTCTCTCTCTCTCTCTCTCTCATTCCCTCTCTGCAAGGCATATATACATTACTTGCAGTCGTTTCCGCTGCTACACCTCACTCACCAATAAATACAAAATATATCAGGATATTTTCAAAAGAGCACGCCACATCATTTTAACGTGCTGTTATTTTGATTGTTGTGAGCTGACTATCATGGACCAGTGCAAAGAGAAGCAGGGGGGGGGGGTATAAAAGGCATTCTTGCTTGATCTCTTTTTGAATTGACCGAGATTGATATATTGATCTGAATATGCCTTATCTTCTTGACTCAGGGGAACAATGGATGGTGTGACGTAGAAGCAGTCGAATCTAGTGAAACACCCACGGCCATCCATATGTAATCTCTACAGTAGGGCGTGTGAGCTCTCTATATGTCCGTTAACTGGACTTTCCTGAGATGTGCTTTCAGATGTCTGTAGCTAACTGTTCCAAATGTTGGGCCTCCTCTCATACTTTTTCTCAAGACTGGTCGGCCATGCATTTAAAGGTATCTTAAAGTATCCCATATCATGATAATGTATAGTCGCCATATAAATAGTTCTTAAGCCTTTGAAGGAAAGCAGATCTTTCTGTTACTTAGGCAGAGGCATTTTGATGAACAGATGAAGTATACTTCCAGTCTATGGTTAAGGCTCTCCCCCTTGCATCCCGTTTGGAAGTGTTATGGAAAGCTCCTAAGAGTGGGGTGGCATAAGCATTCCTACTTCAACGCTGTATACTGAGCCGAAACATCAGAAGGAAATCACGACGTACATTTTCGACATACGTTTCTTGCAGAAGTACGAGTCAGATATTGAAAGTCAGCATTAACTTCCACACCTCTCATTGTCTTGTGACATTAAAAGAAGCAAGGCAGAAAGAATAGCGTCATTTGAAAGTTTTGCCTGGCTTAGGGCCATTACTTTGCGAAATTAATAAATCGAATTAACGATTCTCTATGTAGTGGGATGACGGTGTATCCTGCCTCCCTGCAGACTGATTTCCAGTTTAGAGCACAAGTTTTCCAGAATCTCAAACTAGTGCTTGTTCTTGATTCTTGATATTCGGTTGTAGATGTATATCATAATTTTCTTCTTTATCGGGTCATCTCTAGGGAAAGGAGGAGTTTCAAACATTCTCGAACTTTGTTGTTTCGCTGATTTTGATAGAAATATGTTGAAATTCACTCTGACGGATAGCGGGCTGCGCTTTTATTAGTTCCATTTGTGCTCTGCACACTCAGTAAATGTGTCTAACAGAGAGGTGGTGATCTTGTTTTCTATGATATTGCACTTTCGCCAGAGATTCAAGCACTGGAAAGAGATGTTCCCGATACTGATACAGTTAAAACACATGGGCGAGGTGGGTTCATTACCCAAATATTCCATTCAGCGCAGACACTCGCTTGACTTTGGGATAATTCACCATTATCCTTAATGCTCCGATGGTGACGAAATTAGATAACAGTGAAATCATGTCGCATATCCATTGTGCATATTACTTGGACGGAGAACCAGGAAGGATCTTCTTTACTTTATCATATGGATTTCGTCATTCTCATTTGCATGAGAATGTCAGTGCCGACTTTAACATTCTCTATGGGGGAAGCATTCAATACTAATTGTTCTGCTTAACTACCTGTCATGACTGGAGTGATACGGTTCCCTTTGACATAGCAACTAGCAACCCTCTAGTTTGTCTGTTGAATCGATGTTCTTCACAATAACTACTTTTTTTTCACTGTAGAACGTCAAGGAATAGATATTTTGTGCTGCAATAAGCGCTTTTAAGACTTTAATGAGACGTCTTGCCTCCTCACACCATGATACCTCTGTTCCTAAAGTTCTAATTCGTGAGAGGGAAGTAATCAGAACAGTCTTACTCATATTACTGAATCTCTGCGTTATAAAAAAAAGAAGTAGAGCGTAAGAGGTATCTCTAAGTCCGAAGAGGGAGAAGCTAGCGTAGACTTTACTCAATAAAATGAGATAATTAGAAAGTCTAATTTGGTTATATTTACTGGCTCTCCTCTTAGGTTATAGTAAATCTCGCACTAGTGGAGTTGACTTTCTTCCGCTAGCAACCAACGAAAGTTATTACTAAGAAACAACAAAAAACACAAAGTTGAGACCTTAAAAATAACGATGCTGATTCACAGACTAATCTGAAAATGGCAACCCGCTGGGAAAACCAAAAACTTGAATAAACACGCAACAGTGTTTTTATAGGCACGAATAATTTGTATTGTGAGCGAACCTGTTGAGGGTGGATCAATTTCTATTGGATACTTAGAATTGACATTCTAGAATGGCAATTATATCAAATATTCTCCTTCAGAGACACTCTCCAAATAAATTATTCATGAAAAAAAATCACATTTAGTGCAATGATTATTTTGTTATTGCTTTCCTGGTCACTCCAGTTTCCAAATGAGATCGCTATTATTAGCCAATTTAATTCGTTTACTGGTAAGTGATTTGTTATGCATTGATTGCATATCATAGAAAATAATTATACACTCTTCAATCCTGTTAAATCTTGTTTAAATTACCCGAATACATATTGGACTATAATTAAGATAATGTAGATTGAGAAATCCGCACCAGATGGAGCCACTATGAGAGGTAATCTATCCGAAGAACTCAGGTATAATGCAACATACCGTAAATATACAAACGTATTTACGCTGATTAAGAAGTGCACAAGACATTGCAAGATTTACCATCGATAGTTCAGGGGTAGAATACAAGAGTGTCCCAGGTGATGCAAATTTTTCTTTTCAAATCTTGTCTTTCAAAACACATGACATTCACAATCACTTCAATGACGTAAATTATCTCTTGATATTAAGGTTTAAGGTAATATTTGTCGTATGCAATGAAGTACGACTATTACACTATTTTAAATCAGCCTTTGATAATTTCTAATCTTTCCGAACACTGATTATTCTTTTTTCTAATTTTTTAATTTTTATTTTGTATACCTTTTTTTTTCATTATGCGTCTTCCGATTTAATTACACATCATGGATAATATCTATGCAGTACTATATTTTTGTGGTGAAGAGGCTTAAATATTTCCAAAATGCTGACAGCGATGACTTCAGGACGTCTACTGGCAGAACCATCATAGGTTGCAAGGTCAAGAGTGAGATTTCATATTAGAAGCATTCAAACAAGACGTCTGCAGTTAACTGAAGAGGAAAAAAATCTTTATTTCAGTGGTTGAAATTCTGAAAAAAAAAGTTGAACTAGAAACGGCTTCCCGATCGCTGCATGACACTGGATTCAGTTTCTCAACCTGTCAAGTACTGTGTGTCTATTTCGATGCACAACATTTCCACATTGAAATATGTCAGGCAGACTCCGCCAAATATCCAAACAAGTAGTGTCGTACTAAAACTAGTAGCCATATACATAGGAATGTTAATCTAGAAATTTCTAGGGCAAGAATCAGCACTTGATAGAGGTTTTCGATTTAATCTTCCAGTTTGAGCCATCTGTAAAAAAGACTGATTAGCTGCACTGGGGACTAATCAGCCTTTTTACAGGAGTCACTGTAAAAAGTGGTCGGAATTTTGAGAAAACGAGTAGATGATGACTGTTACATCCAGGCTTCAACCAAGATCTTGGTCTTAAGGCTGTTGACATCCAAATTTCCTATGTAGATAGGAAATGTGCCTTGCATACTGCAGCCCGAATTAGTGGAAAGAAGGACTAACATTAATGTTTTGAGTGTGGCAAACTTCACTTTTGAAGCAGTTAATAAGAAATAGCATCAGACTGCACTGGTAAATGTTCTTTAATGACCAGCACTTCGAAGCACATGTAACGACTTTGCAACTTTTCAGGATTAAACATCGACCGAATCACCCATTCCGGATTCATAAATAATAGTTCGGAATAAAACCATATTCTTTCGCAAGTGGCTGCCACTGACTTACATGCCATACTAAAACTCTTAATCTTTTCATAGTCACTGGTTTAAAAGTCAGATTCTTGTTGAAATAACAACAAATGTAACCAATCCTTTTAAATATTGTGCAAACCTGTCAAATGCATGTTGCTCATTGATTTCAAGATTACTGATGTAGATTAAACAGCTCTCACGAGATGGAGCTACCATGAGAACAGCCATCAAAATTACAGTATAACTAAACATACCATGAACTAGTTTTGGTTGATAGACCTATATCAGGACATGGTATTTAATACAAAGATAAAGAATGCTGAAACATAGAATAGGTGGGGCAGTGGTAGAATATGCCACGCAGGTGCCCGAGGTTCGATTCCAAGCCGATGGAATACCTTTTGTTTTTACCCCTTTGAATGGCAAAATGAATATAATCTCTTGATATTAGGCTAAGCTTTGTGGTATGTGATAAACTTTGACGAGGACACTAAATGAAATCAGTGCTTGAACATTTCTGGTCGCTGATCGTTTCTCATCTTTTTGATTGCACAAGACTAAATTTGCATCTTCCAATTATAATTTAGTAATACGGTTAACATTCCTCATTTAGTTATATTGTTTTTTCTGCACAGTAATTACAGAAAACAATAATAAAACTACACTGAAGTGCGTAAGTATTAAAAATGGTTCACACTTTGAGCCAGTGGAAAAGATTACGATGTTTGTGAAATGTGCAATAGGTAATGCCGAGAATTGTCGGTTTAATCATAAAGGTTAAAGAGAATTATTTATAATTAAGTGGGAATATATTTCTAAATGTAATCTATATATTCAATGTAAATTTAATGAAATTCACATTGAATATGATTCCTGATTTCTTTCTCAAGTGCAATTTTAAAAGTCAGTGCCAGTTCTATAATGATAAGTACGCAAATCATTTCCAATCAATAAATCTTTAAAGAAAAAAAGTACAAAAAATTGAATGTTTTGATTTCGTCCAGGATGTCCACTTAGCTATCAGAAGGTCATCATCTTCGGCACATCCACCAATGAACAAAGCCCCATCCAATTGAAACACCCCAATACCATTACCGAACCTCCATCAAACTTGACAGTTAGACTGATCTTGCCGGAATCGTTCCTCGAGAAATCTCCAGATCCAAACAAGACTCTCAGAATGAAATATTTGGAAGCATGATTTCGTTGCTCCACAAAAGCATGTCTTTTTCAATCATCAACGGTACAGGAAGGATGTAAAAGACACTAGTTCAAATGTCATTTGGCATTGAGGGGATGAGGAGCATTTTCCAGCTGCACTGCGAGGTCCGCCGCTGATGACGTGCAGGATGCTTTAACATTCCGAGATGGTAGATCTCGGTCAGTGAATGTCGATGAACTCCCAGGCCATTTTCCTACTGTGGTAACACCATCAACTGTCCATCTACGAAAGACATAACCAACAGTGTATTACCATATATGAGAAGGGTAGCAATGTTACGGACAGAAACACCACTGATGTGACACCCAACTACCATCCTACGTTGGATGTGGTAGGAGCAGAAATTTGCATGCCACGTAAGGTGTCCAAATATTTCTGACAATATAGTGTATATGCAGTACGTCAGTTTAACACGCAAAATGAAGATGACCAAGTATTACATTTTAATAAAAGCATTTAAATTAGAATTGTATTTACGAAAGGTCCGCGCGGTTAGCCTAGTGCCTGTGAGCTTCGCAACCATATGCCTGGGGTAGGAGGTTCGATTCCCATAGCTAACTCGAGGAGCTTAAGGATTTTCCTCAGCCATAGGCAAGTTAGCCGGTCTTGGGCGCGGGTAGTAGGGCCCCCCCCTCAGTTTAGCTGGGGGGTTTTCATCTTTCAAACAGGCAAACCGGCCCGGTGAACACACACGCACACACACACACACACGCACACACACACACACACGCACGCACACACACACACACACACACACACACGACGCTGGTATGATTGTATATGTGCTCTATGAGTTCAGCTTTAATCACTGAGAGTGCGATATTCAGCATATAACCACATAATGTTTTATTACACGATTTCTTTAACTTTGATGATTGATACCGCACACACGATACATTTTGCTGTCTGGCGTATGACAGTAAAAGTTGAAGATTTGTTTTTTCTATCCGACTGATTGGAGATAAAAGGAAATCTAACAAATGATACGTAAGAAATAAATCTAAGTGGATCAGTATTTTAGAGGTGAATAACAGCTCAAAGATACAAATATGTTTTGAGGAAAAATAATAAAAGTGCTTTTAAATAAGAATCAAATTTTGAAGACTTTGGAGAAGTGGCAACATTTGAAGAACACGTTGAATTCTTCAGGGAGAAACACATTTAATAAGATTTTCTGTGAAAACATTGAATAAAAAAATCAGAATTTCATTGTAGACTAAAGAAGTTAAAGATATAGTTGGAAAAGAAAATATAATTTCGAAAGCTAATAAGAAATAAGCTTACTGATATCCTGAAAGAAACGAGAAAAAAACATAGAAAAAATTTATTATAAAAGTAGCTAAAATATTTGGAAGGTTTTGATATGAATATAGAAGGTGAATATCTTGAGATTGGCAAATTGTTCTAAAGTCTATTAAAAAAAAAACTTAGAAAGCTTCAGTAATGCACACCACATGGAGCCACTATGAGAGAAGTTATTGAAAGAACTCAGGCATAACGAAGTATACATTAAACAATTTAAGGAAAGACCTACATTAACACAAGAGATTCAAGAATTATATGGAGTAAACAGGCCATAGCTGTGTCTTTAAAAGTCTATCATCTTTCTTCTCTCGAGAACATTTCCCTGATTATGTCCATTAATCACTCCATGGTATCAATTTTCTAGAGATATAAAACCTTTCGTGCTGCGAATCACAAAACGTTAACTATTAAAAAGGAAACTTTCCGGTAAGAATGACAAACCATGTTAGAATGGTCTCTCAGGGTCATCATACTTAACTGGCTAACCAAACAAATGAAAACGTTTTCCAACCTAGTTATCAGTTAGTCAGTTCCCATTAAGTCTCGTGCAGTCCATAAGCAAACACTTCTGCTACGCTTTTTAATCACGGTTAAAAAAAAAAAAGGCAATATCCTGAAATTTCTAAAGAGAAAGTTACATAAGAATGTTAGCAAAGCGTTGTCAAAAAGTGTAAAATAAAAAAAAAGGACTGAATTAGGGAAAGCATTCAAAAACCAAATCGAAACATGTTGTTCGAGATGGAGAGTGATACAATAAGTGATATTAACAATAAGTGATCTGTACAATAAGTGATATTAACTACTGATGTTAAATTTCAATTCTTCCTCACCAATCTGTAGGTAATCGTGTAGGTAATTATCACATTTTTGGTCCTAAAAACAAACAAACAAACATTGTATCAAGTTACAGAAGCTGCTCACACAGAAATAGCCACAGTCGGTTTTCTTAATCGCTAAACAAATATATCAACAGAGACTACCAAAAATGGCGTCAAAAATTTCAATCATACAAATAATACTGTGAATTTGTACACTTTGCATTTCTAAACAATTAAATATAAACTGCCTTAACTTTTTATCATATTATTCAAGTATATGCGATAAGTTTTATTTAAATTCAATAATCCAAATAGTCATACAAAAATAAATTTGCTTCACACATATTAAATATGACAGTTTCCCATTTCAGTTGGTATAATAGACAGCGAACGCTAAATAAGCCACGTCTAAATCTTTTAATGTGCAGTATACAGTTGACATCGTTCTCTACCGATAAAAGTTGAATTATTAGAGTAGCTCTCTCTCTCTCTCTCTCTCTCTCTCCCCTTCTTCTTCTCTTGTTAAAATAATTAATAGTTAAGATGATTAATGATGAAAATTGTTGTTGAAGTACAGGACCTAGTTCTCAGGACCTAATTTCAAATATTCAGAAAGAAAGCCTAAAGGTAGCATCGGTGATTTGGTGGTAGAATGCTCGAATGCCATGCGGGTGGCTTGGGTTGAATTCCGAGCTGATGTATTGTTTTTATTGCATTTTCGAAGAGAATTGCTGATGTTTTTTTAATCCTTCTTTTCTGTTCGAATTTTAAATAACGTAAGGGAGTATTATTACTTTTTAAATACACTTATTCCAGCGATTCTCCAGTGCCATTATCCCCTCCCTGTAGTGGTCCTCAGTAAGATCTGCAAAATACTCCTCTACAGCTGTAATCACCTCTTGATTCGAAGAAAAATGCTGACCAGCGAGGAGGATTTTTAGTTTTGGGAAAAGATAGAAGTCAGAGGGAGCCAAATCTGTTGAATAGGGTAGATGTTCCAACAATTCATAATGCAGATCCCTTAATTTTCCCATTGCCAAAACACCTTTGTGGGCAGGTGCATTGTCCTGATGAAAGATGATTTTTTTCTTCTGCAAACGGGGTCTTTTCTCACGAAGGTTTTCGTCTAGTCTGATTACAAGATCGGAATAATATTTTCCGGTTATTGTTTTATCATTTTAAAGATAATTAATAAACAAAATAAACTGTTAAAAATAATTAATAAGCAGGAAAGGCATGACACTGATGTCATGCCTTTCCTGGTGATGGAACAGACTTCGCCTTCTTTGTCCTCTTTGAACAACCGGCTTCTGTCCACGGTTTTGACTGCTGTTTGGATTCTGGTGTGTAATAGTGAATCCATGTCTGATCTATAGTAATAAATCAACGCACAAAATGAGTTTTGTTCTTGTTAAAACGCTCTAAGCACTTTCAGAGATTTTCATGCGTGTGTTTTTGATCTGCTGTGAGCAAGCGGGGCACCCATCTTGAGCAAAGCTTTTTCATTTCAATTCTTCATGAAAAATATATCTTACGCATTCTTTTGAAATGCCTATTGTCTCAGGAATTTCACGCACTTTGACTCGCGGGTCATCGGATATCATATCGTGCACTTGATCAATGATTTCTGGTGTTGTTACACTTTTTGGACGTCCTTCACATGGCTCACCTTCAAGGCTGGTACGGCCACTTTTAAACTCGGCAGCCCATTTCTTAATCGTCGGAAACGAAGGAGAAGAGTGCCCATAAACTTTTATGAAACTTCGAATGAATTTCTTTTGGCGTTAAATCCTCTTTTACAAGGAATTTCATAGCCGCACGATGCTCAATTTTATCCATTTCAAGGGATACAAACAACACTTTTGCTTCAGACAGCTGTATCAAACAAATTACTTGATAGAATGATTTGCAATTTCCCATGGATGCTTATTGCTTATGACAGATGTACCAACTTAGAAAAAGAAATCGTGCCGATAGTGTTGCCATCTATGGTCAAGACCGAGAATTATTCAGTTCTATGTATTTCGGTATATATAGAAAGTATTTTACCTTGGGTATAATAAATGTTAAAGATACCAAGCTATTTTAAACCTGGTTTTACTCCATTGCAAGACCAAGGCAATTCATGGTAAATGATTAAGGTCTCATCTCCCACTGATGAGACCTCAATAAAGGTCGAAACCGGTCTGCGTAGTGGCCCCTTGCCATTAATACATAGCATCATACATCTCCTCCAGGAGATGTGCTTTGCATTAAGGGAAAATATTAAGAATAGTGATCAGAGCTTATCCACCTTTTACCATGAGTTGCCTTGGTCTTGCACTACGCGTGGGATCACCTAGACTTGCAATACTTACAGGCGCAAACTTGACTTACTTGTCTGTTTGCTTACTTGGGAAATGGAGTAAAAACAGATTTAAAATAGCTTGGTATCTTTAACATATATATGTAGAAAGTTTTTTTTTACCTTGGGTATAATATAATATAATATAATATATGTTAAAGATACCACGTTATTTTAAATATGAACCTGGTTTTTTACTCCATTTCCCAAGTAAGCAAACAGACAAGTAAGTCAGTCAAGTTTGCGCCTGCAAGTCTAGCTGACCCTGCACGTAGTGCAAGTCCAAGCCAACTCGTGGTAAAGGTAGAATAAGCTCTGATCAGTATTCTTAATATTTACCCTTAATGCAAAGCATATATCCTGGAGGAGATGTATGATGCTATGTATTAAAGGCAAGGGGCCACTATCCAGAGTGGTTTCGACGTTATGAATAAGTAAAGCTGTCTCTAAAAACTCGGACGATCCCTAGACCACTCAATTGTGTGCGAAAGACGGTCCATCTCAGCGTTGGCTCCATTCAGTGATGGCCTTCCACCCACCACCACCACCGAGCAGAACCGCTCATATTCCGAAGAAAAGCATTCACCGACAAAGCCCCTCACCGGGACGTGCCGGAAAACACTTCCCCGGAGACTCGAATTGCTCCCTTAAGGCAAAAACCTTAAGAGAGCGAACTCATAATAGCCCCCAACCGGTTTCGACCTTTATTGAGGTCTCATCAGTGGGAGCCGGGCTAAGAAATACTAAGTTTTGACAATTGACAATTGACATTTATGTCTTTAGGGGTGAAGCAAGATGATTTTCATATTCCCCGCTATCTGTTGTGGTTGCAGTGAAGGTAAAATTTATGAGCAGAATGCTCGCCCTGATTGGGCATGGAGATTATGCATCACTAAAGGAGGCCAATATAGTTTTTGGTCTTCTATATTTGAATATGTCCGTTGGATCGTATGCTGTAGCTTGTTGAACCAAATCGTTGGGATGTGTGGACGTCTTTAGGAATACTAAGTTTTAAGTAATACAGAGCTTATAAATATTTTACCGACATAAGTTACCATAAGGTGCTTTGACCTTATTAAATAAAAATCTCAGGATAAGAGATAGATATAAAAAGTTTTTTACCTTGGGTATAATATATGTTAAAGATACCAAGTTATTTTAAATATAAACCTGGTTTTTTACTCCATAAAAAACCAGGAGGGACCAGTAGACTGGTCCCTACTCTTCTTTCCCTCTGTATTTCTTTTCACCTTGCTCCTTCCCCCCAATGCTATTAGAGTATTCGAGGGCACCTTTATTCGAGGGCACATTTATCTCATGCACCTGCCCACCCCCAGTTAAAAATGGTGAAGACAAATCAGAAGTCTATACCGCATCGGTCGTCGCGCGGGTTACCAAGGACCGCACTGGATGTTAGACTTCCTGGACAGCCAGTGACAAATGGGCTACAGGAGCAAGATCCACAGATCTCGAAAGTATTTACTAGGAAAAAGTGGAGCATGGCTGAAAATAGACAAGTCATGCAGGGCTTCTACAGTTCAAACCCATCAGTTAGGGGATTTCAGAAACGAATGTTCCAACTTTGGCTTGAACGACACCTAAATTCTGAAATTTCATTCGAAAGGCTGATGCAGCAACGCAGCTTCATTATCAATCGCAAGGTATTTAGTGAACTTGAGCCGGAAGCACTGAAACCTCAAGCTGTAAAAGGAGACCGTACTGACCCTGAAGTGACCAAGAATATGAATGAAGCAGAATCAGATTCCAACGTGCAGAATGCTGAAAAATTTGAAAATATACAAATAGTTGAAAGGAAGCTATCAGATAAGGAACAAGAACTCGCACGAAAAATTATTGAGCAAATGAACAGCAACCAGGAACGAGTTAGGCTTCCAGTATTGAGACAAGTACCTCAACAAAAACTGAAGGAACTCCTACAAGAGGCCAATAAAGTTGCAAGGGATAATCCTACTGGAACTATTGGGCAAACGAATCAACTTATGTACTCAATAGCCTATGTCGTAACATCTGAATTAAGATATAAGATTAGTGAACCCAAAAGCAGTAAGGCTCAGGAACCAAAATGGAAGCATCGACTGGAGAATAAAATTCTTAAACTCAGAGTAGACGTGAGCAATTTGAAAAACCTTAAGGAAAAGAAGCTGAAAAACACAAAAATCCGAAATAACCTCATAAAGAGATATGATACTGGAACACGACCTATTGATGAAGTATTAGAGGAAATGAAGCAAAAAATAGTTGCAGTTGCAGCTATTTTTTGCTTCACTTCACTTCACTTCAACTATATTCCAATACAGTGCACGTATTGAACAGTCCAAGCAAAATTCGATGTTTTGCGCAAATCAGCACCAGTTTTACAAGAAAATTGATTGCTGCAGGAATGATAACCTTAAAGAAAATATAAATATAAATACCAGAGACAAGGAAAATACACAAAAGTTTTGGAAAAACCTATGGGACAACCCTAAGAGGCACAATAACAAGGCAAAATGGAT
This sequence comes from Typopeltis vanoorti, assembly GCF_054136105.1. Lineage (NCBI taxonomy): Eukaryota > Metazoa > Arthropoda > Arachnida > Uropygi > Thelyphonidae > Typopeltis > Typopeltis vanoorti. The sequence goes on from NC_143565.1 coordinate 57,398,288, forward strand.
TGAACAAATTGCCAACAAATCTCAAGAACAAAAAATGGACCAACTGAAAATAACAACTGAAATGGTTCAAAAGCAAGCTAAAAAAATAAAAAAATTGGTCAACACCCAGGAACGATGAATTACATGGCTACTGGTTAAAATATCTAACAGGCTTACATGAAAGACTTGCTAACCAATTTTATGATGTTTTAGAAGAAAAATGCAAAGAAGAGTGGCTCACAGCAGGGAAAACGTTTTTGATCATAAAGGATAAAGAAAAAGGTCCAAACCCCAGAAAACTTCCGACCAATAACCTGCCTGCCAACAACTTATACTCACAGGCATACTAGCTGATAAAATATACAGCTATCTTAAAGCAAATTCTCTTCTCCCAATTGAACAAAAAGGTAACAGCAAAAATTCAAGAGGCACAAAAGACCAATTGCTGATTGATAAAATGATTCTTAAAAATTGCAAACGTAGAAAAACCAACCTTCATATGGCTTGGATAGATTATAAAAAAGCGTTTGATTCGGTGCCTCTTAGTTGGATTTTAAAATGCACAGAACTCTTTGGTATTAGGGAAAACGTGCAAAAATTTTTGCAATCCAGCATGAAAAACTGGAAAACAACGTTGGTTATAAATAGAGAAGAAATTGGAGAGGTAAACATAAAAAGGGGCATCTTTCAAGGAGACTCATTATCTCATCTATTGTTTATATTGTCATTGATCTCTAGAATTTTAAATAAAACTGCTCATGGTTATCAAACTGCGAAAAAGAGTGCAAAGATATCTCACCTTTTATACATGGACGATCTGAAGTTGTATGCAAAATCAGAGAATGAACTCGGACGTTGCTAAACACTGTGCACATATTCAGTCAAGATATATCAATGGAGTTTGGCTTAGACAAATGTGCAATTGCTGGAATAACAAGAGGAAAGTTTGAAGATAAACGAAATCGAGCTGCTCAATGGTGAAATAATCAAAGTAATAAAATTCGAAGACAGCTACAAATATTTGGGAATTTTAGAAGCTATTACAAATTCTGCACAATAAGATCAAAGAAAGAACTAGAGCAGAATACATAAGACGATTAAGAAAACTCCTTAAGTCAATGCTTAATGCTGGAAATTTGATAAAAGCAATTAATACCTGGGCCATACCTGTTCTGAGATATTCAGCAGGCATTGTTGAATGGACCCAGCTAGAGATGGAAGATTTAGATCGAAAAACTCGAAAATTAATGACAATGCATCATGCCCTCAATCCTCGCAGTGACATTGATAGGCTATATCTATCACCCAAAAAAGGAAGTAGAGGATTATTACAAGTGAAGCAAGTTATTGAAGACGTAAAATGAAATTTAAATGATTATCTGCAGCAAACAACGGAAAAATTTCTAATTGAGGTAAGGAAAGAGGATTTATTTAAACCAATGGAGACAAAATTGGAATACAAAACCAACCAAGTAAAAGTGAGAACCGAAAGATGGAAAAATAAGACATTGCATGGAAAATACCTTCACAGCATAGAGGACAGCGCAGACAGCAACTTGACCTGGCAATGGTTGAGAAATGGAGCACTAAAGAAAAAACAGAATCGGTAATTTTTGCAGCACAAGAACACGCCATTAAAACCAACGTTATTAAGGCAAAAATACAAAAAATTCAAGAAGACATGCAGATTGTGCAAAGAAAAGGAAGAAATGGTAGACCACATTATAAGTGGATGCAGCAAAATCGCACAAATTGAGTACCGTAAAAGGCATGATAACGTAGCTAAGATAATCCACTGGCATTTATGTAAAAAGTATGGGTTTGAAGTATCTAAGTTTGAAGTATCCTCAGAAGATCCGATTCTGTTTCGGATCCTCAGAACTAGCTGTCTTTGCTACACTTTCCCTTAGTGTATATGCGCCCTTGTCGACTATCACATCTGACTGGCTTCGTCGGAGGGTGAATGCATCATGAGTTGTATATTTACAGCCGACATTCCTTAGTAATATACTCTCTCTCACATACGGCAAATTCTGTTCTCTTGTAAAATTATTTAAATATTCTACATTTTTCTGGCTCTCAAAATACATTTGTCTAATTGTATCGTTAATTAATTAAGTATACAGCAAATTTTCCATTATTGTCTAATTTATTGTACAATAAATATGCAATTCACATGTCACGTTGTACGCCAAGAGCTTCACTACCTGCTTAACATGTCGGAAAGGCAGGGAAGAGACGTAAATAGACTATGAACCGTTACTCTCGGTTAGATGCCTACGGCTGTTGTTCTTGAAAGAGATAATAACCACTTGCTCAGTATAAAAATACTTTAAAAAATATGCAGTAGGTCAGTTTAATGCGAAGAATGAAGTTCACCAAACATAAAAGAATTTAAATTAAAAATGTTTTTTCTAAAGTCTGCCGAAAATAACAAAGAAAAGTCATAAACGACTATCAGTTGCATTATTATTATTATTTATTTTAAAATTGCAAATTATAAGAAATTTAATAAAACAAATGTTGAATAGGCGTACGAAACAGCCGCATGTTCAGCATTCATATTAAAATCCGACAAGTTTTTAGATTTCCTCGTATTGCTTTTGCTTGTGCCAGATTCACCAGCGTGAGTCTCCTTATTTTCAGGAGGGAGTAGTAGATTCTAGATAACGAGTTAAACTATTCACACATTAAGAAGGTTATACTGAATCGCTATAATTCCGGTTAATAAAAAACTTTCTTGAAATCTCAATACACAAAACGCACGTAGGTTTGTATGTATATATGCTCTATGAGTCCAGTTTTTGCCACTGATAGTGTGATGTTTAGCATATAACCACATGACGTTATATTACACAATTTGTTTTCACTTTAATTGAATACCTGCATGATACATTTTGCCATCTCGCATATGAGAATAAAAGTTGGAGATGTGTTCTTTCTTTCCGAACTAACTGAAGACAAAATAAAATCTAACAAATTATACGTAAGAAACAAATCAAAGTGGAGCAGTATTTAGAGGTGAATTCTAGACTCAAAGATACAAATACAGTTTAGAAAGTGCTTGAAAACAAGAACCAAACTTTTGAGATTCGGTTTTGAGGTTTAGTAAGAAAACATAATTTCTTCAGGGGGGGGGAACACATTTAGTGAGAGTGAGGTTGTCTGAGAAAATATTTAAAAAAAAAAAACAGAAATTCATAGTGGACTGAAGAAGTTAAAGAGATAATTGCGGAAAAGAAAATATTATAGGTGTTGATAGGTAAGTCTACTGGGATCCTGACAGAATAGAGAGAGAGGGAGAAAAAAAAGAGAAAGAGAATATAAAGGAAGATATTGTAAAATTAGATAAAATCTTTATAAGGTTTTGGTAAGAAGGTAAATATCATGGTTGCCAAACTTTTCTGAAGTCTATTGCAAACGCTTAGAAAAATTGATGGAACGACTATGAGAAGGAGGTTGTCGAATGAACTCGGGTATAACGAAGCATACATTGAAAGCATTTGAAAGACCTACTTTAAGACAAAAGATTTAAGAATTATTAAAGTACTAATCTAGCGTAGCATCGGTAGTTCAACGGTATACTACTCGCTTGATATATGAATGACCTAGGTTCGATTCCCGGCAGATGCAATATATATATATATCGAGACCTTTGAAAACGTACGTTTCTTTTCTTCTTTCTATCTTGTACTAGGCCTAGGGGCCTGTTACGGTCTCATTCCATCTTTTATATTATTTTCACCACGGGTTGTATTCAAGGATTTTTTTGGTGATTCCACTATTGTCCATTCTTTCAATGTGCTGTTTCCATCTATAGTTATGGTCTAGCTAATGGGTTAGTGATAGCGCAAGATATACCCTCTCCTAACCAAATGTCAATCCCACCTCCACGTGGTGCAGCCTGGATCAGAGACCTTTGTTCAAGTGTATCCTTGTACCAAGTATACTTATGGACTTCTCGGTGCTGGAAGAAGGTAATCATTATGGACAAGCTGTTAGTATAACAGTCGTCCAATAATTTCAACCCATTCGCATTAAGGTCAGGGTCTCCGTTCCTCCCACTCCATATCTGGTCATCTGTTTCAACATGTGCATTAAAGACACCCATTAGCAGGACTGATTCCATGTCTGTCACCCTGTCAAAAACAGCATCCACTTCCTCTAGGAAGGCAGACCATTCTGCCTCCAGATTGGGTGCATAGGTTTGCACCCAATCTAGAGCCTTAACTCATACCCGTCTCCCCAATGGGATCTACTCAGCAACACAGTCTGAGAGCTGGGGGCTTGTGAGTATCCCCACACATGCCTGAGCAGACACTGTCAGGCTCACACCAGAGTAGTAGAGTTTCCACCCCTCATCCAGGTCGAAAGTTCAAGAGCCTCTCCACTTGGTCGAAGAGAGCCCGACTAAATATAGTTGGTAACGCTTGGCTTCTTCGACCAGTTCATTCTCCTTCCCTGTCAGAGAAAAGATGTTCCAGTTGCCTAAAGCTATAGTCTGGTGCCGTTGTCGTTGACATTTCCGTTCTTTTGCAAAACCATTTCTTTGCCCTGCTCCTAAACACCTACCTTTTCTTTCATATAATTTATAATTCTTGGTTCTTATTACTAGTTTACATCTGTTTGTATTCCGAATCTTCGGTTTAATTCGGTATCTGAATAATTTCCTTGGATTCCTTCTTCCTGAAGGGTGGAGATACTTACGACATCCTAGATTCGTAAGAGTGATGAAGTTAGAACATAACGCCTTGGTAGGGTTACTCTGGTCTTCCAGGTTAGATTTCAGACTAAATGAGATTTGCGGCTGACTGGGCAGAAGCAAATATTCTATATTTCGATTGATGAAATGCTGGAAGAAAGTTCTGTGAAAACCAGGATTTCCAATCTTGATCTCTGTGCTATTGGAGACCGTTCTAGATCTGTCAAGTACTATGTCTCTGTTATAATGCGTTAACATTTCCACAATCAAAGAAGTCATGCCATGTGGAATTCTGGAAAACCTCAGCACGGGTCCTGCTGTCACAGGGAAGCAGCGATGGACATGCCTGTGAATCTGGAAATTGAAATTCCTTACTTCACGAATCACCCAAGTCTGAGCAACCTTCTTTCGGGATTCACTACGCTAATCCTAGATGGTGAGGAAGAATAGAATTACTAGAAAATGTTCTGTAAACTACTTTTTCACACTAACTCCTAGTGCAGAACGATCTCTTAGGATCACCATACTTAAGTGACTAGCCAAACAAATTAAAACGTCTTCCATCCTGGTTTTCAGTGTCCGTTATGTCTCGTCCAGTTCAGAGGTAAACACATCTGCTTCGGTTTCCAGTCACCGCTAAAAACAAAGAAATGCCCTCAAATTTCTAATTTATAGAAGAATTTTAGCAGAGCGTTGTGAAAGAGTATAAAATAAAACAGGGTATGAGTTGGGTGAAATGTTCAAAAATGAAATTGATACCTACAAACAAAACCAAATGGTTCGTCTAGTGATTAAGAAGACCGACCTGTGGATCGATTTAACATATGCTTACAAAAACGAATTGTTAGTCATACAAATAATACTATGTACATGTTGTATTTCTAATGTATTAAATATAAGTTGATTTTACTATTATATCATCTTGGCCAAGTATGTACAATAAGTTTTATTTTAAATAATACAAATAGTCATACACTAAATAAATTGGCTTACCACGTGTTAAACATAACCGTTTTCCCAATCGGTTGGTATATCCTCACAACAGACTGCCAACGCTAAATAAGCAAGTTATAGTTCATCTTATGCGCAATGTGCAGTTGACATCTTTCTCCGCCGATAAAAGTTGGATTATTCGAATAGCTGATTCTCTCTCTCTCTCTCTCTCTCTCTCTCTCTCTTGTAAAACTAAAGGCAGCTTCGGCTGGGGAGGAGATTAATAGGTAAGATGATTAATTATGGGAAGGGTTGTTGAAGTACACTAGATGGAACCACTTTCAAAAGGAAACTATTATCTCAAGAAATCATGTATAACCAGTATAACTAAACAATTTTTTTTAAATAAATGCATTTTCTCAGATCCTAATTTCAGATATTCAGAAAGAGCATATAAACAGAGGATCGGTGGTTCAGTGGTAGAATACTCACTTACCAGGTGGGTTACCCGGGTTCGATTCCCGGCCAAGGCATTCTCTTTATTGCATTTCAAAAAGGATTGCTGACGTTCTTTTAAATCCTTCATTTCCGTTCGCATTTTAAATGACGTAGGGGAGTATTATTCCTTTTACACATCTTGTTCTTCTTAGACGTGCGATTATTCAACTCGTGTACCACGTACATGTGAAATTTTAGCTTCGTAAAATGTTTCTTCCTATATCGAATAATCTACTTTTCTTTTTGTTGCATTTTATAATAATACACAGACATGTGTTAGTTTCTGTTTCTTCATCCTCCCTTCTGTAAATTTCATGTAAAAATCCTGGGTGGACAAAGTTCAACGTTGGTGTTTTCACTAGAATTCTTCTCATCATCTCAAATCTAATTTAAATCGCACTGGTTGTAGTTGGAAAGTATACAAAATATTTCAAAAGGAATTATACGTTATGAGTTTGAATAGATTTTGATATGATATTAAATAACGGCATATCAAATAACGTATAGAAGAATTATAATATTATTTGTTAATTGAACTAATCATCATAATTTTCAATTTAACCTACAAGAGAGAAGTAGCATTTTATAAAATTCACACAGCGCTTTTTTGTCAAACAGCAAATGCCGGTACGAATTCTTTGTTAGCAGGAAAAGTTGTAAATGAAAAAAATACCGCATCCAAAAGTCACATGTCACTGTCAATTAAGGTGCTGTACTCCGTACCATTACACAAAAAGCACTATATATATTTTTTTTTAAATTTTTTTTATTATTATTTTTTTATGAAGAATTGAATGACTAGAACCGAGATTTAAGTAAAAAGGTTTTAATATAAAAACACTACTAGTTCGTCCTGTAACAACCTTCTTCAGGTGACATTATAAAAGAAAGAAAAAAACACTAAACATTGAAGGTTCAAAGACTATGAACAACATAGATAGTCTCTATACATAATTAGCATGAAAACGTTGTAGTTGTATTTGAAGCTGTTCTTTCGTTTGTTGCATTGTTGGGAGAGTGCGTGCTTGCGGCATCACGTGAACGCTAGTACATGATTACAACTGAATGACTATCTGGGAGGCTGTAGCTCAAGTTGTTATTTAGATGAACAGGATTGAAGATGATTTCTCTAGATTACACGATTTTTCTCTCTAGTTCATCATTGCAACGGAAGATGTTAGTAGATTTTTCCCAGCAGACTTTGTGACTTTGGCTTTGATCATTAGGATTAGCCGAGAAAAGGATATGACTTGATAATGCACTGGCTCGCTGTCTCTTGTAAGTAATGTCCCTCATGTGTTCTTCCATACGCAATTCGACAGATTTGTCTATCTTCCCAAAACAAGGAATATCACAATCACACAATATTTTATATACACCAGGGTATTTAAGATGATGATAAAGTTTTGGGTGGCTTATTAAGAAACGAAATTTTGGAAGTGGAGTGAGCAAAGTTCTGATATTGTATTTTCTTAGAACTTTTGCTAATTTATGTGAAACAGTACTTATGTAAGGAATAGATATATTGCCTTTGAATCTATTTGTTTCTTCTGAGTGATGTCTAGGAGGATTAAGAAGGAATTTTTGAATGATTCTCTTGGAGTATCCATTAAATTCGAAAGAAGTTTTCAGATGATTTATTTCTGTAAGAAGTTCATTTGGGTCATCCAGAAAAGAACGGGCTCTATGTCCCAAGGCGGAAATTATTCCAAGCTTATGAGGAGGGAAATGATGGGACTGCCTGTGCAGATATCTGTTGGTATGTGTGGGCTTTCCATATATCGCAATTTTGAGTTTACCAGAAATTTGACACCAAGAAAAGGCAAAAATATTTTGACTCAGGATCGACCTTTCAAGGACACACAGAAACTTGAAGAATAGCATGGAGTAACTAAGAGAATAAGTAGAGGCAGCAAGGTTAAATTTAAACGATAGCTGTGCTAAGAGATATAGTGCCTACAAGATTAATTAAATGCTGGAAGAATAGGCAACTGTGCATAAAAACTTCAAGTTAAAGAATTACTGCGTGTTACCTTAGTTCATGAGTTATTGGTAGAATACTGAATTGGTCAAGTAATGTCAAAGATAGTACAAGCGTTTTGCTCCAAGCAAGAACCTTTAATTATGTGAATTACGACCATTAATTTATTCAGTTATTACTAAGAGGATTTGTTTTGTTTTTAATGAGTGCTGTTAATTGTTTTAAGTGAATATAGTTCTAAAAGGTGTCCGTATATAAATAGATGAACAAGGAAATTTACCCGTAAGAATTAACCAACTTTGTTACTCCTATGCAGAGATATGTGTGTGTGTTTCTTCCTAAAATATAAATTATAAAATATAAAATATGAATGCGTATCACTATCCTCTACAGTCGGTTCAGTTATAGACAGTTCTACTTTATCTGGGGTAAATCCTTTCGCAGGTATATAAAACCTTTCTTTCTATCTCCTTGTTCTATTATGCATATAATTGCTATTTGTTTTGACACTTATTTTCTTGCTCATTAAGCATATTTCCTTTTTAAAAAAATCAGGAGAACTGATATCTTTCTAAATAATTTGTTCCCAATATGATGTGGGAGCTTATGTTAGTGGTTGAGGGGATGATAAGTAACTCTTTCCAGACACTTAGCTTAAATTCTGGTAGGTAGATTCTTGCTCGAACCTTTTCATATGCCACGAAGTTTGAATCTGAAAGAGTAGTAATTCTTACATGTTGTCTAAGTTTGGCAATATTATTCCTTAATTTATGTCTCATACTTTGGAGATAGTCCTTTCTAATAGTTGAAGCATTACATCCTGTATCAAACAAAATATTACATTTAGAACCCAGGATTTCTCCTCTAACTCTCATCATTCTTTCATTAGAAGCTTGGTGTTTCTGAATTCTATTATTTCTTCTGTGGGGTATGTACCCAAACTTTGAATCCCAGTTTTTGATAGGGTAATATTTCTTGTTAAAATAACAATTTCTAGCAAGATGTCCAATTTTGTTGCACCTGAAGCATTAAGGAGGATCTCTAAGGCTAGTGAGATATTCCTCCCTTTCTTGAGATTGAGAGTTATTAGGTACTTGTTGACCAAAACCCTCTAGTTTTTGTATCACCCTATCCAGGTTTGTTAATATGGGCAGATTTTGTCTTTGTACTTCTTGTTCTATCATCTTGTTGATCCCATCTGATGAGAGGTTGTTATTCTCATGAGATTTCAAGGTAATAGATGCAAGCTGTGTCACCACCTGATCGAGATCCATTACTGGTTGCTGTAATGTGTTCACTTCATGGTGAACTAGAGCTTTCATTTATTCCATTAATTTCAATCTGTCAGATTGATTTTCACTGTTTGATATTTGATTAAAATTTATAGGATATTCCCCAATATCCTTCCTTTTTCCTTTTTCCTTTTTATTCTCCTTCTCAGTCTTGTTAATGACAGAGGAACAATTATCCTTTTCTAAGATATTTATATGGTTTATATTGGATGAGGGAGAGAAATCCCCTATCATCTACTCTTTTTCTTTTACAGCTTTAAGACACTCTTCCAATGTAGAAAGTTTCTTTTTATAGGCTGTTTCCCTCAATTATGTTCTAACACCTTGGCGGAATTGCTGGAACATAGCCTATTCTAAATGAGGCTTATTTTCACTTGTGACATTTAAGCTATTAGATAAAGTTAACAACCGATTGTAAAAATCAGAGACAGTTTCTCTATCCTTTTGTGAAACTCTCTGTAGCTTCCATAAGTTTGGGCCAATACTTCTTAACTTTGAGAACCGAGAAATAAGGTTGTCCTTAAATATTTGATAATCTAATGTATCCTTGAGAATTGGAGATGAGTTAAAATATGTTCTAGCCTTGCCTGTTAATTTACTTCTGAGTAAAATTAACAGTTGAAAATCTATCCAATTTGACATTTCTTTAAGTTTTTCAACATAAGTAAAAAAAAAACAGTACATCATCTGAAAAGAGAGGAAAAACCTGTTGTGGGTTCACTGTACGAAAAAATTCACTATCTTCTATTTTAGAACTAGATGAAACAGCCATATTAATCTATTAACAACAATTTAAAAAAAAATCAGAATCCTAAAACAACTTCTATGTTTGCCTGATTCTAGTTTACAACCAATTCACTTGATTCACTTAATCTATCTTTAAGTTCTTTTTACTATTACAAAATCTAATACTTAATATCACAACCTATGATAGCGAATTCAAATCCTGTAGACTGTGCCATTTTGTTAGTTATTACTGGCATTTCTTCAATTATTACTAAATTTTAGTAATAACTGAATAAAAACTGAATATAGTTAAAGGTTCTTGCTTGGAGCAAAATGCTTGTACTATCTTTGACATCACTTGACTAATTCAGTATTCTACCAATAAGCTCCGTATTACTATAACTTTGGTATTTAGGGTCTAGTTACTCACTGAGGAGACCTCAAAAACGTTGAAACCTGTCTGGGTAGTGACCCCACCCATAATGCATTGCAGTATACATCTTCTAGTGAGATGTGCTTTACATTATGGGAAAATACTAAGAATATATATATATAGCTCTGATCACTATATATATATATATAGTGATCAGAGCTTTACCCACCTTTACAATGAGTTCCCCTGGTGTTGTATCATCTTTAGACTTGAACTTTGTTTCAGGCGCAAACTTAATTGTTTGCATACTTGGGATTAGCAGTTAAATAACCAAGTTTATAAAATAACTTGGTTATCCTAATATATATATATATATATATATATATATATATATACGCACGATTTCACACATGATTCTTATATTGGAAGTAATAATATTATAATCAATTACTTCAACTAAAGAATCTTTGCAAAAAAAAGTATATATAGGTATTATTTCTGGGAAATTTTCCATGTTACTTCTCTTAAAAAAACTATCATTTATACTGCTAGTTTAGCTTGTTTACGTTTAGGAGTGTCCCTTATTTTAAATACATTGTCTTTTTAATCAAGAATTTTTAGGGCATTATAAGTGTATTTTAGAGGTAAATATATGCAGACTAATAGAGGAAGAAATTTTGCACATACCTTGTTTGGATGCTAGGATGTCTTTGTTCTCTATACTTCTGCTGTTAGACCGATAAAGGGGGTAGGAAACGTGGGGGTGGGTTGTTTGAGGTAAGGTGGGAAGATTTTTATAAAAACACCTTGTTGCAACTTCTATAGATAAAGTTGATAAAGCTCCGTATTACTATAACCTTGGTATTTAGGGTCTAGTTACTCACTGAGGAGACCTCAAAAACGTTGAAACCTGTCTGGGTAGTGACCCCACCCATAATGAATTGCAGTATACATCTTCTAGTATTATTATTTAAAAAAAAAAACCAGTTTTTTTTTAAATAATATATATGCATATATATTATTATATTTAAGGACGCTTCTTTGGGAAAAGGAAGGTATTTATGGGAACCAGGGCAGGGGGAGAGCGTTAACGGGGTGCGAGCCGTTTCGATCGTGTATCGTCACGGAACATTTCGGGAAAAGTGTAGGCTTATGTCATGTCGACTTGGTATATCTGCCTTAGAAGGACTTTTGTTTTCGCTTATTGGTCGGAGTCGTGACCTAATTTTTATGTTGTGGAGCTTCCAACACTCGGAAATTAGGTAGGGTCGGTGGACGTTGATTGAGTTTTCGTCACATTTTATGGCTATTGTTTCCGATATTCTAAGCATTGTTTCGTTGTCTTGTTTATCTATTATTATGGCCTTGTCAATTTGTGGGGTAAGTTTCTGTTCAAGGGCGTGAACTGCTATTTCTGTCTTCCCTGTACTCTGTATTTTAGTTTTCTTTTTGATGTTGCGTTTTTTTTTTGCGTTTAAATGTTCTGGAATAGAGATGTTACAGTCACGGAAGTGTTCTTGTATCTTGTATCGGAAGTGCTCTTGTTCGTGTACAAGAACACTTCTGACTGTAACATCCCTATTCCAGAACATTATGGAATATAGAAGTATGGAAAACGAAGACGTGCAAAAATTCTTCCTCTATTAGTCTGCATATATTTAGCTCTAAAATACACTTATAATTTCCTAAAAATTCCTGAGTAAAAAGCCAATGTATTTAAAATAAGGGACACTCCTAAACGGAAACAGGCTAAAATAGCCGTATGAATAAAAGTATATACACCGGTATATATTCTACTAAAATGATTGGAACATATTATAGATCGTTCTTTCCTCGTTTCACTTTGTTAACTTTAGAATGTTATTAACTTATTTATTAATTTTAATGTAAAATGTATATTGAACTACTGTGTTCTTAAGAACTATTTATTACTATAAAAAAAAGCATCCCACTCTACATATTTGTTCGGAATGTTAGTCACTGTCTTTAAAACAAGCAAACTCCTGGATGATATTTAAATGCAACAAGATAAATTCCAAGATAATTTATACGGATAAAAGCGAAACTGATCTTACTAATTCTGCTAATTTGAACGTTTAGTGTCCTTACTTATTTTAAAATATTAAAAGAAATTCATGATAAATATGAATTTCTTTGCGATTCTCAATCACATAATATTTCCATGTATTAATTCTTGAAGCTAGATCTAAACTTAAATAACAAATAGAATTTGTTTATTCCGAGGACGCTACTTTATCTGTCTACTAAAAGTATTACCGTACAGCTAGCGGGAGTATTTTTAAAAAGTGACATTACCTCATCATTCTATGCAAAAGGTGATGCAGTATATTTGCATCACCCTTATCAAAGGATTACCTTTATGAAACTGCGTCTAATCCAATACAGGAAAGTTTACTCCAAAACATTTACCTAATGTTTTGTGTGTTTAGTATAGAAAATGTTTATTTATTATACGTGTATACAATCTTTAAAAGACTAAGAATTTTGTTAGTGCAATCATAGACAACACTGATGACAACAGTTGTAGTCTCATAAAGCTTTTGTTACATTCTATACTTAACAGTTTCAATATATACTTGGATTTAAAATTAAGAATTATTTAATATCCCACCTTGAAATAATATTACTTGGCCTTCAAGCTCTTTTGTTCAATGTTTAACCATATTATAGTTATTTTTTTCTAATATTTTCTAAATGTGAAATGTTTACCGCTTATTAAATACGTTATCTATCCTTTCAGTTTGTATCTACTTACATGCAATGAGTACGTTATTGTGGCATCTCTGGTCACCCCTTTGAAATTCAATTTCTTAATTCAACTGTGTAAACTATTGGCTAAAATGTGGTCTATTTGTCAATGAAAAATATTGGTAAAATATCAATGGACTATTTTATCTTGTAAAAAAAAAATAGCATAAAACAGGCTAATGTACAGTGCATGTTAATATGTTACTTAACATGATGATAATATGATGTAAATAACATGACTGAGCAACGCGCACTAGATGGAGCCACCATGAAATGGTAGTCATGAAATGAATTCAGGTATAACGAAACAAACTCTTAAACAAGTTTCAGCAGACAGACCTATATTAGGTCATGAGATGTAAGAAGTAGATAAAAGGAAACTTAACGTAGCATCGGTGGTTCAATGGTAGAATACTCGCCTGCCACGCGGGTGGTCCGGGTTCGATTCCCGGCCGATGCATTTTTTTATTCCTGTGTTTGAGAGAATACTTTACGCGTCAGTCGAAAACAGAAAATTATCTTTTGGTATTAGGCCTATATTTTTTCCTACGAGAACTATGACTAATAATTTCTCTTGTTTCTGATCAGTGATGATTCTTTTTTTTTCTAGTCTGTTCGTTTTTTTTATGCGTCTTCTGATTTAAATCAGTCTCATGGATAATAATAATCCTGAATTTCCTCTTGAGATTTGAGGGGGCACTAGTGAATAAGGTGTATTTTTCCATGCTATCTGATGCATTTTTTAAAACATTTTTCTCTTTTCGGTGCACACGACAACATCACACGATACTTGACAGCTCCGAGCCCTGATTCCAATATCATCAAGAAAAAGAAGATGGGAAACCATGGCTCTGCGGCAGCTTTGCACCAGCATTTCGACCACTGAAAGAATATTTTCTTCTGTCCGATTCACCACTCAGTAATTTCATTTAGTCTAGAACATCACACGTAACCGTGGAGTCAAGGTAAAGACTCGGTGAGTCATGACATTAACCGGTTAAATAAAGGTCAAGACTGAGTCGCTGTTAGGCCCCTGTAAGTGTACGTTTCTCCATTAGGGCTTGTACTCTAGTAGTGTCAATCTAATTTACAAGGTGTCCGCGCGGTTAGCCTAGTGGCTGTGCGCTTCGCAACCATATGACTGGGGAAGGAGTGTCCCAGGTTCGATTCCCGTCGAAGACGAGGAATTTGAGGATCTTCCTCAGCCATTGCCAAGTTAGCCGGTCTTGGGAGCGGGTTTTGTCCGGCAGTTTATCTGGCGTTTTTCATCCCGAAAGGAGGCAAACCGGTCCCGTGAACACACACAGATCTACAGCCATAAATACTTAACCCCCATGAGGGGGCTCAACTCTCCCCAATAGGGACGGGGGAGAAAAAGGGAGGAAACTCCATACGAATAAATTAATAACTTTGCAAGGTAAAGCGCGAGGTTCTAGACTAAATTAGACTTTAGTGGCGAAATCGAGCAGAAATTTTGTAATGTTTTAATACATTGCTATTGACCTAAGTGCCATAATTACATTGTTTCTTCTACATTGGCAACGGGTTTAAAATATTCAGTTTCCAAACGAGATCACACGTATTAACTAATGAAATCCCGCATGTTAAATATTATGTAAAAATGCCAAATGCATGTTGATCAAAAGAACTCATGTATAAATAAGTAAGTTTCGAAGGACCGACCAGTATTAAGACATACGATTTCAGATACATAAAATGCTTTTAACAGTGCGTTTTTAGTGATTTAACCGTAGAATATGTGCCTGCTCGTGGACTCACGGGCTTTGATTCACGGCTGATACAGTATTTTTTAATACTCCAGACTTTGAGTAACATTTTGCGCTACACAATATTGTTTGTGATCAAATAATTATACATTCATATTAGACAAATATTTGTTTTACGTAATTAAATATTCATCTCGCACTTTATTTAAAAGCTTTTGATCATTTGTGATGGTTCATGGTTCCACTTCTTGACTTTCACAAGATTTCTATTCGAAATCTTCCCATGTAAT
This sequence comes from Typopeltis vanoorti, assembly GCF_054136105.1. Lineage (NCBI taxonomy): Eukaryota > Metazoa > Arthropoda > Arachnida > Uropygi > Thelyphonidae > Typopeltis > Typopeltis vanoorti. Next base: position 57,413,558 of record NC_143565.1, read on the forward strand.
TTGAATTGATGGATATCATACCGTTTTTGGATTAGTGGTGCTTACTTTATAGCAAACAACAATCAATCAAAAAACACCAACGTGAAGAACGTGTAGAAGAGCGCTAACCATCCAATACTTGTTTAACAAGTACAGATAGTTTAACATGATTACTATATTTGCCAACTCTGCTGCAGAATATTCCATATTTAATTATAAATATGTATAAATAACTATTGATAGTTGTAGCTTTTTTTATATAATTAACTGGGAATTTGTTTCTTAATATATTCTATGTTTCAGTACGAATGTCATAAATGGAAATTCATTTATTTCATTACTATTCAGTCCGCAGTAATGAAAGCGATTGACCATATTCACCTTTTAAGCACATTCTGAGGCTTTCGGTTTAGGTGATTACTTTACAAACGTTTCCTTCCATTTGTCATATGTACTATGAGTAACAGCTGTAACAACATTCATCAATAATAGAACTCAATTCTCTTGTGAGATTACTCATTAACCACTGTAATTAATGGTTAGCAAGTGGTCTTTTATCCTGTGATTAAATACCGTGTTAATTGTATGCACACTACTTAGTCCTGTTAAATATGGTGTAAATTGTCGAGTACACACTGCATATTAGAAATGCACACAAGATAGTACCACTATGAAAGAGTTGTCATCGAATGAATTCAGTTGTAAGGGTATGTCTAAACAAGTTTCAATAAGTTTCAACATGTTAAGATAAGGACCCTAATGCATTGAGAAATTCAGGTTGTTTAAGTCTGCTACCGTAATTAATTAGCTGGAAAGAAATGAGTGGCTAACAGTCTAAGAAAAATCCATCGTGCTTTGATGAAAAGAACAGACAAATCTTTCATCGGATCAGTAGGATACACAGTGAGCTGCTTTCCATTACTGATAGAATGATCCCAGCACCGAATGAAAGAAAAGGACTATTCAAGATAACAACGAAAAGCACGACTTCTGGAAAATTGGTGACGGTTGCAGTAATCTTAGCAAACACAACATCTTACTGACACTTCTGACTCTCATGGCTTCTTTAGAACATCAGAACTGCAGGACCTTTTTCACACAGCTGGATACAAATACCAGTAAATGATTGAACATTCTCCCCAAAGACAGTGACCCACAACACGATGATGGGCACATTTAAAGAAATGTCAAACAAATATTCCAAAAACATCCAATAGCGATGACCACTGTTCTTGCTTTTTGTTTTTTGGCTAAAGTGAATATGCTAAGCACTTGGAATCCAGCAAAACTGATGGTCTTTATGATATCTCTGCTGAATGTTTTGTAGTTTTTTTTTCAGATTTGGAATTCGGAGATATATGCTAACATCAGTGGTGCCTCATAGTAACTATCTTTAATTATAAATCACACAGTTGAAAATAACAAACCATCTCTCTCTCTATCTTTCTCTCTCTCTCTCTCTCTCTCTCTCTCTCTCTCTCTCTCTCTCTCTCTCTCACTGTTACCAATTAAGAGATCTCTCCTTGCATATCTTGCTCATCTTTTACAGAAAAGATTCTTTCAGAATCACAGCGCAGTTTCGGCCATTCCTTGCAATAAGAAGGATAATGTAAGACGCGCACATTCCAAGACAAAGGTTGTGAAACGTCACACTTAGATTTTCTTTGCTTGCATTTCTATAACTAAATGTTGACTCTCTCAGCTAGCTGGGAGAGCTCACTGGAAAATTCACGCTGTCGTTCCACAGTTTTTCTTTATTTCAGGTGTAAATAACCTGCAAAATGAATGCCGATTTCATTAACCTTAATCGACTCAGATCTAAACAAAATCATCAAAATAACAAGAGTGAAAATTTGTACTCATTCTGAAATAAAACTTCAAGTCGTTATATTAACATTTTCAAATAACTCGATTTACATAAAAACCAGCGTAAATATAAGGACACAAGCGCTTCGCTAAGTCCAAGAAAATGATGGCTAATCACTTGTCATTCATGAGAGAGAAATTCTTCAAACTTGAATCCTTTTCCCTATCCATCATCTGTAGATTAGCAAATGTTGGTAGTGATGACATTTGCTCTAGTTTAAAATGCGCAATTTTAACTTTCGTGTGTTTAAAAGAACGAGATTAAGATGTATGGCACATCCTTGCTGCAGTTATAGAGCAGGCTACATATCGTCTATCAAATGAGATCGCTTAACTGAAAAAGAACCAAAGAAAAAGAGAAATACAGAAGGAGCACTTCAGTGGTAACCTCAGAACGAATATGAAAATATGTAATATCGGTATTAGCAACTGGGACCTACAGATTATTAAAAATAAATGAAGTGCCTAATTTTGTTTAAATTTGAAACTGTAAGGTGCCACGTACAGAAGAATAAGATATGATCATTGATCACATGGACGAATGTTTCTTAATTACCAGTACCTTTTCGAAACACATTTTATCACTTTAGAACATCTTTTGGATTACACATTGACGTAGTCAGTCATCTCTAGAGTAGAAAGAAAATCATACTTGTTCGAAAGTGACTACTATTGAGTTACGTATCGTAATAAGATTGTGCCCCAGTCACTAGTTTAAAAGTCTTTTTACTACTGATATCACTCGCATTAGCAAATGTAATTACTTTTGGTTAAATATTATTAAATTGCGAAATGCGTATTGCACACTGATTTCAAATTGATTTTTAGAGATTACATAGCGCTCCCGAGATGGAACCACCATAAGAGAATTAGTTGTCGAAGCCCTACGGAATGACAAATCATAAAGTAAACAAGTTTCATTTGTATGTACTTTACGGAAGAATAATTTACGGAAGAAACGCACGCCCCCCCACGTGTGGGAACACCTGTAACCCAAGCGGGCGAGTCCCCTGGTGGATCGGGGAATGCTTTCATAGTTTACCATGAAGGGTAGGAGGGAAATAAAATACTTCCCGCGGACCCAACAGGATAGCACTTCTCTCATAGGCCGGTCTGGGGGCCTCAAAGGTGGCAGCCTCACCACCAGACTCGGGTACTGAAGGCTAATCCCCTGCACACCTTAAAATTTCACCTATTAAAAGAAATAACAAAGAGATTGCCGAACTGCCTAAATGGTTAACGACAAAGCGAGGAAAAAAGGTACATGAGATAAGGAACATGGAACATTAAATGTGTACATAGAAAAGAAAATGAATTAATAGATGAATTTAAAAATTCGGGATTGGATCTGCTAGCAGTCACAGAAACAAAAAAGAAAGGTCAAGGTTGCCAGAAAATGAAAGATGGGTATATACTTTTCTATTCAGGGGTAAATCCAAGAGAATGGGGAAAACAAGGGTTAGCTTGCATAATTAAACCAGATTTCAAAGAATATATTACTAAATGGCAACTGATAAACGAAAGGTTGTTGACAATCACTATAGATTTTAAATCAGAAAACCGAGTATTCACCGTAATTGTTGCATATGGCTCAAACGATAATGCTAATAAAGAAATTAAAGATGAATTCTTTGAACTCTTACAAAAAACAATTGAAGAAGTTCAAGGGCATATCATACTACTAGGAGACCTTAATGGCAGGGTAGGAAATCGAGTAGATGAGGAAACGAAACAAGTGTTGGGATCACAAGGAGAAATAACCCGGAATAATAATGGAGAAAGAATAATAAATCTTTGCCTTACAAACAATTTAGTAATAGCGAATACCATATTCAAGCACATAAAGAAATCCATAAGTTTACCAGTGAAGAGCCCAGTAGAAATGAAAAAAATCTATAATTGACTACGCCATCATAAGCAGATCGTACTGGAAGTATATAAAAATGCAAGAGTCTATAGAGGTTCTGAAATAGGCAGTGACCACTATTTATTAGTATTGGAAACAATCCATAAAATAGAAGTTGAAAAATGTAGAAAAAGTAGCAAGAAAATAAATGTTAAGATAAAGAACTACAAACTAAAGAAAGAAGAAACAGCCATTGAGTATAAAAGTAAAACAGAGAAGATGAAAGAAGCAGAACTTGATATATGAAGACCAAGATGTAGAAAAACTATGGTACAGATTTAAAACACTTCTTCTAGAAACAAGCAAAGAAATTTGTGGTGTATCATTAAATAATAACAGAAGAAACACAAAACACCTTGGTGGACTGAAGAACTAAAGAAGAAATTAAAAAGTAAAAGCAATTGTGGAAGAGATATATAACATCAAAGCTACAGGTTGATGTTATATATCTCTGGATATATAATGGATATATATATATATATATATATATATATATATATGAAAGGCCCATTCCTTTCATTGCATAGAATTCCATTCCATTCCTTTTATACAACAACCAAAGAAATAAAGTTAAAACCTTAGTGAAAGAAGAGAAAAGAAAATGCTGCGAAGACTTTTGGAAAGGTGGAAACAGTACTTCCAAGAATTATTGGAAGATGCAGAACATGGAAAAAATAGAATAAGAGCAAGACATGCAAGAAAAATAAAAGATCAAAGTGAGGAAATTCAAGCAAATGAACTGTTATCAGCAATAAATAAAATAACACCGGGAAAATCAATAGACCATGACCAAATAACACCAGAAATGGTAAAGAATTTAGGAACGAAAGCCATAAAATTTCTTTTACACCTATTCAATGTTCTATAGTAAAAGAATATTATTCTCAAAGACTGGGAAGTAGCAATAATAACCTATATTTATGAAAGGAGACAACCGTAAATGTGAAAACCATAGAGGAATTTCGCTTTTAAGCGTTCCAGGAAAGTTGTATGCCCATATCTAAGAAGAGAGGCTTAGGAACCAAATACAGGATACTGGACGAAATGCAATATGGCTTTCGAAAAAATAGAAGCGTAAAGGATTTATCTTCAGTCTTAGACAAATATCAGAGAAAACATTGGAATACGGAAAAGAACCACATGCATGTTTTATAGATTTTGAAAAGGCCTTTGACCGAGATCCCATACACTTAATATGGCAAACATTAAAGAAAAACAAGATACAAGATAACTTAATAGCAGCCAAACAAAGCCTCTACAAAAGTAACAGAAATTATGTAAGAACTTTTAATAATATATCAAAAGAATTTGAAACAAATGTAGGAGTGAGGCAAGGCTGTACCTCAGCCCTCTTCTCTTCATCATAGTAATGGATGAAATTTTAAAGGCATGCCAAACAAAGACAAAAAAGTTCCACCTAGGATACAGGAAACTGAAAGAAACCAGAAATTCACACATGGCTTTTGCAGATGATGTAGTGATTCTAGCAAATACAGCTGAAGATCTGCAGTATAACATCAACATTTGGTATGAAGAAACAAAGAAAAGGAATATGACCATAAATATAAATATAACTAAAACAATGATCATATCTAGAAACCAACCAAAACACATAATAAAAATAGGGAACCATCAACTGGAACAAGTTTATTCCTTTGGGATCATATATACAAGAAGATGACAGACACATAAATTAACAACAGGGTAACTAGAGGAATAAAGCTATTCTATGCAATGAAAGGCACATGCCTAAATAAGAAAGAAGTTACCCAGAATAACAAAATGGCAGTATATCGTTCAGTGTTTGTACCAACATTAACATACAGTTATGAGTCCTGGTGTTTAACAACAGGAAACACAAATAAACTACAAACAATCGAAATGAAATATCTTAGGAAAGTGGCACAAAAAACAAGATTAGACCGAATAAGAAATCAAACTATAAGAGACAGCCTTCAAGTTGCACCTCTGAACCAATTCATAACACAAGCCCAAATGAGGTGGTTTTGACATCTTAATCGAATGGAAAAAGGAAGAATAGCAAAAACTGTATACGAAAGCTAGAAAATAGGAAAAAGAAACATAGCAAAAGGAAATTAAAGAAAAATTGGAAAAGAAGGGAATTAACTGGAAATGAGCAAAATAACAAGCCTTCGACAGGACGGCATGGAAATCTCTTCGGCAAAATCTCGACGCTTAAAAGTACAAGAGATCATAGACGAAGAAGAAGACACACGCCCAGACATACTTAGAAAAGTATGTCTGGCGTGTGTCTTTCAACAACCTGTTACAAGAAATAAAAATAACCACAGACACAATATACAGGAAGAAGACAATAAAACATCAGTGGCGGCTGATAGGAGTAATATCAGAAGTGGAAGAAAACATACAAATTATAGAAATAAAAGACTCACCGTAGAGGAAAAGGATAACACAAGCCATACACCACACTTTGAAAAGTAACAATAAGAATACAATTGAAAGCTGTAAACTAAAATATGTATGTATATATGTTTATATATGTGTTATATATATGGAAACAAAGAGTGTGTGTATATGTTAACATATAGAGTTGAAAGAATAACAGTGTATTCATTAAGGAGTAAATGTAAATGGTAGATGTTTATAACAACGTAATTACCTATGTGGGCTAGAGAAATCTATCCCGTAAATGCGGAAAAAAAATTGCAATCAGGCAAAAAAAAAAAAAAAAAAAAAAAAAAACCTAACAGCGTAAACAAAATTATTGAAAAAGGAGTGTGAACATGGCTTATATATTTAGATATCTATTATATATTGTAAAAAGTGATTAACCAACATAAGAGATAATCATTCCTCATAACTGTGTATTAATGCATATTGTAAATTATAACATATTACCCAAAAACGAAATACTCATAATATGTAAAAGAATTGTAGGAATAAATAGACTCTAAGCATGTTAACCTAATATAAAAATAGATTGTAAAAGACAAGTAGTTGTAATTGAAAGACCCTACTAGTATACAAATAGATAACTGTAAAATGAAATATAAGCAATGAAATAAGCATGTTATTTCCGTAATGTATATGTTTGTAAATAGTTGTATATATTTCTCCCGAATGTACAGAGATGCTACTGTCAAAATAAAATCTAATCAGTGGTAGAATACTCATCTACCACGCGGATGGCGCCCGGGTTCGAATCCCTGGCCGATGCAGAGTTTTATGTGTGATTATTGTTTTATTTTAACCTTTGAGTGAAATAACGAACATTACCTCTTTATATTAAGATTTGTGAGGGATGAACTTCGACATGTAATCTACTTGAAAACAGCGTTTGATAATTTGTGATCGTTGATAGTTACTCTCGTACATGACGGAACAAAACTGTATTCCTCATCCTTCAATGTCATTCAATCCCAACTTAGTAGACGGCGCTTTTTCATAATAAAGAAAAATAATGATAATAAACACACGGAAATGCACGAAGCAGTTGCTTCCTCTGCTTTAACTATTCGCCTTAAAAATTCTCCTTAGACATGACTGTGTTCACTAATCATGGCTAAGTGGAAAGGATTACTGTGTGTTTCATCTCTGCGAGAATTGTCTGTTTAATTATTAATGTGCAAGAGAACTATTTATAATTGGTGGGAATATACATATTTTAAATATATTCTGTATTTTAGTGGTGAATTTAAAGAAATTCACGGGTAATAATTCTTAATTTCTTTTACAAGTGCAGTTTTATCAATCTTTGCTAGCTATGTAATGAAAATTAGGTAGAACGTTTCCAACCAATATTTGTTTAAAGAACAAAGGCGTACAAGAACAAATGCATTGATTGTAGAATATTCTTCTTTTCGACTGCACAAATATGAATGAATTATCACACTTTTTGAACTGATACATTTGCTATATAAATCAGCGATTTTTGTTTTTTAAATAAAATGTTTAAAATCATTATTTGTGCAAATGAATTTTCAAATAAAAACGAGTTCAGTAACCAATATCTCCTTTCCCCCAATATTAATATCAAATTATCAGCTGTTTATTCAGTTATTTATAGCATCCAACATAAGATGAAGTGAACTTTGCAGAGAATACTGCGTTTATGGTGCTTAGCTAGTCATTTATTATCATAATTATTTTTGATTTTCTCCTAATGCTTTTTAATAATAAAAATGATGAAAAGCAGCATCGGTTTTCGCTCATAATAAACTTAAAATGGAATATTATTATTTTGCTATGAGAACATATGTATGTACGAGGGTGGTCTGAAAAGTTCTCGGCCTCGATAGATAGATGGCAACACTAGTTAAACTGCTAATGTACGATTATCCAACTGAGAACGAACATTTTAGTAACGATGCCGATCTCCTGGAAGAAAATAACAATTTTCCATTATCTCTGATCCTGTACTTCATTTTTTAAAATGTTTTCTCCTTGCGCGATGGTGGTAATGCAGGCTCTCGCACACCAGTACAATGGCTGCAGTTATTGCCATTGATAACTTTCCTGGCTGTGATTGCTTCAAACTACGTACAAAAGAGTACAGCTTTACTGCAGCCTCTCCTTCCTGATAAATCCAGACGTAAATGTAATTGTGCTAATATCGCGTGGTGCATTTTATGTGACTTGTGTCACCGAAACTGATGGTATTGACCACGCAGAAGACCAAAAACCATTATGCGGATAAATAAAAAATATGAAATTTTAAATTTCCGATAGATAGAACAAACTAAGCAAAAAAACAACATAAAAATTCACAAAACACAAATAAACACGATAAAATAAAAAATAAAAGACAAAACAGGCACACATGTCACAAAAATATTACCTATACCAGAACAATTACTTAGAAATGTAAGAATGCACAACAATAACAAAGACTTCGAGATATTGGCGTGTGAATCAATGAACAATGTCATTCAGAACAGTGAATAATAATGTAGGACAAACAACAGCCAAAAGAAGAAATACCAACAATACTTTCAATATCAACGAGAATTCCAGCATGAGGAACAATTTCGAGTACTAGAAAGTACACGATATTGTTTTCTACCTATTGGAAATTTAAAATGAGTGATCCACCAATCGCTATCAACAGCAATGAGAACCGAACCAAAAGAAGCACAGAATGTCACGTAACGATATATAGTATACCAAGAAATCCAAAAGGATAAAGATAAGCCTTTTAAATCTTATATTTTTACATAAATTATTACCGGAATTTTCAGAATGTAGAAAATGCATAGCACAGTTACAAATAAACAAAGAAAATCTAATATTTCGATGCTAAAATAAAATCAGAGGGGAAAATGTAATTTCTAGAAGTTAGTTAAAATTGGTACATGGCTTGAAAAAGCATGAGAACAAATTAGAAGAAATAATAGCATTTATAATATTAGGGCAATTTTACCTTATTGCGGACTGCATATAAAAAATACACGAACAAAATTGGAAGATAAAACACAAAACACCAAACCATTCTACTACTACAAAACCTGCAATGTACTGGTGTTTGGTTCGAGATACCCGCCTTTCTAGTATTGGTTGTTTCATGTTTCGTTTTTTGTTTCTTGTTTGTTTGTTTGTTGTCGTTGTTGTTCGGTGGTGATTTGTTGGTTTACTGACTTTAAATTGTCGAGTTAGCTTTCGAGTACATGCCGCCTTCTAACTAAACTTTCAATAAACTGGCCACACAAAAACATCATTTAAACACATTCCGATTTCCACTTATCAAAGCAACATTTAATAATGCACACATACATTCCCAACAACCCCAGAAAACAGCACACACACAACTGCCTCCCCAAATGAATCGATGCTCGTACACCTCTTATCCCCCCCCCCAAAAAAAAAGCAGACAGACCAATAAACACACTTCCTCCAAAATATAAACTAAAAAACACATTATCTCCATCCCAAATAAGAAAAATCACACCAAAGTACATACACCTGTCCCCCCTCCCCCCCAGAAAAAAGAAATCTTCAAAGCACACGTACACACCTGTTTTAAGTAAAAAAACATGCAAACCCTTAATTAATCATAAAAATAAACTCCAATTCTCAACAGAACACACACACACACACACAACCGTAGAAGAAAGAAATACGAGGGAAAATAAACACCACCACAACAAGCAAGAACACAGTAGCAATGACATAACAACAAACTTACTTCAAGAAATACTGTTAAGAAATACGAGTAGATATACGAAATACCGAAAATATAAAGTAAACAAATCGAAATCATCACAACCGGTGATGATAATATCATAATCTTGGGAAGGGAAGGGACAGCTCTCGTCAAGTTTGTCTGACGTGAATTATTGGAAGTATTTAAGTCATCTTTGAGGTGTATGCCGTGACTTCGAAAATTTCGAAATTTTATATACGAATAAAAGTAGTACAAATCTTATCAATGGTTGCTAATTAGGAGTTTTAATGAATTACTTTTATCGGTATATTATATTTCGAAATTTTCGAAGTCACGGCGAACACCTCAAAGATGACTTTAATACTTCTATAATTAAAGTAAAGTAAAGGAAAGTAAAAGAAATGACACAACTTAGTTCAATTAAATAATATAAGTCATAAACGCAGTAGTAACCGAAATAATGTACTCCCTATTAAATAGATATCTTGAAGGAAATGATCAAGAGGACAGATTACACGTATTTGGTTAAAATAAAAATGAGTTAGTTCTGAGAATTCAGAATAACTAATTACGTAACCACTGACGAGAACCAATTAGTTCGAAATGGTAGTTTGGTCAGTGAAAGCATAATGAAACGAATTACAAATGTAGTTCGTTTGAATTGTACAATTTTAACACAATACGAATATAATAGCTGTTTGTAAAGTCACTCGTATTTTTATTAACTCGATATGAAGACAGCTAACGACACTGCAAACGTATACTTTCATAAAAACTCTGCTACGTATAAAGCTTTTAATTTCGATATATTTCATTGAAAGAAGAGTGGATATTTAATATCCAGTTCTTTCAACACGTGCAAATATTTCTCTTATTTATTGCTGTAACCTCAGTTGTATATTGAATTCTGTTCTCAACAGAATGAAAATTGAATTGTTATCCAGTTGTGTACAGAAGTAAGATGACTGATGTGCATTCAGCAATGATCAAGAGGTGGAGCCGCTATGAAATAGAGGTCATTCGTCAAAAGAACTCTGGTATAACGAACCACACATTTTTAAACAAGTTTCACTGAAGTGACCTATTTCGTGGATATGAGATTTCAGAGGCATATAAATTAATTACATTTGTCGCATCAGTGGTTCAATGGCAGATCGGAAACATGAATTTTGTAGAAAACAATATATTAGACATAGAGGTAAAAAATACTTTAACAAAAAATAATTTTTCACACATTATACAGCGATGTCAACTGAAAGATATATTCCGAGAATTACATCCAACATGTAAAGCTTATACTCATTATTCCTCCACCAATGCCTTACTGCTAGACAGAATCTACATAAGCCGATATATGGGATTAACCGTTAAGGAGGTTTGTCACTTGCCATTGACATTTAGTGACCACTATACGGTCAAGGGCAAACTTTCCCATGAGGCTAACGACAGAAATACATACACCAACAGAAACTATCCGCTCTGGAAGCTAAACAACAGTATAATCATCACAGACACATTTGCAACAGAAATAAAAAGAATATTAGACAACATAACAGAAATAGAAAATCCAGTGTATGCCTGGAACCAATTCAAAATACATTTAAAAAAGGCTGCTATACAAATAGGAAAACATTAGAAATATACAACCACCCTAGAACAAAAGAAGCATAATCAAAGAACTAACACGACAATACAACACAGACAGAACCCTCCCAGAAAATAAAATAGCTATCAACGCTCTTAAAGCAAAATTGAAACAAATAGAAATAAAAGAGACTGAAGGGGCCTGGATACGTGCAAAAGTCAGAACAATGGAACATGATGAAGGGAAGTCCAAAGCCGCTTGGCTCTTTGAAGAGCAGAGAAAACAAAAAAACACCATTCATAAAATAAAACATGAGGGGACAGAAGTCGAGGAAGATGCAAACCTCCTCCGATTCTTCCACTCACAATACACAAGTACTTTCTCCCATAAACAAAGTGACAAAACAGAAATACAAAATTTATTAAAAACCTTACCGAGATTAACAAATTCAGAAGCTGAAAGTATTGATTCACCCATTACAAAAACTGAATGCAAAAATACTATAAAGTCCCTGTCACTACACAAATCTCCAGGACCCGACGGTCTCACTGCGGGTCCTGGAGATTTGTGTAGTTCGGAAAGCATCCCAGAATATTTCAACCTCGGCTACATAACACTGATAACAAAAAATAAAGACACCACAAACCACTAACTTACAGTTTGCGTTGTTTGTCTGTGTTGAAGAGAGGCATTACACTCCTCAACACAGACTACAAAATCTTATCCAAAATCATATCACAACGAATTCAAATACACATATATAAAATAATATCAGAATCCCAAACCTGCGGCGTTAAAAACAGAAAAATAGAAGATAATATTCTGAGAGTTAGATTCATATATGAACACTACCAGGCAACACAACAACCATGCCAGTCGGTAAGTTTGGATATAGAAAAGACCTTCGATTCAGTTAGTCACCACTACATGAAAGAAGTCATTAAAGCTGCAGGTTTCGGGAAGAAATTTCAAAACTTAATGAAAACATATACAACACTGCACAGTCACGACTCATAATCAACAAGAAACTTTCTGCACCTGTTAAAATTGACTGCTCGGACAGACCGGGAGACAGCTTATGTATGATCCTATTTGCCGGATCATATCTCGTATCACCGGATCTGTTATCTTAGATCCGGTGATACGAGCGATATCGACGTGATCGACTCGTACACCGTCATCGTATCGGTGATACGATGACGATATATAATTGTGATACGAGGACATCCCGGCATAGCGGATACTCATACAGGAGAAGAAGGTAAAACAAAAGTACTAGCCTATGCCGACGATGTTACGTTAACGCTAACCACAGCCGAGTCCTTCATGATTACTTGTAATATATTTAAATCTTTTGAATAGGCATCCGCATTAAAACTCAACTTTCATAAATGTCACGCGATGTTCGTCGGCAGGTGGGCAAATAAGCCAACCGTGCCGAACGAAATTAAATTCAATGAACACCTTCCTCATTTAGAAATCACCACAGGGGACCAAACCCATCATAACAAGCAATGGGAAGTAGCTCATAACAAAATCACAAAAGAAAACATTTCACAAATGAGACCCAGACAATTATCAGTTAGAAGCAGGGCAAAAATATGTAACCAGTTTTTACTATCAAAAATATAAAAATATGGTACCTTGTAGCCAACATTAATTACAATGGCAACAAAGTTGACAAAATTCACAGAGAATGTGCAAAATGTATTTGGGATTCGAAATACGAACCCATACGAAGGTGTACAATATTTCATTATATAGAAACTGGAGGACTTGGTTTAATAAATGTACATTTAAAAACTCTAAGTGCAGAGCAAAACTCATAGAGAGAGCTTACTCAGAACAAAAAGCATGGAGTGCATATGTCATGCACTACATGCAAAGAATAATGCCCCACCAAATAATTTGTTCCCTTCCGCAATCGAATGGCAAAATACCAAAAATGTTCATTGAAGTTGCGGAGGGGTACAAATTCATTAATAACCATATAGAAATAAAAGATATCCTCAAAATGAAACCGAAAATCTCACGCGAGCAGTTATACCACCACAACAACACCGAGAGTTTGAAAAAGGTAAAATTAAATTATCCAATGTACTCAAAAAAGCATTCAGATTACCTATATACCCTAAATTAAAAACATTTTATTACAAGGTCTACCACGCTTGCCTACCCACACATACGTATACAAAGGTATTCCACTCCAAGTCCCAGCCAAATGTTACTTCTGCCCTGAACCAGAAACACTATATCACCTAATGTTATACTGCCCCCATACTTCTCCAATATGGAACACTGTTCAGAAATTCATAAAACACAAAGAACCGGTCACAGAACACACAGTATTCTGGCAAAAGGACGGAAACATAACAATAACCGAAGCAATTATAATTATTCCATAAATTCTGTCACATACAGATGTGGCAGAATTTATGGAAGAGATACAGGCCCAGATATAATGCAAAAACTCAACAAACTAAATGAAATCATAACAGACATAATAAACAGAAAAAAGATAACAAACAATGGCGGAAGACAGGCCTTATCTCTGAAGAATATGAAGAAAACATACAAATAATGGAAATAAAAGCCCCACCATAAAGAAAAACACATGAAAACAAGCCAATACAATTCACTCTGAAAGGAAAAATAACTGAATAGAAAATTAAACACATAATGTAAATATGTATATGTAAGTGTAGAAATATTTTATAGTAATGAACATATCTATTTGCATAAGAGGAAGTATATGTCTTTTGATATTCAGATAAGGTAAAAATATTGTTATATTTCAACGTGTAATTTATGTTAAATGGCAAAATAAATGCCCAAAAGATTGCACAGGACTCTAGGTGAAAATTGATATTGGGCATGTTATCATGTTGTAAATGAAAATTGTTAACTGAAATAAGCATGCTATGTACTTATTGTATATATGTAAATAGTTCGTCCGAATGTATATAGATGCTTTTGATAAAATAAAATATTATCAATCGTAGAATACTCACCTACCACGCGGATAGCCCGGGTTCGATTCTCCGCCGATACAGTTATTTTTTTAAAATTCTGTTTAAAATTTTAAATACTGTTTATAATCAGTGTTTAATAATCTCCGATCATTGAAGTGCACAGTATTTTGTATTTGAAATCTTCCAGTGGAATTCAATTTCGCGGATAATAATACTTCTATAGAAAAGGGATACCTCCTTGTTGTTGGATTAACAAACAAACAATACCAACAAGGTGGAAGAGCACTAATATGGCACACGCCTTCAGCTAAATGACAAAATTACAACTTTTATCAACTGCAATAAATTTTGCAAAGAAACAAAGATTAATTATACAAATTAAAAAGAAATATTCGTAATTTGAAATTTGCATTTAGCTCGGAATGTATTTATAAATATATTCGGTATTTTAGACGTAATTTAAAGAAATAAAGTGTATTTATTTTATTATTATTTCTGCAATAAATGTTTTTGTTCACAATTTTTTCTCTGAATTTCTTCACAAGTGAGCAATAAACAAAAGTTTATCGCTCAATTGTGAAGAAATTCAGAGAACAGCAGATTACCTCACAAACGTTTCCTTTTTCTGTCACATTCGCTTTGAGAAACTGAAAGATCAAGCCATTCGGCACTCATAAAAGTAACTTTCCTATTGAAGACCACTATTTTAGGTACAGATTAAAGAATTTTTAAAATATTTACACAGTACTTAATTCTCTTGCTGAATAAACATTGAACATTGACAAACATATCTTAACGGATCTGCATTAGGTAAGTCAGAAGGTAAAACGTTGTGTCGCGGGGTATCGGTGGTTTAGTGGCGGATTTAATTCGATTCCCTCTCGGTGCATTGGATGTTTTTTACTCTTGCCTTTAAGTAACATACGGCTTCACAATGCCTTATTGGTAAGATAAAAATTATTTCCTGATGTTAGTGGTTTCCTGATCTTTGTCGTACGAAATAACGTTTGACTAGGAAGCTCTTTGTAATCATCATTTGATAAATATCCTCTTTTATGATCATTGATGATTTTATTATTTTCAGCTTTAAATATTTTTTGTATTCTGCATGTTCCGATTCATATTCAATCTCATGGATAACAATAAAGTTGATTTTTTACTTCTTTTCAAATTTTGACATCAACGGCGGCTCATAGTAACTATCTTCAATGAAAAATCACACACTTTAGACAGATAGTTTAGACGCATCCACGGTTATATCGCGCGCATCATCCCGATAAATATCAGCACAAGCTTCGCTACGATCGGTAAGTGGTCGTTCATACGGCTTTGAATATGGAAATTCCTTAGTTCACAAATCCGTACTTAGGCGAAGGGTGTTCTATTTAGTCGTGAAGTTTTAGAGCAGAGACAGGTTGGCGTTTCAATAGTGGTAACAGAGACTGAGGATCGTATCTAGACATTACCCACGACAGTAATTGTTCTCTCGTATGGATTTTGCTACATTAATGTTTTAATATGTACGTGGATTTAAAAAGAAGAGATATTTCATATCCCACATTGTAATAATACTACTTGGCCAATTGAAGCCTTGAGGCCTTTTGTTCAATGTATAGGTATATTATAAGTAAAAGTTTCTAAATAAGAAATGTTTACCGCTTATTAAATATGATATCTCTCTTTTCAGTAGTGTCTACTTACATACGATGATTACTTTGTTGTTGTTTCTCTGGTCATGGCTTTGAAATTTTATTTCTTTATTAGCCAGTGCAAACTATTGGCTAAAAGTGGTATTTTTGAGAATGAAAAATATTGATAACATATCAATGGACTATTTTATCTTGTAAAATAATATAAAACAGGATTATATGCACTGCATGTTAATTGATAATATGATGTAGACTGAGCAATGCGCACTAGAAGGAGCCACTGTGGTAGTCATAGTAGTTGGTAGTATGACTACAACGGTAGTCATCAAATGAATTCAGGTATAACGAAACAAACTCTTAAACAAAATTCAGCAGACAGACCTATATTAGGTCATGAGATGTAAACAGTAGATAAAAGAAAATGAAGCGTAGCATGGGTGGTTCAATGTAGAATACTCACCTTTCACGCAGGTGGTTCGGGTTCAATTCCCAGCGAATGCACTTTTTTTCTTCCTGTCTTTGAGAAAATACCTTAAGGCCTTTTGGTAATTTCTCTTGTTTCTTATCGGTGATGATTCCTATTTTTTCCCTAGTTTGTACGCTTTCTTTTTCTTGGTCTTTTTGATTTCAATCAGTCTCATAGAAAATAATCCTGAATTGCTTCTTGAGCACCTTATTGCCAGTGATTTGAGAAGGCACTGGTTCATAAGTTGCATTTTCCAATGCTATCTGATGCATGTTTTAAAACATTCTTCTCTTCTCGATGTCTGAGCTACATTTTCAAGAATCTGAAATATTGTGCATTACAACAGCACACGATACTTGACGGCTCCAATCCCTGATTCCACTGGCACCGAGAAAGAGGCGATGGGAAACCATGGCTCTGCGGCAGTTTCCACCAGCATTTCGACATGAAAGAATATTTTCTTCTGTCCGATTCATCCTCAGAATTCTCATTTAGTCGGCCAGTTATGGTCAAGACTGGTTGGGTCATGACTTTGACCGACTATATCAAGGTCATATTTCAGTCGCGGTTACGCCCTTGTACGTGTGAGATTCACCATCCGAGCTCGTATTCTAGTAGTGATATTCTACGTTGCAAATTAAAGCATATACAGGGTGTTCGGGATAAATTTGACAGTTTCGTAAGGAAAAAGAAAATCTTCTTTGTATCTATTAAATTTAATGAATTGACAAAAAAACATTACAGGCAGAGTTAATTACAATACTATCAACAAGATTTACTCAAAATAACCACCATTAGCATCGATCACAGCTTCAATTCTGCTTCGGAACCTCGAACAAGCTGATGCTACAGTCTCCCTGGGAAGGGCCGCAAAAACTGTTTTAATTTTATCCATTAACTGGGCTTTTGTATTACTGGAAGTGCGATTGGTGTCTTTTTCAACTGCGCCCCATACAAAATAATCCATGGGGTTAAGGTCTGGGGAGTTTGGAGGCCAAACATTTGGACTGGTGAAGTCGTAGAAATTTTCAGACAACCATTTTTGACTTTTCCCAGAGGTGTGGCAAGGGGCCGAATCCTGCTGCCATACATACGGCCTACCATTGGCTACCCTTGTTATCCAGGGCTTGACTACAGTTAGCAACTCCACGAACAAAGCCCGAATTCCAATGCCAGGGTTCTTCAACACCTGTTCCTGCAGATTTGCGAGGAATTCTGCTGTACGAACGCAATCAGATCGTCTGCTAGGGATCTTTCTTCTTGCTACATCCTCGTAGTCACCATTGCAAGTCTCTAGTTCATGCCTGATTGTTTTTACTGTATTCAGGGAGCATTGGGCAGCAGTCGTAATATCCTTATTTTGATGGCGGGCACGAATCATCATGATACAAGTTATTCTCTTCCATGATTCAGGTGGGTTCCAGCTATCCATCCTTTCTGACATCTTGTATATGAATGAAGAAGGGTCCAAACTTTTAAATGAAGAGAAGTGTGTGTTAATACATGTAACTTACGGAAAAATATAATTAATTATAAATATGTCAAATTTATCTCGAACACCCTGTATTTCAAGGATAAGTATGCTGTAAGAAAGCTCTCGTAGTAACGAATTTGCAATCGCGTTGGTCTCCATGCTATTGGAATCGGCTCTTCTAGTTGTCTAGTTCTGTATGTCCTCTAAATTGCACTAAGTATGTAATATTCTTCTGTCGTATGCACTTTGAGTAACAGCCATAACAACATTCATCAATCGTAAAACTCAATTCCCTTGTGAGATCAGTCATTAACCAATGTAATTAATCGTTAAAAAGTGGACTTTTATCCAGTGATTAAATACTGTGTTAATTGTATACACATTTAGACTTATTAAATGTGGTCTAAATTGTCGAGTTCACATTGCATATTAATTGCTGTGGTTTCAGTAATGCACACGAGATGGCACCACCATGAAAGCGTTGTCATCGAACGAATTCAGGTGTAAGAGAAAATGCTTCTAAACAAGTTTCAACGGACAGACCTATATTAGGACATAAGATGTAAGAAGTAGATAAAGGAAACTTGGCAGCGATGGTTCAGTGGTAGAATACTCGCCTATCACGCGGGTAGCGCGGCTGCGATGCCGGCCAATACAGTGACCTTTTCCCCCTATCGTCTTTAGATCACGTGGTGCTTCCCATCATTTCAGTGGTAAAATGGCCTGTTTTTAGGGATAATATAGCCTACTAACAATTATTTGGTAATTTTTCTTCTATCAGATCACTGACATAATTTTTCCTTTCTGTCTTTCGGATTTGCATAAGTTTCCTTATTCTGAATCTTCGACTGAATTTAGTCTAATGGATAATATTCTGTCATTGCTAGCTTGTGGAGAGACTAAATGTTCTAAGAATTCCAACAGCGATGCTATCAGAACTTCTACCCAGGTAAGGACGTTCTAGGCTGCAAGATCAAGTGGTAGGTTCAGATTAAATGAGACATCGGTCGTCAATCGGGCTGCGAATTTATATTTCAGTGGGCTTCCTGTTTGGAATCAGTACTCCGAGTTCTAAAAGAAGTTGTCACGGGTGTCATTACTGACAATATTAAGATAGGAACCCGAGCGTATAGAGTAATAATGGATGTTTAAGTCTGCGATCGTAGTTACCTGGAAAGATATGAATGGCTAACAGTCGAAGAAAAATCCATAGTGCTTTGATGAAAAGAACTGACGTCTTTCATCGGATCAACAGGATACACAGTGAGTAGCTTTCCTTTACAAATAGAATGATTCCAACAGCAATTGAAAGAAAAGAACTTATCAAGAAGATAACAACGATAAACCTGACTTCTGAAATGTTGGTAACAGTCGCAATAATCTTAGGAAACACAACACCTTTTTGACACTTACTCTCACGGCTTCTTTAGATATCAAAACAGCTGTATGACCTTTTGCTCATAACTGGGTACAAATACCAGTAAATGGTTGAACATTCTCCTCAAAGACAGTGACTCAGGACAATGATGGGAACATTTAAGATGTTAGACAAATATCCCAACATCCAATTAGGGATAACCACTGTTCTTTTTTTTTTTTTTTTTTTTTTGGCTGAAGGTGAATATGCTGAGCACATGAAATCCAGCAAAATTGATAGTTTTGATGATATCTCTGCTGATGTTTTGTGTTTTTTTTTTCAAATTTGGAATCAGGAGATATGCATATCAACGGTGCCTCATAGTAACTATCTTCAATGATAAATCAGACAGTTGAAAATATCAAACTCTCTCTCTCTCTCTCTTAGCTATTAACGGAGAAGATCTCTATTTGTATTTCAGAAAAAAAATCCTTATTTTAGTTGTATTACATGTATGTATTACTTAATGTATTATTTATTTAATATATTACTTAATCACATGTACTATTTAATGTATATTACAGAAAACAATTCTTTTAGAATCACAGTGCAGTTTCGGATAATGTAAGACGCACACATTCCAAGAGAAAGGTTGTGAAACGTCACATTTTGTTTTACTTTGCTTGCATTTCTATAACTAAATGTTGACTCTCTCAGCTAGCTGGGAGAGCTCACTGGAAAATTCACGCTGTCTTTCCACAGTTTATCTTTATTTCAGGTGTAAACAACCTGCAAAATGAAGGCCAATTTCATTAACCTTAATCGACTCAGATCTAAACAAAATCACCAAAATAACAAGAGTGAAAATTTGTACTCATTCTGAAATAAAATTTCAAGTCGTTATGTTAACATTTTCAAATAACTCGATTTACATAAAAACCGGCGTAAATATAAGGATACAAGCACTTCGCCAATAAGTCTGTTGGCTAATCACTTGTCATTTTTTGAGAGAGAAATTCTTCAAACTTGAATCCTTTTCCCTATCCATCATTTGTAGATTAGCAAATATTGGTAGTGATGACATTTACTCTAGTTTGAAATGCGCTATTTCAACTTTCGCGTGTTTAAGAGAACGATATTAAGATGTATGGCACATCCTTGCTGCAGTTATAGTGCAGGCTACATATCGTCTATCAAATGAGATCGCTTAACTGAAAAAGAACCAAAGAAAAAGAGAAATACAGAAGAAGCACTTCAATGGTAACCTCAGAGCGAATATGAAAATATGTTAAAAATAAATGAAGTGCCTAATTTTGTTTATATTTGAAACTGTAAGGTGCCACGTACAGAAGAATAAGATATGATCATTGATCACATAGAAGAATGTTTCTTAATTACCTTAAGAATATATATATATATATATAACAGAAAGTTTTTTACCTTTGGGTGTAAAATATGTTAAAGATACCAAGAAATTTTATAATTGGTTTTAATCCTTTTCCCAAGTAAGCGAAACAAAGTTATGCGCGTAAAATATATTCACGTCTGAACTACTTGTATATAAGACTGATGACTTCATATCACTTGCCTTAGTATGTATCCCATAATGATTTACGGTATGGCATACATACTAAGAAATTTTATACTTATCAAGTTTTTATACATACCAACTAAGAAATTTTATACATACATCTGCATTACTTCATATGTACATATGAAGTAATGCAAACACAAATAGTGAAGTAACACAAATAGTGAAGCCCGCCAACATGAGATAAACTGGACCACAACATTAAACCTTCATATATGCCTCGATGAGGTAGACTCCTATCACATAAACAGTAACCTTAGTTATAATTTACCGGATTCATTTAGCTCTACTATCAGATACTGGCATACTCGTGAAGTCACACGCCCGCAGATGCCTAACAATCGAACTTTAGCTCGGAATGTAGCTTCAGTTTTCAAACTTAACTGTAGTTTATAGTCGGTTTTTAGTGGTACAATGTTTCTTTGTGTTTGCTTTCAATGTTCTCACGCCTGAAGAAGTCGGCTTTCCGACGAAACATGTTGTGTGTTAAATAAAATTAATTGTTTGTCTGATTCTCAGAATTCAGTCAGTAAAAAATATGAACACACACACACACACACACACACACACACACACACACACACACACACACACACACACACACACACATATATATATATATATATATATAAAGTGATAAGATTATTAAATTCCACTCTTATGTGAAATGCGAAATTCAGATTCAGATGTGAAATTTACAAACTAGAAGTAACTTATTTATAGATTTAGAGTTTCTTGGCACAGGTTATAATTTTCACAACGCAAGTGAACGATAATTCTTTGCCAATTTTGTGATGCTTAAAATCCTTTATTAGAATCATCCACATGGTTGCATGCAATAGCCATCGCGTTTTGTTAATTAAACAAATTACCTGAAGTTCCCTATCCACCACGCAGTAACTCTGTTAAAATCGGATATAAAGTGAAATTGAACGTGGAAGGGATCGACAACCGAAGTCTTTTGACAGCTCAGTTGAGATGTCTCCGAAATGTCCTGATTACAACAGTAGTTAAACTGCTCATGTACGATTATCCAACTGAGAACGAATATTTTAATAACGACCACCGATCTCCTGGAAAAAAATAACAATTTGCCATTGTCTCAGATCCTGTACTTCATTTTAAAAATTTTTTTCCCTTGCGTGATGCAAGGGGAAAAATGGTTCTCGCACACCAGTACAGACAATGGCTCCAATTATTGTCAGTGGTGACTTCTCAGGCTGTGATTGGTTCAAAGAACGTACAAAACAGCAGAGCCTCCCCTCCCTGATAAATTTAGACGTAAACATAACTATGTTAATATCAGGTGGTGTATTTTCTGTGACTTGCGTCACCGAATCTGATGCTATTGATTCAGTCGCATTATATTTATTGACGTGGGTTATTTATCTTTTTGGTTGTTATTTTCGATGTTTCTGTTTAGCAGTGTTTCTTTAAGAGTTTCATATCTGACATGATAAGACACCACGAATAAGATCAAAAACCATTATGCGGATAAATAAAAAAATATGACATTTCAAATTTCGTATAAATAGAACAAAATGAGTCAAAAATGACACAAATACAAATAAAAACTACTCGATACAACAATATCAAAAAAAAAAAAAACGCAAACCAAAAATAAAGAGGAAAAAATAAAAATAAAATGCAGGTAACTACTTTACAAAAATATTACACAACAATCTGATGATAACAAAGATTTCGAGATATTCGTGCGTGCATGAAGGAAAAATGAACAATAATATAGGACAACAGCCATAAGAAGAAATACCAACAATATGTTCAATATCAATGGGAATCCCAGCACAAGAGACAACAGGCAGAACAAAACAAAATCGAGTATTAGAAAGAGTGAAAACGCCATCAGTGTCATTGATATCGACGGCAGTGACAACCAACAGAAGCACAGAAGAATGCACAGAATGGCACATAACGATATTCAGAATACCAGGAAATATAAGAGGATAAAGATAAGCTTTTTAAATGTTATTTTTTATCATAAATCCCGTCATATCATAAATAATAGCATTTATAATATGACGGGCAATTTTACCTTATTGCGGACTGCATATAAAATATTCTCGAATCAAATTGGCAGATAACACAATAAAACAGCAAACACCAAAAAATTACACTATTAGAAACACTACGATGTACCGATGTTTGGTTCTTGGTACCTGCGTTTCTCGTATTGGCTTTCGTGTTTCATTTTATTTATTTATTTTTTTGGTGATGAGTTAGTTTCACTGACTTTAAATTGTCAAGTTAGCTGTCGAGTATATGCGGCCCTCTACCTAAACTGGTCACACAAAGGCACCATTTAAACATTTTCCGATTTAACATTTAAGAAAACAACATTCAGTAATGCACACACATTCCCAACAACCCGGAAAAACATCACGCACACGCACACCTGTCTCCCAAAATGCATCAACGTTCGTACACCCCCCCCCCCCAAAAAAAAACATACAAACAAATCACACCAAAGTACGTACACGTGTTTCCCCCCCCCCCCCAAAAAAAAAAAAAAAACTTCAACATACACACACCTGCTGTACCTAAAAAAAAAAAAAAAAACACGCCAACGTATAACTCAATTAATCATAAAGATAAACTCTGATTTTTAAGAGAACACACACAGAAGAAAGAAAAACGAGGGAAAGTAAACATCACCACAACAAGCAAGAACACAATAGCAATGAAATAACAACAAACTTACTTCAAGAAATACTAATAAGAAATACGATTTGAAAATAAAAACTCAAAGCGATTTCAGGAAAAAACAAAAACGCCTCAGTAAACGAACTGACAGCAGCACATCCGGTGATGATAATGACAACACGACGTAGTTCACTTAATTTCGTAATCTCGGTTACACGGAAGGGAGAGCTCCCGTAAAGTATGATCGAGTAAATTGTTGGAAATATTTAAGTCCTCTCTGAGGTATTTGCCGTGGCTTCGATAATTTCGAAATACTATACACAGTAGTACAAATCTCATTAATGGCTGCTAATTAGGACTTTTAATGTATTGGCTTAATTAAAAGCACGGGAAGTAAAAAAAAAATGATACAACTTAGTTAAATTAAATAATATAAGTTTTAAACCCAGTAGTATCTGAAATAATTTAATCCATATTAAATATATATCTTGAAGGAAATAATCAAGAGGACAGATTATACGTATTTGGTTAAAACGAAAATGAGTTAGTTCTGAGAATTCAGAAGTGACGTAGCCTATGACGAAACCGAGTTAGTTGGAAATGGTTGTTTGGTCAGTGAAAGCACACTGAAACGAAATACAGTTGTAGTACAAACGAATATACTACTTATTGGCATTTTAATTAACTTCATACGACTACGACCACACAGCCGAAGGGTATACTCTCAAAAACACTCTGCCACGTTTAAAGCTTTTCATTTCGATATATTTCACTGAGAGAAGAATGGATATTTAATACCCAGTTCTCTCAATACGTGAAAATATTTCTGTTATTTATTGCTATAACTTCAATTGTATATCAAATTGTGATTTCAACTGAATGAAAATTGAATTGTTATCCAGTTGTATACAGAAGTAAGATGACTGATGTGCATTCATCGAAAGAACTCAGGTATAAGGAATCGCATACTTTTCAACAAGTTTCACTGATGTGACCTATATGGGGATATGAGATTTCAGAGGCATATAAATTAACTACATTCGTGGTATCGGTGGTTCAATGGTCGAATAATCGCGTACCACGCGGGTAGTCTGGTTCGATTACCAGACGATGCAGTGATTTTTTTTTAAATTCTGTCTTTCTAGAACATATGGAACTTCGAAATACCTTAATTACGAAACAAATTCTCTTAATATTCGATTAACATCTGCTTTATGAAAGAAATATTTCGACTCCCATGCTGTTTAAAATCAGTGTTTAATCATCTCTGATCACTGAAGTGCACAATATTTGGAATCTTCCAGTGGAATTCCATTTTCCGGATAATAATCCTTCATAAAAAAGGGATATCTCCTCGTTTGTTTGATTAATAAACAAACAATATCAACAACATGTGAAAGTGCACTAAGCATTAAGTATGTTTTCACACCTTCAGGTAGATCACAAGATTAATGCATTTATCAACTTTGCAAGAAATATTACAGAGAATCAAATATTTAATTATACAGATTAAAACTGAATACTCATAATTTGAAATTTATTTAGATAGGAATATATTTATAAATATATTTTGTTTTTAGACATAATTTAAAGAAACAAAGTGCATTTATTTCATAATTATTCCCGCAATAAAGAACGAAAGTGTATTGCTCAGTTGTGAAGAAATTCAGAGAACAGCTGATCACCTCACAAATGTTTCCTTTTTCTGTCACATTCGCTCTGAGAAACTAAAGGATCAAGAGCCATTCGGCACTCATAAAAGTCAGTTTCCTAGTGAAGACCACTATTTTAGGTACAGATTAAAGCTTTTTTAAAATATTAAAAAAGCTTTAATCGACCCGTATTAAGTAAGTCATAAGGTATAACTTTGTGTCGTGGGGGTATGGGTAGTTCAGTGGTTCAGTATTTGTCTCCCATTTCGGTGGATTTGATTCGATTCCGTTTCGGTGCAATGGATTTTTTTTACTAATAAGGAACATACGGGCTTCACAACACCTTAGTTGTAAAATAAAAATTATTTCCTGATGAATGGTTGCAGTACAAAGGGACATTTGACTAGGACACTCTTTGTAATCAGCATTTGATAAATTTCCTCTTTTATGATCATTGATTATTCTTGTTGCTTTCAGCTTTGAATGTTTTTGTATTCTGCATGTTAGGATTTCTATTCAGTCTCATGGATAATAATTTCCGATTACTTCTTTTCGTAGTTTAGACACATCCGCTGTTCTATCACGGGCATCATCCCGATAAATATCAGCACAAGCTTTGCTGCGATCGGTGAGTGTTCGCTGATACGGCTTTGAATATGGAAATTCCTTAGTTCACAAATCCGTACTTAGGCGAAGGGTGTTCTATTTAGTCGTGAAGTTTTAGAGCAGAGACAGGTTGGAGTTTCAATAGTGGTAACAGAGACTGAGGATCGTACCTAGACATTACCCACGACAGTAATTGTTCTCTCGTATGGATTTTGCTACATTCTATACTTAATGGTTTTAATATGTACGTGGATTTAAAAAGAAGAGATATTTCATATCCCACATTGTAATAATACTACTTGGCCAACTGAAGCCTTGAGGCCTTTTGTTCAATGTATAGGTATATTATAAGTAAAAGTTTCTAAATAAGAAATGTTTACCGCTTATTAAATACGATATCTCTCTTTTCAGTAGCGTATACTTACATGCGATGATTACTTTGTTGTTGCTTTTCTGGTCATCGCTTGGAACTTTTATTTCTTTATTAGCGAGTGCAAACTATTGGCTAAAAGTTGTCTCTTTGACAATGAAAAATATTGTAAACAGGATAAATGGACTCTTTCATCTTGTAAAATATATTATAAAATAGCCTAATATGCATTGCGTATTAATTGATTATATGATGTAGATTTAGCAATGCGCACTACACGGAGCCACTATGAAAGGTAGTCATCTAATGAATTCCGGTATAACGTAATAAATATTTAAACAAGTTTCAGCAGACAAACCTATATTAGGTAATGATATGTAAGAAGTAGATAAAAGAATCTTAAAGGTGGTTGAATATTAGAATTCTCGTCTCTAACGCGGGTAATCCGAATTCGATTTCCGCCAAGCACTTTTTTTCCTCCTTTGTTTGAGAAAATAGTCTACGCTTCATTGGAAAACACGAACGTTATCTCTTGATGTTCGGCCAATATTCTTTCCCTCAAGAAATCTAATTAGTAATTTCTCTTGTTTATGATCATTGAAGAGTCCTGTTTTTTTCCTAGTTTGCACTTGTTTATTTTGTTCTGTGCGTCTTCTGATTTAAATCAGTCTCATGGATAATAATTCTGAATTGCTTCTTGAACTCATTATTAACCCAGTGTGTTGAGGAGGCAATGGTGAATAAGGTGCATTTCTTTAAAAATTGATGCATTTTTTAAAAATTCTTCTCTTCTCGTTATCTGAGGCAGAAGGCGTATTTTCAAGACACTCAAATATTGTGTATTACAACAGCGCACAATACTTGACAGCTCCGATCCCTAATTCCAATAGCATGGAGAAAAAGACGATGGGTAACCGTGGCTGTGCGACATTTTTCCACCAGCATCCAGACCACTGAAAGAATATTTTCTCTACCCGATTCACCCTCAGAAGTCTGATTTAGTCGGGCAGTCATGGTCAAAGCTGGGTGGGTCATGACTTTGACCGACTATATCAAGGCCATGACTGAGTCGCTATTTGGCCCTTGGAAGCGTAAGCTTATCCATCAGAGTGTGTACTCTAGTAATGTCATTGTACGTTGTAAGGTAAAGGAAGAGGTTTTAGACCAAATTTGACCGAAGTGGCTAAATTGTGCAAAAGAAAGTATTCTATATTTCAAAGGACATAATGCTGTATGAAATCTCTCGTATTTACGGAATTTCGAATCGCTTTAGTCCATTCTGTTGGAATCGACAGTATGCAACTGACTCTGTTGACCTAAGTGCCATAATTAGATGGTTACTGCTCCGATGGCAACTGGTTTAAAATATTCAGTTTCCTAATGAGAACAACTCTTATTAACCAATGTCATTGGACATGCTACATATTTATGTAAATATGCCAAATTCATATTACTCATTTTTTATGACGTGGACTGAGTAATGTTCCAAAGATGGAGCAATTATGAAAGTGTTGGTCATCAAGAGAATTCAAGTGTAACTAAGCAAGTTTCGAAGAACAAAGTAATATTAGAACATACGATTTCCGATGCACATAAAATCTTCGTTATTCACTGGTAGAATATACGCGCCTGCTCTTGAGCTAACGTTCTTTGAATTCGCGGCTAATGCAATATTGTTGGTTTTTTTATACTCTTCAGTTTTAGCAACATTCTACGCTTCACAACGTTTCTGTGGCCAAACAAATTATCGGTTGATATTAGGCAAATACTCTCCGACCACAGATCCGAGATCCTAGTCTGGAAACTTCCCAAGAAGAGTCAATTCATGTTGAAGGGGGAACAAAAAAATAAGCTGATGTACGAATTGGTCGCCAATACGCAAAATCACGTGTTTTATACATGAAACTTTCCAACTGTTATACAAGCAAAATAGTTACCACTTTAAAAACTAATGTTCATAAAAGAAAAGTTAATTTTCCAACGTGAAATAATAAACCACTCATTCCACAAGATGGATTGATTACCCTATCATCGGGATGGATTCTCCTTCTTCTGACATGGGCAGAAGTGTTAAAGGTCTCGTGTCTGTTGACGTACAGTATTTGTTTTATGGAATTAAAAAATCATCTCGCACGCTATTTAAAACTTGTATTCATTACTGATGGTTCTCGGTTGTTCCTCGTTTTGACTCGCACATGATTTCTATTCGGCATCTTCCAATAATTCGATTTTATGGATAACAAACCTACTTTGGATGAGTTGTTTCTGCTTCACAGTAATTAAGAAAAAAACAAAGAACATAAAGAACATGTAGAACAGCGCTAACCATTAAACAGGTTCAGATAGTTTAATACGATTACCATATTTGTCAACTCTACTGCAGAAAATTCTGTATTTAATTATAAATATTTGATAGTTTGAACGTTTTGTAATTATATGGAATATTTTTTTACCCGTAGAATACACGCCTGCTCGTAGCCTCACGGGGTTTGATGTACGGCAGTACTTTTTTTAATACTCCTGACTTTGAGTAACATTTTGTGTTTACAACATTTCTATGTCAAATCAGTTATCTTGATATCAGGCATATATTTTTTATGGAAGTAAAAATTCACCTAGCACACTATATTAAATAAGCTTTTAATCATATCTCATGGTTATTTAATATAGTGTGCTAGGTGAATTTTTACTTCCATAAAAACTTCCATAAAAATTATTCTGCAACAGAGTTGCAGAAAATTTTATACTTAAATATAAATATTTAAAAATGACTATTGATAGTCGGGACTTAATTGTTAGGTCTTTTGCCAGTGATTAAATACTGCGTTAATTGTTTACACACTGTTTAGTCCTGTTAAATATGGTCTAAATTGTCGAGTACACGTTGCATATTAATTGCAGCAGATTCAGCAACGCACACAAGATGGCACCACTATGAATGGGTAATCATGGAATCTATTCAGTATAACGAAAAATACCTTGAAACAAGTTTTACTGAACAGACCTGTATTAGGACATGGCATGTAAGTACATAAAAGACTGCTACAAGTGGCATCGGCGGTTCAGTGATAGAATACTCGCCTGCCTGATCAGCTATCCTTTTGTGGAAGGATAGGATAGTCGAAAACCGAGCATGCAGGGTAAGGGAGGGAGGGAAAGCAGCAAAAAGCGCTCGTTGTCCGAGATAGAAAAAACTCGAAACCAAAAAATAAAATTTGATGTGTAGAATAGCTGATAATACAAGTAGAAGATGCAATTCGGAGTGGCAGCCGCTAGTAAGTAGTGTGAAGCTAAGATAACGACGGTGAAGTAATAAATCCTAAACTCAAAAAAACTCTCATTTTGAACGCAGAAATATAACAAAATAAATATATAATAAAAGATCTGATAATTTTCGAGTATTTACAGATTAAAGATTAGTCCCCCCCCCCCCACCCCCCCCCCCCCCCACCCCCCCCCCCCCCCACCCCCCCCCCCCCCCACCCCCCCCCCCCCCCACCCCCCCCCCCCCCCACCCCCCCCCCCCCCCACCCCCCCCCCCCCCCACCCCCCCCCCCCCCCACCCCCCCCCCCCCCCACCCCCCCCCCCCCCCACCCCCCCCCCCCCCCACCCCCCCCCCCCCCCACCCCCCCCCCCCCCCACCCCCCCCCCCCCCCACCCCCCCCCCCCCCCACCCCCCCCCCCCCCCACCCCCCCCCCCCCCCACCCCCCCCCCCCCCCACCCCCCCCCCCCCCCACCCCCCCCCCCCCCCACCCCCCCCCCCCCCCACCCCCCCCCCCCCCCACCCCCCCCCCCCCCCACCCCCCCCCCCCCCCACCCCCCCCCCCCCCCACCCCCCCCCCCCCCCACCCCCCCCCCCCCCCACCCCCCCCCCCCCCCACCCCCCCCCCCCCCCACCCCCCCCCCCCCCCACCCCCCAACAAATCATTCAGGCGATTACTAAACCAGCCCATGAATCCACGTTACTTCTTTTGCTCTCTTCCTCGTCCTCCATCCCAAGAAAACTGAAGGGTATTCTACTCTATGCTCTCTCCGATGTCGTACTTCAAATAATTCACGTGATCATACTTTACGAGAGCTGTTCCTTCCCGATAACTGCGATGACGAACTAAATTAACTATGTAAGTGTTCGTATTGGCGTCACCGGATGTGATGATGTCGACTCGTTTACTTTATGTTTAGTGAGGCTTTTTTTTCTGAAATTGCTTTGCGATTTTATTTTCTCATCTTATTTCTTATTAGTATTTCTTGAAGTAAGTTTGTTATGTCATTGCTATTATGGTCTTTCTTCTTATGTTGGTATGTTTATAATCCCTCGTTTTGTTTCTTCTACAGTGTGTGTGTGTGTGTGTGTGTGTGTGTGTGTTCTATTACGAATTGGAGTTTATTTTTATGAAGAATGGAGTTATAACTTGGTTTGTTTTATTAGGTAGAGCAGTTGTGTGTACGTTGAAGTTTTGTTTTATTATTTTTTGAGGGGATGACAGGTGTATGTATTTTTGTGATTTTTGCGTATGTTTTTTGGGTGGGAGGAAATGCGATTGTTGCTTTTTTTGGGGATGGAAATATGGAAATGTGTTTTTGTTGTTGTTTTTTTTTGGAGGGGGGTGAGATGAGCGAGCTTTGATTCATTTGGGGGGGGCTGATGCGTGTGTGTTTTGTGGGGTTGTTGGGAAGGTGTGTGTGCATTATTAAATGTTCTTTTGTTAAATGAATGTGCTCAAGTTAGGTAGAACGTCGCATGTACTCGAGAACTGGCTTGACAATTTAAAGTCAGTGAAATCACCAAATCACCACGTAATCACCACGCAAATTAAAAACAACCAAAAACATGAAACAGCCAATACCAAAAACGCAGGAACCACAAGCCAAACACCAGTACATTGTAGTGTTTGTAGTAGTGGGATTTTTGTATTTGGTGTTTCATTGTTTTATCAGACAATTTTTTTTTATAATATGCAGGGTGTAATATGGTAAAATTGTTCATAATAGTATAAATGCCATTATTTCTTCCAATGTGTTCTTATGCTTTTCAAACCATGTACCAACTAACTTTAACTAACTTGTAATAATTACATTTTTCCCTTTGTTTTTCTTTTAGCATCGATTTTGCCTATTGTTCCTTGTGCTGATCAATACTATCAGATTCGTTAACGCCAATCACATAAAACACACCAGGTGGCATTTTTTAGTTTAGTTTATGTTTATGTCTACGATATCAGAAAGGAGTGGATGTAGTAAAGTTTTATCCTTTTCGTACGTAATTTACACCAATCCTTTTCAGTGACATTTCAAATTAAAATAATGGGAGCCATTGTCTGCATTAGTGTGCGACAACCTGCCCTGCCGGCAACACTTCTTCCAGAAGAACGATGATCATTCTTAAATTGAGTTGGCTAATCGTAAACATGCACTTTAGCCGCTGTTGTAATCCAAACATTTCTGAGACATCTCAAGTGAGCACTTTTAAAAAGCAAAGAGTATTGTGCTTTCAAAAGACTTGAGTTGTCGATCCGTTTCCCCGTCCTATTTAACTTTATATCTAGTTTAACAGTTTTACTGCGTGGTGGAAAGGGAATTTTAGGTAATTTGTTTAATTATCAACATGCGATGGCTATTGCATGCAATCATAAAATCACAAGCATCATAAATTTGGCAAATAATTACCTTCATTTTGAGTTGTGAAAATTACACACTTAGCCACGAACCTTGAAATCTATAAATAGGTTTCTTCGAGTTTGTAAATTTCACATATGAAGTGATAAGAGTGGAATTTAATCACGTTATTTACATGTTTTTAAGTGTTCAATTCAGCTAAAGAAATAAGCACGGTGTTTATTATAACGTACACTTAGTACAGTATTATATTTTTTTTTTATGAGCGATGCCTTACATCCTTTTTATTTAAAAAAAATTAGAATAAAATCATAAATAATGATGATAATAATAAATGAGTAAATATGCACAAAAAAGTCATACTATTCCGTAGACTACACTTGGTGTTATGTAGAATTCCACAAATAAATAAATAAACAGCTGAAAATTTGATACTAAATGTTGGATCACTGAACTCGTTTCTAGTTGCGAATTCATTTGCAAAAATAATAAGTTTAACCATTTTCTTTTAAATAATGCTGATTTATATAGCAAATGTATCAGTTCAAAGCACTGAAATCCATTCGTGTTTGTGCAGTGGAAACTATATCAAAGCATGTTTTTACTTATTTACTTTAAAAAGATTCATTGCGTGGATATTTTCTACCTAATTATCACTAGAGAGAGAGAGAGTAGATTTAAAACATTTAATTGTATAAGATAGTAAGAGTAATTACAAGAATGTATTCCACCAATTATAGTAGTCCTTTTTGCATTTACAATGAAGCTCATAATTCTCTGCAATATATACTGAATAGTTGAAAAACACCGCAATCCTTTCCTCTAGTAGATGAATGTGTGGACTACATATTGAGACTCTCTCTCTCTCCCCCCCACCCTTTCTTCCTTTCAAATTGGAACTTTAATAAACACAATCATGGCTAAGGCAACACTTAGTTAAACCATAGGAATGAAATGCACTGCGGATATACACGTACTTATGATATTATCATTATTGTTATTGTTTATTATGAAAAAAGGCGCTATCTATCTAAGGTTGAATTAATATATACGGGGATGAATGACATCGAAAAATGGGGAATACAGTTTTGTCCAATCACCTAAAAGACGACCCATTAACGATCACGCATTATCAAACGCTGATTTCAAGTCGAGTGCACGTCACACTTCATCCATCACAAATCCTAATATAAAGACGTAATGTTTGTTATGTCACTCAAAGGTTAAAATCATCATCATTATCATGCGTATCAAGGATTTAGGCCTAGCATGGCCTGCTCCGGCCTTAGAAGTCATCGTTGAATCGTTTAAGAGGACGTCCTGGTTTTCTTTTTCCTAATGGTTTGTACTTTAAGGCTTGTTTTGGTAATCTTTCTGTTTTCATTCTTTGAACGTGTTCCATCCATTTATGTTTATATTTTTTAATTTTTTCTATTACTGGTTCTTGGTTTAATTCGTTCATAATTTCTTCGTTCCTTTTGTGATCAAATAGGGTATACTTTGCAGTTTTTCTCATAAACTTCATTTCTGCTGTTAAAGAAACAATAAATATGCATAAAAAGCTGCATCGGCCCGGAATCGAACCCCGGCCACCCGCGTGGCAGGAGAGTATCGGCCACTTACCCACCGTTGCCTTGAACCCAATTCCTTCATACTGATCTTACATTGTGAATATAAATATATGTCAGTAAAATAAAGTTTGGTTACGTTGAGATTTGTTATTCGCACTGTTTCGACGACTGATCTGGCATGGCGGCTCCATCTCGTGGGCGCTATTTAATCTTTAAAAATCAACTTAAAATCAATGAGCCATATGCGTTTGACAGTTTAACTATAATTAACAGAAAGGCATTACATTTGCTAATGAGAGTGATCTGAGTAGTAAACTTACTTTGAAACTAGTGACTAGTGGCACAGTAACAATCTTATTATGACACGTAAGTCAATGGCAGTCTCTTGCGAACGAGTATGATTGCCTTTTGAGAGACACTGAGGAATCCGAAAATGGCTGACTACCTCCATCCATTATCCAAAAGACGTTTTGCAGTGCTAAAATGTGTTTCGAAGATGTATTGCTAATTGAGGAACATTTGTCCATGTGATCGATGATAGCTTTTATTCTTCTCTTCGTAATATCTTGTGGTACATCATACAGTATCAAAATAAACAAAATTAGGCATTTCATTTATTTTTTAATGATCTCCCAGTGCTCATGCCGATGTTACATGTTTTCATATTCGCTCCGAGGTTACCGGTGAAGTGCTTCTTTTGCCCTTCTCTTTTTCTTTGGCTCTCTTTCAGTTACGAGAAGATCTGATTTGAAAAATGACATCTAGTCTACTGTGAAATGACGAATCCAACAAATTTTTGACTGCGAAAGGACACGTTTGTGTCAGCTGTTCTCTGAATTTCTTCACAAATGAGCAATAAACTTTCGGTCTTATTGCAGGAATACCAATGAAAGAAACGTGTTTTATTTTCACAGATTATATTTAAAATACAGAATGTTTCTAAATATAATACATATATCATATTATGAATATTTCATTTTATTCAGTTTAATTCTATATTTGATTCTCTACAATATTTATTGTAAATTGATAAACGCCGTAATCTTGTGACCTAGCTGAAGGTGCAGTTAACATATTTAATGCTTAGCGCCTCACACACGTTGATGATGTTATTCGTTTGTTTGTTAATCTAACAAACAAGAGGTACCCTCTTTTCTGAACAAGGATTATTATCCGTGAGGTTAAATTACACTGGAAGATTCCAACTTCAAAATATTGTGCAACTCAATTATCACAAATTATTAAACACTGATTTTAAGAAAAAGAATTGAATTTTTACTTCCATGAAAGGAATATTAGTGTAATATTAGGAAATAATTTGTTTTGGAGGTGTTTCGAAGCTCCATATGTTCCACAAATACAGAATTTGGGGAAAAAGAAATCATTGCATCGGCCGGGAATCGAACCCGGGCCACCCGCGTGGCAGGCGAGTATTCTACCATTGAACCACCGATGCTATGAAAGTAAGCGCTTCATATGCCTCTGAAATCTCATATCCCCCATATAGGTCACTTCAGTGAAACTTGTTTAAAAGTATGCGGTTCCTTACACTTGAGTTCTTTCGATGAATAACCTATATTTCATAGTGGCTGCATCTCTTGAGCATTACTGAATACACATCAGTCATCTTACTTCTGTATACAACTGGATAATAATTCAATTTTCATTCAGTTGAAAACAGAATTGAATATACAACTGAGGTTATAGCAATAAATAAGAGAAATATTTTCGCATATTGAGAGAACTGGATATTAAATATCCATTCTTCTTTCAGTGAAATATATCGAAATGAAAAGCTTTAAACGTAGCAGAGTTTTTATGAGAGTGTAACGTTCTGCAGTGTGGCTGTCGTCGTATCGAGTTAATAAAAATACGAGTGACTTTGTTAGAACTTTAAATTGCGGCTTCATGTATATTAAGAAATATTTAAAAAGTTGCAACTGTGATATCACATGACTTTTATACTTTAAGGAATGAATATTATTTAATCTATTCAAACTTTGGATTTTTGTTACACTATCGATTCTGACAGACTGAACCCTTATGGAGACACTGACGCTGAATGGCTACTTTATTTCCCCATTTAGGAAAATGTGGAGGTATTTCCACTCAAACTATCATTAAGTTCACAAAAACACTACAAGTATTTCCCGCATTATTCCCGATCTGCTTTACACGAAGTTTCATGAAAGTAATTCTTAATAAATTGTATCCTATCACAACTATTTGAGATTGGACGCATTACTTTGGCTCAGAATGATATAGTAACGGTCACTTTTATGTGAAATGTGGCTACTAGTTCTGTGGTGGTAAATTTGTACTAAACTGATACTCTACAAGCACTTTTTCCGATGAAACTTCCTTTTAGAAATCTTTAAGAGCTTTGTTTGTTTTTATGCTTTAATTTAGCATATGAATTCATGAACTGATATATTAGATCGATGATAGTTTCTTATTCTTCTCTTCTCGGTATGTTGTGGTACACCATACAGTTTCAAAATAAACAAAACTGGGAACTTCATTTATTTTTTAATGATCTACAGCTCCCAGTTGTTTATGCCGATGTTACCTGTTTTCTTATTCTCTCTGAGGTTACCGGTGAAGTGCTTCTTTTGTCCTTCTTTTTTCTTTGGTACTCTTTCGGTTCCGAGAATAAGGTATGATTGAAAAGACTATAGCTGGACAATTGAAACGAACAGTCCTGTAAATTTGTCCTGGATAATCATTGTTGCCTTGGAAATGCGTTATTAAAACCACCAGTGTTATTAGTCTATCTATCTTTGAACTAAATTTTGAGACTTTTGGGACGAAAGCTTTGATATTTTCCCAAGTTGTTAACGGGAGATAATGTGGGTGCTAGTTTTCTAACTAAACGGCATATCTGGAAAATTTCGCATCACAACAGTCCTATAACCAAGTGTACAACTGCAGCATGTTTTTTTTTCCCTTCAGCCTTGTGTCTAGTGGGGCAGCATACGCTACAAATCAGGAAGATGAGTATGAGGAAGGTGGTTTCCTGCTATCTTCCATGCAGCACTTATATTTATGACTGTAGTCGTGTATGTTCAGGGGACCAGTTTGCTTGTTTGGAGCGATGAAAACCCGAGTTAGCGGGAGAAAAAACCTCCAACAACGTATCAGCCCGGTTAACTCCCCCTTTAGTGGAAAGCGACAAGATAAATGTTCCACGTACACTAACTGGAATCGAACCCGAGTCCGACCAAAGGGCTTTGTCCATACCATCTGAGCTACGTTGGCTCTGCAGAATGGATGTGTCAGACATAATATGCTTCTTCTCATAAACATGCGAAAGCTATGAGAGGGCATTTCAACTATGCAAAATTTCATCATCACTGTCAGCATTAAGCTACACATGATGGATAGGGGAAAGGATTCACGTTTTGAAGAGTTTCTCCTTCAAACTGAATCACAAGTGCTTAGCCAACATTATTGTGAACAGGTTGGCGAAGCACTTGTGACCTTATACTCATTCTGGCTCATTTATAGATCGACGTCTTTGAAAATGTTAACATAACGATTTGAAGTTTTGTTTCAGAATGAGTGAAAGGTTAAATTGTTATTTTGATTTGTTTTGCTTAGGTCTGAATTGATTAAGATTAAAATAAATTGACTCTCCTTTTGCAGGCCACTTACACCTGAAATAAAGATGAACTGTAGTAGCAATAGCGTGGCTTGGATGCATATCTCATCTGGCAGAGAGAGTCAAAATTAAGTTACATGATGAGATATGCATCCAAGCCACAAATCAAAACAAATCAAAATAACAATTTAACCTTTCACTCATTCTGAAACAAAACTTCAATCATACCTTATTCTCGGAACCGAAAGAGTACCAAAGAAAAAAGAAGGACAAAAGAAGCACTTCACCGGTAACCTCAGAGAGAATAAGAAAACAGGTAACATCGGCATAAACAACTGGGAGCTGTAGATCATTAAAAAATAAATGAAGTTCCCAGTTTTGTTTATTTTGAAACTGTATGGTGTACCACAACATACCGAGAAGAGAAGAATAAGAAACTATCATCGATCTAATATATCAGTTCATGAATTCATATGCTAAATTAAAGCATAAAAACAAACAAAGCTCTTAAAGATTTCTAAAAGGAAGTTTCATCGGAAAAAGTGCTTGTAGAGTATCAGTTTAGTACAAATTTACCACCACAGAACTAGTAGCCACATTTCACATAAAAGTGACCGTTACTATATCATTCTGAGCCAAAGTAATGCGTCCAATCTCAAATAGTTGTGATAGGATACAATTTATTAAGAATTACTTTCATGAAACTTCGTGTAAAGCAGATCGGGAATAATGCGGGAAATACTTGTAGTGTTTTTGTGAACTTAATGATAGTTTGAGTGGAAATACCTCCACATTTTCCTAAATGGGGAAATAAAGTAGCCATTCAGCGTCAGTGTCTCCATAAGGGTTCAGTCTGTCAGAATCGATAGTGTAACAAAAATCCAAAGTTTGAATAGATTAAATAATATTCATTCCTTAAAGTATAAAAGTCATGTGATATCACAGTTGCAACTTTTTAAATATTTCTTAATATACATGAAGCCGCAATTTAAAGTTCTAACAAAGTCACTCGTATTTTTATTAACTCGATACGACGACAGCCACACTGCAGAACGTTACACTCTCATAAAAACTCTGCTACGTTTAAAGCTTTTCATTTCGATATATTTCACTGAAAGAAGAATGGATATTTAATATCCAGTTCTCTCAATATGCGAAAATATTTCTCTTATTTATTGCTATAACCTCAGTTGTATATTCAATTCTGTTTTCAACTGAATGAAAATTGAATTATTATCCAGTTGTATACAGAAGTAAGATGACTGATGTGTATTCAGTAATGCTCAAGAGATGGAGCCACTATGAAATATAGGTTATTCATCGAAAGAACTCAAGTGTAAGGAACCGCATACTTTTAAACAAGTTTCACTGAAGTGACCAATATGGGGGATATGAGATTTCAGAGGCATATGAAGCGCTTACTTTCATAGCATCGGTGGTTCAATGGTAGAATACTCGCCTGCCACGCGGGTGGCCCGGGTTCGATTCCCGGCCGATGCAATGATTTCTTTTTCCCCAAATTCTGTATTTGTGGAACATATGGAGCTTCGAAACACCTCCAAAACAAATTATTTCCTAATATTACACTAATATTCCTTTCATGGAAGTAAAAATTCAATTCTTTTTCTTAAAATCAGTGTTTAATAATTTGTGATAATTGAGTTGCACAATATTTTGAAGTTGGAATCTTCCAGTGTAATTTAACCTCACGGATAATAATCCTTGTTCAGAAAAGAGGGTACCTCTTGTTTGTTAGATTAACAAACAAACGAATAACATCATCAACGTGTGTGAGGCGCTAAGCATTAAATATGTTAACTGCACCTTCAGCTAGGTCACAAGATTACGGCGTTTATCAATTTACAATAAATATTGTAGAGAATCAAATATAGAATTAAACTGAATAAAATGAAATATTCATAATATGATATATGTATTATATTTAGAAACATTCTGTATTTTAAATATAATCTGTGAAAATAAAACACGTTTCTTTCATTGGTATTCCTGCAATAAGACCGAAAGTTTATTGCTCACTTGTGAAGAAATTCAGAGAACAGCTGACACAAACGTGTCCTTTCGCAGTCAAAAATTTGTTGGATTCGTCATTTCACAGTAGACTAGATGTCATTTTTCAAATCAGATCTTCTCGTAACTGAAAGAGAGCCAAAGAAAAAGAGAAGAGCAAAAGAAGCACTTCACCGGTAACCTCGGAGCGAATATGAAAACATGTAACATCGGCATGAGCACTGGGAGATCATTAAAAAATAAATGAAATGCCTAATTTTGTTTATTTTGATACTGTATGATGTACCACAAGATATTACGAAGAGAAGAATAAAAGCTATCATCGATCACATGGACAAATGTTCCTCAATTAGCAATACATCTTCGAAACACATTTTAGCACTGCAAAACGTCTTTTGGATAATGGATGGAGGTAGTCAGCCATTTTCGGATTCCTCAGTGTCTCTCAAAAGGCAATCATACTCGTTCGCAAGAGACTGCCATTGACTTACGTGTCATAATAAGATTGTTACTGTGCCACTAGTCACTAGTTTCAAAGTAAGTTTACTACTCAGATCACTCTCATTAGCAAATGTAATGCCTTTCTGTTAATTATAGTTAAACTGTCAAACGCATATGGCTCATTGATTTTAAGTTGATTTTTAAAGATTAAATAGCGCCCACGAGATGGAGCCGCCATGCCAGATCAGTCGTCGAAACAGTGCGAATAACAAATCTCAACGTAACCAAACTTTATTTTACTGACATATATTTATATTCACAATGTAAGATCAGTATGCAGGAATTGGGTTCAAGGCAACGGTGGGTAAGTGGCCGATACTCTCCTGCCACGCGGGTGGCCGGGGTTCGATTCCGGGCCGATGCAGCTTTTTATGCATATTTATTGTTTCTTTAACAGCAGAAATGAAGTTTATGAGAAAAACTGCAAAGTATACCCTATTTGATCACAAAAGGAACGAAGAAATTATGAACGAATTAAACCAAGAACCAGTAATAGAAAAAATTAAAAAATATAAACATAAATGGATGGAACACGTTCAAAGAATGAAAACAGAAAGATTACCAAAACAAGCCTTAAAGTACAAACCATTAGGAAAAAGAAAACCAGGACGTCCTCTTAAACGATTCAACGATGACTTCTAAGGCCGGAGCAGGCCATGCTAGGCCTAAATCCTTGATACGCATGATAATGATGATGATTTTAACCTTTGAGTGACATAACAAACATTACGTCTTTATATTAGGATTTGTGATGGATGAAGTGTGACGTGCACTCGACTTGAAATCAGCGTTTGATAATGCGTGATCGTTAATGGGTCGTCTTTTAGGTGATTGGACAAAACTGTATTCCCCATTTTTCGATGTCATTCTTCCCCGTATATATTAATTCAACCTTAGATAGATAGCGCCTTTTTTCATAATAAACAATAACAATAATGATAATATCATAAGTACGTGTATATCCGCAGTGCATTTCATTCCTATGGTTTAACTAAGTGTTGCCTTAGCCATGATTGTGTTTATTAAAGTTCCAATTTGAAAGGAAGAAAGGGTGGGGGGGAGAGAGAGAGAGTCTCAATATGTAGTCCACACATTCATCTACTAGAGGAAAGGATTGCGGTGTTTTTCAACTATTCAGTATATATTGCAGAGAATTATGAGCTTCATTGTAAATGCAAAAAGGACTACTATAATTGGTGGAATACATTCTTGTAATTACTCTTACTATCTTATACAATTAAATGTTTTAAATCTACTCTCTCTCTCTCTAGTGATAATTAGGTAGAAAATATCCACGCAATGAATCTTTTTAAAGTAAATAAGTAAAAACATGCTTTGATATAGTTTCCACTGCACAAACACGAATGGATTTCAGTGCTTTGAACTGATACATTTGCTATATAAATCAGCATTATTTAAAAGAAAATGGTTAAACTTATTATTTTTGCAAATGAATTCGCAACTAGAAACGAGTTCAGTGATCCAACATTTAGTATCAAATTTTCAGCTGTTTATTTATTTATTTGTGGAATTCTACATAACACCAAGTGTAGTCTACGGAATAGTATGACTTTTTTGTGCATATTTACTCATTTATTATTATCATCATTATTTATGATTTTATTCTAATTTTTTTTAAATAAAAAGGATGTAAGGCATCGCTCATAAAAAAAAAATATAATACTGTACTAAGTGTACGTTATAATAAACACCGTGCTTATTTCTTTAGCTGAATTGAACACTTAAAAACATGTAAATAACGTGATTAAATTCCACTCTTATCACTTCATATGTGAAATTTACAAACTCGAAGAAACCTATTTATAGATTTCAAGGTTCGTGGCTAAGTGTGTAATTTTCACAACTCAAAATGAAGGTAATTATTTGCCAAATTTATGATGCTTGTGATTTTATGATTGCATGCAATAGCCATCGCATGTTGATAATTAAACAAATTACCTAAAATTCCCTTTCCACCACGCAGTAAAACTGTTAAACTAGATATAAAGTTAAATAGGACGGGGAAACGGATCGACAACTCAAGTCTTTTGAAAGCACAATACTCTTTGCTTTTTAAAAGTGCTCACTTGAGATGTCTCAGAAATGTTTGGATTACAACAGCGGCTAAAGTGCATGTTTACGATTAGCCAACTCAATTTAAGAATGATCATCGTTCTTCTGGAAGAAGTGTTGCCGGCAGGGCAGGTTGTCGCACACTAATGCAGACAATGGCTCCCATTATTTTAATTTGAAATGTCACTGAAAAGGATTGGTGTAAATTACGTACGAAAAGGATAAAACTTTACTACATCCACTCCTTTCTGATATCGTAGACATAAACATAAACTAAACTAAAAAATGCCACCTGGTGTGTTTTATGTGATTGGCGTTAACGAATCTGATAGTATTGATCAGCACAAGGAACAATAGGCAAAATCGATGCTAAAA
Organism: Typopeltis vanoorti; assembly: GCF_054136105.1. Classification (NCBI taxonomy): domain Eukaryota; kingdom Metazoa; phylum Arthropoda; class Arachnida; order Uropygi; family Thelyphonidae; genus Typopeltis; species Typopeltis vanoorti. Next base: position 57,455,601 of record NC_143565.1, read on the forward strand.
GAAAAACAAAGGGAAAAATGTAATTATTACAAGTTAGTTAAAGTTAGTTGGTACATGGTTTGAAAAGCATAAGAACACATTGGAAGAAATAATGGCATTTATACTATTATGAACAATTTTACCATATTACACCCTGCATATTATAAAAAAAAATTGTCTGATAAAACAATGAAACACCAAATACAAAAATCCCACTACTACAAACACTACAATGTACTGGTGTTTGGCTTGTGGTTCCTGCGTTTTTGGTATTGGCTGTTTCATGTTTTTGGTTGTTTTTAATTTGCGTGGTGATTACGTGGTGATTTGGTGATTTCACTGACTTTAAATTGTCAAGCCAGTTCTCGAGTACATGCGACGTTCTACCTAACTTGAGCACATTCATTTAACAAAAGAACATTTAATAATGCACACACACCTTCCCAACAACCCCACAAAACACACACGCATCAGCCCCCCCCAAATGAATCAAAGCTCGCTCATCTCACCCCCCTCCAAAAAAAAACAACAACAAAAACACATTTCCATATTTCCATCCCCAAAAAAAGCAACAATCGCATTTCCTCCCACCCAAAAAACATACGCAAAAATCACAAAAATACATACACCTGTCATCCCCTCAAAAAATAATAAAACAAAACTTCAACGTACACACAACTGCTCTACCTAATAAAACAAACCAAGTTATAACTCCATTCTTCATAAAAATAAACTCCAATTCGTAATAGAACACACACACACACACACACACACACACACACACTGTAGAAGAAACAAAACGAGGGATTATAAACATACCAACATAAGAAGAAAGACCATAATAGCAATGACATAACAAACTTACTTCAAGAAATACTAATAAGAAATAAGATGAGAAAATAAAATCGCAAAGCAATTTCAGAAAAAAAAGCCTCACTAAACATAAAGTAAACGAGTCGACATCATCACATCCGGTGACGCCAATACGAACACTTACATAGTTAATTTAGTTCGTCATCGCAGTTATCGGGAAGGAACAGCTCTCGTAAAGTATGATCACGTGAATTATTTGAAGTACGACATCGGAGAGAGCATAGAGTAGAATACCCTTCAGTTTTCTTGGGATGGAGGACGAGGAAGAGAGCAAAAGAAGTAACGTGGATTCATGGGCTGGTTTAGTAATCGCCTGAATGATTTGTCTGAAGTACCACCTGGAATATAGCATCTCATGACGTTACGCCTCAATGTTGATCTAGAATCAAAGAATTACATTAATGAGTCTGCTGTATTTGAATATCTGAATAATGGCTTCTAGTTCGGTTTAAATTTCGCAATCGACATTTTGGTTTGTTTTCAGTTTGAATCAGAGTCAATTTAATTTAAAAAAATTATTTATTTCAACATCTGAAATACTCAATAGGTGAATTTTATTGAAGTTTTCCATCAAATACGTAAAAACATATCCCACCTTGAATGAAAAGAGCACAAGAACATCATTGCTCACGCATATTTCAAGCATGAATCTGTCTTCCGAATGATCATTTCTAAAGACACTTATTGATATGTCTTCACAGCAGTTCCAAAATGGAAATGAATTTTGGTAGAAAAGCAATCTTCGATAAGATTTTCCAGAAACATCATTAGGTTAGAGATGCAAACACTCTTCAGCATTTCTCAGACCATCAAAATTATGTCTTTGTTCTTGTGATCGGCATCGCAGTCTCTCCATAAGTGAATTGTTGACGACCATGATGAAGAGAACATGACGATACCTATTCTATCAATCGTTAGTAGTGATCGTGTGTCATCAAAGAAAGCAATAATTGCAATCAAGAGCAATAAACAATGATATAATCATACAAAAATCGGTTAGAAGTTTCTGTGATATCGAGAATGGCTGATATTCACGAAAAAATGTATTATTGCTATTAATGGCATGTTCTTTACACTTCCGGAACAAGAGAATTCCATTTACCCTTTTTCTTTTAATAGAATCCTTCCCAAAGTTTTCCAGTTAGGATGTTGCGTCGCATCCCACTCTAGCAGTGAAGTTACCAAACTTTTTCTTAATTTCCGAATGCTGCACGATGCTCAATTTCGAAATCTTTTTTTCGCGTCATCATTCATAATAGAGCACACTCATTAATAATTGTAATGCTCTGATTCTAGATCAATATTGAAACGTAACGTCATGAGATGCTATATTCCAGGTGGTATTTCAGATAAATCAATCAGGGGATTGCTAAACCATCCCATGAATCCACGTTAATTCTTCTACTCTCTTCCTCGCCCTCTATCCCAAGAAAACCAACGGGTATCCTCCTGTATGCTCTCTCCGCTGTCCATGTCCTATATGGTAATTTTCAGAGAGTGCCGGTATTTCTATGTATAGCTGCGCTCTACGTCTCTTCGTGTGGAACAAGCATACCTTTTCAGGTGCTTAAGTCGTATGCTTGTTAGTAACAGTCCTAATGTTTCAGACTGCAAAGAAAATTCATTTTTATACCGCTGCAGAGATTTTATCTGAATATGGCTAATCAGGTGGAGTTAGTGAGCCACACTATTTTAGAGTATGTTTTAGCATTCCACTTCCTACTGTGGCGAACAGAATAAATCCCCCCCCCCCCAAAAAAAAGATGGCTCCTCAGTCTCTGGTACCGCTATTAAAATGCTAAACTTTCTCTGCTCTAAAACTTAACGACTAAATAGATCGCTCCTCGCTTAAGTAAGGATTCTCGAAACTTACGAATTTCCATATTCAGAGTCCCATCAGTGACCACTTACCGATCGAAGCAAAGCTTATTTTGATATACACCGGGATGTGCCGTGCTAGAAACGAGGAAATGTCTAAAGTACGAATAGAAGTGATCAGCATTATTATTATCCATGAGACTGAATGCAATTCAAAACACGCAGAATATATATATATATATATATATATATATTCAAAGCTGAAAATAACAGGAATCGTGAATGATAAAAAAGAAATTATCAAATGCTGATTACAAAAGTTCCCTAGCCAAATTTCATTTCATGGGACAACCATTAATATCAGACGATAATCTTTGTTTTACAATGAAGATGCTGTGAAGCGCCATTTGTTCCTCAAAGGTAAGAGAAACAAATCCATTGCACCGAATGAGAATCGAATCAAATCGATCCACCGAAATGGGAAACAAATACTTCCTACTGAACCACCAATACCCTGCGACAGAACGTTTTACGTAGTAGTTAAACCTTATGACTTACATAATGCAGGTCTGTTAAGGTATGTTTTGTTATACCTGAATGCATTCCATCATTACTTATTCATAGCTTCTCAATCTCGTATGCACTGCTCGATTTACATCTTAGCAATTAATATTCAATGTTTTAATGTTTAATCAGCAAGAGGATTAAGTAGTTAGTAAATATTTTACACAATATTTAATATTTGGCTAAAAAGTGGTCTTCACTAAAAAATTGAATTTTACGTGCTCATAACGACTTCAGTTTCTTACAGCGAGTATGACAAAATAAAACGTTTCTGAGGTGATCAGCTGTTCTCTGAATTTCTTTACAAGTGGGCAATAAACTTTCGTTCTTTATTGTAGGAATACCAATGAAAGAAATGTATTTAGTTAAATATTCCGTTCTCTACAATATTTATTGTAAAGTTGATAAACGTTGTAATCTTGTGGTATAGCTGAAGGTGCGGATCGCATCTCTAACAACAAACGTTGTTGATGTTTATTTTTTAATCTAACAAACAAGGAGGGTACCCTCTTTTTTGAACAAGGATTATTATCCGTGAGGTTGTATTACACTGGAATAATCCAAATTCAAAATATTTTCCACAATATGTTCCACAATGTCAGAATTTCAAAAAAATGAAAATTAAAAATCACTACATCGACCGGGAATCGAACCTGGGCCACCCGCGTGTAAACCACCGATGCTATGATTGAAATTTCTTTATATGCCTCTGAAATTTCATATTCCAATATAGGTTTCTCACTGAAACTTGTTTCAAAGTATGTGGTTCGTTATACCTCAGTTCTTTTCGATGACATAAATTTCATGCTCAAGAGCTCCATCTCTTGAGCATTACTGAATACTCATCAGAAATCTTAATTCTGTATTTACCTTAATAAAAATTCAATTATCATTCAAATGAATTAAAGGTCAATATACAACTGAGTTTAAAGCAATAAATAACAAAGTAATTTTTGCGTGCATTGAGAGAAGAACTGAATTTAAAATATACATTTTTTTTTCAGTCAAATATATTGAAATTAAAATATTTAAGCGTGGCAGAGTGTTTATGAGATATAGCCTTCGGCAGTGTGGTCCTTGTCGTATCTAGTTAATTAAAATACGAGTGACTTTGCGAACAACTGGTATATTCGTATTGTATTAAAATTGTACAATTCGAACTACAATTGTAGTTCTTGCCATTGTGCTTCCACTGACCAAACAACCATTTTAAACTAGTTCTTGTAAAATTGTTCTCGTAAGAGGCTACGTAATTAATTATTCTGAATTCTCAGTGCAGTCTTGATTATTTCTTCAAGATATATATATTTAATATGGAGGGAATTATTTCAGTCACTACTGCGTTTATAACTTATATATATTTAATTTAAGTAGGTTGTATTATTATTTTTTTTCCCTTTCCTTTCCTTTCCTTTCCTTTCCTTTCCTTTAATTATAGAAGTATTAAAGTCCTCTTTGAGACATTTGCTTTCCGTGCTTTAAATTAAGCCAATACATTAAACGTTCTAATTGGCAATCATTAATAAGATTTGTACTACTGTTAACCGTATTTCGAAATTATTTAGTTGCATTCATATGTCATCCAAGTGAACGAGGTTGGCTTGTTTTTCTGATCATCTAAAAATATTAAAAAAAAAAAAAAACTACGTAGAGTGCGTGCTGCGCTTCTTCTTATAATAGCAAGTACTTTTTACCACAATGATGTGTTGAATAGGTTAATAAAAGTAAATAAAAATTGAAACATGTGATGATGTCAATTAGTTTTCTTTATTTTTATTTTGGCGTTTTTATTTTCAAATCGTGTTTCTTAACAGTATTTTTTGAAGTAAGTTTGTTATTAATTGCTACTGTGTTCTTGCTTGTTGCGGTGTGGTTTATTTTTCCTGTCGTTTTCTTTCTTCTACAGTTTATTGTGTGTTTTTAACTAGAACAGGTGTGTGTGTGTGTGTGTGTGTGTGTGTGTGTGCGCCCGTCGCTTTTTTTCGGGGGGCGGGGGAAAGGACAGGTGCATATGCTTTGTAATTTTTGCTGTATGTTTATTAGGGTATTGAAAATGTTTTTTGTTTTTTGGTTTAATTTAATTGGGATGGGAACTTCGTATTTGGTGTGTCTGTGTTATTTTATTTTTTATTTTTTTTTGGAGGGGGAGCGAAGTGTACGAGCTTTAATGCATTTTGAGAGGCAAGTGCGTGCGTGCGTGTGCTGTTTTACGGGTTTGTGGGGGAATGTATGTACATTATTAAATGTAGCTTTGCTAAATGTTAAGAGTCAAGCGATTTCAGAAAAAAAAGAAACGCCTCAGAAAACATATAGGAAATGAACTGACATCATCATCGCATCCGTTGCCGCAATTCGTTATCTGGAAGGGAGAGCTCTCATAAAGTTTGACCGACGTGAATTGTTGGAAGTATTTTAGTCCTCTTTGAGGCATTTGCGTGAATTCGAGTTTATCTTAGTTCGTCATCATCATTATTATCAAAAATCCTGACACGTACTATAAGTGTACAGATATTATGATAGCACTACATAAAAAGAAAAAAAACTACATCACTACCAACTTCCAATCGATAGTTTTCGTCCAAACTAATCTTTAATCTGTAAATACTCGAAAATTATCAGATCTTTTATTATATATTTATTTTGTTATATTTCTGCGTTCAAAATGAGAGTTTTTTTGAGTTTAGGATTTATTACTTCACCGTCGTTATCTTAGCTTCACACTACTTACTAGCGGCTGCCACTCCGAATTGCATCTTCTACTTGTATTATCAGCTATTCTACACATCAAATTTTATTTTTTGGTTTCGAGTTTTTTCTATCTCGGACAACGAGCGCTTTTTGCTGCTTTCCCTCCCTCCCTTACCCTGCATGTACGGTTTTCTACTATCCTATCCTTCCACAAAAGCTGGACTGATAGCTGATCAGGAGTTGTACATTTCAGCTTACATACATCAAAATGTGATTTGTTGTAAATTTATTTCAATACACAGAATTATTATCACTAAACTACCAGCTTCGAAAGTGGCGAGGGTGGGTTGAGAGAGAAGAAGGAAGAGTAAAGTAGGTCGTACATGACGCGACGTTATCCTTAAGAGATGCGTAACAGATTGGGCGCAGATTCAAACAGACAATAGCACATTATCACGGTGTACAAATCGTCAAACCGTTTAATAAAACGATTTAAATTTAAAATGTGTTCAGTTTAATACAATTTGTTCGTTGCAGTGAACATTATAATAAACAAATGTTAAATGTAGGAGGTGAAAATCATCTTGTGGTCAGCTTATTCAATAATTCCACTTCGTGTTCTAATCCATAACATTTTAGATCGTGGTTTTCCGTTTGTTTGAAACTGCTTCACTAGCGTCGTTTTCTCTAGGATTTGCAGATATGTGAGATCTCGACAAGGTAGTCACCTATTCAAAAAAAAAAAAAAAAGAAAAAAAGAATAAAGAAAGAATCACTAAATGAATCTCTAAAATTCGCGTTTAATAATAACGAATCATTTTTCAAATACAGCAAAGCATGCATTTATGTAAGTACTCTGTTAGTGCGACTACTTTGTTTATTAACAGCTATTCAATTAAAGGAATGCAAGCAAGAAAGTTGCTCTTTTAAGCTTACGTCTCTCTTTACTGGATTCCATTCCTTAAGAGTCCGGAAGCTGGTCTTATTGATGACGTTTTAAAAGGGTTTTTATACTAATTACCAAATATTCCCTGGAGCTTGTTCTGCCAAAATATGCATGGGAGGTATCCGAATTGTGCTACGTTGTAGAATAGAGTTGGTCTCAGTCTGAACAAGATACGAGTATGTCGGGGTTTTGTTATATTGCCGTTGAAGTAAGAGAATATAATTTGATCTGATAATCATTCACACATAATTTCATATTTGTGTAAAGTGAATTTGAAATTTACACTATTCGGAGTCAGTTCTGGAATGTCCTCTTCTTCTTCAATGTTTTTGATTGCCAAGTGTTTTTTTCATATTTTTCTAAAACGTATTACATAACCACTTGGAAAAAAATTGAGACCGTTCTTTTTTCATGTTTCAATTTTCATTTTATTAACCTCAATGCCAAAATATATTGAGCATCAGTGTCGTTAAAAGAAGTACTTGCATTTGAATGCAACTGGGTGATTTCGAAATACTATATGTTGATAAAAGTAGTAAAACTTTTTTTTTTATTTCAAATAAAAAAAAAATATAAACATAAATGGACGGAACACATTCAAAGAGTGAAAACAAAAGGATTACTAAAACAAGCCTTAAAGTACAAGCCATTAGGAAAACAGAAAGCCAGGATGTCCTTTTAAGAGATTCAACGATGACTTCTAAGGCCAGAACATGCCTGTTCCGGCATAAATCATTGATAGACATGATGATGATGATGAGGTAGTAAAACTGTTTGGTTGCTAATTAGACTATTGATGTATTGGCCTTACTCAAAACTATTGAAAGTAAAAAAAAAAAAGCAATGATACATCTTAGTTAAATTAATTACAGAAGATTTCAGAAAAACAAATCACGTCGTCTCTGACGAGAGGGAAATAGTTCGAAATGGTTGTTTGGTCAGTGGAAGGTTCATGAAACGAACCAATTAAAGACGAACATACTAATTGTTGGCAAAGTCACTCGTATTTTACTTATGTCGATACGACGACAGCCACACTGCTGAAGGGTATACTCTCAAACACACTTTGCCACGTTTAAATCTTTTAATTTCAATATATTTGAATGAAAAAATAAGAATGGATATTTAAAATCCAGTTCTTTTCTTAATGCACGCAAAAAGTATTTCCTTATTTATTGCCCTAACGTTAGTTGCATATTGATTTTGGAATTCATTTGAATGAAAATTGAATTTTCATTCAACTGTATACAGAATTAAAATTATTGATGCGCATATAGCAATGCTCAAGAGATGGAGCCACTATGAAATGTAGGTCATCGAAAGAACTGCGGTATAAAGAATCACATACTTTTGAACAAGTTTCAGTGCAGTGATCTATGTGGGGATATGCGATTTCAGAGTCATATAAAGAAGTTGCATTCGTAGCATCGGTGGTTCAATGGTAGAATACTCGCCTGCCACGCGGGTGGTCCGGGTTCGATTCCCGGCCGATGCAATTTTTTTTTATTTAAATTCTGTCTTTGTGGAATATGGAGCTTCGAAACAGCTTAATGGCGAAACACATTATCTCTTGATATTAGACTAATATTTGTTTTATGGAGCTGAAAATTTGACTCCCATGCTGTTAAAAATCAGCGCTTAATAATTTTTGTAATTAACTGCACAATACTTTGTATTCGGAATCTTTCAGTGTAATTCATCGCACGGATAATAATCCTTGTTTAGAAAATGGGTATTTCCTTGTTTGGTTCATTAATAAACAAACAAACAGCATTGTTTGTTTGCAATAATTATCGCAGAGAATCGAATGTGTAGTTATACACATTGAAAAGAAATATTCATAATTTGAAATTTGCATTTAGCTTCCAATATATTTATAAACATATTGTGTATTTTAAATATAATTTAAGGGAGTAAAATGTATTACTTAAGAAGTTGTAGGTTAAGCAGTACGTCTTCACGAGATGGAGATGCTATGAAAGGGTCATTATCGAATGAATTCAACAAAACATACATTAACGGAATTGTATTCGGTAAGTCATAAGGTTTGACCACTGCGTAAAAGGTTGTGTCACGGAGAATTGATGGTTTAGTGGTGAAGAATTCGTCTCCCATTTCGGTGGTTTAGTTTAGATTTCCATTCGGTGCAATTGGTTTTTCGCTTACCTTTGAAGAACACGCGGCGCTTAATAACACCTGAGTGGCAAAACAAACAATTATCTCCAAGATTGTTCTATGAAAAGAAATTTGACAAAGAAACTGCTTATAATCAGCGTTTGATAATTTTTTATGATCACTGATGATTCCTGTTATTTTCAGCTTTGAATGTTTTTTGTATTCAGCATGTTCCGGTTTTTATTAATTCTCATGGATAATAATAAATTTTGAATATTTCGTTTCTTAGTAGAAGCACAGATTTGGGTAAAATATGTAACAGAACTTTTCAATGATACTAGACAGAAGCCTATAAATATAAAAGATAACATTCAAGGACCAGCAATCATGAAAAGCGAAATAGAGAATGCTATAGGAACAAGTAAAACAGGAAAAGCCAGTGGACCAGATGGTGTGCAAACAGAATTTTTAAAATTAATAGACCCAGATAACATCAAACTTCCTGAAAAACTATTTAATAAAATATATGAAAGTGATGAATTTCCATCAGATTGGCTCAAATCTACATTTATCACTGTCCCAAAGAAACCCAAAGCGAATTCCTGTGGTGACTTCCGACTTATTAGTCTAATGAGCCAAACATTAAAAATATTTTTGAAAATAATTCAGAATCGTATTTATAGAAAAAGTGAAGAAACTCTAAGTGAAACACAATTCGGCTTTCGGAATGGTTTTGGTACTAGAGAGGCCCTTTTCTGTACCCAAATATTGATACAAAAATGCATAGAAAATCAGAAATCTGTCTTTATGTGTTTCATAGATTTTGAAAAAGCATTCGACAAAGTCAGACACACTAACTTAATAGAAGTCCTTCAACAAATAAGGCTAGACGAACAAGACATAAGACTAATAACAAATCTGTATTGGAATCAGTCAGCTACCGTTCAATTAGACAACATTACCACCAGTGATATTAACATTAAAAGAGGAGTGAGACATGGATGTGCGCTCTCACCACTCCTGTTCAACATATATGCAGAGGTAATCTTTAAAAAAACATTGGAAGAATGTTCAGAGGGAATCACAATAAATGGAAAGATTGTTAACAACCTTCGATATGCAGATGACACCGTGCTAATTGCAGATAATATTATGGATCTCCAAAAACTCATTGACAGAGTATACATAGAAAGCCAAAGAATGGGAATAAATATAAACATCAACAAGACAAAATACATGATCATCAGCAAACATCCAGCCTCATCAATGAAACTGACACTCAATGGGAAAAATATTGATCAAGTGTCAAGATATAAATATCTTGGTTGCTGGCTTAATGAACGGTGGGATCCAGAAATAGATATAAAGACAAGGATTGAAGTTGCACGGCAGTCCTTCATGAAAATGAGAACATTATTCTGCAATAAAGACCTAAACATGGAAGTCAGATGCCGAATGCTGAAATGCTACGTGTGGTCTATTCTGCTCTATGGAGTTGAAACATGGACATTGAAGGCGACAACCATCAAGAAAATCGAAGCCTTTGAGATGTGGCTATACAAAAGAATGCTAAAGATATCATGGGCAGAAAAAATTACCAATGAAGATGTCTTAAAATCCATTGACAAAGCTAAACATCTTGTACAAATAATCAAGAAACGAAAAACATCATATCTTGGCCACATCATGAGAAACAGCAAATATCAACTTCTACAAACTATTTTGGTAGGAAGAATTGATGGCAAAGGAACTAGAGGAAGAAAAAGAATATTATGGTTTGACAACATCAAGAGGTGGCCAGGAAAGAGCAGTGTACAACTGCTCAGATTAGCACAAGAGCGCAATTTGTTCGCTAAGATGGTCGCTGACCTTCGATAGAAGATAGCACAATAATAAGAAGAAGTAGAACTTCCGCGGTTCTAACACGGGAATCATCCCGGTAAATATGAAAACATGATTTCCTGCGATCGGTAAGACTTCACGGATAGGGCTGTGAATATGGAAATTCCTAATTTCACAAATTCATACCTAGGCAATGGGTGTTCTATTTAGTCGTGAGGTTTAGTGTAGAGACAGTTGAGTTTGTCATTAGGGTTACCAAAGACTGAGGATCCATTTTTTGGGTCCTCATTCGTGTCCTCGGGGCTTTATTATGTTCACTGCAGTAGGAAGTGGAACTATAACATACTGTTGCTCACAAACTCTACAACTGAATACCCACGTTCAGCTGAAATCTATGCAGAGGTCGAAAAGTATGAATTTTCTTTGCAATCTGTAAAATTAGGACAGTTAGGAACAATCGCGTTACTTAAAAACATGAAAAATGGTCTGCTTTTTTCCTGACATGAAGAAACGGAGAGTGTGGATGGATGAAGAGGAAGCGGGTTAAGAAGTAATATGGATTCATGGGATATTTTAGCAATCCCGTGAATTACTCGTCTGAAGTAGCAGCTGGATTAGAGAATCGCATAACCTTACGTCTCAAATTTGATCTAGAATCAGAGCATTGCATTTAATAGTGAGCGTGCTCTATGAAGACGGATGACACAAAATCATCAACATCGTCATCACGAACCATGGGCTCACTGCCCGTTGGTGTCTGATCCTTCTTAACTATCTTCTTCCACCTTTCTTTGCCCAGTTCCATACCGGCCCTTTATATCGTCTATCCATTCTCTGTATGATTTACTTGTTCTGTTTACTGCATAATACCACACATGAATTTCTTTATCTTCCGGTCCTCACTCATTCTGCAGATGTGTCCAAATAATTGCAGCTTCCGTTTTATAATCTTCTGCATTATTCGTCTTTAGCTGTATCTTCCATGGCTCAAAAAAATTCAAAATTGAACAGCATCATGTGCACCATTCGGAAGTTAAGAAAAATTGGTTCTTTTTGGTAACTTAAAAGCTAGGGTTGGATGTGGCTAAAAATCCTAGTTGGAAACCTATGGAAAGGATGCTATTAAAAATAGTGAATGGAATTCTCTTCTTCAGGAAGTGTAAAGAACATGCCATTAATAGCAATAATATATATTTTCGTATCCCTGAAATTTGTGTGATTATGTTATTGCTTATTGCTCTTGACAGCAATTTCGCTTTCTTTCAACATTCACGATCACTGCTGACAATTGATAGAATGGACATTGTCTTATTGTTTTCACCATGGCTGTCAACAGTTCACCTATGGAGAGACTGCGATGCAGATCGCAAGAACGGACATAATCTTGATGGTCTGAGAAATCATGCGAAGTACATCCAGTTCCAATACTGCCTAAACAACATGTCGAGCAACCCAGCAACCCAAACGTGTCGAGTAGGATGCTAATTAAGTCTGCCATCCTTGTTACATGCAGAGAAACGACGGCTACCCGTTTAAGAAACTCAAGAGTGATTTCATGAAACTAGCTGGGAAATCTTGTATCTAATCATGAGATACATAATCGTGTTTTCCTTTCTTGTTAGAATGATCCAAACAGACCTTTAAAGAATAGTTGGAATCATTTAAACAAAGGAAATTTCAGAAATCAGAGCAAATGAACAAAGAAGATCCGACTTCCAACAGTGTGGTCGGTGCAGTGTTATTGGAATTTATGATATTTTCAGACACTTTTGATTCCACTTCTTTAGAAACATCACAACAGGTTATTGCGTATTCATGGCGTAAATCACATACAAGCGTCAAACCACTGAGGGACACTTTGCTAAGTCAGTGTTCCCTTTGAGTGAACATTCGGAATGCATTTCTCAGCAATATTCTCGTAGAGACACCTAGATATTGTGATCCAAGATGAACGTCTATTTATTTATTGTTTTGGCTGAAGTTGAATATGCTGTTATGCAAGTGAAATCTAGTCAGACTGCTTGTCTTGAAGGCATCTCTGCTGAGATTATCTAGGAAGGAGGTTTATAACGCACAAACGTCATGTCCACAGTGTCATTGCTTATATTTGTTACCCAAAAGATATGCATTTTAGCATCAGAAGATAGCTGATTGTAATTATCTTCGTGGTAAGGTCAAAAGGTATCAGTTACTATCCAATTAGCTATCCAATTTTTCTGTTATCTATTGATGTGAAGAGCCATGTGTGCAATCTTGCTAACCTGTTCCAGAAAATATTAACTATTCCATAATCTCAGTGCAGTTTATAGGCATAAACTCGTTTGCACAGCAATTCCAGGAGAAATGTTAAGAAACAGAATCACGCTCCCTTCAATACTGTATTTGGTTAGAGCAATAAGTTCCAACCAAAGTGTTTGTATCACTAACCTAATGAAGATTCTGGACAATGTTATCGAAGATAGGTTTTCTACCAAAATTAATTTCCCTTTTTTGGGATATGCTACGGAGATATATCAGTAAGCGTCTTTAGCAGTGATCATTCGGAAGACACATTCATGCTTGAAATATGCGCGAAGCAACGATGTTCTTGTGCTATTTTCATTCATAAGGTGGGATAATGTTTCACATACCTGATGGAAAAACTTCAATAAAATACACCTATTAGATTTTTCAGATGTTGAAATAAATAATCTTTGTTAACTTAAATAGATGTTGATTAAAAACGAAAACAACCAAATTGCTAAATTCAAACCGAACTTAAAGTCATTATTGAGATATTTAAAGTTTATGGATGAATGAGTTTGTAAGTGTAAAGAGGACAAAAGGATTTACCAACCTTTTTCAGTTGATCAGACTAAGAACGCATTGATTTAGAGGGAGAAACTCTAGTGACGTCAGACATTTATTTATCTAGTAGTCATTGTTCATCAAATGCTGACATTGAAATGTCAAAATATAGCGTTTGAATATTTTACAAAAAGAGTGTAGGACCACGGTACTCCTATGCTGCAACCATGCTACTAAATGCTAGTAAAATGTATGAAACAACCCAGCTCTTTCCTTAGGATAGTTATCATCCAAAATTGCTTGTATAATTGTGAAGCTTCTACTGCAAATCTCAGGAACCCGTAAATTTGGAAACATAAAATCGAAGATGTTTTCGAAGAATCCTCAAAATTCAGGGTACAGAGAAAAACGCACTGAAATTGAGTAAAGGGTACTGAAATATTTAGAGAATAATTATCTCGCGCAAACTTTGCTGGATTGAACATGGCACCGTATAACAGCAGCGTCTTTCAAAACAGCTCTGCTTCTCGGAATTGAAAGAAAATAAAAACTTAAAGAATAAAAGAACGCTTCAGGGATATCCTTAAGCCAAATAACAAAGAAACATACATTTATAAACAGCGGAAAGTCTCGGAGGCTCTACATCTGTTAAAATGGAAAAAGGCAGCATCTATACAATCTTATTATTTTGAAAACAAAAAGTGTGCCAACAGAGACGAGAGAAAAAAAAAAGGTATCCCATCAAATGCTCAAAAGCTACACAATCACAACTACTTCGTAGCAGCACGCGTTACTATTGTGCAACATTGTGTGGATTATGTAGACCTAAGAAATCATCTCTGAACTCATCATTAACTGTCCTGAAGATAATCAAACTCGTTCGCAAGTTACTGCTGTTGACATACGTAATATAATTTGATTCTTATTGCTTACCTGGCTCACTGGTGTAAAATTTCTGGATGCATAATTGATGGTTGATTAAGACGACCGTTGAGGATTTAGTAATGCTCACGAGATGGAGCCACTATGAAAGGGAAGTTGTCGAAAGAACTGAGGTATAATGAAGCGTTCATTTAAGTAAGTTTCTGTAAACAAACCAAAGGACATGCGATTTAAGATATATATAAAAGGATTCCTTTCGAAGCATCGGTGGTTCAATGGTAGAATGATCATCTTGTATGATTTCAAAAGAAATTATACGTTATGATGTCTAATAAGTTTCGATATGATATCAAATAACGTCATCACATACAAGAATTATTATATTGCTTGCTGATTGAACTAATCAGCAACATTTTCACTTTAATTTACAACCGAGAAGTATTTTCAAGAGAAGGAATAGTATTAAAAATTCACAGTGCAGTTTTTGTCAAACCGTACGTGCTAGTACGAATTCTTTGTTAGCAGGAAAAGTTGAAAATAAAAACAACACCGCATCCATAATCGACACCGTTATCGACAGGACAGTGACATGTGACTGTCCTGTCGATAAAGATGCCCATACTCCATACCGTTGCGTATCGGCACTATATATAGATTGCTGACATCAGTGGTAGTTTAGACTTTTTCTTTATATTTCTTTGTTGTTGCCTGCTTCTTTTAGACTAATAGAATAAATAGACTATTTAATAAGTACAAAATATATATTTTATTACTTGGTAAATATATGATTAGATTAGAAGTCGTATTATTACCAGATTTAGTATTAGAAGGCAATGAGATGTTTGCTACGCAACTTGTAGTAGTAATGTCCCTTTGATGAATAATAACGACTGGCGTTAGATACGTAAGTTCCCATCAATACATTCCAAGCATATTACTCATTACTTCAAGATTTTCAGAGATTCAGTCCCTTTGTTGTCTCCCAAATAAATGCGAAGGAACTTCACCTGTTAGATTTTGAACTTTGTACAAATAAGAAAGTCTCTCTTAATAATTAGTAAATGCCTTTCATGAATGGATTCCTCATACAAAATGACGTTATGAAGAACGGAAAGTGTAGTGTTTTTGACACTCTTCAACCCTATTTTTGAGATAATTTTTGATCATTATAACTTCCGAAATTTGGAGCATCGTGTTACTTTCACTCACTAGTTTTGTCAAATGGTCTTCTCATATTGATGGTGCTTGTCTGTATAGTTATATCCGTTGTTTTTCACAATATTTAATGTCTCTCGCTTTAAATTTAATTTAAAGTGAGTGCCTTTATTTTAATTTAATTATTGAGGAAATGAAGAATAACTTTTACTTGTTAAGTGTCTTTTCTCTGTTAAAGATGCAATGACAATTATAAATTAGAGTGTAGTTGGCATAGAATTCAACTCAACTCAGCATTGCATTCAACTTCAAGGTTATTCTTTCGCTCAATTTGCAGGAAAAATTGCCCTGTTTAGGAAAACAAGAAAGGCCAAGGAAAATGCATAAATTTCAAGGTGGTTATTGTTATTTTTGAAATTACAGCCGGAGCATCTAATGTTATGAGACAATGTATTATGTTTGTCAATTGAGGAACCTACTTAAGGTGAACGGTATCTTTCCATAAGGCCAGGAAAAACCTTGCCAAAAGAAGTACTCATAAGAACACACGCATCTGGCAGATGTAAATCAGTGATTTCATAGCATTCATATAAAAGGATATTCGGGCCATGTTATTCCTGAAAATGTACCAAGGATGTACTGGCAATACATGTGGCAGTTTTGTTGTTGTTGCGTTGTTATTGGCGATGCTATATTGCCATAAATGGTAAGGAGATAACTTTTACACACACGATTCGAATGCTAATATTATAACAAATGACTTCAAGTGAAGAATCTTTGCACAGAGAGAAGAACGTCAGTAAGTATACATAATGATTGATTACTACAATTTTGTTTTATTACGAAATAATTATATATATATATATATATATATATATATATATATATATAATTATATTGGTATCTTTAACATAGCTTGGTATCTTTAACATATTTATACCCAAGGTAAAAATACTTTCTACATTTATATCTCCTCCAGAGATTTTTATTTAATAAGGTTAAAACACCTTATGGTAACTTGTTTTGGCAAAATACTTACAAGCTCAGTATTACTAAATCTTGATATTTCTAGCCTAGCTCCCACTGACGAGACCTCAATAAAGGTCGAAACCGGTCTGGGTAGTGGCCTCTTGCCTTTAATACAAAACATCATACATCCCCTTCTTGGTGATGTGTTTTGGCATTAAGGGTAAATATTAAGATTAGTGATCGGAGCTTGTTCCACCTTTGCCACGAGTTGCCCTGATCCTGCACTACCTGAGTGGGATCAGCTAGACTTGCATCAATTGCAGGCGCAAACTTGACTTTTAGTCTGTTTGCTTACTTGGGAAATGGAGTAAAACCAGGTTTAAAATTGCTTGGTATCTTTAACATATTTATACCCAAGGTAAAAATACTTTCTACATTTATATCTCCTCCAGAGATTTTTATTTAATAAGGTTAAAACACCTTATGGTAACTTGTTTTGGCAAAATACTTACAAGCTCAGTATTACTAAATCTTGATATTTCTAGCCTAGCTCCCACTGACGAGACCTCAATAAAGGTCGAAACCGGTCTGGGTAGTGGCCTCTTGCCTTTAATACAAAACATCATACATCCCCTTCTTGGTGATGTGTTTTGGCATTAAGGGTAAATATTAAGATTAGTGATCGGAGCTTGTTCCACCTTTGCCACGAGTTGCCCTGATCCTGCACTACCTGTGGGATCAGCTAGACTTGCATCAATTGCAGGCGCAAACTTGACTTTTAGTCTGTTTGCTTACTTGGGAAATGGAGTAAAACCAGGTTTAAAATTGCTTGGTATCTTTAACATATATAATTATATATATATATATATATATATATATATAATTATATATATATAATTATATATATATATATATATATATATAATTATATATATATATATATATATATATATATATATAATTATATATATATATATATAATTATATATATATATATATATATAATTATATATATATATATATAATTATATATATATATATATATTTAATAGATAATAATAATAGATATATTCACAACCTTTCTCATCATTTTCCACCACAAAAATTCGAAACTATTTCCACCTTGGGACACAGAGCACGCTCTCTTTTAAACGATCCAGATGAACTTAGAAAAGAAATTAATCACCTCTCACATGTCTTTGAACAAAATGGATATTATAAAAAAACCATTAAGAAATTTCTTATAGATCCTCCTAGGCATCACAATAAGAAACTAACAATTTTAAAGGTAGCATCTCAATCCCATACATCAGTTCTGTTTCCCAAAAATTGGCTCAAGTCCTTAAGAAGTACAACATCAGGACGTTATTAACTACCCTTCCAAAAATCCGATCTCTTATAACCCATCCTGATAATCTGAAATATCCTGGCATATATAAACTATGGTGTGACTGTAATGTTCCTTATTATGGTCAGACTAATAAGTCTATTGAACTTCGTATGGAGAAACATAAAAGAGATATCTCCTATAAAAGATCACATGCCAGTGCTTTATCCAGCCATATTCTCTTCTCTAACAATCCTCATGATGATTTTCAAGGTCACTCAATTTCCTGAGATAGATCTGAAAATATTTTCCGCTGCCATGATGAATTTCAAAGAAAGATATTTGAATCCAGGAGATCGTCCTTAATCCTGAACATTAAAACAACAATTTAAGCTATAACATCCCTGATAGCCATACTGCTACTACTACCACGCATACAACAAACAATGGCACGTAAAATAGAACAAATGAATGTTAATACAACGTTTTTTATTTCAATTATGTACTGCAATTTATCTGTGCTTCTCAGTTTTTTTTAGAATCTTCAGTTTTTATTATTGTTTCCTCTTCCTGAAAAGATACCTGATGAAGGCTATAAAAAGCCGAAACTAGTTGTGTTTTTTTTATCATTATACCTTTTAATTAAGTCTCGGTTTTTTAGTCATTAAATATCTTTCTAAATATATATATATATATGTAGAAAGTTTTTTTAACTTGGGTATATAATATATTCAAGATAACAAGTAATTTATTGAGGTCTCGTCAGTGGGAACCAGACCTGACAATGCTAAGGTTGAAGTAATGTAGAGCTTATGAATTTTACCTAAACAAGTTGCCCAAGATGCTTTGACCTTATTAAATAAAATATCAGGATGAGAGATAGATGTAGAAAGTTTTTCAACTTGGGTATATTATGTATTCAAGATACCAAGTAATTTTATATAAACTTGGTTTTTAATCCTATTTCCCAAGTAAGCAAACAGACAATTAAGTCAAGTTTGCGCCTGCACGTAGTGCAAGTCCGAGGTAACTCGTTGTAGTGCTACTCTAGGCAACTCATGGTAAAGGTGGATTAAGCTCTGATCACTTTCCTTAGTATTTTTCCCTTAATGTAAAGCACATCCACTTGCGGAGATGTATGATGCTATGCATTAAAGGCAATGGTCTTGAATATATAATATACCCAAGTTTAAAAACTTTCTACATCTATCTCTCATCCTGAGATTTTATTTAATAAGGTCAAAGCATCTTGGGCAACTTGTTTAGGTAAAATTCATAAGCTCTACATTACTTCTACTTTAGCATTGTCAGATCTGGCTCCCACTGACGAGACCTCAATAAAGATCGAAACCAGTATGGGTAGTGACCACTGCCTTTAATGCATAGCATCATACATCTCCGAGAGGGGATGTGCTTTACATTAAGGAAAAAAATACTAAGGAAAGTGATCAGAGCTTAATCCACCTTTATCACGAGTTTCCTCAGACTTGCACTACGTGCAGACGCAAACTTGACTTACTTGTCTGTTTGCTAACTTTGGAAATAGGATTTAAAACCAAGTTTATATAAAATAACTTGGTATATACAGGGTGTTCGGGATAAATTTGACAGTTTCGTAAGGAAAAAGAAAATCTTCTTTGTATCTATTAAATTTAATGAATTGACAAAAAAACATTACAGGCAGAGTTAATTACAATACTATCAACAAGATTTACTCAAAATAACCACCATTAGCATCGATCACAGCTTCAATTCTGTTTCGGAACCTCGAACAAGCTGATGCTACAGTCTCCCTTGGAAGGGCCGCAAAAACTGTTTTAATTTTATCCATTAACTGGGCTTTTGTATTACTGGAAGTGCGATTGGTGTCTTTTTCAATGCGCCCCATACAAAATAATCCATGGGGTTAAGGTCTGGGGAGTTTGGAGGCCAAACATTTGGACTGGTGAAGTCGTAGAAATTTTCAGACAACCATTTTTGACTTTTCCCAGAGGTGTGGCAAGGGGCCGAATCCTGCTGCCATACATACGGCCTACCATTGGCTACCCTTGTTATCCAGGGCTTGACTACAGTTAGCAACTCCACGAACAAAGCCCGAATTCCAATGCCAGGGTTCTTCAACACCTGTTCCTGCAGATTTGCGAGGAATTCTGCTGTACGAACGCAATCAGATCGTCTGCTAGGGATCTTTCTTCTTGCTACATCCTCGTAGTCACCATTGCAAGTCTCTAGTTCATGCCTGATTGTTTTTACTGTATTCAGGGAGCATTGGGCAGCAGTCGTAATATCCTTATTTTGATGCCGGGCACGAATCATCATGATACAAGTTATTCTCTTCCATGATTCAGGTGGGTTCCAGCTATCCATCCTTTCTGACATCTTGTATATGAATGAAGAAGGGTCCAAACTTTTAAATGAAGAGAAGTGTGTAACTACATGTAACTTACGGAAAAATATAATTAATTATAAATATGTCAAATTTATCCCGAACACCCTGTATATATATATATATATATATATATATATATATATATATATATATATATAATCATTTCGCAATAAAAATTGTAGTAATCAATCATTATGATTACTATATACTGAAGTTCGTTTATAAGGATAAAACAATTAAACAATTTATACGGATAAAAGAAACACATTTTTCTTCTTCCTGTGCACGTTTTTCCGCTTCCAGTGCAGGGTCCGCGTGTTGCATAGATACGACTTTTGTTAGTACAATCCCCAGCCGGCCTACCGCTGAGGGGAAATGTATCTTTGACTGCAGCAGCGTCTGTCCAGGGGGTCGGTTTGCCAGCTAGGAGGATGAAACCTCAGATAAACTGGGGGAAAAACCTTGCTGTCCACGTCCAAGACCGGGTAACTTGGCTCTGGCTGAGAAAGATCCTTAAGCTCCTCACGTCATCGACGGGAATCGAACCTAGGACACTCCTTCCCCAAGCATATGGTTGGGAAGCGCATAGCCACTAGGCTAACCGCACGAACAAAAGAAACACATTTTTCTAATTCTGCTAATTGGTACATTTCATGTCTTTTAAATATTTTACTATATATTTTACTTTTATTATAAAATAAAATAAAATATAAATATTTTACTTATATATTATAATAAATATCATGTATTTTTAAATAATACAAGAAATTCATGATAAATATGAATTTCTTTGTCCTTTTCACTCGCATATTTCCATGTACCTTCATTAATTCTTCAAGCTAAATCAAAACTTAAAAACACAAATAGAAATTAATAGATGATTCCTAACATGAATCTTTATTGTGAAGACGCTGATTTATCTATCTATTGTAAGATTTACCAAACAGCTATCAGGAGTATTTTAGAAAAATGACCAGTACAGCATTCTTCTATGCAAAAAATGATGCAGTACGTTCGCACCACCATTAAGAAAGGATTACAGTTATGAAACTCTGTCTAAATCCAATACAGAAAAGTTTACTAATAGAAATTCACGTAATGTTGTGTGTGTGTGTGTGTGTGTATGTGCGTGCGTGTAGTAGTACAAAAACAACGCTCATTCATTATATGTGTATATATTACCACCTGTTCTATTTGACACTTTCGATGGTAAAGGAAATACTAAAGTTGAAATAAATGCGAGAATTATTATTAAAAATATATATGAAATGAATTCCTTCGATTAGGTTCATTGCAAATTTTTAAAACATATTTTTATTACAAATTAAGTCCCATTTAAAGTTCATAAAATACACTTCGGTTTTATATAATCATTAGTCAGACTGAATTATAAATTCATTTTTATTGCGTTTCAAATTAAAAGCCCCATACATCTTAGTTAACTGAAATAAGATAATTTCAGTACCTAACAATAGATAAAGTGTTTTATGATAGATTAGACAGATATCTTTGAAGGAAGTCTTCACGAAGAGAAATTGTACAGATGACAGTAAAAATGAAAATAAGTCAGTTGCCTTCAGAGACCAAGTTTCTGCCTCGAGTAGGAATCGAACCAATTATATCGAAATGCGGTTTGGTCAGTGAAACCGCATCAAACGCACTAAGAGAAAACTGGATTCTGGGGAAAATTTCTTAGGTTTTAAAAGACTAAGAATTGGAGACAACACAGATGTCAATATTTGATTGTACTCTCATAAGACTTTTGCTACATTCTTTATTTAATGGTTTGAATATTATACTTGGATGTGAAAATCAGAAACATTTATTATCAAGCCTCGAAATAATATTAGTTGGCGAATTGAAGCATTTTGCGCTCATACAACATTTCTGGGACCAAATAATTATCGGTTGAGATTAAGCGATATTTGCTTTATGGAATTAAAACTTCATCTCACAAAATGAATCTTTAATAATTTCTGAAGGTTTATTGATTCCTCTTCTTGACTTGCACAAGAATTATATTCTGCACAATTCATGGATAATAAACCTTCTTGGAAGGAGTGATGCCTGATTCATAGTAAATAGCAGTCAACAAACAAACAACATAAATAAAGTGTAGAAGAAGTGTCATAACCATTACACGTGTGTTTAATCAAGTTCAGATAGTTTAACACGATTACCACATATGTCAATTCTGCTGCAGATAATTCTATATTTAATTATAAATATTTAAAATGAACTATTGATAATTGGAATGGTTTGTAATTAACTGGAATTTTATTTTCTTAATATACTCTGTTTCAGTATAAATTTCTTAAATCGAAATTAATTTATTTCATTATTATTCAGTCCCCAGTAATGAACGTGATCGACCGTGTTGTTCACCTTTTTTAAGCAAGTTCTGAGGCTGCCGTTTTACTTAATTACTTTACACACGTTTCCTTCCTCTGTCGTATGTACTATGAGTAACTGCAGTAATAACGTTCAGCAACTGTAAAACTCAATTCTTCATTAGCTAATGTAATTAATGGTTAGTAAGTGGCCGTTTACCCAGTGATTAAATACTGTGTTAATTGTATGCACACTATTTAGTCCTGTTAAATATGCTCTAAATTGTCCAGTACAAATTGCATATTAATTGTGACGGTGATGTAGATTGAGCAATGCATATAAGATCGAAGGTAGTCATCAAACGTATTCAGGTATAACGAAACACCTTTAAACAAGTTTCAACTGACAGACCTATATTATTACAAGAAATATAAGAATTACATAAGAGAACGCTAAATGTAGCATCGGTGGTTCAATGGTAGAACCAGAGCACTGTGAGATTGGAAGAGAACACTTAAACACAGACTATTCTGGTTAAAGGAAGGAAACATAACAATCACCGAAGCAATTATAATTATAACAATAATATATTCCATCTGGACATACAGATGTGACAAAATTTATGAAAGAGAAACAGGTCCAGATATACTTAAAAAAACTCAACAAACAACTAAATGAAATCATCACAGACACAATAAACAGAAAAAAGATAACAAAACACAAATGGCGGCAGATAGGCCTTATCTCTGAAGAATATGAAGAAAACATACAAATCATGAAAACAAGCCCATACAACTCACTCTGAAAAAAAAAATTAATCATGTATATCTATTTGTATAAAAGGAAGTAAACATTATATATATATCTACAGCAACTTATCCTTAAGATAAGTTGCTTATCTAAAAATAGACAAACAACTTATCTATTTTTATATAAGGAAGAGAAAAATGTATACACATTAATAGTAATTCTCACGTAAGATATGTTAACAATATTGTTATAATTTAATATTATATGTTATAATATATCAATAAAGCATATGATATATTGAAAATTACATGTATATCTATTTGTACATATAAAAACATTGTAAATATGACAATCATTTAATCTTTAAGATAAATTACTGATATAAGACTGAGCCAATATTTAACTTATGAAATTCTACCAAATATATGTAAGTGTATATATATGAAAAAGAGTGTATATATGTAAATAGCAACTTATCTCTTCAGATAAGGTAAAACCATTGCATTATTTCAATGTGTAACTTATACTAAATGGAAAATAACTGCTCCAAAGATTATACAGGACTCTAGGTGGAAATAGAGATTCAGCATGTTATCATGTTGTAAATGAAAAGTCAATGAAAAATGTTAACTGAAATAAGTATGCTATGTACGTAATGTATATATATATGTAAATAGTTCGTCCGAATGCACATAGATGCTTTTGAGAAAATAAAATATAATCAGCGGTAAAATACTCGCCTGCATCGCGGATGACCCTGGTTCGATTCCCGGCCGATACAGCTTTTTATCTATGTTTGTTGTTTTATTTTAACCTTCGAGTGACATAATGAACATTACCCCTTTATATTACGATTTGTCCGGAATAAACTTTGACATGCACTGTATTTGAAATACAGTGCATGTCAATGTTTGATAATGTGTGATCTTTCATGGTTCTTCTTGTACATGATTGGACAAAACTGTTTTCCGCATCCTTCAATGATCGTTCAGTCCCACATATAATAATCCAATCTAAGATAGATTGTGCTTTTTTTTAATAAAGAACAATAATGATAATAACATAAACACGTGGAAATACGCTAAGCGTTTGATTTCCTACTTTAACAAATTCGTCTTGGCCATCATTGTGTTTGGCCAAGTGGAAATGATCACGGTATGTTTGTCAATTCTGCAGTATATACTGCCGAGAATTGTCTGTTTATTTATAAATGTGCATAAACTATTTATAATTGGTATGAATATATTTTAAATATATTCAAAATAAACATGATACAGCAATATTAAAAGAAATCCCCAAAACATATATAAACACGATAAAATAAAAATAAAATGGCAAACACATCACAATAATGCTACCTCTTATGTAACAATCACTTAGAAAAGCAAGCAAGAAAACGACAACAAACATTTCGAGATATTTGTGTGTGCATCAATGAACAATGTCGACTGGAACAATGAACAATAATGTAGGACAGCAACCAACAGAAGAAATACTGACAATACCTTCAACATCAAGCGGAATCCCAGCACAAGGAACAGCAGACAATAAAACAATATCGAGTAGTAGAAAGAGTGAAAACCACCAAAGTAATCGTGATCACCGGCAGTGAAAACTAAAAGAAACACAGACAAATGCATAAAATGCAACATGGCAATATTAGCGTACCAAGTGTATAAAGATAAGATTTTTAAATCTCATATTTTTACATAATTCATTACCGGAAGTTTTAGAATGTAGAAAATGCCGAGTACAGAAATAAGCAAAAAAAATCTAATCTATTATTTCGATGCTAAAAGAAAAATAGAGGGAAAAAGTAATTACTACAAGTTAGTTATAACTTGGTCATAAGTAACTGTTATAAGAAAACAATGAAACAGATAACACAAAAATTCTAATACTACAAACATCATAATATATTGGTGTTTGGTTTATTACTCGTGTTTCTAATATTGGCTGTTTCATGTTATTGTTTTAGTTTGTGTGGTAATTTGTTGCTTTCACTGACTTTAAATAGTCACGATAGCTATCGAGGGCCTTTTTTCCACCTAACCTTTCAGCACGAATGCACCATTTAATAAACGACATTTAATAATACACAAAGACTCCCACTCCCACAAAACTGCACACACACATACACACCTGCCTTCCGAAAATACAGCAACGCTTAACCCCCCCCCCCCAAACAAACACATCAACGTACACACTTTCCTCCTCCAAAATAACACACCAACTTACTTACACTTATCCTCGCCAAAACCTCCCAACGTTCATATACTTACTGCATCTAAAAAAACAATACGTCAAAGTAAAACTCTTCATTGATCATAAAAATAAACTGCAATTCCTAACAGAACACATACGAACACAACTGTGGAAAAATCCGGGATTTAAATATTCCATAAATAATAAGCAAGGATAACATAGAAACAAACTACAAGAAATACTACGAAAAAAAAAATAAAACTCATTGCGAATTCTGAAAAAAAAATCGCCTCAGTAAACGTGAAGTAGACGAACTAACACCATAACAGTAATCACGTCATTTACGTTGATGTATTGAATTTCTGGAATGACTAGCTCTCGTAAAGTTTAACTCATGTGAATTGTTTCAAGTGTTCTCTTTGTGGCTTTTGCCGTGACTTCAAGTTTACCTTAGTTCGCCGTTATTATTATAGCTTAACACCACTACCAGAGGCTCTCATTCAATTTCATCGTCTACTTGGCTTATCGTACTATCAGCTATTCTCTTACACGTCAAATTTTCTTTCTTGGTTTCGTGTTGCTTCTATCTTGTATGACAAGCGCTTTTTCCTTCTCTCTTCCTTACTCTGAATGCTCGTTTCTCGACTCCTCACCTACTGGCTTCCTGGATAGCTGATCGTGAGTTGTATATTTTAGCACTGGCATCCTTAATAATACATTTTTTCTCACATGTAGCAAATTCTGTTTTCTTGTGAAATTATTTAAATACATAGAATCTATTTACGAAGGGGATCTGGAAAGTTTTGATAAACACCTACAACAAAAATTATAATTAAAGCAACCGATATAGCCATAAAAAAAAGAAAATACGAGGACATAAGTTACCTCGATAACTCTGCTGCTAGTATGTCATTTCTTGTGGTTATCAGCTGCTTTCATATAATTTTCGTTCTAGGTGTTTATCAGAACTTTCTGCCCCCCCCGTAACGTTTCACGTGGTATATTATGATCGTTAACTACCAGCATAGAAAGTGGCAAGGGTAGGGTATAGAAGAGAAGAAGAACGAGTAAAGTGGGTTGCATACGACGCTAGATTACCCTTAAGATATGCGTAACAGGTTGGCCCCAGATTCAAATAAAGGATGCATGTGAGGTGTCTGAAATTTTCTACATTGTAGAGAAGAAATTCTTCCAGTCAGGAAAAGAGATGTCGGGGTTTTGTTATGGTTTGTTTTGTTAAGAGAAGAGAATTTGATCTGATAAACCTTTTCACATAATTGTCATATCTTATTAAAGTGAATTTGAAATTTATAGAACATCGGCATCAGTACAGAAAGAACATCAGTTTGTCTTTCCCTTTTCTATGTTTGATTACCAAGTGTATTTTCATAATTTTTTAAAAAGCATTCCTTTTACCACTTGGAACATATTTTAGAGCGTTGTTTTTTTCATTTTTCAATTTTCGTTTAACTCTGTTAACTTAGCTATTAATGTCGATGTCAAAATATATTTAATAACAGTATGGTTAAATGCGGGTGGTCCCGCCGAAGCAGTGTTTTACTTTTTTTTTTCTTTCTTCAATTTTTTTCTTCGTAGAACATATAATGCTTCGAAACACTTCCGTGACGAAACAAATTGCGTCTCCATATAAGGCTAACAACTAAATATAAATTTATTTATATACTAACAAATAACAAATAAATAAATAAATAAATAAATATATAAAAATAATAATAAATTCAACTCTCGTGCTGTTAAAAATCAGTGTTTAATAATTTGTGATAATTAATTTCACAATATTTTGAATTTGGAATCTTCCAATATAATACAACCTTACGGATAATAAACCTTGTTCAGAAACGAGGGTACCCTCCTTGTTTATTAGATTAACACACAAACGACATCAACAATGTGAAAGGGCATTAAGCTTAAAATCTATTTATCTACTTTGCAATATTACAGGGAATCAATTATGTGCAACCGTACTAGGGAGTTGCTCATAATCAACTCCTAGTACGGTTGCACATAGCCCCCCCCCCCCCCACACACACACATCAGCCATACGGCTGGTGTGTGTGTGTGGGGGGGGGGGGGGGCTATGTGCAACCGTACTAGGGTGTTGATTATGAGCAAGGTGGTTTTCCCGTCGCCTTCCTTGCTGCAGTATATTTTATGATTGTAGCCGTGTTTGTTCGCGGGACCAGTTTGCCTGTTTTTTGAGGGATGAAAAACCCGAATTATTACCGGGAGAATAAAACCTCCATTTCCTTATGAGATTGGTTAACTCAACTTTAGTCAAAAGAGACCAGATAACGTTTCCTCACATCATTGACGGGAATTGAACCAGGTCTTTCTGACCAAAAGGCTTCGATTATACTGACTGAGCTACGGAGGTTAAATTATTTAATTAAAGAGATTAATATGAAATATTCATAATTTGAAAATGTATTTACTGGGAATATATTTATAAACATATTTTGTATTTTAAATATAATTTAAAGAGATAAAATGCATTTCTTTCATTTTATTCCTGAAATAAAGAACGAAGTTTATTGCTCACGTGTGAAGATATTCAGAGAACAGCTGATCACCTCACTGGTAAAATTCTATTTTTTAATGAAGACGACTCTCTTCGCCAAAGATTAAAGATGGTGTAAAACACACTTCTGAATCCTGTTAAGTATAGCTGTCGTTGCTGATTAGACATTGGATATTAATTACTAGGATGATGTTGGTTGAGCAGTGCACACGGGATGAAGCCGCTATGAAAGGGTAATTATCGAATGCGGTATTGGTGGTTCCATGGTGAAGTACGTGCATCTCATTTCGTCTGAATAGATTTTTTTTTCCATCCTTGTCTTTGAAGAGCACACGGCGATTCACAACAGCTTTGTGGCAAAACTAAAATGATTTCCTGATATTAAGGTTTGTCCTATGGAATGAAAGTTGACTAAGAAACTCTTTGTTTTCAACATTTGGTAATTTTCTGTATGATCCTTGTTTTTTCAACTTTGAATGTTTTTTGTATTTTGCATGTTCCTAGAAATGAAAAGAACTATCACATTATGGGAAAATGCTCGACAATCACCAGTACTTCGTAGCAGCACATGTTACCACTGTGCAACGTCGTGTGGATTACATTGACCTAACAAATCATCCTTGGATTCATCCTTAACTGTTCTGAAGATAATCATACTCGTTCTCAAGTGACTGCTGTTGACATACGTATCATAATTAGATTCTTTTTGCTTATCTGGTCACTGGTTTAAAATTCAGTTTCCTACCGATATCACTCTCATTAGTTAATGTAATTACTTGTGGTAAATATTGCTCATTGGTTTAAGATGATTGTTGTGGGCTTAGTAATACCCACGAGATGGAGCCACTATGAAAGAGGTAATCAAAAGAAATGAAGAATAACAAAGCATAGCATCGGTGGTTCAATGGTAGAATACACGCCTGTGACCCGGGTTAGATTCCAAGCCGATGCAAGTTATTTTTCTATTCAACTTTTTAGTGAAAAAAGAAATTATATTTTAATACTAGTCTAATATATTTAATTTACACACTGTTTGAAATCAGGCTTTGATAACTGATAGTTTCTTGACTTCTAATTGTTAATAGTTCTTTTTTGTTTTAATTGCAAACATTTGGTATTTTGCATCTTACTATGTAATTTAATCTCATGGATGATTTCTTATTTAGATAAGTGGTGTATGCTTTACAATAATTAACGAATCAAAGAAAATTGATGTTTAGACATGCACTAAGCATTAAATATATGATATACACGTTTAGCAAACGGAAAGGTTGATGCGTCTCTTGAACAGCTAAAAATGTAATCCTAGAAGAAACTCCCCTCCCCGACACACACACGATACGACAGTAGAATGAAACTGGTAATAGAAAGTAGTGAAATAATTAGTGGCAGAAAAGGAATAATGTCTTTATAGTGCTTGTCAACTATGCAGCATGTACTGCAAAGCATTAATTGTATTTTAGTGTTAAACACAAAAGAGAATTATGTAATTAAGGATATATAATTGGAGAGGAAATATGTTTCTACTTATCTTTTATGTTTTTGATATAAATTTAAGCAATTAAATGTCTTTTCCTTCATTATTATTCTTTCGGTAATTATGGAACAAAATGACTATATTGCTCGTTTGTTAAGAAAGTTCAGAGACTCTTCATTTAGATGATTAACTCACGAACGTTTCAATTTCTCTATCACATGTGCTATGATTAAGTTGAAATAAAAAAATAATTGATTCCTTTTTTTCTCATCTATTATTTTACTGCTTTCTGTTCGCAGTCACTTTCTGCTATTGCACTGCACTATATGTGTGTATGTGCGAGGAGAAGCAGGTGTGTAATTCTCAAGGATTACAGTTTCCAGCTGTTCAAGAGACGCATCAATGGAATTGTTCTTTCTTCTTAAACACTTACCCACGCATATTACTGATATGCTCTAGGTTTTCAAACATCTTTGTGTGTGTGTGTGTGAGAGAGAGAGAGAGAGATTCAACTGAAATACCAATGATGAATGTCGTTGTCAATTTCAGTTAGTGTATTAATAATGCTGACATGTCGGTGTATTTCATTGGACATAGTATAGAATTTCTTCATAAATACTAAGGAAAGTGATCAGATCTTAATCCACCTTTACCACGAGTTTCCTCAGACTTGCACTACGTGCAGACGCAAACTTGACTTACTTGTCTGTTTGCTAACTTTGGAAATAGGATTTAAAACCAAGTTTATATAAAATAACTTGGTAAATATATATAAATATAATCATTTCGCAATAAAAATTGTAGTAATCAATCATTATGATTACTATATACTGAAGTTCGTTTATAAGGATAAAACAATTAAACAATTTATACGGATAAAAGAAACACTTTTTCTTCTTCCTGTGCACGTTTTTCCGCTTCCATTGCAGGGTTCGCGTGTTGCATAGATACGACTTTTGTTAGTACAATCCCCAGCCGGCCTACCGCTGAGGGGAAATGTATCTTTGACTGCAGCAGCGTCTGTCCAGGGGGTCGGTTTGCCAGCTAGGAGGATGAAACCTCAGATAAACTGGGGGAAAAACCTTGCTGTCCACGTCCAAGACCGGGTAACTTGGCTCTGGCTGAGAAAGATCCTTAAGCTCCTCACGTCATCGACGGGAATCGAACCTAGGACACTCCTTCCCCAAGCATATGGTTGGGAAGCGCATAGCCACCAGGCTAACCGCACGAACAAAAGAAACACAGTTTCCAGCTGTTCAAGAGACGCATCAATGGAATTGTTCTTTCTTCTTAAACACTTACCCACGCATATTACTGATATGCTCTAGGTTTTCAAACATCTTTGTGTGTGTGTGTGTGAGAGAGAGAGAGAGAGATTCAACTGAAATACCAATGATGAATGTCGTTGTCAATTTCAGTTAGTGTATTAATAATGCTGACATGTCGGTGTATTTCATTGGACATAGTATAGAATTTCTTCATAAACCTTAACGTCATTCTCTGTTGTGTGTTTTCTGCACCTAGCAAGTGAATTTTCTCTTGCTGTCCATTACTTCGAATATAAATCAAACTGACTTTCCTCCTCAAACAGTGACTACAAAAATCCAGATCTGGCATACGATTTACCTTGCATATTTTGGGTGCACGGCTGGTGAATGAACCTTTTGTTCACCAGTCGTCATAATACGTTTTCTTTGATTTTTTTTAATTACAGAAAAAATGTTTTTGAGTAAGTTACTTTACTGCTTTTTTACTTTATTAAGATTTCTCACCCAAAGAAACTAGCATATTCAAATAATTTATTAAAGCAGAAAATATAAATACAAAAAAGTGTTCTGTGCCATTACTTTTATTGTTTAGCATTCGAATATTTGAAAACTGGGGCAAATTTGTAGGTCAGAATGTGGTCTTAACAAGTTCAATGCTCCCATCATCCTTGTTTCTGAGACAGGTTGTACACTCGTGATCGAAACCAGAATCTTAACACCAACAGTAGGCTTTCTATGAAATCGCAGATAGCTACAAGTGACACTCCCATCCACACTCCGATGTAACCTCCAATGTAGCTAAAAACTTCGACACTCTGTAAAATGAAGACAAAAAAGCTAACATTAAATTAAATTCGATGAAAGGAAAGTAAAACTTTCACGTGAACAATATTCAAGAAAAACTCCACTGATTGTGCCATATATTTATGCACTCTAAAATATTGTTTCAAGTGTGTTCTATGAGGGTAAATTCACCTGGACGTTTATTACAGTTAATTGAATACCTTTTAATAGATAACTTTCATAAGCAACATATATTTATCATTTCCTTCATCAAAATTACCACAGCTAAAATGTTACATTGCAGTCTATTCTACTTTTGTACGAAGAAATTTGCTTCTATAAAAAAATGCGAAATGCGTATGTACTAAAAAAAAGACAAAAAAAAGCCTAGAACGCGGAACAAATTAAAACGTTTTATACCAAATACGATGAACAACATTTCAATAAAAATAGATATAAAGTAATATATCTCTGTGTGTACATTTTATGTCTATTAATTTAATAGACATAAAATGAAAAACGCAACTTTTCAGTGTGTGTGTGGGGGGGGGGACTGCTTCAACCTTATAAATGTTGTTAGCTTTAATTTGATGGGATACCCTGGTATATAACTGAACTTTAAGGCAAATTCGGTCGTCAGTGCAATACTTGAACTGCTAGAAATATTTAAGTCCTCTTACAATTTAAGTCCTCCTTTCTTTAAGATAAGTTCCTTCAGCGTGAATTCAAGTGTTCTTTAACTCAATTATTAATACGAGTATAATCACCATTGCTACTTCCAACGGCTGTCACTCCTACCTCGAACAATCGTTCTACCTGCTCATCGGTTACCCACCGACTATTCCCTTTTCTTCATATCCTGATTTCGACTTGTTTCTGTTGCTTAGAACGAGTACTGTCTAGAGTTTTTTCCCTAATGCGCATGCTCATTTCTCATCTGTCCCGTTCGACTGGCTTCCTCGGAAGGTGAACGGGTAAGCCAGCTGTTGTGAGTTGTATATTTTACCGCTGTCATCAATCGATAATGTATTGTCTCTCCATATGGCAAAGTACGTTTGTAAACTTATTTAAAAGCATTTTTAACCTTTTTGACCAGCCATTTTTCCACTCCCATAACCTTGTCCATTTGTATTATAATTAAAGTGTGTATTAAGCATGCAGTCTGCTACTTTGTCGTCGTTGAATGCCTGCTTAACAACTGGGAATGGTGTCGGAGAGAAAAAGGAATAAAATAGATTATGTAATAATTTTTTAAAAAATTACATTTATATATTTATACATTTAAATTTGTTTGAAACAATTTACTTCATTGT
The DNA here is from genome assembly GCF_054136105.1 of Typopeltis vanoorti. Classification (NCBI taxonomy): domain Eukaryota; kingdom Metazoa; phylum Arthropoda; class Arachnida; order Uropygi; family Thelyphonidae; genus Typopeltis; species Typopeltis vanoorti. The sequence goes on from NC_143565.1 coordinate 57,488,601, forward strand.
TGATTCATGGGAGTATGTATAAAAACATTCCTACATTGTGAAGATAATCGGATATTCTGGATCAATGTGGTTGGAGTTGTGACCATTAAAATATCCGAACAAGATGATTTCGTGTTAGGAAAGTTGGACTGAAGAATATAAACATATAAAGAAAAGAAATAAAAAAATGTCCAGAAGGCTTGTTGTAATTAGGAGAGTCAACGAGATAACAAATGAATTTTGTTTAAGATAAGTTCCTTGATCTACACTTGATAACTACACTTGATTTTTCTTCTCTGAAACTCGTGTTTTACATAGGAAAATCTGCTAGAAGAACACACTTAGTTAATAGCAGTGGTGAGCTATAAGGGGCTTGCCCGAGCTCTTTGTTAAATTTTTCTCAAATTTGAGAGCCCCTTGTTCTTCTTGTTTACTTTTTTATTTTTTCGAAAAAAAAAACAAAAAAAAACACATAATTTTTGAAATATATTAAGCGACAAACTCATACGGTAACCTAACAAAGTGATTTTATTAAATAAATATTATACTTACTGTTACTACCAGTTTACAAATAACAATCCACTTTTGGCAATCGCATATAAATAAATAGGACTATAAAATAATGCCCCTTGATTATCACTTGAAGTATAAAAACAAAGAGAAATATAACGTACTTCAATATTATTGTGTTTAGATAATATTTATTTATTATTTATAGGTTGTTTGTCATAAAAACTTCTATGGAAAATGCAAGAAATTTATTTTGTGTATAAAAAAATGCGGGCTATTTCATATGTGCGATTATAAAAGATTTTATTCTTATTATATTTTGATAGTAAGAAAAATGTTTTTCTTATGTAAGATAAATTAACACAGATGATTGTGTGTAAATATTTGATGTCTAAATCACGAAATATTGATTTAAAAATGATAGATTTTACAGGTTGTCCCTTCATACTTTTTGATTGGCATTTGTACACAAGCTGTATTAATAAACGTTTTTGTGTGAAATACGACTTTTTTTTTGCTCGACGATGCGGGCCCTTTGTTAAAATTTCCATAGCTCACCACTGGACTTTACAGCCATAATACTCGTATACTATGCAGATAAGATTAACTGCACTATTAGAGTATTAATTCAGCTTCAAAAACTTAGAATGATTTGGCGCTTATAGGCCACTAAGCCTAACACGCATGGAAAATGAGAAAATAGGATGATATCAATATTTTTGCCTAAAGGTGCATAGGGATGTTTCAAATCATTAGAAGTGATACTAAGCATAAAGAAAAAAAAAGTCAGATTCTAGTCTTAAAAATCTAAGCAGCATAGTAGCATAGGAATCTAAAACAAATGGAGAAGTTTGAAGGAAAAGATTCTGTTCCGTTATTAACACCGTATTCAATATAAAAAAGCGCATTAACTCAAACAGATAGCAACAAAAATTTCATCGATTATGTGATCGTGAACAACGAGCTCATCAGATTAATCGAAGATACAAAGGTGGGTAGGGGATTTGAAAAAGGATGCAATGAGTCACTTATTTTTAAGCACGATTCAGTAAGTATTTCATTGAAAAAATATATGAAAGCTTTAAAAACGAATGATTCCAAAATTTTTAGCATGAGTTGTAGTATACAAGTATTATTTAGACAGAAATTGACTTTAAAACAACAACAGGCCTATGTGACCGAATTTCATATGAAGGACATAATGACTGATAACCAGAAAAGCATGTGCTCAAATTACCTGTAAGGATATAAAAGTAAGAACTATCTGTTGAACGTTCTCGACTGATTAGTCAGGAACTTTCGACATGCTCTCTTACACATTAAACAAACAAAAAAAAAATCAAAATCTGGATAAATAAGTTATGTGTATATATAATTAAACAAAGTCATGAGAAGATTTTGTAGAGAAGATAAAAATAATGAACGTGAAAAAATATTTGGAATATACATGAAAAGAGTATGATGAAAAGAATCAAATCGCTTAAATATTGAGTAAACACTGAATAACACAATCTAGTTGTCTGACGTATCTGTTCTGAAAATGTAACGATAGAACCATTGTCCCGGATAAAAAAAAAAAAAAAAAAAAAGGTAAGTAAAACTGTTAATGTGATAATTGGTTAAATATAAGCCAGATTTTACCATGACCAGGTTTTCGATTAGTGATGATTTCTGTTTAATGAATTCGATTTGCATATCGTTGAGATAATACATATCTTACAGATAATTTAGAAATCAGTTAAGGAGCTAAGGGAAGTTGGTTTAATGTTAAATCAGGGGTAAGGCTAAACTATCTATTAAGTTTCTATGTAGATGATATTATCATAATCTTAAAGAGGATAATGTAATCTGCGATAGTACAGTTTTCTACACAGTTTTCTCAGTGCATAAATTTTAGTGAAGATGGCAAAGTAATTAAAAATTAATACACTCAACATAAAAAGTTGTTCAAAACAGTAGGTTACCTGTATACAAGACGAGAAATAAAACAGTTCGTTAATGACTGAAGTAAAAGACATTAAAGTGAGTGCTTGAGAAGAGTGGGATATAAGAGACGTATCAAAAACTAGAACCCTAGTAGACCGTCTGAATATATGGTAAACTCCTTGAAGGCGTAGAGCAGGCAATGATGAACATGGGAAGCATAAAAATGAAGCTTCTCCAATAACTTTTCTCTGCAAAATTGCAGTAATTGGTAGGTACCTTACCTTCATGAAAATCTTGTTAAGTGACATCTTGTGGAATGAATAAACAATCTAACACAAAGACATGCATTTGAATGCGAGAATGGTATATTAGTAGAAAAAAAAAACATTACCTCGTACTTCGGCTTATAAGAATAAACCACCATATTCCGGTTCAGAAGGAAAGTTAGATTTGCGCCAGTGGGATTTCTGGAATAACGAAAAAAAAAAAAAAAAGATTATTGTTTATGTTTACTCACCCAGTCAGTTAATGGAATTATGTGCTAACTAGAACAGCATTATTTAGAACAAAAATGAGCTTTTTCGTAAATATATTTCATTTTAATTATTCGATATCAATAATTATGAGAGTTTTTATGTTCTTATTCAATATTATCAAATGCAAATGATAATATCCAATCAACAATCATTTTATGTATAACATAAAATGATCTAAATTTAGGTTTCCAGTATTACCTTCGTCAAAATATTTACATAGCGCAGCATTCCGTCTTAATAACACACGCTATTTAATATGGTAAATAGCATCATTAGACAATGTCAAAACCAACATTTGAGACGTTTTGATTTAACTATTCCTTTGTGAAACTGAACAGTTTGGTTCAAAAGCACAAAAACATATTCAGTTTAAGGAATAGACAAAGGAAACGATCTGATCTGAGAACCCTTAATTGAATGCGCGGTGTTCCTTTAAAAGTCATATTATTTTAATTATAGGGTATTTTAAGGCATCAAATTTCAAGAGGAAAAGAAGGAAATTCAAAAATAAACCATTTAATATAATAAACCACCGAATGCCTCTTCATTCCACATGAAGATTAAGTAGCACTCGAAGCAATCTGTTTCCACATTTTATTTGAGTGTATTCCCAAGGTATGCTATATTACCCTATCCATAACTATTTGTTTTTCAGTGTGTTCTTCGATCGATCTTTCTGAGTTGCGGAATTTTCGAGTTTCATTTTGGTGAAGCCCTATTTGATTGCCAACAGGTATAAATGAAAGCGATCCACAATAAAAGTGTAATTTTTGTGCAATTTCATGTATGAAACGAGGTCTATTTTTTTACAGACTTTTGAGTAGGCGTTACCATTGGATGTCACATTAGGGGTCAATCGGTTTATACCATTCCGACGCAGTTAGACATCGGAGATCAAATGTGACTGACTTAACTAAAAGAGAACCGGGAAATAAAATCTAAACAGATAAGAAAGTGATGAAAACGACCGTTGACTTCCTCCATTATGTTCCAATGAATTCTCTCCAGCAGCGTTTAGGACAAGACCAATTAGAAAGGTTTTTACCAGAGCCTTATGGATTGAACTACATACCTCGACTTCTATGGCAGGGTCGCCACTAGTCCAGATGCTGTTCGGGTTTATGGGTAGAAAGGAACTCTCGGTGATTTGACGGTAGATTGAAATTTGTGGCAATATAGAGTGATGAATCATAAATCTGATGGACTGTGTGAGGATGGCGGATATCAGAAGAAGTGTGCTAATTACCAAAGTGCATCGTCCCATCTGTTAGGGATGATGGCAAAGATTCTATTATGTGATGATGATGATGTTTCTCCTGATTTTGACGTCGATCTGTTTGTCGTAATGTCCAGAGAAATGAATAAGGAACTTTATATTGACATTGGAGACAAATGTATATTGTCCATCACTGCGATGCAATTAGTGCAATTTTTGTACAGTTTCATGAATGAATGATACGAGATTTATTTTTTACAGACTTTTGCGTGTTCATGTCAAATGATCTATAAATTTCCATGTAAATGATCTAGCTAAGTATCGGTGAGATAATGCACCACATCACATTGCAACGGTGATAGCGATATGGTTTGAAGAAATACGAATGCAAATAATAAATTGACTTCAACACTCAATTCGGTCACAAGAATGTGATATCGCTGTCATTTTAGTAATGAAATAAACACAATTATGTGAGTTTTCGTTTATTATTAATATTTAGTGGAAAATCTTAATAGCAAACGTGATATATATAATTCCCGGCATGGTAGCTTAGCAACCAAGATATATTTTTTGGAACAATGCGCATGTAGATAGCTGAGAAAAAAAAGAAACTTAATTTGATAGTCAGAAGAAATCAAAACCCTTCATTTAATTGTCAAAAGAAAGCTAACTAATCTCTCAAAAACACAGCAATTAATTTCATTTATCTGATTCAAAGGAAGGGTGCGTTCTTAGGAAGCATGAGAAGAAAAAATGAACATTTCTCATACTGTTCGTAATGAGTTGAAAATGAGATGTATTCTCTTGTATGTATCTTCAGGGGTGAGTATGATTTAGAATAATTAAAGTAAAATGCCAATTCATCACTCTGGACATTATAAATGCATATCACGTGATGCTGTTTTTTGCTTATCGTAACTGGATTTAATAATATCGCTGAAAGCAGGTATTCTTATTGAATTTTATCTGACATGAATAACTTTAATTTATTCTCATATGAATCTATATTTATCGATAGAAAGATGTTTCTTGAGGCGATATAATACCACATTCAGCTTATCGTCTCTGATATAAATGGCGAAGTGTTCTCTCTAAAATAGTTTCAGTAGAAAAAGAAATTTTAACATTTTAACGGGAACTGAAGTTCATATTCATATATATGGTAATATGACTTTAGTTTAATAAAAATATCAAAATAACCTCCTTTTTAAGAGGAAAATCTTAATAGCAAACATAAGAAACACAGCACTTGTCCGTACGTAACTGTTTTTTTTGGTTGTTGTTTTGTTTTGTGTGTGTGTGTGTGTGTGTGTGTGTGTGTGTGTGTGTGTGTGTGTGTGTGCACAGCGGCGTTGCTATAGCTTTTGTCGCCCGGGGCGGTCACTGAGTTTGCCGCCTCTCTCAATACACATCAAAAAATACTACGAAAAGTCAAAACCATGTATAGGGTAAGGTTTCAACGTGCCGCCCGGGTGCGGACCCCCCCCCCTCCCCTTGCTACGTCACCGTGTGTGCACCTTGTTGTAGAATACACAGAGGCCCCCAATTAGAATTGAACTCAGAAACTTATTCAATACTTACGTCACGTCCTTCTTCATGTATTTTTCCTCTATTGAATATATCTAGAATGAAAAGAAAACAACAATGAAGTTGATCCAGATTGTTCTTTATTAAATTAATAAGGAATTTATGGAAAGGAATTTTATTCTAGCAGCTGCAGATATAAAATATTCTTAAGAACTACACTCAATTTTCGAATCGCCTGATCCCTTGCTCGCCATTCCATAAAAATCTAGATTAATCCTCATATTTAGGAGTGAGAAGAGGGGAATAGTAATATGCTATCGGTGAGGTTTAACAAGAAAAACAGTAATTTCATTATAAATGGAAGAATATTACTTAAAATACTTATAACGGATTTTTGAAAAAAAAAAAAAAGAGTAAAATATTGAAACATCGGTTGTTCATTGATTTAAAAAAGAATTACTTTTTTATTTATCTAAATCAAGGATTGGTCACATTAAAAAAATTATCTCAACTTATGGGAAAACTTCCCTCTTTTAATTTTAGTATACTTTTATTTTGATATAAAAAATAATAAATCTTTAATATTTCATTAGATTTTACTTATCTTTTAAATTAACTGCATTTTTACTTCAAAGTTTGGTATTTTACTAATATACTTAAAAAGAGATCACTTATTAAAAATATAACCTTTTGACGAGGCTACATTATGATTTCCGGTTGGGAGGTGAGATGCGGTGATTAATAATACCCTTGGAGTGTAATGGATGGCAATGCTGTAGAAGTTCTAAATGAGGCTCGGCTATTGCTGTTACCCTCCTGCCATGATCAGAACTTTAATAGCTCAATAACACCTTATCCCTACACTCTCCTCTATAGATAACGGAGAAGATGAAAAGCATTCTTGCTCCGCCCCTTTAAGCCAGTCCTTATGAGGACTATAAGGATAATTATGATTTCCGTGGTATTTCGATTGGAGGCATTCCATTGATCTTGAATTGTTGGGATAAGTTATAATGATATTTCATTCCAACCCGAATAATTTTAAAGGTCTTTTTTAACATTTGCATAATAATAAATTACACTTGAAACATTTTTAAAAAATGATTAAATATATTTTAGTTAAATTAATACAATACACATACATTAGATTTAGCGAAGAAAATTAAAGAAATTTAGTGGAGCGCTCAGCTGAGTGGTACGAACTATCTGAGTTTAAACTTTCAATGCAACCAGTTCGAATTACGTGGTTGGAACACGATCGTACCATCAACAAAAAGTGACTATAATGGAGGCCAGGCGATACATTATTTTTTATTTATATTGATATACACCAGAGACAGAGAGACCTATAAGTACACAAGTGCCATGCATGGGGTGCAGATGAGGAGTTGCAGGTTATAGTCGTTTTGGAATACTTCTCTGTCCTATGGAAAGCTATTCCAGAAGACAAAGGTGGACGGAATAAAACAGTAAAAATAGAAGTTTACAGAAGAGGAACAGCAGGTTCGATGAATTTGCAGTTGTACAGTAAAGGGATTCTGGACAGCTGCTTCTCTTGTATTAACAAGTATTACAGAAAGTGAAGGGATGATGGTTAACAGTTCAGTGAAGCAGTGACCATGAAAGTAGCTGTAGAACGGACATATTGCTGAAACACTGCGTCTGTGAGATAGAGGCTGAAGTTAATCTGTAAGAGGGGGGGAGATCATCAATGAGCCTAATTACTTGCCTCTGGACGGCATCAAGGATTTTAAGGCAAGTTTTAGGTATACCACCCCAAACATGTGAACAATATTATAAACATGAGTGGATTTGGGATTTGTATTAAGTGAACAGCTGGTTGGTGTAAAATAGCATCTTGAACGAAACGGATAAGAATACCTAGTTTCTTTTCGATGCTGATGAAGCTAGTGATGTTTATCCTACTGGAGGTAAATGTTAATCCAAGCAGAGAGATCTGATCTTACCTGGTGTATGAGTAAGGGTGGCATTGAATATAATGAGATTGCCCTCACTCCATTGAAGGATATCATGTAGGTTAATGTTTAAAGCACTAGTTGTAGATGATCTTATAGCTTGGGATGTCAGATCTTATAGCATGGTTTGTCAAATAAGTAGGATGAGTGAAGCGTACTATCGTCTGCAAAACTATGGACAAGATTGTGAATAGGACATTTATGTAGAGAAGAAAGAGAGTAGATGATAGGACAGGCCCTTGGGAACTTCGTCACCAAAGCTGGAGTTCAATATGCTCTTAGAAACTATAGAAATCTTAAATGGAGGAAACATCAGCTCTGAAACAAAGAGGACGAGACGCCCTGGAAAATGAGTAAAGAAAGCTCTAAGCCGAGACTGTAAACTCCTCCTACAAATCCACAGCGAACGCGGTAACCCTTAAGTACGTAGCACACTAAAACGCTCAGACTACGAAAACCCCCATACAACCTACATCCTCTGTGAGGTATATGAAATCATCACCAGTCTTGATAATAGTAAAATAGTAGGTGCAAATGGGATCTATAACATTCTCATGAAACGCCTGTATACACAAGGTCACAATGCACATTTTTGCTATTACTTATGCAATACTAAGATTTTCACTAATTCCCACTAAAATGGAAATTAGCCTGGTCTGTTGCCTATGAAAAATAGCCGAGAGGCTAGTACTAACAGAATTGCAGATAATCTCCGATGAACAGTTTCGTTCATCGGAGATTTACTCAAGTCCTTGGAGGCGTGAAGAAGTCATTGTAGGTTATAACTGGAATTAGCATACAAACGCGATCTTTCTTTATTACGAAATCATTTGGCAAGATATGACATACTGGACTTGTTTTCGAACTCCTGGAGACCAAATTTCCACAAGACGTCAAATTTACCAAATCATACCTTGCAAATTTCAAGTGAAGCTGCAGGGTATGAACGCAAAATTCCAGCAGATGCTCCCCCCCCCCACCAAGGATATTCCCGCTATCACCTGTGTTCTTTACTAGATTAGCAAACGCAATCTTAGCACAACATTGTCTAAAAATAGTAAATTAATGTCAATGCAGGTAAGAACACTACAGTGCTATTCACAAAAAAAGACGATTATCCCAGGAGAGCAAAGCAGAGCGGCTCTCGCATTTCATGGTAACCAGTAGCCAAATTCATAGGAATTCAATAAATAAAGGGCTTCACTTCATAACCCATAACGATCATGTCTGCTCAAAAGCAAATAAGTAATAAGTATACTCATTAATCAACCGACATCGCAGGCTAAGTAAACAATTTAAACTATTCGTATGTAAGATGCTAATCAGGCCGGTCCTAACGTATGGCTTATCTACCTGGGGTCACACGGCGGATTCAAACGTTATGAAACTATAGCTAATCCAGAACGAATGCTTATGAATAGCGTTCAATCACCGTGGTTGGTAAGAAAATACTGGAACCATATTTTTTAGACTCACCCCCTGCTATCAGTCACAAATCACAACGTTCTTTTTCTGAAGAGCGTTGTGTTATTTGTGGACTGTTTCTTACTAAATTTAAAAAATTCAATCCTTTCCATCTAAGAGGAGATTTTGTAAGTATTTCGTTTATTTCTATAATATCTTCCATATTATAGTGAAAATATTCAACCGTTAGACGAAATGCAGTAGCATTTCAATGTCTTCAAGTAATTGCTATCCTTCTGTATTTCAATCTATCTTTCATCTATTCTTATTAAGAAAACCAAAACGTCTCATATGCTTTTGTTGCTTTTCTTTTGAAGCTCAAATTTCTGAAAATGAGAATATTGTGTTTTCAGCCTACTTTATTGCTAAGTACTGCAGAATTTTCCATACTGACACACGTGCTTTATGGTTCATTATTCAGAGCAGGTTTAGTGCTTAGTGTTTTTCTTTAAACTGTGATAAGATAGAAAATACTGTAAGTTATGATTTCATTTGAATTCCTTTGTTAATTTAAACAAATCTGCTGTTTTAATTAACTGGAACACTGAAAAGATCCTATCGTTTCCTTTTTTTTCATGCTTAACATAGTTATAATAATAAATGAGGTCTTCCGTTTTTCGATATCTTTTTTACCGTTTTGTGAATGAGATTATAAATTATAAATTTTATTTGAACCATTCTGTGAAGTTAACCATTTCATTGATATTTCGTTGTCGTTTGATTGATGCAAACTGTTTGTGGGTGTCTGTGATTATCTTTAGATTGGTGATGAATTTCCTTGCCCGGTGTGAACCATCTGCGTATTGGAGACCTAAAGTGGCTTGAAAAAGTTCCATGTTTAGTCTCTCTCTCCAGAGCAGAGTTTTGGACTATGTAATATATATATATATATATATATATATATATATATATATATATATATATATATATATATATATATATATATATATATATATATATATATATATATATATATATATACTTTAGTTTAATTGGATAAAATATAAAATCGTTACTTATAAGTCAAAGAAAATATAGTTTTACACAGTTGAAGCCATTTTTTTATATTAGCCAAAATGAAATCTCTCAAAATAATAATGTAAGAGCCAAAATATTGCTAATCTGAATACTTACATGTTTAGATTTCATGTTTTCAACAACAGTGCACTCATACTTTTCATTTCTAGGAGAAAAAGAAAAAAAAATATTTTAAATAACTTTCAACTGTTAATGTTTAAAATGAAAAAATATGTAAAATATAACAATTGCTGGCCTTGAACTCGATTGCATTCTTTAATCCCCTATACGCGGACTGCGGCGGAACACTCTAGCAGAGGTCTTCAGTTGGGCTGAAATACCGTGACTGAGAAGACAGATAAATAAAGAACGTCAGCATTACGCCTCTGAGAATAATGTTCGAATGACCTACGACACAGCCCATTGCCCTTGTGGAAGTGGCACTTAAAAGATGAATAGACTGCGAGTGCTAAGGAGCGCGCGTTGTTAGAAACAATATTCAACTAGGAAATTGCATTCACACGACACTCTCCAAACATTAATGGTTTGAAGCAGTATCATGAAGACAATCTCCGTTGTCGCCGCCACTGGCACGATCGGTCTATTAAATTATAATATCATCACCATACCTAAGACCTGCCGTCGACATTGAACAACTGAAAAGGGTGCCATTTATCTCTCTTCCGTGGTCGATAATTCTGTACGTATTTGTATAAGTGCGTTTGTTTGCTGATTTGCACTGTTCTGTCGTTTGTGTGATAGCGTACGAGAATGGGTGCAATATTCACTGTCGTGCTGCTCTCAGATTCGCATAGATCCATTATCCTATGCACGCACGCACGCACGCACGCACGCACACACACACACACACACACACACACACACACACACACACACACACACACACACACACACACACACACACACACACACACACACACACACACACACACACACACACACAATGTGACTTCTATATGCAGATCGAAATAGACAGATATACGACGTTGTCTTTGGAAATAATAGAGTCCATGTATGCAAAAGTTATACCGAAATATATTTTCCAGCAAATATGTACTCATCCAATATGGCTCTAAAATGAGCAAAATGAAATATTTCACAATAAGGCTCCTTTTTTATTTCTTGTTTTATAATGTGCCTGAATAGCCTTGTGGAAATAGTGTTTACTTTCACTGTGCTAGAATTCCTTATGACAGTGATTCTTAACCGGTGTGCCGCATCCCCCTATAGGGATGCAGAAAATGTTTATACAACGTTTCTAGTTTTTAACATTTCGAAATATCTTAAAATGATTATTTTTTACTCCTTATTTTACTTTGTTTCAAACTTGTATCGTTTTGTATTAGTAATCTGAATCTTTTGTGGTAGCGCCACAAGTCGACTTTTCACTGCTGGTAACACTGCAAGCCGTGACATCTGTCTACTGGACGTGTGAACGTAATAAAAGTGATTCTCTGAAGTTTTAAACAATAGTACGAATGCATAGAACTGAACGTTGTTAAGTGCCACTTGAATGCAATTAATTTTCGAAACTTTCAGTGCTGTATGTAATACTGATTTGTCATTTCTTAAAATTTATTTTAAGAAATAACTTATTATACTTATTATAATATTATACTTAATTAAAATTAAAATTTAGTATGTAATACTGATTTGTTATTTCTTAAAATTTATCCACTTATAAAATGAGCAAACAAAGAACATCATTTGATTTCCTAAATAAATACAGTAAAGTTTTTAGTGTATTTATTTAGGAAATAAATACAGTAAAATATTTAAATAAAATATTTAAGTAAGTTACAGATATAATGTTTAAGTAAAGTTGATTTTTGTTTTCTGATGATTTTTTTTGTCATTATAATCAGAAAGTACAACTACTATTTAAAAAATATATTATTATTATGATTATTATAATATTGTAACACGGTGATATCGCTGCTCCGGTGTTTTATAGTTTTAAAGTGGTTTTAACTCCTGTTTTTAATTCGAAAGTGTTCCCAAGTAACTCTACTTGTCACGCCCAAGACAGTGATATAAAATTAACCGAAATACGGCTAAGAAGAAATCAAATTTTGAAGTGCTGAAAAGTGAACAAAGGACCGTAGTCAACAACGAGCGAAGAACAAAGGACGTCGCCATCTTTTTAATCACACTACAGTTGCTCAAGGGAAGAAAGGTGAGTCATGAAGCATCAAATGCCTGAAGGATTTATCTTACGACGGAAATCATATAACCTGTAGGAAATGCCATAGGATCTACACTTTACATGTGCCGGCCTTGCAGAAACAACCTGGCAACATAAATCCAATGCAACACGTGAGGAGTGGAAGCAGCGTCGTCGCCAGATTAGATCGAGCCCTGAGGCAAACTTAATTGCCCCTAATGGATTATAAGACAAAAATATAAGAAAATCTCCAATTGCTATTTTGTTTTTATTATAAGAGAAACATTAATGCCAAACGATTACATAATAATATTAATTAAATGTTTACTCTACGGGGATATCACACAATAAAACTGTTTATAAGCTCTTCTGAATTTAAATTATAAGCTATGTTCAACGCTATCGATATAGTTGCTAGACCAACCAATCTTTCTCGGGTCATTGATGTTCGCAAATAATTTTTATTCAGTAATATATCATTATTCGGTAACAATTTTTAAGCTTGGAAAACTTCTTTCCACATTTGCTGCAGTAAGAGGAATTGTTAGCGTAGCGACGACACTTGTCGCAATATGGCTGAACGAGCGCCCGTATTAAGCGGCGCGGTGAGGCAGGCTGCCTCTATACTACACCCTATCAACGCTACTGAGTGGAAGTGTCTACTCTGCAGGGAGAACAAAGAAACGCACCAAGGCAGCCGATTATACTGGAGGCAAAATCAGACGACTAACTGAACGGACAAAAAAATACAGGTGAGTCCTATAATTTGAACTACTTAAATACTTAAATATACTAATAGAAAACGGTCTAGAGACTACAAAAGCCAGCTTAGTAGATCTTGTGCAAGAACTCTTTGATAAACAGAACGAACAAATAACAAAAAATCCAGCGATTATGAGGTTTGGTCAAACATAATTTAGCAGTGGTAGAAGTCTTGCAAACGGTAAAATACATTAAAATCAGCATTAATGCACTAACTGACAGGCAACAAAATTTGATGAAAGACACATCCAAACTCCGTCAAGAACTTAATTCCCTAATTACAATAAAATTTAAGTAAAAAATAAACTACAATACAAAGCTTAAATCAGCAATAATATAAAGATCTTGTTATGAACGGTCTTCCTGAAACTGAACCTACAGAAAACCTCAGGGACGTAGTTTTAAAATTAGGCCATGCAATCGACACTCAGCATAACGACATTCAGGCCGTAAATCGGATGACCTGCACTAGTCATAGTTCGTCTTACAAGGAAGTCCACAAGAGACAATCTCATAAAAGCCAGCAGACAGAAAAAAACCAGTTGCAAGGACTTGAACGCATTGCAAGACAATACACCAATCTTCCTATCGGAATATTTAACACCGTTCAACCAGAATCTGTTGTACCAAGCAAGAAAAGCAAAAACAGAAAAAAATTACCAATTTTTGTGGGTTAGAGATGCCATGATATTTTTTCGGAGGTCACAAACTTCAAAGCCGATGCAAATTAGAAGCTCAGAAGACACAGAAAGGCTGCCACAGTGAAAAAAAGTCTCCTAATCAATTAAAATAGAACTCTACATAAAACTGAATGTGAACCATCAAAACAGATGCAATAACGCCAGAATATATTGGCAATTTAATCTTTGATGAGACCTTCAGATCACTCATTTGATCTCTCAAACATTAGCCTATTTCCAACACAGGAATCAAATTAATAAAAGATATCTAACCGGTGTCATCTCATCCTTAGTTATGCTTACTAAAAAGCTTCGAGGATGCAAGCTGAGACAGAAAGAAAAAAAATCCATTTATTACATTGAAGTGTTGTAGTTACCGCGCTTAAATACATTAAAAGCAAAAAATTGTAAAATGTATATAACTTATTGTTATATTATAAATACTATTAAAATGTAATCTTATTCAACTGCAACTATAAATTACCATCTACAGTAACTATTATTAGTACGTTATACAAACAAAAGGAAAATTTATATGAAATTTTCATTGTTAAAAAAACAAAAAACTAGAACAACATGTAAATGCTTGATATATAATCATAATTTTAATAATAAAAACTAATTGAATTTTTATAAAAAAATACTATTATTATATGTATATAATTTTTAAATTTCATTGTAATTTCTATAATTTTATAATGTAATTATTATATGTATGCAAGACATAATAAAGTGTTTAAAAATATTATGTTACTATAAACTAGAGCAGTGGTCTCCAAACTTTTTTGATCGCGTACCCCCAAGACAGAAAAAAATAAATAGCGCGTACCCCCAATTGATTGAGCAAAAAATCTATTGTAATAAGTATTATAAAGAGAAAATATGCCTTGTATATAATAATTAAAAACGCTAGATATTTTTACACATTATTTTTATTATTAACAGCTTACAAACATATTTATTACAATATTTAATGTGAACAATTGCCTTGCATTTCTTTCATAATTTCTTGAAATTCTGGTTTGATGGCTTTTGATACTGCGATACGTTGTTTCTTTAAATTATCTGCAATGATTTCTATACGTCTACCAATAGTATTTGCTGATAGGGGAAACATTTTAGTTTATCTGCATATTCTTTTCCAGGGATTATTTCTACCATTTTTATGGCGGTTGGGAGTACAAATGTCTCCCCAATGGTGTGGGGCTTTTGGTCTTTTGCAATTAAGAATACAACCTCAAGAGATGCCTCCAAATATTTATCGTTAATTTTAGTGAATTTTTTAAGTTGTTGGATTGAGAATTACGCCTTCAAACATCGTTCAAAGAATTGTAAAGATTTGTGTTCATGTTCAGGATGTTTAGTTTTTAAGTGTCTTACTAATAATGATGGTTTCATACTTCCATTACATAGCGTCTCATGACACAATACACATGTAGGACGAGGTCCATTGTTGACTATCGTCGATGTCAATCCCCATTTCAAGTAGTCTTCTTGATAATTTCGAACTTCCTTGGGCAAGATTTTGTTAAGTTTCAGATTAATGTTTTTATCACTTAATTTGACTGATAACGAACTTGTTTGAATAGAAGAATCAATCCAATCTTTTCCTTGTTGTTCGTCTGGTGCAGAAGTGCTATCATAATTATCTTCAATTCGCGATTTCTTTGGAGGAAATGTTTTAACCATTTATCCATTTGGTGAGGGTTAATTTGTAAAATTTAAATATAATTCATTTACTATTGATAATATCAAACACTTTTAAAAATGTAAGAAATTTTGATAATATTAATTCACTATTTCTAGTGTAAACGTAAAAGTAAGCACAGAAAGGCGTCTTTTTGTGCTTACTTTCTAAAAAATCGTTAAACTTACTACTAATAGTCAAATAATTAATACAACTGTGGTGTCAACTGTAGATAGTAGGATAACTAAGCAATTTTCCTTCTCTAGTTGGACTTGTCAACACTAGGATGCTCTACAAGCAATGATAAGAAGTAAGAGATTTACTCTCTAATTTAAAAAAAACATGACACCTTTGCCACGGACAATTATGTGCGCAAAGTCGCACAGTGTGCGCTACTCTTAAATGTAAGTTTACAGGATCTTTATGACGTCTTTGTCTATATTAGATATATGTTTAATTGATGAAAGAAAGTAATATTATTTATCTTTAATTAATTACTTAATTTTTTTCCTATCAATATAAAACTTTTTTTGACGTACCCCACGTATCGACTCGCGTACCCTTTTGGGTACGCATACCACACTTTGGAGACCACTGAACTAGAGGGCCGCGAAACTATTTTAGGATACTTAGGGGGCCGCGACTACTAAAACGTTAAGAACCACTGCCTTAAGAGACAAAGTTATTGGTTCGATGCTACTTGTTGACTAGAGGAATTTTTTATAGTTCCTCAGTTAGTCCATTCTTTAGCACAGGAAAATAGGATTTTTTTCCACTCTAACTCCCCACCCCAACTGTAATCCCGTAGCTGAAATATCGATCTTACAACTCAAACCATTTCAGATATAATACATATAGCAGGACACGAGATGTCAGACTTGCCTACCATAATCTCTCCTCTGAAAATTTTGATTCAATGATATCCCTGAGTTCACTTGTTTGTGGTTACGCTTATTCTCTTTCGTGAAAAATGGGATTAGAAGATTTTTCTCTTTTTACATTAAAACGAAGGGTGTGTCGGTCGTTTTAGAGGATATCGCAGAATTGGCTTTTTTGGCTGAAATTTGAGTTTCCTTTGGCTGGAAAGGCCTGGACTCGACTACTCTTAACAGTTTTTTTTATTAAAGCTGAGTTAGCCAGCGGTCATGTGCATGGATCGAAAGAGTTTTTTTTATTTCTCTTTAATCAGTCGATATTAGGAAATGCATCAGAAGAACAAGAATTGGTTGCACTAAAGCCTGCAAATTCCGATCACCAAGGAATATAACATTTCTTTTAAAGGAAGTGGTGGTGACGAAGATAACACATTCACGGATGTTAAAGTAGGTATAGCTAAATATGAACGTGTTTTACGAAAATGTTGGTATAAAGGGATCACATTTGAACACACACGCACGCACGCACGCACGCACACAGAAAATTTGAGTTCCTTACATGCATGCTTGTCGGCATTTGTCACTGCATATCTCCCAAGCCAATGGATTAGGGAAACATTGTGTACTTCCTATAATAAAAAAAAAAATATATTTACAACGAATTTTCACAAAACTAAGGATATTTCATTGAGAACCATAATACATTGAAAACTCTGCTTATTCACTAATAATAAAAATCATTTCAAGTATTCGCATAAGACATGGACGTCTGCCAAAACCTAGACTAGGTGATTCTGGATTCTTGAGTTCATCAGGGATCTATATTCTGGATGAGTAATTGGATTCTTGAGTTCATCAGGGATCTATATTAAGCATTTAAAAAATACATACTGACATTAACTATTTGCATTTGATATAATTTCTTGTTAATCGAATGTTCAGGGGAAAAGCGTTAAAATTTAGTATTTTAGTTCATATAACATAATTCCTATATGTAATGAAAATTCATTTCACACACACGCACACACACACACACACACACACACACACACACACACACACACACACACACACACACACACACACACACACACACACACACATATATATATATATACAGTAGTACCTTGAGATACGAGTGCCCCAACATACGATTTTTTTTGAGATACGAGCCGTCACTAGGTTGAATTTTTGCCTTGAGTTACGACCCAGAATTTGAGATACAAGCCTGCTTCGGCGACGTCACAACCACCACTCTGCTCAGACTACCGAGTCTTGCGTGTCGTTCAGTTCACATGTTTACCTCATCGCAGAAGCATTTCTGTCGTGCTGAGTTTTAACTTTGTGTTTCTTTTTATATGTACAGTTATTTAACTAATTTTTTTCGTATAACCATGAGTCCAAAGAAGGTGAGTGTAAAGAACAGTGGTGAGAAAAGGAAAAAGGTTATATCCAGAGCTCTGATTCTAAGGCAGCTGAGGAATTTGTAAAAACCTTTGCTGAATTGATCGAAGCCAAAGCCAACAAGTTTTCAACTGTGACGAGACAGGGCTCTTCTGGAAGAAGATGCCAAGCAAAACTTACATAACGGCAGAAGAAAAGAAGATGCCAGTTCACAAGCCCATGAAGGATAGGTTGACCCTTGCTCTGTGTGCAAATGCGAGGGGGTGACTGCAAGATCAAGCCGCTACTCATATACCACTCAGAAAACCCCAGAGCCTTCAAGACACATAAGGTTTTAAAAGAAAAACTGCAGGTTATGTGGAGGGCAAACCCAAAAGCGTGGGTCACCAGGCAGTGTTTTGTGCAGTGGGTCAACTTGGTCTTTGGTCCTGCCGTTAAGGAATACCTCGAGGTCAATGACTTACCCCTGCAAGCCCTTCTCGTCCTTGACAATGCTCCTGTCCACTGTACATATATATTGTGGAAAAAATACTGGCTGTTTTTGTTGTTGTTTTGTTTGTCATTTAAGAATACATGCCACGGATGTGAGCGAAACTGAGGCTATGTATGCTGTTTTAAATTTTGTCTGGAGAACAGTTGAAGAGTGATGCTTGAAACTACGATATGACAACGATCGGAAACCAGATGATGAACAAGTGAGCGTACAAATCTTCACTTTTAGAATTTTGTTTTTTTTTAAAAACATACTGTATGGTTAATTCTTAAATAGCCAACCTATAAATAATTCTTTAAACAAACGTTTAACATTTACACGAATACAAGTTTACAAAGTAAAATTAATACAGATTCTTTAAAAAGTTGCGTTTTTAATTAGAAAATAATATTTTTTTAAAATTTAAAATACTTTGCCTACGTACTTGGACTACGTGCTTTAGCTTACGCCAGTAGTCGCCGATACTTTATAGTCACTATATTCGGCATGAAACTCTTTGATTCCGATCTCTGAGTTTCTTATTCGGCTTTAAACAATGCGGGATTTAATATCCCCTTAATCTAAATAATAATTTTTGTTAACCACAAAACAAATAAATTCTCTCTTATCTTCATTTCCCTCTTTTACCTAGCGGTGTCGAGGGTTTATTAATCATCGGACCTCAAGCCGTTCACAGGATAAGGTGGTCAGCCCTACACCCCGGTGTATGTCTGTAGTGTTGAGTTTTCAAGGCCGGTTTGCCTACTTTGCGGGATGAAAATTCCCAGGATAAACTGCAGAAGAAAACCCTACTGTTTACGCCCAAGACTGACTAACTTGGCTATGACTGAGGAAGATCCTCCAGCTCCTAACGTCACCGAGGGGAATCGAACCTAGGACACTCCCGCACACATATGGTTGCGAAGCGCTCAGCCACCAGGCTAACCGCGCGTACCTAATTTTTTATAACAAATAAATTATTTTATATTAATATGCATTTTAAATATTTATAATAATAATGTTTATAATTTGTAATTATTTGCAATTTCATCCTGTACAATAAAAACAATTTGTAAAGAATTAAATAATGCATAAAACTAACTTGAGTCTAAACATTATCTAAGCACTCTGTTAATCAGCAATTGTTAGCTTAAAAGCTACTATGAAATGTAAATTTATGCTTGACGTAAACATGGTTCCTTTGTAATATCGGTATATTCTCAAGTACCTAATTAGGTATCACGAAACATCCAGACTGACTTGCTACTTTTTTTTTTCCGCTGAAATTTTTGGAACGATTTTTATTTTGGTTTCCTACAATTTTTATTTGAAAAATTACATGTATAGCACATATGTTAGAGACAAACATTAGGATCATTTATTATGGTAATGAATGATGTCACTATATGAGTCGTTTTTTTTTTAAACTGTAATATTTTATTTACCATCATACAGAGTATTTTCATACAATAAAGAATACTATTACATTTTCTGTTCAGTACAAAATGTAGAGTATGATTTTTTTTTAAATGTAAATGTACATAATTTTTTCAATATCAATATCATAGCTTATTATCATACAGCCTATTTATATATACGCCATTTCTTTTTTTTTTATATCAGTATCTTCGTTACTGATTATTATACACTGTACTGACTGTTTTGTTACATAATTTGCAGTCTTTGATTATGAGGATTACATGTAGTTGAATGAGGCGGATAATCCCACCTACTTCGCAACTTGGGTTAGCTTTTATGAAGAGAGTGGAATTAGCCTTCATTATTTATGTTGCTGTTACTGTTATGGATGGGATGTAGGCATTGGATGCTGGTGATTTGTGATGTGTATATTAGTGTTAATGGTTTCTTAACTTTGTTGGTATATTTTCCAGAGTTTGTGGTTTAATGTTCTGTAGTTATCAATGTGTTTTAAGTTTCTTGGTTGTTGTTGAGTAGCGTGGGTATCAGATGTGATCTCACAAAAGAACCGTATGAGTTGTTGAAGGGTGTAGGGATGTAGAGAGATGAGTTTGGTATGTAGGTATTCTATATGTTTTGTCCATTAAGATGGCAATCTATGTAAACTTCATTTAGTTTTAGGATTTTTGTCCTGTTGCGGAGGAGTTGAAAACAAATATTATAAGCAGTTGAATAGAGCTACTTTAGCATATTGTTATTGAGTGATACAATTATATTCATGAAGAAAAAGCAACATATCACAGAGTTCATAAAGAACGTGATCCTCGAGACTCGAAACAGCTTGTCTGTTTGGAATCATTATCGTTAATAGACGTCTATTTATTTTTAAGTTAGAATGCCGATCCAAATTTTGCTGCTCATTATTTTCTGTTTTATAGCGAGTGTTAACAACCCTTAGATTTCGGTAGCATTTGTTTCCAGTTTGAAGCAGAATAATGCCCATGCGCTATTCGCAAAACTGTGATATTTGACGCGCCGAATCATCAAAGGGGCACACCACCCAGTCACAATTCATAAGCGTGACTGATTGATTTCACAACCTATAGCCTTGAAATAAAAGACAACGATCTAGCAAATTATATTGTGCCTTACTTCAAAAGAAATTTTATTACAGAGCAGTAAAAGAATGATTTCGAAACCCTTCCCAGTGATAATTTCTTTTAGCTATTCGTATTAAAAATATTAATTTGTACTAAATAAAAAATATACACTTAGAAAATTCACCTACCATTCAGACAAGGTTTGTCAGTATAAGGAAAGAAACCTTCATTGCTTATGCATTCACACTCAGATAAGATTATTTCTACCACACATTCGTTTCCACAACCCTGAAAGTAGCAACATATACGGGTAGTGAATTAAAAATTAATAACAGCATAAGTATTTATAGGTATTATTTATAAATAAGACGTAGCTAAAACGTCTTTGTAGAATGATAGTTTCAAATAATATTCCTTATTACGAAGGAATATTATTTGAAGGTGTTGATACTGCACCTAATAGATCAATCATGGTAGTGTCTTTATGTGGAAAGGACAGTTTTATACATCTATTCGATATTTTATATATCTATTCGATATCTTTAATTGTCTCATTAAGCCTAATACAATTGTCTATTATAGAAATCCAAATCCATATGCATATTTAAATAGTGAAAATTTTAGACTGAAATTCATAAATCTTTTTGAAAGAGAGTGAACGCTTTGAGGATTATTTCAGGATTTATTTTATGGATAGCTTTGTTAGTATGCTTTAAGAAATAAATCGTTTTATATTTAATTAATATTAAATTCCAAATTGTATTGCTTTTTCAGTCTGAAAAATAAAGAAGGCTTTGCAGGCGTAGACTTCTGTGGCTAATTGGTTTAAAAGACATATTTCGGTGATTACACCACATTTTTTTATTATTCAGTTATACAAAATACTGAAATAATAGTTCCCGACAAATTTCGTAAATCGTAGGATTTACATCTTCAGGGGTAAATAGTATAACTTAAAGTTTAAAGAAGAGAAATTAATAAATGCAAATCATAACCGTCTGGCTATTCATAAACTCAAATAACAGAATGCAGATATAAAACGTTATCGACGTTGAACAATACTGGACGATGTCACGTGTTCTTGTTCACCGTTCATACAGTCCGAGCTCAGATTGAGATTCTCCATCAAGTGTGGTCAGCTTTAATAAAAAATCTACCTTAATCTGAGCTCGGACTGTATGAACGGTGAACAAGAACACGTGACATCGTCCAATATTGTTCAACGTCGATAACGTTTTATATCTGCATTCTGTTATTTGAGTTTATGAATAGCCAGACGGCTATGATTTGCATTTATTAATTTCTCTTCTTTAAACTTTAAGTTATACTATTTACCCCTGAAGATGTAAATCCTACGATTTACGAAACTTGCCGGTAACTATTATTTCAGTATTTTGTATAACTGAATAATAAAAAATGTGGTGTAAATATGTCTTTTGAAAGAAGGCTTTGTTCTATAACTCAAATTAAAATCTGCAAGGTGAAAATATCGCTTTTATCAGTTGGCTTAACATTTTGTTTTCTAATTCTTTTTACTAAGTAATATTTCTCAAATGGAAGTAAATTGGAATTACATATTTACGTAATTACATTTTGTGTAATTCAGAATTTGAGAGAATCGCAGTTATAAAATTTAGAATTGTTGAAACATTTCAAATTTCGGACGAGTTGAACGTTCATTAACACGTATTCCTTGACTGTCTAAAAATGTAAAATATCGGGCTTTTTATTTCACTGTATAAAGATGAATCATAAATATCCTACCCGAAATGTCAAAGGTCCCTTGCCACCATTAGCTTTCCACTGAGAGACATAATCTGTGCAGTTAGTATGATACGGAGCAGGAAGTAGTTTTTCTTGAGTCTGTGAAATATTACAAGCTCGGATTAATATTAAACATATTTTAAAATAACTTAGTAATCAACAGAAATGTACTTTAGGAAAGAGTTTAACCTTACTGTCTTTATATGGAATTCGTATTCTCTTCCAGGGTGTATGATGTATCCATTGACAGATGAATCTGGAATGTCGAAAGGCGAATGGATTATAACAGCAGCTGCCACATCGGTACCCATGAAAAAGTAGTCGTCTGCAGCAAAGTCAATTTCCATTTCCAAGAAGACATCTACTCCTTCAGGAATTCAAAGTAGAATAAAATGGAAAGTTAAATTATCACCATTCATTGATTGCATAACAAGAAGAGCAGATTATATCATCCATTTAATTTAATTTGTTTTAGGATTCTGTTTTAAAATAAACGTGATTATGAAACAAACAAACAAACAAACAAACCGTGAAACTGTGATCTTGATATGTGGTTATTTAGTTTTCTTTAAATGTAATTGTAAATGTTTGTTTCTTAAATCCAACAGAAATTTTTGTTTCCGAAAGTTCGTTTGGAAAAACTCGTTTCAAAAGAAAATCTTAGCGAATGTACGCACTCATGAACACATTGTCAGAAAGATTTATAATAAAATGTTGCTATAATTATATATAGTTATTACCCCTATGCCTTTCTAAATTAAATTAAATACGATATATATATATATATATATATATGTTAAAGATACCAAGCAATTTTAAACTTTAAACCTGGTTTTACTCCATTTCCCAAGTAAGCAAACAGACTAAAAGTCAAGTTTGCGCCTGCAATTGATGCAAGTCTAACTGATCCCACAGGTAGTGCAGGATCAGGGCAACTCGTGGCAAAGGTGGAACAAGCTCCGATCACTAATCTTAATATTTACCCTTAATGCCAAAACACATCTCCAAGAAGGGGATGTATGATGTTTTGTATTAAAGGCAAGGAGCCACTACCCAGACCGGTTTCGACCTTTATTGAGGTCTCGTCAGTGGGAGCTAGGCTTTGAAATACCAAGATTTAGTAATGCAGAGCTTGTAAGTATTTCGCCAAAACAAGTTACCATAAGGTGTTTTAACCTTATTAAATAAAAATCTCTGGAGGAGATATAAATGTAGAAAGTATTATACATATATTTTTTTTTTTTTTTTCATTTTTAGATTTATTATGGTCAACTGTGTCGCTGCATTCACTTATTACTATTTATCAGGAATTTGAATTTTGTTCTTGTTTTTCACTGAATTAATTACATTATTACGATTTCTTCTTTTGGTTGATCAAGAGCAGTATACATTGTTGAAAGAAAGGTGATTATATTGTTCGGTCAGTACATATTTTATTAGTACAAGTAGATAGTTCCTATTTATTATTATTAGTACTACACCGCAGTTCTATGGAATCTGACTCATCTGGGTTTTTTGCAAATATCAGTTATTTTACATCATCAATTATTTACACTTAATATGTAAAATAACAATCAGGGATAACGTGTCTAGATCACATAATTCCTATCATATATATTTTAAACTAACTCATTCACCGATGCTACACTCATAATTCTCTCTGGCATTAAGTTCTACAGAAAACCCTCCCACTAACTCTCATTTATGTTGTTTTGAAATACTTTTTGCTCGGTTTTATTCAGCCAATTGCATATATAACGAATTTAGTAATATTCACAACTACACAAGACAATGCATCCGAGTTCATAATTTCTATGATATATTCATAATGCAATCTATTACACTAATGCAAATTGAATTACTAACGTATTTTCTTCCTTCAACAAATGATAAATGCCAGGTTTAAAACACCACCCATTTGCATATTTTAGTGAAATAAAGAATAACTGCATTTATTTCCGCTGATATATTACAAAAGGCAACATAAAAATAATTTATCAGTTTACAAGAGAATACACCAATAACCACTGAAATACACTATTAGAAGGGAATTTAATAAGAATAATGTCATGGAATATAAATAAAAAAATAGAAACATATCGAAAAAGTAACATGTAAGGAAATATAATGAAATTGAAACAGAAATCTGTTTTACTTTAATTAATATGCTAATGAAAACAAAAAACAAAAAAAACAGCGTTCGCTTACTTGATACCAAGGTAGTTTTGAATCTTTTTAGTGTTGTAGATTTCATCTTGGAAAAGACAGTGAAGCATTTCCGCAGACCCAATCGAAATATTGGCACAACAATTTCTGAAAGATATTGGCTGCAATACAAACAGAATCTGATTGTTTCAAACTATTGTATAGACAATGTATTTAAATGAAGAAATTAACTGTGAATTAATTTACTATATATATTAACTATTATCCTTTATATTAACTATGCTTTTTCCCTATACAGTTTACAAGAAATGAAGATGAAATGAAGATATAATACTTTAAGAATTCAAGAAAGGAAATCATGACCGGAGGTGTCAAATAATAATAATATAATAATAATGATTCGGATATGAAAAGAACCAGCCTGAAAATCAGAGATAAATCTTGAAATGCGTCTGTGCAACATGGCAGAGAGAAATATCATCAGATATTTTTGAAATCTTAAGAAGAAAAGGCGAGAACATTGAAAAACCTTTCATGCAGGGCAAAATGCAAGAAACAAGAAGTGGTAGGTCCCATGGGAAATGGTTATAGCCAGACAAAAGGAGAAAACCAATGCATCGGGTTACAAATCCTCAGCCATGGGGAGAATGACTATGAAGTAAAAAGGCAACTGAAGAAGCACATTCAGACTGATTTCTTTAGTTAATTGTGGATTTGCTGTTAACTACTTGAATTAGCTGCTCAAGAATTAGCCAGAGGATAAAATCAAGCAACTTTAACGCTCATCGGAACCACTTATACCAGTGGAAAACAATGCCACAACTTAAAAAGTTGTTTTTCGTTTAGATATGAAATAAAAATTTACGTCCCTTCATTCTTGTGAATTTCAAGCAACAGTTTTGAATCGGCTCATCACGAAAGACGAGAAAGATGAGAAATCAGTCATTTATGCAAACATCGGACTATCGGCAGTACATTAATAGCAGCAGAGACTCAGCTAACTGCAGATTTAACCTATTGCGGTTAAAGTGGTTTCTTCTGCGCATCTTGCACACTTCAAGCAAAGCATCAGTGGTTTATTACAAATCTTTTACCAGCAACTGCAACATTTGAGCGCTGAAATAAATGGTATTTTTCAGGAAAATGCGGAGGTTTCACATCTTTTCATACGTGGAAATCACAGGGGGAGGAAGCACTCAGATTGTGGAAGAATCGAAATCGTTACCAAATTTTCGATCTAGAAGATTTAGACAATATTAAGGCAGTTGAAATTGTCCAATACATTTTTATTCCATATTTTGTAAGTATGAAATAGAAATATTTATAGAAAGAAACGTCCAGCGTCATGAAGAATTAAGGAACATATTCATTTAATTAATAAAATCGTGTACTGCAATATTTAAAACATTAGGAGGAAAACACATCACATGACCAGAAAATGTCCAGAAAACAATGCGTTTATATTTGGATTATTATTTATTTACATTATAATGAATTCGATAAAGGTTTTCAATACATACTTGCAGTCCTCAGGTTCTGTGGAATAGACCTGACAGTACTTCATCATATCTTTGGCGCTGTGCCCAAATTGTTGTGCCTCTTCGATGGTTATTCTATTGACAGGTGGCAACGGAAACTAAAATAAAATGTTATGAATACTTTGAAACTGGATTTACAACTTAGGCATTTACATAACAAAAGATAATGTTTCTATATTTTACTATTACACAATTATATAAGTATATTTGACAAGACATTATCGTGAAGTAGCTTTACGACTAGCAATTTGTATAACTGTTCACTCTCGAAGTACAGTTCGCTGTTGTCCTGGATATTCCATAATACAGAACATTTCCTAGGACGTGTGTATTGTTCTACATTGTTTTAGTTATCTCACATCCACAGTATAAGTAAAATACATAATTTTGTTACTTATACGTGGACGGTATAATTTCTTTTATCCAATTATTTCAAGTCTATCCACGGGTCTAATTTTCCGCTGGTGATTGTTTTGATATATTGGTTTACATAATCTGTATATCAAACAGTTTTTTTTTTATGCTGAGCCCATACACGAGAGACTGGTTTATTAACCTATATGGTAATCAAAGATGATTAGGATCAGGACAGACTGCATCGGTGTGCGCCACGTGCAGTCACACAGGGCTCAGCGTTTAGATGGACTCACGTTTAGAATATAAATATGAAAAATTCAAGAATTCCTTTATATTAACTAGTTTGGAAAGTATGTACTTTCCAAAGAAAATAAAAGCACAAAAATGTCAAAATAAAAACAAAACCAGTAAGGGCTGTCCGCTATCAAATCCCGGAGTATTAAAAGCGCTGAAACCTCATTGAAAAGTTTTTTCCAACAATACCATTGAACTGTCTGGTATGAACTTTTACTAAAAGTAAATATTATCTATAAATTACTACAAAATAAAAGCATACACACGAAAATTGCACTATGAGTTAGTTTTTACCGTTTGTCGCCATTTGCCATTATATCAACTGAAAACGAAATAGTTAAAAATTTAAATTTTGAGGGAATACTGACTTTGCCGAAAAAACAGTGAGACCTAGAAAAATTGTTTAACCTAACTATATGCAAGCTGTATCATGTAAAAGATATAATAAATATATTTTTTCATCTATGAATTATATTAATTTTTCTATTCAAAATGCGATATGAGTATTTAATTAATACTGAGAAGGAAATGTAATTTTTTCCGGTCCACAAAAGTTCTATGTGCGTTTTGTTTTTTTGTTTTTTTGCCAAGAAATTTGAATATCCGCTTTTGTATCTTGCACAAGGCCTCAAAATATGAAACCGGTATTCATCTGCAGGATTATTGATCTCCCCTTAACGAAAACTTTCTTCGCTCTGCTTAGCAACTATTCCCTAGAAGTATATTTTTATAATCCCAAGTATGAAAGATTATCCTGGATATGATGCTAATTAAGTTTCCCAGTACTTTATTTGTGACACCAATAAGTCAAATTGGTATAGTGTCATCCCTTTGTACAACTGTCCATTCAGAAGGGATAATATCTGAATCAGCGATTAATTAGAAACGAACAAAACAACTTAACTAGTTCTGACAGACATATGCTTACCAGCAGAAGAGAAACATAACTTCCTTCAACTATATGAATTGCCAAATGACTTAAGAGAAGAACAATTTTCTTATACATCATGTCATTAAGGAAATCTTATCTCTCAAGCAGTATTTCGTTTTCTAACAGGTGCGCCGATTATAAAAATATATATTAAATCCTACTGTAATCGCACTGACCATTCAAATGTTTCCAGAAGCTGATTCTTTTCACTTCGATCCTTTAATTTTTATTCCATTTTAAAATTATATATCCATCAAAAACTTTCTAGCTGAAACTTAGCATTTCTAGCTGGTTACAAATCAAATTTTACTTTACAGTTTTTAATTCATAATGAATGCAAAGCTAGCAGTCATATGTCTATCACACTTAATAAGTTGATGTTAGTTCAATGTAAATATATAGAAATAGATTAATCTAGAGCTGGTCCAGATTTATTACGATTAACATGATTAATTCTCAGAATAAACTGGACTTTAAATTATGCATGATATCTGTGTCACATTTTTTGTGTTAGTGTACTTTCATTAAGTACACTAACATCTCATAATTTCCATCACAACATTAAATGATCGCTATTTTAACCGAGTTCTAGGTAAACAATACCCAGGTTCTTATTAAATCCTCTGATGTCATTCTGAAATTTTAGATGCTATACCCTCTGGTAGGTTCATCAACTAGGAGGTGTATTCAAAAATTTACTGCTGATGTATTATCAGCTGTTTTCTTCACTGATCCCGAATCTCACATTGAAATCCGCCATAATTAAAATCAGTTGTTTATTTCTTCGAGTAACAGACTCATAATATATTATCGCAGCATCATTCACTAAGATAAAAAACAACAATCCTTAACTGTACAGAATTCATGATTATTGTGCATTACTGTGCCACAGTCTCGAGGTCTGTTCCGAATTAGAATTCAATGTAGCATAGATCTTTTTCTTTGTTTAAATCTTCCACGTAAAGGATTAATACGTTTGCTCTTTTTCCTGATCTACCAGTTTTAATGGCATAATTATCATTATACACATCAATTTTCAGAACATCTTTTTTAGCCAAAACAGACTTTAAATAACATGTAACCTATTTTCTCCAGCCACTAATTTAAAACGACTGATGTAAAAGTTACGTGAAACCACTACAAATACAATTTTACGGGCGATTATTTCTTTCGTCAATGCAAATATCCCTCCTATCTTTACTTGAAATATGTGCTTTTTCACCACGTGCATGTATCTGCCGTAAATTTTCTTTGGTATTATTCTGTCTGAAATCTATTATATTAAATTTACTTAGTCTATTTTGAAATGGATTTTTGTTACAGACTTTTAATTCGATATTTATTAGTAACTGGAAGTTGTGTGACTTACTTGGAGAGTTTCTGTGATATTGGTACAGAAATTAGGGAAAGTGTCACACAACAAAGTGATGTTACTCACTGGACTGCATTTCCACGGATATCGTTTACAATAAGATTTTCTGCGGATTCTGAAAAAAATACAGTTAAAGCGGTGGTTATAATCAATTAATAAATTAATATTTAGTAAATCATTATTACATTTATTGACTTTTCATATATCAGATGTTATTAAATTTATAGCATTTATCTTTAAAGTTTTTCATGATTATATAGTCATTAATCATTTCAAATAATAATAATAATAATAATAATAATAATAATAATAATAATAATAATA
Source organism: Typopeltis vanoorti (assembly GCF_054136105.1). Classification (NCBI taxonomy): domain Eukaryota; kingdom Metazoa; phylum Arthropoda; class Arachnida; order Uropygi; family Thelyphonidae; genus Typopeltis; species Typopeltis vanoorti. The sequence continues at coordinate 57,518,085 of NC_143565.1, forward strand.
ATAATAATAATAATAATAATAATAATAAAATTTTACCGAAGAAAGTAATGACACGCACACTGGTCTCCAAGTATACACTTCCGATGTCAGATCATTGAGTCAGCTTCCACATGTTTACTCCTCATCTCATTTGTTCGTTAGAAAAGCGTTCCTCCGCTTTTGTTGTCAAAAGTGTATAAATAATAAGGTTGTCTCTTTGCGTTAAATTCTCTCTCTCTCTCTCTCTCTCTCTCTCTCTCTCTCTCTCTCTCTCTCTCTATATATATATATATATATATATATATATATATATATATATATATATATATATATATATATATATATGATACTAATATATGATACTATACAGTATATTATATATATATGATACTAATGCACTATACGTTTTTTTTGTTGTTTTTCTATTGTTTTTATTTACTATTCCACAAACACAATCGTTGAATCGTTGCGGTTCGGTATTGCGCCAAGACAAAGCCATGAACCAATTGTATTACATTACGCCTGTTAAATGTTCTCGGTTTGCCTGTACTGGAATACATGCCGTTTGCTGAGAGTAAAAAAGCTTGACACTTCTGTTTGAAGCATTGGCTAACCTATATTCAGTTGAAAAGTATTCATGATTGCTTCTTTCTGCAGGATTCAGTTCAAATCTTTCCATAGAGAGCCCGCCTGTCGTTTTTGTTCTGATTCTACATGAGATTTGCAAGATTTAATGGAAATGCATTAAAACTGATTTTCGAAAAAGTATACTAATAAATAAATATTTGAATTACTTAGTAATGTAATTTTATTAAACAAACTTCGAGTTAGGAACTGTATTCTCCAAAGGTTAATGTTTGAGATATGTTGATGTACTCACCCATTGAAATTGCACAAAGAAACAGCTGGAACTTCTATTTCTTTTACAAATACCAAATTAGTGTCCGAAAAGCAAGGATATGTCCAGTACAAGAAAAAGAATTCTGTTGCTTGATAAACAAAACCTGACAAGCATACAAGAAGAATCACCGTTTTTATAATTCTTCGGAAAATACTTTTGGTGGTAACAATCTGAGGCACTCCAGTAATTACTGACTGCTTGAATCGGTCAGCCAGATATTCTCCTGTACTTGTCATCTTCAGTGTCCCACACTAATCATTCGGATCTGTTCGCATTCGAATGTTGGAGATCTGTAAAATATATGAATTCACATTCGATAACTTACCAAATGTCCTTTTTCTCTTAAGGAGTATAAAATAAAATTATTTCTGTTTTTATAATTTGATTGAAATGATCCAAAATAAGGAGTTTTCTCTTCAAATTTTCTGTAATGACAACATTTCCTAATTGAGTTATAGCTGGAAAATTACAGCATAATTGACTAATGTTAACGCATGCGTATGTATTAAAATATACGCATGCGTTAACATTAGTAAATTTTAATACGAAATATACTGAGATAAAATGACTGAAATATTAATTGAAGTGCATCCAATTTTTAATTTCTCACTTTTTAAAATAAGTGATTTAAAAAAAATTATAAATGCGATTTCTATTCACCATTTTCAGAAAAACATTTTACGCTTTTGTGCTATTCCTTTCATTCGAAATAGGTTTCTGTTTTCTCTTGCGATGAATGAAAGATAAAAGACAGGAATTAATCTATTAACAAAGTGAAAGAAACATTTTGAAATCAATTACTTACATTACTGTGAAATTCCTATCTTTGTGAACTGCTACAGAGAATCACAGGATCCATTCTAGTCATGAAGAATTGCATACTTCATCATTTTTACTAATATTCTAACAGCTGAGGAACACTATTAACTGATGGAAACCTTTACAGCAGCGGATCTGAAGTTGACCTAAATCAAGATTACCTGCGGCATCACAGTAACCTTTACCCCTTTCGTGACCTAGTCTGCCATTAAAAATGGGGTTTCTGACACAGTTTGCTTTTCTATAGAATACAATGAAGCGATATTTAGTACTTGTTGGAGCATTGAAGTATTTAAGATAGCCAGTAATTGTTTGGAGAGAACCAAATGCAAGGTCATTGAACACAAAAACAAGGAAATTTATTTATTTTCAGTTACGAATTATTGTCTTTTTTCTGTTGCACATAAGAGCTTTGTGTGTGTGTGTGTGTGTACCTGAATATCATAATTGCTAGAACATTAAAAACATGAAATGTGTGACATAACATCGTGGATCATGATTCTTCATATTGCTATTGGGTGTATCCAGGTTTGCAAGAAGAGAGCGATAATATTAAGTCCTTCACATATTGAAGAATACTTTTCATAGCACAAGTCATTGCTACCTCAAAAAAAATCTAATAATCCATACAGATTTCAGAAATAATAATGTAACTCTAAAATTATACCAAGAACTCGAAAGTTATATCCATCCACCAATAAGCCGGAATGTTTTAGGCAGGTTTACACTTTTAGATGATGTCCTTTGGTTTGAAAGTCTTATATATATATATATATATATATATATATTAGGGTTATCAAGTAATTTTATAAGCTTGGTTATTTAACTCCTAATCCCAAGTATGCAAACAATTAAGTTTGCGCCTGAAATATACTTCAAGTCTAAAGATGGTACAACACCAGGGCAACTCATCGTAAAGGTGAATAAAGCTCTGATCACTACTCTTAGTATTTTCCCATAATGTAAAGCACATCTCACTAAAAGATGTATACTGCAATACATTATGGGTGGGATCACTACCTAGACCGGTTTCAAACTTTTTTGAGGTCTCCTCAGTGAGTAGCTAGACCCTAAATGCCAAGGTTTTAGTAATACAGAGCCTTATCAACTTTACCTATAGAAGTTGCTGCAAGGTGTTTTTATGTTTAACATGTTCATTGCCAATCACGCGACATCGCGCGACGCGAGTCCTCACCAAACGGCCGATCACGCGTTATCGCGTGGACGTCACTAACTAAATAAAAAAATAAAAAAAAAATTGGCCACCACACGAAATTCCAATTTTCAGCTTGGCAATGAAAGTGTTAATAAGAATCTCTGGAGGAGATATAGATAATTTATTTTTTAACTTGGGGAAACTGTATATTAGGGTTACCAAGTAATTTTATAAACTTGGTTATTTAACTCCTAATCCCAAGTATGCAAACAATTAAATTTGCGCCTGAAATATAGTTCAAGTCTAAAGATGGTACAACACCAGGCAATTCATTGTAAAGTGGGTAAAGCTCTGATCACTATTCTTAGTATTTTCTCACATCTAGCTATTCACTGAGGAGACCTCAAAAAAGGTTGAAACCGGTCTGGGTAGTGAACCCACCCATAATGCATTGCAGTATACATCTTTTAGTGCGATGTGCTATATATTATGGGAAAATACTAAGAATAGTGATCAGAGCTTTACCCATTTTACAAAGAGTTGCCCTGGTGTTGTACCATCTTTAGACTTGAACTATGTTTCAGACGCAAACTTAATTGTTTGCATACTTGGGATTAGGAGTTAAATAACCAAGTTTATAAAATTACTTGGTAACCCTAATATACAGTTTCCCCAAGTTAAAAAATAAATTATATATATATATATATATATATATATATATATATATATATATATCAATTACTTACATTAATGTGAAATTCCTATCTTTGTGAACTGCTACAGAGAATCACAGGGTCCATTCATATATAAAGAGAGAGAGAGAGAGAGAGAGAGAAACAAATTCGCAAAAACATATTGTTTTGTTTCATTTCACATGGAAATATTTCATTCCAGTTTCTTGTGAGACAACCAGTGTAAATGAAAGAAGATTAAAAGAATTCAGAACCTCGACCGAATAAAGGAAAGTTAGAGGGGGAGAGGCTCAATATATAAGAATGAAAAAGGGAACGCGACCTGAAAAGAGAAAGTCGGTGTTCTGGACCGTCACTTATTAGTTTTCAAACATGTGGTCTGCATAAACAAACAGGTGATAATGCATGCGAGAAAGAGAGAGAGAGAGAATCTTTTTAGAATGTTTCGGTGATTAATTTTTTTTTTTTTAGAATTATAGAAAAATATCCTGTAGTAAATGAACTCTTAATTATAGAAAATTTTCATACAGATCAAGCAACAAAAGGTTATTGCGGATTCATTCATCTTATTATAGTTAATAATATAAAATTATTATTGAATAATTTATTGATAATGGGAAGGAGGGAGTAAGGGAGAAACACACACACACACACACACACACACACACACACACACACACACACACACACACACACACACACACACACACACACACACACACACACACACACACACACACAGAGAGAGAGAGAGAGAGAGAGAGAGCACTGATTTCTAGAATATTCATAGAATGTTTCTTCGGTAGTGCAGTCATAAGAATGAGTGTATCCTTTGCCTGGATCTCGTATAGTACAGGAGGACCATTTATAGATCTATTTATATTCAAACGAGTTAGTTGAGCTTCATATGGAAATAGCAATTTTTTTCTCCTGAAACTCGGAAATTCGTCTGTTTTTTTTCTCAAAAAAAAGGAAACAGAATTTTTTGGACAACATGTGCAGTTATCAGACATCACATCGGATATCCTAGTCTTATTGCTTTATGACTTAACAAAGAATAACAATAATCTTCACAAAATTAGAGGATAATCCATCTTGGAAGGATGTCCATTAGAAATGTGCTGAACGATTATTAATTTATATTAACAAAATACTTCAGTTAATACGGACTATCTTCTGAAAAGCAATCTGAAGTGTAAGAATTAACTATGTCTGTTTGTATTTTATTAAATTTTTGAACAAGAAATGGACGTTATTTTGTTTAATCGAGTTTATTCTGTCTACCCTGGAAAGTTTTAATAACAATACAGTTTGTTTGCATATCCATACATGAATACGATGCGTGATCAAAACAATTAATACAAATGTCATCGGAATGCCAGATGACATTTGTATTAATACAAAGAGAACTATTGTAATAAACTGTAGTGTAGGTATACGTGTATGTCGAATTAGAATACAATATGATGACTCGTTTGCTTTTTATTTTAAAACTATGCATTGAACTATTAAAAAGTGTAAGGTCAATTGTATCTTAAAAGTGTAATTGTTTATTGTGTTATTTTCCTTTCCCTTCCTTCAAAAACGGCATATTTCAGAGGCACTGAAACGGCTTGAAATTTGACATCAAACGAGAAAAAAAAACTATTCAGGAAACCTTTGGAGATGAAATATGCTTTGAAAGAGGTAACAATAACATCAAAGCTCAGACATCATGCTACAGTGAAATACGAAGTGTATGAATCAGTACATATTCATGTACGTTTTCTTTCAGATTCGATTCCATCAGTCAAACACTAAATTATTTATATGTACTGACTATGAGAAAATGTGTCGAAAATGATAATAGCAAGCTGAAGTCTGATTTCTCCATTCTGCAACAGTTACCCTGTCTGTGCAATAATTTTTAGCATGACTGTTTGTTTTACACCTCACTAAATATGGCATTCGGATACTTTTTTTTTTATTACAAATCTCAGATTGGTACTGAAGAAAATATTTGGTACAATCTTTATCATCGCTTCAAATGTTTCGAAATACTTTATAACACTACTAATATTAAAAATAATAAAATAATTATTAACCAACCTGATGTTGCTTAGGTTAGAATTACTTCAGAAGCAATTAAGGCTATAAATTATATGAACTCTGATAATTGCGGGTGTTCTTCTATCCAGTTTGTTTATTTTCGGAGATGAAAATGCGGAAAAAAAAACGTTCCTTCATCATCCCACAACGATTAACTCCAGTTTAGCTTAGGGCTGCCACTCGCATTTTTCGAAATTCCCCAGATTAGACCTCAAAAATTTCCGAGATTAGGGAAATATTCCCCAGGTAGTAATAACTAGGGCTCGGAATTTTAGGTCGTAAAAAAGTGCAAAATATGCGTTCAAGTATACACTAAAAACATTTAAAACATCCGAAATATGCACTTAAATATGCCTTTATTAATTTATAATTCTGCATGGTTTAATTAAAACATTACACACAAATTAAAAACATAATATAAAATACAAAAAATTGACATTTAAATAGTTACTTAATAATTGAGCAGAAAAATGATTTAAAAATTTGCTCATTTTTTTTATTAATTTTTTTTTATTAATTCTCTCTTTCTCTTTTCCTGTAACAAAGTATATTTTCATTAAAAAAATACAAGTTTATATTATATGAAGAATTCATGCTTAACTTACTTTAATTGACATTTCCTCCCTCTTCTCCGCCAATATCTTCTGGTAATTGATCACATTCTCTTTGCTGCTTTGCGGTATTAAGTCGATTTTTATATCTATTATGAACTGTGTGACTTTCCAACTGCTTGATTAATGTCTCCTGTGGCTTCCAAGAAGTACAAGTTGCATTTTGTCTCGTTAAGCACTGCTTTGCTAGGATTCAGTCTCTCACGGTTTCTGTTTTTAATGAATTAGCTAATTTTGTTTTTATACAATTCACTTGTGAGAAAATTCGCTCCACTCATGCAGATGAATGCGGCAGAATAGTAAGATTTTTCATAAAATATGACAGTAAACCATATTTGTTATTATTCATGCCATCTTTTATGCCAATCAATGAATACCAATATCGAGGAATGCCAATATCTTTAGGGATTGGTAGATCTGATGCTACGAGACAATTTTTTTCTCCTCTCATCATTTATTTGATTTAACCTAATATCATCAACAAGTGAGGGATATTGAGCAACAAGAGGAATACTGGTAGATGGTGACTGGCTAGGGTCTCTAGCAACTTTTGAATCGAAGATTCGTAATTTTGTAACAATGCTGTCTTCTTCGAAGACAAATCTTTTCTTTATTTGCGAACTAAGTTCCACAAGACCTTTAAACAATCATTTTTAAATCTCAACAAAATAGAGTTATCTTCGAAAGATTTTCTAATTAAGTGCGCCATTGCTCTACCGCCGAAGTAAATATCGCTGGCATTTTTATAGTTGTTTTGGTTTCTTGGATCAATTTCTGATAATTTAGTTGTTCTTAAAATCTCATCTTTAATGAAGCAACTAAGTAAATTGAGATATTCTGTTGATACATTTAGGAATAGTTGCTGTAACCTGAAACGCTCTGATTGAAAATCTATATTAAGTGTATTTACTTTTTCAAGAATATACTGAAGGAAAAAAAAGCATTGGTCTGGTTCTAAGGTCAGTAAGTGTATTATAATGTTTTTTTGGCATTGTCAATTTTATCTGTCCTTGATTCATTTTGAAAGTATAGAACTAATGCATCATACTGTTCTAAAATAGTTTATACCACTTTTATCCTCGACAGCCACCTAGTTTGAGCAAGTTTGAGAATTTTATGTGTAGCTATATCAGCAGCTTCTTGAATGAGTACAAAATCTCTTTGCCGCTTAGCACTGTGGGAGAAGTAGGAGGTTAAATCCTTTAGAAAAGTTTCTAAGTATGAGGGTAAAACACTGACTGCATGACTAGCGCATAGCTCAAATGAATGACAAACGCAACCCATCACAAAATCAGATGGGACGTCATCTTTCAACAGTTTCTGAAATCCACTGTTAACGCCCATCATGGAGGAACAGTTATCACTACCAAACCTGGTGATATTGCTAAGGGGAATGCCACGATCCAGCAGAAGAGTTTTGACAGCACTGTAAAGACTTTTAGCACTTCCATTCTCTACACATAATATGTCTAGTAATGCATCAGCTACATCTTTTTTATCTGTATCAAAATACCGTACAACAGCAGCCAAGATTTGAGTGACGGAGATATCTGTACTCTCATCTATTATAATTGAAAAGTTTCGATTCTTGCATATTTCGGTAAGTTGAGACTATTCATGGAATGATATTCCATCCTGAATAATATAAAGTTTAGTTTTCTTCATTGCCAACTTTCCAGTAATTTGGCTATCCGAAAATGCGCGTTTACACATCGTTACAAAATGATCAACATGAGAAAATGGGACGTTATGCTAAAAAAAGAAGCTAGCAATTATGAACTCACTCCTTGCTAATTGTTTATCCTCTGTTGACGCTTTCGTATTAAGAAATTGAGTAATAACAGCTGTCGACTTAGCAGACTGATAATTACTTTTATGTTTGGCCGAATCTTTATGCTTTATTAGTGCAGATTTGTTTGCGTTTTTAAATGTAATATTACAACACTTACAGTAACTAGTACCTTTGCTGTTCACGTCTTGCTGCAGCCAATCTTTTAATTCAGGATATTTTAACCAATCTTCTTTAAATGCTTGAGAATACCACTTTTTTTTTTTTGCTTGATGGCTCCATATGGTTGGATTGGAAGTACCATAAATATGAAAAAATATTGATAATTTAAACAATTTGTCAAACATTGTACAAGCACAGGGATCTCTACGATAACATTGCAAAGGTTGCGCTATATGTATGTAACGATGTAAAACATGTGTGATAAGAAAGGGAAAACGAAACCAGAACAGAGCAAAAACGGTTTATTTATCAAAAAGAAAAAAAAATCGTGAATATAATAGTAAAATATTACAAAAATATTAAAATTCTAACTTTTGTTCAAATTTCCCAAGATTTTGGGAGTTTATCATTAAAAGTCCCTATATTCCTAGGTAGCGACTAAATTCCCTAGATCTTGGGGAAAATCCCAAGGAGTGGCAGCCCTGGTTCAGCTACTTTAAAAGCTCTTATGAAGGTTCTGTTCACTTCCTGGAAGAGAGGAATTCAGAACTTTCAACTCGAAGTACACGTTACGTAGTCTCGACTGCGCTACGGAAGCTCTAGCATACACTTTCTTTACATCGATAGTAGACAATGAATAATATAATTTGATATAGTAAGAAAAAAAGAGAAAAGGTCTATCAGATTAACCCATAACCCTTCTCCAATTTATTCTTTTCTCCCCATTATTGTTAAATCTAATTAATGAACTAAACAAAAGAAGGAAGTGAATTCAACAAGATATTTTGCGCAGTACTATAAATTCAAAACACTTGTAGTATGTATAAAATTGCTATAATAGTGCAAAACAGATCTACTTACCACTGAACATACTTCTGGTACTCTGTTAGTTTTTGTATAAAACCATCCCCGTACTTGTTGCTGGTGTGGAGAAAAGTTCAAAACTGACAACGCCTCTGTGAACTGCATGAAATGAAAGGGATTTCTGTGTGTGAGAGAATTGCCATTACAGTCATTAAGGGCGTAACCCAAATCAATGAATAACTTATAGAATTATTCTCAAATTCATGTTCCCCAACAGAAATAGTAAAATAATTTGCAATTTGTTTATTGTTTCCTATGTACTGAAGATAAATATTTTATTCCGGTTGATGACCGGTTATATTCGAAAGAGGCTTCACCCTTCAATCGCTACATAATCCATCAACTAACGAAACATTTAGAAGTTTATTTTCACTGGCATATCTCTCTTACCGCGATATTAGTTTTGGCAGATTGTTTTAATGGAAAGTATGTTTATTACTTGTGCTGTTAACATAACTAATAAGCGAAATAACCTAACTCGTACACGATAATTAGAAAGAAAATAGATTTTTCTTTTCATTCTTATTTAAAATATATGTGAAATGCTTCTTTTGCACTGCGACAATCCAGCTCTATCTAGCTTTAAAACTGCAAGTTCTTTTTTTTTTTTTTTCAAATCGATATTTCTTAAATGTAGAGTAACTCCGTGTTCATTTAAGATCTTATAGGATCTTTTATGCATGTGAAACTCTTGAAGATGGTGACGTAGAGCAGCAAGAAACTATTGAAGACCTACCATTAAAATATTAAGCCTTACTTAGAAACGCGGAGAGAACTTGCTTTCTCTCTGCAACTGGCAAGTCGCAGATGAGATTTCCATCTTGGGCATGGGTGTTCTGTTAATGATTTTTGGTGAGAAATTAATTTTCATCTCACACACTGAGGCAACTATATTTATTTTAGACACGATTGGAAGAAAGTTCCATGTCTAGTCTGTGGGACAGGATTTTCTTATCCCTGAGCCCACTCCACCCAGAGTGAATTGACAGTTTTCTGATGTGTTCTCATAAATCTTTAAGCCTTCAGGTCCCTGTTTCTATTTTGTCATTATTATAAATCGTCGACATAATTTCCTTTATTTTTACCTCGCCTACAATTAGATCGTTATTAAGCAACCAAATGTGCCTAGATAGCATGGTGCTTCTCCTTCTCATATGCTATCAGATCCCCTTTTGGGCATTTTACCCAGCGCCTGTGTGCAAATAACAGGTACTCTTTCTGGACTAATTCTGGTGAAATTAAGTTTTTTTTTTGGATTATTAATAAAATATGTTAATTCAATTTAGTATAAATCAGGATATTTTTGATGTCTGAATAGTTTTCAGTTATTGAGATATCTAACATTCAGTTCTTATATTTATGGATGGCGTCACTAAGCACGAATGGTGTTGTTGGCAAATCGATTATTATGAGCATAGTTTATAATAGTCGAATATTTTGCAGCAGTTTCAAAACGAATTGGAATTGAATGGTTGGTGTTAATCCATCCTATTTCCCTTTACTGTTCTATTGTATATTGTCCTATCAGTTTTCTGACCTTGGTGCCTCTCTCTTTCTCTCTCTCTCTCATGATCTATTCATATGAGGCCATGGAACAATGTTTAATGTGTGGAGTGAGGAAAGACCCGAAAGAATGTGAAAAGACAGAAACAGAATTATTACAATTCTCTTTATGGATTATCATAATGATGATTCGAGAGCTTCATTTGTCCCTTGGATTCAGTTATGTGTTCTTTCTCCTCCTATATCTGGTAAAAAGGGTTTCCTTTTATATCGTTAGTATAAAATACTTTTAGTTATCTATACATTTCTACTACACATACTCTTTTCACTTCTATTTGATAAATTTTTGAATTCCTCTCCCCCTTTATATGCGAGTATTCTACAGGCCTAATAAAATCATGTTATTCACATTGTGTTAAGATATTGATACTATTGTACTCCATATTGTACTCCACCAGTCGTATCAATATTTTATACTCAGGGATCGTAACTTTCTTAATTATACTGGTAAAGTCTTCCAAAATTCTTATGTGCTATTTTTAACACCTTCACATTAAATTTCCTGAAATTCGAATTCCATTTCTACCATCATCTCTTAGATCCCTTGAATCCTTAATTTCGTGCAATGTGATTGCATTATTTTAATATACAGCGTGTAATTTCTTCAATGCATAACAATATAATTTGCAACCATGAAACAGCATACGTTATTTGGACATTGTATTTAAATTCATCGACAGATTAAGAATCCCTACATCGGTTTTATTTACTACTGTCCTTTTCTGGAGCCGTCTGAGACTCGTTTACTTAAAAATAGTCTTGTTAGAAAAAAATCCTAAAAAGTTCGTCATCGAGTTGAAGTTGAGACTTTCAGGGCAAAAAATACCTTGTTATTTATGTTACTATTGGTGAGCAGATTTGTTATGTGGATGGCAACTGATTGCATGTAGTTAGCATCTTTACTCCTAGGCCAATAAAGTCTGATTTTATGAGCTGGAGATCCACTAAGCAACTTAAAGGGTATTGGAACAGTCTATTATTGAACAATGTACAAAGAATTCGGAAATCTAGGATTTTCTGATATTAAAACCTTCGCAGTAGCTTCGGAGAATACTCTTCGTCTGTTCAATGGGTATTCAATTGAATAGCAGCAAAGTATAGGCATGTATCTCCCCTCTCGCTATGCCAAGAAATTTTCTGTGATATATATATATATATATATATATATATATATATCAATAATTGATGATAATGCACATGTCTCATGTACTTATATATGTTAAAATTTCATGTAGTCAAGTATGTTTGTTTTTGTGAATTAATTTAAATGTTATTCGAATTTTACAATGATTAAATATGTTTTCGTTTTCAGAAATGTTATTATTATAATTTTTAATATTCATATATTTAATTATTTGATCTGTCTTTTCTTTACGTCAAGTTGATCCACAACTCTCTCTAAGAAGCGAGAATTTGATAAATAATTATCTTTTATCATAAATTAGAATAATATAATGACTTATTTCTGGTTTTTCTGATTTTCGGAGAAACAACCAAACCTTTGTGTACGTTTTTACTAAAATAAAGAGCCAAAAGGCTTCCAATGAGAACCAATCAGTTCGAAATAGCTGCCAGTGAATCCTTATCAAAAGACCAATAAAAGGCAAATACATAGACGCTTTGGCAAGCGATCTTGTCTTCTATATGGTGCGCGCTAGGGCAACTTGTAAATGCCGGCGAGTGTATTCCCATAAGCTCTCTGGTCAACTTATTTGTACGAAACTTTCATAGTGTCTACATTCGACTTTGAAATAATGCTGGATTTAATATCCACTTGATTTATATAACTATATGTAAGTTAGTCTAAGAGCTCAAATCCCTAAAATAAGTATGCAATTTTCGGTTACTATGGCTCACGATAATCCGAATAATCCTTAGCTCATCTATCTTTCGTTTTATATTTCCCAAAATAGAAGTCGAAAATTAACTGTCATTCATTTTTTGGCTAATTTAAAGATTTAAAAAATGTACCCTTGTTAATAAGGTGAGAAGCAATACATAGAGTCCTTGTCTCATACGGGATTGTAGAAACGTATCTACCTTATAACGCTGCTACTGCTAAAGGAAAACATTTTTTTCCCTTCCGAGACTTAAAAAAGAACTCCAGTTTATTAGTATTGATGAAATTATCTGTTTTACATAGAATAACGGTTTACACAATCAGAATATAAGGAGAGCTGAAAATATATTTTCTTTTTTTTGTTTGGTTTGTGCAGTATCCTTTCACCGATGAAGGGAAAGATGAAAAAGCAGATCCTGATAGGAATTCTACTCACATTCTTTGACGATAAAGTCCTTCATCACAGAAAGTGAAAAATAAGAGGGAAGTTGAGTTGGAATCCAAACCAAAAATGGCACGTAAGAAAAAATGATAATTTATTTTGGCTAATTAAGATAAAATGCCCTCTGTGGGATACGGGGGACCTTATTATTGACGATTTCTTCCATGGAATTTGTTCAAAGGTGGGTGGGTGATAAAGAAAGAGAAAGACAATTTCGAAAAGGAAGAGAATCTATGGACTGTTTTTTAATTAGGAGATTAGAATTTTAGATTTTCTTTAGTACTTTTGAAAGGATGGAAGTACGATGATAGGATTGCTATCAGATAGAAAAAGCATCGTCTCTTCTTATAAGATGGAACAGACATTAGTAAACTTCTAAGTAACATAAATTAGAGTATAATAGAAGCGAATTAAAATACGCCCCAGAGAAAGAGTTAACTCTGAGGTGTGTGTGTGAAGAGAATAAGTTGATGAGATTTAGTTCGTCTTGGCATTGAGATTTTATAATCTCTTTCTGTTGCGATGCATGTGGTGGTAGGAGAGGTGCATAAGGAATGTGTGTATAATCCTCATACACACACACATTTCTCATACACACATAAGGAATGTATGTGTATGAGATTATGAAAAAAATTAAGGGAAAAACATTCTTATATTGCTCGTTTTCTCCCTTAACCTTTCGGTCTCATACACACATTCCTGATGAGCCTCCCAAAGAAATATATATTTACATAGTTCACACAAATTAAAAAAGAATATCGAAATACATACAGTTCAAATTTTGAAATTTTTAAAGATAAGTTTATTTAGTTTTTGTTACAATGATAAATACTTGTAACAATTATTATTATCAATGAGCTTCGCGGGTCCTTTTATTCGTCCAATTGTCCTTTGCTTCGAAACCTTTACTAAGATAAGGCAGCTAGCATTAAGCCTCCTCAGTATGTCTGTAAACTGCGTGTCATTTCATACCCAGATTGTCTGTTTTGTGGGATGAAATGTTTCATGGAGGGAAAACTCTTTCTCCTCTGTATAAGAACGACTAACTGACCCTCATTTGAAAAAATACTCACGAACTTTTTTTTCGCATTTTAGACGCAGTCTAAAACACAAATCGAGGCACTGCCAGATAGGATGCAGCAATGCCCTTAAGAAATAACACAAACCAATAAACGGATTCTGTTTTTTCTTTTAAGATTTTTAAAATATCTTAATGTTTTAAAGATTTTTAAAACTATACAGAAATTTTACATTTCAACTTTTTTTATGTTGGTCTCACATAATTTGTTCCATGGGTGGATTAAAAAATTTGTTTCCTCATTTTTATCAATTTTATATATCGATCTGAACTGTTTAATTTATTTCTTGCCTAGTCTGGAAACCCTACACTAGAGACCGAACTTGGAACTTTTTCAAGCCACTTCAAGCCTCCAATCGATGAAATTCATTTCCCACCTAAAATTCTATAAAACTATTTCTATTCTATAAAATTCAATATTTTCAAGAAAATTCTTTCACATTTTATGTCGTGATATCATTATAGTTATCTCCGTCTTCTATAACAAATTACTCACATTTCTTTGCCCAGTTGCAATGATTTAGGGGCATCACTTAAGGAATCATTTGTTTTGAGATAATGCTGCACTACATCCATTGGAATACGCATTCGACTAAAACAATGCTGGACAGAAGTTGTTTTCGATGATATTGGAAAGGGGATAGAAAGCAGAGTAGGCATTTCAGTATCGATAATAAATTTTTAGACTTTATGATCAGGATGCACGAAACAGAAATATTACATTCACTCGAAAACTTTGCTCATAAAGGTAAGAAACATTAAAGCGATTATTAAGAAGGCTCAAAAGTAAACTTTTTGTGGGATCAGTTTGAAAGAAAACAGAGATATTAAACTTGCATAGATTTATCATATGTTCCAAGTTTCTGTTGGCTCTAATAGTAACGACTTCCTGAAGCCCATGGTTTTCAGTGCCCGAATGTATACAGCAGTGAATTTTATCAGGTTGCTGTGAAGAAAGCCGACGCTGGTATTAATTTGTGGATGGAAGATGACCATTAAAGTGAAATATCAAGCGAACTCAAAACAACAAAAATACTGTTCCAGAGTAAATAGACTGAAGGAGAAAACAAAACAAACAAACAAACAAACAAACAAACAAAAAAAAGCAAATAATCTCTTAATAATTAATATTCACTCCCACATAACGCTTTCCTATCTTTCCACAGCGAAGAAAATATATAAGAAATACACTATAAACGAATATTAAAAATAATATTAGGAGTTGTTTCTAAGGTCTTACTTAATTTCTTACAAACATGGCTTGATTATAGTGCATACGAAATTCTGTTTTCATCTTTTGAACCCTTCAAAGTTCTGAATTAAAGTAGAGGCATCTAAGGTCAGGAAGCCAAAGACAGTATTTTAATGTTGATTTTATTTATTTATTTGTTGTTGCAGAGCATTTGCTTTGTTCCAATTTTTAATTCAGTAAATGTGACCCTCTCTCTCTCAAATAAGCACGACAGTGGTAATGCTTATTTGAGGCCTGAACTGGCGTGAAAAAGAACAATGTATTTCCGGATTATGTAAAAATAAATACAAGAAAGATATAAAATTAATAAAAATAAAATTATTTATGGGTAGAATCATGTGAAATATGTGTGCGTTCGTCAAAAGTTGTTTTACAAGAGTAAATGCGAGAATTTTCATTTTCATGCAACAAATAAAATAATTTAATTAATTTATTTATTTAGTATATTGAAAGCAGAATGACTCACCATTGAAGTTTTTTCAAATATTTATTAAAATGCATTTGCATTATAATCTACGTACTGGCTTGGAAACGTTAGGAATCTCATTCGATGTGCCTTAGAAGAAAGAAGGTAAAAACCTCGCATGTTGAATAACGAACGAATAACGTTTCTGGCGAGTTGGGTGAAACAAAAATGCTTTTCTTATTCCTCTTTGTCTGTAAAGGAAGATTTTGAATGGAGTGTTTATGAGCCATAAGCTCGCCCATTGAGGACAGTGAAATTAGTTGTGTTCAGCTGGGCGTAAGATTGACTTGGGCCTTTTATATTTGTAGCTTTCCGCTTCATTATATTCCGAAGCTACCTTGATCAACGAATTTGGGTGGTTGCTTGTCTTGGTAAAGAACTTCTCAACTAGATCTAGCAGAAGTGAAGAGATATAAGGAATCTTGACTTCTCTATGGATCTGGGAGTTTCTAATAAACCAAGGGGCATCTAGAATTATCCTCAGACACTTGATCTGTAATCTCTGTAGTTTTTGAATATTTGTTTTCGCGGTGTGGCTCCATTGCGTAAATGATGACCGGTCTTATTGCCATCTTGTAAATTATTATTTTTTTTTGTGTGTCCAGTTTGCTTTTTCTGTTGATCACAGGGTAGAGCTGTGATATTACTTTGGATGCCTCTGAGGCTATGTGTCTTATATAATTGCTGAATTGGAGTTTTTTTTTTATGAAGTATACTCCAAGATATTTGAATTCAGTCTGCCACGGAATCTTAACTCCCAAAAGATGAATGTTCTACATATTATGGATCTTCTTTCTAGAAAACAGTATGGCTGAGCTCTTTTGGGGGTTTAGCTGGATCTTCCAGTCCACTAACCACCCCTCCAACATATGTAACTATTTTGGAGTCTTCCATCTGCCAGTTGTGGGCTCAGAGATCTTGCCATTAATACAGTATCGTCTGCATATAATGAAGTGAATGTTGTTCTCGGGTTAAGGGGAATATCTGCTACGTAGATTGAGAACAGGAGAAGGGCCAAAAGAGAGCCCTGAGGTACGCCTGCCACGACTCTGCGTTTAGACGAAACCGTTTCACCGACCCTGACTTGCATATATCTGTCTTTCAGGTATGAGTGGATTATTTTTGTTAACTTGATTGGCAAGTTAAATTTTATGAGTTTGTAAAGAAGGCCTTGATGCCATTATTTGTCGAACGCCTTCTCAGCACCGATGAAGATGGCAACTGTATGGAGTTTACAATTATAGCCTTTTTTTGATTATCTCCACTAGCCGGTGTACTTGTTGAATTGTGCTATGGGCCTTGCTGAAGCCAAACTGCTCACTGGGTAAAATTCCTAACTTATCTGTTTCTGCTTGAAGCCATGTGAGGATCACTTTCTCTGTCACCTTTCCTAGCAGGACAACAGGCTGATAAGTTTGTAGCTTTCGGGAGTTGAGGATTTTTTCTCGGCTTCTTCAATGGCGAGATGATGGCTGTCTTCCAAGCAGTAGGAAAATGCTGGTATTATCTTAAATTGGCATTGGTAATGTTGACGAGATGGACTATGACCTTTCTTGGAAGTAGTTTTATTATTCGGTTGGGTATGACATCTGGGCCTGGAGCCTTTTTACTGTTTAGATTAGTTAAGATATTTATTATTTCTGCTGGAGTAGTGGGAGGATATATATTCTGAATTATCAATATGCAGTCGTAAAGTTGTCCTAACATGACGGTGAATCTTGTATACAAGGTTAATATTTATATTTGCATAAGATGGGTTGCACTGGGATTCAAGGTTATCTATTAGTGCTTCAGCTTTCTCTTCATCTGTGTGAACAATCCCTTTCTTGGTTTGTACAGGGGATATGAGTTGTTTTTTGGTGCGCACGACTCTTAAGAATTTCCAGAAGGAGTGACCTTCAGCATTGACGTACGCCAATTTGGCTTCTCATTGATAGTTTCTGTATGTTTGAAGAGTTTCACTAACTTGTCTCTTTAGGTTGTTCAGTACTGTTTTGTCTTGTGGGGCTCGTATTATGGAATCTCTTTTTTGTGGATCTGTTTTTTGCTCTTATTAGGTTTATGATTTCCTCTGGGATGCGGATGGTTAGGTGGTTGTTTGCCTGACTGATTCGATTGCTTTCTGAATTTGGATGGTTAAGTTATTTACTGCTGAGTCTATCTCTTCCTTTTTACTGATGTTGGGCACCGGACCAATATAATCCGGAAGAACCGTGGCCAACTTGTCCCATAATATGAATGTGTGCGGGGGGGGGGAGAATTGATCTCATAAACCTAGATTAAGCGCTATGGGACTGTGGTCGGAAGATAATTCATTAACTGTTTCCAATTGTATTAGTGTTTTATATTTTTAAAAATAACGATGTCTAGTACATCCGAGCTGCCTGATGGGCTGAAGTGGGTGTGTCGGCACAACAACAGAGTTAAGCATTGTGTAATTGAATAGCGTGTAGCCTTTGGTATTAATTGTAGATCTGTACCAAGCTGTGTGTTTTGAATTGAGGTCTCCTGCAATTATTATGGAGTCATTTGATCCGAGTGTTGAGTCCAGATCTGTTGTCAGCAGAGGAATGCTCGGAGGATTATAAGCAGCATAGATCTCGAGACTGCCAGCGTTGTTGGTATGCACCTACACGCGAGTCACCTCCAGATTTAATGTTTGGGGATGGGTATTGTATTATGATTTAGGTAACTCGTGATATATATGGCTGTGTCACCACCTCTTGCGTCAAGTAGATCATTTCTGTACATACTGTAGCCACAGATTCTTGGGTTATTAGCTGGTCTTAGGTGTGTTTCACCAATCAAGATAATATCATTACTGAAACGAGTCGCAAATTATTGAAGTTCCAGGACCTTGTTTGTCAGTTCATTTGCATTCCATGCTAATATCATGAGTGACTTTGGTTTGAAGTTTTTACTCCTGATAGATGTCTGTTTTAATGGTTTGAGTGCTTTGCAGGAATCTCTTTCTGGAAGATAGTGAAGGGCTTGTTTTGCTGAATTCCTGTAGCATGGTGGCAAGCGAAGGAGTTAAAAACTGATGTTAGGTAGGAGCTTGCTTGCACAAGAGATGTTGGAATCTTAGTTCGTGCAGCCTCGGCATATGTCGAGGTTGTGGACCGTGTTCCTTCCTGTGTGATCAAAGGTGAAGAGTTTCGGACTGGGAGGTGACCTACTTGGTTGCTTGTGGTGTCGTTGCGAGGAGGAACAAGATTGACTCTTTCTGACCCTCGATTTTTTGGATTGAAAAGATATCCCTTGTAGTTGGCGAGGTGAGATCCTCCCCAGTTAGCGCAGCAGGGAGGAGTAGAACGTGGCTTGGCGCAGGTGTTGATCTGGTATCGCTCGACGCTTCAACCACATGTAGGCTGCCTTACATAATTTTTTGGCGTGCCCGAACCTTTGGCACCTATGACACTGTCCTGCTGATGCTTTCTTCCTGAGCGGTTCAGTTGATATTTTGAGTCCGAATACTATTGTCAGTTCATAGATTTGCTTTTGTGTATTGCTAATTTCCACCAGCATCAAAGGCATTGGTCTTTTATTTGACTTGAACATCCTGCTCACTTTAACTGGGAACTGGTCCTATCTGGAGAGGTCAGTGATCACATTTTCAGGAGTGATACCTTCGGCAACCCCACGAAGAAACACCTTCAAGTTCTTTTCTCTGGATAAAGCGAAGATGTGGTATGGGAGATTTGCACCGTCAATGAATCTAGTCATTTGTCTATAATCCATGACTGTAGCACGTTGAATTTTAACTCCTTCATCGGAGTTCGTGGCCGTTATGTTATGTTATGTTATCGGAGTTATGTTCCCTGAGGGCGGAAGAGACAGGAATCTATTTTACTTTATCCCTTAAGATGACTGGTGGTACCTTTTCTTTAGGTATTGAGTGATTCAATCTCTGTTTCTTGGGTTCTTCTGTGCTGGTAGAGATTTTTCTCTACTTATTGACCGTTTGGAATTCTGTATGTGTTACCAATGTCTGACAGGTGCTGTCTTGGGATGTAGCAGCTTCTAGGTTTGGGGAGTGTACAAAGTCTGATTGCGTCTGCGTTATGAATTCTTCACTTATGTCATCCATTTTGCCTTCCGTGACTGCTGATTGGAGGGGGAGGTATCAAAAAACGTAACTTTTCTCGGGAAGATGTCACTCAGTAGCTTTCCCAGTCTGAGGAATTCCTTGTATATCTTCACAAATATATCCTCATTCAGAGGTTTTGCCATGATAGCAATATGTGAAGAAATGTGTGAAGACACAGATACAGAAAGAATAAAGACCACTCAGGCGTCCAGAACAAATCACAGACAATCCTGTGGACCTTTGAGAGTCCACTGACAAATCCCATAGACACAAGAGGTGTCTACCAGCAAAACAATGTATTAAAGTTTACATACTCTAAAAATAGGGAAAGGAGTGTCAAGAACTCACTTGGCCACAGTAGGAAACCTACCTCCCTAAAGTACCATTCATCCACCACTGTTCCTCGTATCGGGTGGGGCCTACGCGGTCATCAGACCTTGTGCATATTTCATGCAGAGGGGAAGATATTAGGCGTCAAACTGTGTTAACTCCAGTGCAATGTGAGTTTCCGAAAAACCTTATATAAAATTCAATCAGGTACAGTCTAAAATAACACGTCCGATCACATCAAAAGTCAATCCACCTCGCATGAATGGTGTACCTCCATAATATGAAGCGGATAATAAAGAATGAAACTAATTAAAGTAAATACGTTTTTCACTATTAAGGAGAGTTTATTTAATGATGAAAATGTAATCGTGTAAATATAATTCCAGTTAGAACCATACATAGATGGGTTTTGCACTTTGATATAAAATGTCAGCTGATGTTAGGAATAATTAAAAGAAGGGAGATTTATATGGGAAACTTCATATTTTTTTTTTAGTTACACTTAAATATACAAGGCACAAATACAAATATGTTTATATTGTATTATATTTTATTACTCATTTAAAAATGCATGTTAGGCTGTTTAGGATAACCAACACGCTATAAAACAATTACGTAGTATTTTATTTAATACTCAATTATTCCTAACATCAAAAAGCGAAGACGGCAGGGAGAAAGGTTCATTACATATAAAGTTCACATTATAAATACCATGACAACAAATAACATAGAATTGAAATTGCGTGGTATTCAAATCATACATGGAATTTAAAGCGTTTTAAACAAATTATGAAAGATAAATATGAGTTAATAAAATTCTATAAAATAGATCTTTTACTGCTATTATTCTCATGCTAATCTCAGTTGAAATGACTCAATAAAAACATGCACATCAGTTTATTTGGGAGAGTATTTCTCAGAAGTATAGCGACACCAGAATTTGAAAACTAACACTAAACTTTGTATTAGATCGCAAACAGCAACGAGAGACACGCCTAACCATATTCCAATATAACCTCCGATATAACTAAAAAGTTCAACATCCTGTAAATACAAAAGAAATTTGAAATTTTAGATCACAGTCATATAAGTGCTTTCTGCATCAGAGTTCAATGAATTGAAATTAGCTTAATTTAGTATCAAAACATTTTTTACATATTCTTCACTGCTAAAAACACTAGCAAATTAATACTTTAATTGCTAAGATACAATAGTTTAATTTGCTGAGCACTAAATTAAATAAAAATTTCAAGAATTAAGTCAAGATTACCTCATATTTGGGCCTGTAAGAATACTCTACGATGCTTCTGTCCAAGGAAAACTTCACTTCGGAGTCCCGTAGTTGGCTGGAGATTAGAAATAAAAAAATTACCGACTGACAAAATTTAAACAACACAATTTTTCTAAGATTGCATATTTTTAGTGCATGAAAATTGTATTTTCATATCAGATCGAAGTATATGTGTAAAATGTTGAGACCACAAAAGGTTTTTCCCCCACATATTCTAATTTACTTTGTTTCCTCATTTTCTTTACACAGGGAACAATACGTAAAACAATCTTGCCATTAGACAAAAAAGTTTACAAATCGTGTCCAATTCTTCCTTTCAAAGTCTGCATCGTTTTCATTTAAATATCCTCAACTAATAAATTTTCGTCTGCTTAAGAGGAATTATTAAGCGTTGAAAAGTGCCAGAAGTTATTCAAAGAAAAAATGACATCGACAGCCGAATCATAATTTTTTGAGCTTTCTAAACTAAAAGCAACCTCCTTAATAAAACTCAACAATAGATTTAGCAGCAATGCATCATCATGGTCCTTCTGTTGAAATGTTTTACCAAAAACGAAGCTGACTTGATGTTTCTTTATATAATATTGATTTCTTTATTTACTTTTTTAGTTATTTATCACATAATTAAATCCTTTTGTGAACAAGTCTTATCTTTGAACATTTTTTTTCAGTCCTGCAGTTTGGAAAAAGATCGCTTGGTGCATCATTATTAAGGTTGTTCCAGATTATTTATACTTTTTGTATCACTAAAAATACTTTTTTTTGTATTATCAAAAACTGTTAATAACATTATTCATAATTATAAAATTCTTGTTTTAAGAAGAATATTAAGTATCGAATTTATTTATTTTCTAAATTTTATAATACTTTACTGTAAATGATCAGATCCATCATAAATCAGATCTCTCATAGATCAGATCCCTCATAGATCAGATTCCTCTAAACTGTTATGACCAGAACATAACAGTTTAGACCAGCGTTTCCCAAATGGTAGGTCGACCGGACACCGGGGCACGAAAGCTAAATGCCAGGTCGCCTACAAAAACTCTCAAAAATTTAGGTGTTTCGTCTTTGGGTTTTTTTTTCCCACGAAACTCTAAAATACAAGTAAATAGCATTTAATCGGGAATAATGAATAAATAATTTAATTAATAGAGACGAAAAATGCGCTCCGTCCGCGTCGCCATTTCACAGTCTCTTTGTTCGCAGTAAAGTAGCTCAACTAATGGTGAGGCTGGGCGTATCGTTTGGCTGTCTGACGTTTGTTTTACTCGCCCGCCACGTACTCGCTCTGCTTGTTCAGTTTCAGTTAAGCATCCAGAGAGTGCGTGTTTTTTTGTATTTACTGATTATGTGTACCTTGTCGAGTAGGTTCGGCTGAACAACCGTAATTATTATAACTGTTTCTAAATATTTCATTTCATTCTTTCTTCATTTCGCTTGCCATTACCCATTTAACGATGGATAAATGGATAATAAAACAACAAACAAACAATGTGCCGGTTACAAACTCTTCGATTAGCACCAATGAACAATCGAGTGACGTGCAGCCGGGCGTGAGTTCTGAGAAAAACACTAACAAACGGCCGCACAATATG
Organism: Typopeltis vanoorti; assembly: GCF_054136105.1. Classification (NCBI taxonomy): domain Eukaryota; kingdom Metazoa; phylum Arthropoda; class Arachnida; order Uropygi; family Thelyphonidae; genus Typopeltis; species Typopeltis vanoorti. Next base: position 57,541,096 of record NC_143565.1, read on the forward strand.
TTGTCTACTACTCTTACAAAAGAGAAGAAGATGTACTGGACTCAACAGTATTCTGAGTATACATACAATACATATACATACAATACAATACATATACATACAATATATACATACAGCAGTATACATACAATTCGGTTTCTTCAAAGGTGCTGATGACAAACCATTATGTTATTTGTTGTGCGGCACTTTCGAACTAGTCCATGAGACCTTCGATGTTGAAGCGACATTTGGAATTGAAACATCCGAACTACAGTAATAAGCCAATATATTTCTTTATAAATAAAAAGAGAGAACTAATAGCTACCAAGAAGACTATGTCTTCGAATTTTTCTCAAGGAGATCAGTATGAAAACCTTGTAATGGCTTCTTATGAAATATAAAAATTAATTGCTGAAACTGGTTATACTCACACAGTTGCAGAGAAATTAATATTTCCAGCAATGAAAATGTTAGCATCCCGAATATGTGATAAAAAACAATATGCTGTAAATATGCTGACGCTATCAAATAACACAGTGAAGCGTAGAATCATGGAGATGGCAGATAATATCGAAGAAGAGTGCAATGTTTTTCTTTGCAAGTCGATGAAAGTACAGACATATCGAACAATGCCAATTTAATGTGTTTTGTGAGATACGATTGTGACGATACAACTCACACAGAATTTCTTTTTTGTAAACCTCTGCAAACAAGAACAACAGCTGAAGAAATTTTTAAATTGATTGCAAATTACATCAGTGAAAAGGGCATTGAATGGAAGAAACGTGTGGGATTGAGTAGCGATGGAGCTCGCACAATAGCAGGTGCACGTACTGGACATTTTCCGAAGATCAAAGTCGTAGCACCAGACTGTGTATGGGTGCACTGTAGCATTCATAGAGAAGCACTGGCCGTCAAAAGAATGCCATTGCTTTTAAATGCAACTATGAAAGAGTGTATACAATTTATAAACTTCATAAAATCTCGTCCACTGAATTCAAGAATATTCTCTGCGTTGTGCAAAGAAATGGGGAATGAACATGAACATCTTCTTTTGCACTGCTAGGTGCGATGGCTGTCAAGAGGGAATGTTTTAAGAAGACTTATTGAAATGAAGGATGAAGTTTTAATGTTCTTAGACCAACATCCTCCAACTGCTAGGGATGTAATATTTGAATTCAAAGACAGTTTACATGATGTCAATTGGTTAATCAAGGTTGACTACTTATGTGACATTTTTGATTTTTTGAATAATTTAAATCTGACATTACAAGGTAGCAATATAACTGTATTTAAAGTGCAAGAGAAGAAGGAAACTGTAACAAAAAACACAATTTGCTGTCCCGTTGTCTGAAAGCAGGGAATTACAAATCTTTTACAAAGCTAACAGAATTACAAAAAAGTATAATATAAGGGGGTGCTTAAGGGTCAAAACTGTATAACTGAGAGGAGACCTCCACATAGCCTTTAAAGGAATGCGGAGAACCGACCAGGGCTTCTGACCTAATGTCCAATCCTCACCTTCTCGTGGTGCACCCAGTTGGGTATCTACTTGGATACTGAACGGACGAGGATGGGCTGGCAATTTGGGATTTACCCGACCAAATTGTATTCTTATTGGTTAAACCAAAATATAGAATGATGGTACAACATGACAAAATTTCATGCCGGCTGGGGAGTCGCCCGGTTAAACAAGGCCCCCGTTGTTTTCGCCAGGGAACCAGGGGGAACAGCGAAAAGTCAGCTACTGGAACAAATCTGAAAATAAACCCCAACTCAACATCACCAGAGTTAAAGATCGGTACTATCAACGTAAGAAGCCTGAATGGCAAAGAAATAGAGCGAACTGAGGAATTAGATAAGTACCAGATCGACATAATAGGGGTGACTGAAACAAAAAAGACCAAAACTGGTGAGATCTTTCTGAGCAATAAATACAAAATGTTATATTCAGGCAATGACAATCAAGGAAAAGGAGTATCCATAATATTCAACACAAAATACGAGGCTAATCTTCTTCAATGGCAGGCAGTCTCAAGTACAGTAATGTGGGCAAATATGAGAATGGGGAACTGGACAATGAGACTTATTTGTGTCTATGGTCCCACAGAAGGTTCTACTAAGGTAGAAGTGGCGGAATGTTTTGAGGCTTTAGAAAAAGCAACTGACACAATGAAAAATGAAAAGTTGGTCCTTGTTGGGGATCTAAACAGCAGAGTAGGAAATGATTGTGAGACATACAAAAATATTCTGGGAAAATTTGGAGAAAAGAGCAAAGTTAATAATAATAGCAAATTTCTGTTGGATTTCTGCTCAGGACATGGAATGGTTATTGCTAACACCATGTTCCAACATAAAAAAGTGCACAAATTCACATGGAGAGAAGAGGCTAGGAATAAGAAAAGTCGCATTGACTATGTTATTGTTGATGGCGATGTTTTCTCCCTGGTGTAGGACACCAGAGTGTACAGAGGATTTGAAATTGGAAGTGATCACTATTTAGTCTTGAGCAGGATAAAATTGAATTTCATATTGAAAAGAATAACATGTAAGAAAGTTTTAAAGCGAATAAACGTTGAGCAGCTCTCAGATGTGAACTGTAGACTAAAATACACAAAGATTATTGAAGAAAAAATGAAAGAGTTTGAGAACAGGAATCAAACCTTGGAGATTTAGTGGCAAACTCTGAAGAAAATATTGATTGATTCTGCCAGAGAGGCATGTGGTGAGGTTGTCTGTAAGGATAAAAAAATCAGAACTCCCTGGTGGACACAGGAAGTTAAAGAGGCAGTGAAGGAAAAGAAGAAAGCATACCAAAAGTTCCTGGCAAATAAGTCAACTTGTGCTGTTAGATAATATAGAGACAAATGCAAGAATGCTAAACACTGTGTAAAACTAGCTAAACAAAAGTCATGGAAGGACTTTGTCAAGAATATAGAAAATAAATATCAAGAAGGCGGCAAAATATTCTGGAGGTTGTTGAAGAAGCATAAGAATGGAGGAAAGAGTGCTGTAAAAGGAATTAGAGATGATAAAGGTGACATGAAAACGGGAGAAAAATATATCCTTGAAGTATGGAGTAATTACTTTGAAAAACAGCTAAATGAAACAAGCAGTGATGACAGCACAGTGGTAAAAAACACTGACCAGGCATGCAGTCAGGAATACATATCCATACTTGAAGTAGAAAAAGCCATCAAAGGCTTGAAATGTGGAAAGGCAGCAGGAGTAGATGATATTCGACCAGAAATGCTGAAGTATGGTGGTATAAGAGTCTTACAGTGGCTGCACTCTATAGTTCAGAAAGCCTGGATAGAGGATCAATTCCCGATGATTGGAGTAGAGCTCTCATAGTACCCATATATAAAAAGGATAATAAAACTGCATGTGAGAATTACAGAGGTATTTCCCTACTGAGTGTTCCTGGCAAGATCTATGCAAGTATACTTGAGAAACGGTTGAGAAGAATTGTGGAAGAAAAGCTTGGTGAAGAACAAGCTAGATTCAGGCCAAATAGAGGCTGTCAGGATCAAATCTTCACTTTACGACAAATAGTCGAGGAAGCATGGGAATATAACAAAGATCTGTATTTAAGTTTTGTCGATCTGGAAAAGGCATATGACAAGGTGCCAAGAGAGAAGCTATTCAATACGCTGCAGTTATATGGTGTGAATGGGGCATTACATCAAGTAATACTTAGTCTTTATTTGAGTTGTAAGTCAGCAGTTAGAATTGAAGGAAGTACAGGAAGATGGTTTAATGTTAAATCTGGTGTGAGACAAGGATGTACATTATCCCCTCTGTTATTCATTATCTATATGGATCACATTATGAAGGAAAGTGGTATTAAACATGATATCAAAATTGGAGATGTTAATGTCTGCTCTTTGCTTTATGCGGATGATGTTATACTTCTAAATAAATCCGCTACAAGTTTGCAAGATTCTCTGACTAAATTGAATAGCTGTTGTAATAGATTTGGTATGAAGGTCAACAATAAAAAGACAAAGACAATGAAAATAGGCAGAATCATTGAAAATGTCAACTGTGTTGTGAATGGAGAACCTGTGGAACAAGTGAAACATTTCAGTTATTTAGGCACGATTTTTAGTGAAGATGGTAAATTAAATTTAGAAATAGACAACAGAATCAGCAAAGCTGGTATGGTGGGAAGTCAATTGAATACATTCATATGGAATAAGAGAGAAATTAGTCGGAACACTAAATTAGCTGTATACAAGACAGTGTTCAAACCAGTTTTAACTTATGGATCTGAGAGCTGGGTCAGAAGTAAAACACTTGACCAAAGACTATAGACCACAGATATGAGCGTCCTGAGAAAGATTATAGGCGTGAACAGATGGCATCAATGGCAATATCATATTAAAAACAAGGATATTAGGAAAGAACTTGACATTGTCAGCATCCAGGAATGCGTTAACAGAGCTAATCTCAGGTGGTATGGTTACTTAAATAGAATGGGCGAGGAAAGATTAGCAAAACAAGTGTTCTCTGCCAGGTTGGCAGCAAAATGACCCAGAGGAAGACCAAGATATAGGTGGATTGATAGGGTACAAAGTGCTTTAGACGATAGAAATATAAGTTCTGATAATGTTGGAGTCTTGACAAGTAACAGACTGATTTGGAGGAAAATTGTAGATAGGAAATTAATAATGATGTAATTTTTTTTCATGTAGTACTATTATATCCTGTACACCCCTTGAGGGTACATGGCAGGAATTTGATGATGATGATGATGATGATGATGTATAATATGAGTTCTATGCCGGAACTCATATTAGCTGTCATCAAGAAACATACGCTAGGACTGCAGGCAAGTCTGATGGAATATTTTCCCCCAGTCAACAGCAACAAGGCATGGATAAGGAACCCCTTTTACACTGAACGCAGAATCTGAGACAGACTTGCGAGATTCAGATATTGAATCAGTAATTGAACTGTCTTGTGATACGGTACTGAAAGACATCTTCAACACAATACTAGTGATGAATTTTTGGCTGTCTTGCCGTCAGGAGTACCCAGTTTCAGAGAAAAAGCGATAAAATTTATAATACCTTTTTCACAACCTATAAGTGTGAAACAGGCTTTTTAACACTGGTTTTTCTAAAAAATAAATATAGAAACTGATTGGAAGTCGAACCAGATTTAAGAATAGAGTTATCATCTTTTCCTACAATCCTGAAGTTTCTAGTTAACAAACAACAGCATCATACTTCTCATTAATAAATTACTCAGTTTCAGTTTAATTTCTTTATATTTTTGTAAGAGTAAATGCTTCTTTATTATTATAATAATAAATGAAAACTCTATGAACATTCAAATCTGTTTTATTTTACCTATTGGCCATAAAAATTTTAGTGGTTCACGAAGATGAAGTATTAAAATAACCGGGCCATGGAAAAAAATGTTTGGGAAACCTTGGTTTAGACTAAACCGCCAGTTTATAAGCTGCATACTGCCCCGATATGCAGAGTATCAAATCAAAGAGCTCCTGGAAACACTATATAAGTTTACTGTTCTTAGAGGACAATTAATTCCTCTAGTTCGATCAAATTTGTTAACGGTAGAACACAAAAAAACACCTTCTTCTACTAAATTCCAAAGATGTTCTAAGATCCAGTAAAATGAGAGGATAAATCCATTACGCTAAAGCTACTTTAATGTTCTTTTACTCCATTTCTGGATGAGAAGTCCCATTTATGTAAGGACATATCCGATACCACATCACATGCAGGACAGATGATCACACTTGTCAACCAAGAATGATAGGTTCATGTCTATCTTTGCGATATGCTATCATCACCTTCATCTTATTGTACGTATGAAATTAACCAGAATTGGATTCTTCATTCCATAAGAAGAATTTCTTCGTTATTTTAATATATAGTTGATATTATTTTGCCCATTTTAGTGGTGTTTCTTCCCCTTCTTTCTGGCAGACATGATGACCGCTTTTGTCATCTGCTGTTATACGCCCATAGTGCGTTATTGTGCACTCCATCCTAGACCTTGCTTGTACCGCACTTGACGATCGATCGGTCAGCCGTTTTAGGTCATATGCGTGACGTTGAACTGATGTTTCCTAGTTATCACTCAGTTCTAGGTGTACATAATACAAAGGCATTAAACTGTCGATCGGAGGCAATCTCCCCCCCCCCTCTCTTTCTCTCTCTCTGTGTGTGTGTGTGTGTGAGTGCTGTAAATGGCAAATATCGTGACCTGACTTTTACAAATACAATTATCATTCTTACTTTGAAGCCATTCATGTCACGATAGTCGTCCATCATAGCATGCATGAACACACACACACACACACACACACACACACACACACACACACACACACACACACACACACACACACACACACACACACACACACACACACACACACACACACACACACACACACACACACACACACACACACACACACACACACACACACACACACACACACACAGTGGAGACCATTAACTCTCAATTTATAGCCATTGTTTCAAGATTTGCTGTTAATAGTAACTTGTTGCTGCTGGATTCTATTTAGAATTGAGGATGTCTAGCACTTTGGCCCAGGCAATGTCGGGATGTATTTTGCACGTAGCAGTTGAAAATCAATTAATAAAATTAATCTCGTTAATTTTCATCCATATTTTGTGCATCTGCAGATATGAATATGCACTAGAATTTACCGAATAAAAGTTTAATAGTATACTTTTAATAACAAACTATGCAGACCTGACGTCTCCGTATAAGGAGGCATCAGGTAATTTTCTAATCTTTTTCTTTGGTAAATCAAAAAAGAAAATACGTGAGATTTTTTCTCCTTTTGGATGTTACTTGTATTCTTTAAGAAATTTGCCATTTGAAAGAATGTGTGATGTTGAAATAAATACCGTAACGCTTTCCTGAATCACCGATGATATGGTCTTCGCTTTTCATTCGAAGAAATTTGTTGTGTACTGTTTAAGTGTTTTTAATGCGAAAATTGTGTTTCTGTCTCAGTAGTTTAGATTTATGTTTGAATTAAGCCTGGAATTAAGTTCAGAAGTGAAATATTTTTTTGTTTTTAAGTTAAGGGGATAACAAATCCCTCATTATTTTAAAGCCGGATACTGAGATCGAAATCTAAGAGTTTCATGCCGAAGAACTATCGGCGAGTCCAAGCGTAAGTCAACACCTCGGTAGTACAACACTAGGGCAACTCGGAGAAAAGGTGAAGCAAGATCCGTCACTATCCTTAATATTTTACCATAATGTAAAACGCAGCTCCTGGGAGATGTATTACTGTTTTACATATGGGGAAAGGTTTCGACCTTTATTGAGGTCTCATCAGTGAGTAGGTAGACCTGGAATATCAAGGTTTAAGTGAACCGAGCTCACATATCTGGGTAGTGACCTATCCTCATAATGTAAAACAGTAATACATCTCCTAGGAGCTGTGTTTTACATTATGGGAAAATAATAAGGATAGTGAGGGATCTTGCTCCACCTTTGCTCCGAGTTGCCCTAGTGTTGTACTACCCAAGTGTTGACTTACGCTTGGCCTCGCCGATAGTTCTCCGGCATGAAACTCCGAGTTTCGTATCCGGCTTTAAAATAATGAGAAATTTATTATCCCCTTAACTTAATTTACGCCGCCGGAAAAAATATAGCCTCTTGGCTCTTTATCGTATTTTTTGTTTTATTGAGAAAGACAGGAGAACGAAACATCTCTAGACATTCACAGAGCTGGGGATATTCTGTTTACAGAGTTTATTTAAACTGTTAAGACTATTTAACACCGAAGGTTTTATATAATCAAACTATACTGTTTGAAAAGATGTGTTCAAATACTTTTCAGGAAGTGATAAAATATGTTTTTTTTCTTTCCATTTTTTCAAGTGAAGATGCATTAGGCAGCTTCACTTCACATAATTTTAAGGGTTTACTTTACATTATATGGAATCGAAGTCTATTATTACCGGAAAATAGACAAACCAGACGCGCTTATTTCACAGAGCTAGGTGCTATTGCTGAGGATTCGCAAATAGGCCGAGCGATGGCAGATATCATTGTCGATATATGCCAGTCGTGGACTGTGTTGTTTGGAATTACGGTTAAAGCCTACTGTGAAGCTAGTGTATTATGTTTGTCAACTGCGCGTGTGTTTTTCTATTTTCTTTCTATTTGGTAACAAATTCTTATAACTTGACAAAAGTGTTCATCTTTATTGTTCCGTGCAAGATTTCCCTTTTATATTCCAAACGAAGAACACGATAGACGATGCCTTCTCTGTTTAATTAAAGCCTATCATTCATAGTATGAATTAACACCGTGCAAGTGGAATCTGGTATGTATGCTAGTTACGGGACACCAAATCAAGGGAAGTTAATTTTTTTTTTTTCGTAATCTGTAGTTCTTCGTTTTTTTTTATTTTTTTTTTATCTAGGCTGGTTGGATTTTGGTTGACTACATTTACGCCTAAAGCAGCTAATGGCTGCATGTTTGCCATTTTATAGGATTAAAATACTGAGTTTTAGGAGATACAGTCCTTCCACCATCGCATAAGCCCTCCTTAAAAACCCCTTAACTAAAAGCCCTTATAAAGTTTTCTTGATTTTTTATAAAGTCACTATGTGACAGATAAAATTATGTTCTAAAATCATCTCACTACTGTTCTCGAACTGGTCTGAATAGGCCACAATAATTGGAATTGAGATTCTTCGAAGGAATTTTTCATTTAAAAGAATTGAAAGGGTCAAATGCAACAAGACATGTTGAATATGGTGGATGTTTCAACATTATACTTTATACTTATTTGCCCATGAACTTCCTTGCGGAGAAAGCTCTAGTGCAAGGAAAATGATCTTAATTCAAAGAATTGTCAGGTTTTGAGTAAGAACTGGCAAATGATGTCTCAATGAAATGCTTTATTTTGAAGAGAACACCAAAGAACAGAATCCAAGTGGATCGTTACTCAATATTCATGATTTGTGAAGAACATATGCAAACATAACAGCAAAATTAAGCCATTTATAACAGGTACTAGTAATTTCATAAAAAAATAATACTACTCACATTAAGGTATGTCCCTTATCCAGGTACGTGCTGTTTATACTTTGTACCTGTAATGAAAAAAAATTATAAGTCAATAAAAGTGAATTGATAACCTCCTAACCCAAGTTGTTCAAGGTAAGCTTCAGGAGCAAATATCTACAATTACCACATACCCCCCCACCTTCCATTTGTTACCATATTCTTTAAACTATTAGTTTTCTCAACATATTTTATTTTGTTTAAACCGTGAGAATTTTAGATGAATTTTGATGAAAATAAAATATTAAAAATACAATAATAAATATGAGTCTCTTTTAATAAGATATGAAGATATGATTTAATACGAGAGAGAGAGAGAGAGAGAGAGAAATAAGCAGCACCTTTTTGCATTGGTGTCCAAAAGATAAGGATGAATTACAGTGACATAAATTTATTGCCAGCATACTAATAAATGATGTTACAAAAATGTGTTATAAATTTCGTAAAAGTTAAATTGCAATAAGTTATTCGCAAAAGTTACAAATTTCCTAAGGACGGAGTTAAGGAATTAATGAATAGTGCCTAGAGAAAACTATGCGGAGAGACATTTCAGTATGCAATATATCCACTCCATACTGTGATTCAGCTATCACCACGTAGTACTATGCTTAGCACCAACTGATTCAGGAGTTCTGGAAGCAAACTGGCTCACTCCTCCTTCGGAGCAAGGATAGGTCCTTCTTTGAATGTATTTGGAGGGGAATTTCGAGCAGAAATTGGTCCCATACGTGTTCCATGGGGGTTGAGATATGGGGAGTGTGCTGGTCACTCGACTTGATTAATATCTTCGGTCTCCAGAAGTACCGCCACTGCTCGTGTACGATGTGGTGTGGCATTATCATCCATAAAAATGAATTCTTCACCTACAGCGACACGGAACAATCGAACATGACGTTGAAGAACTTCGTTGCAATATCGTTCACCAGTCATAGTCCCTTTTCAGGTCGACGCACCCATTAATCATAATGCCTCCCCACACCATGATCCCAGCACCGCCGTATCTATCCCCTTTCAAGAACATTCTAGCGAGGATAAGAGTACCACTTTTACAGATCAAGTGTCGTAGAGAAACGGAAAAAAGACTAAAATGACTCCCATCTGTAAAGAGTACATTAGCCCATTGGTGTCTTTTCCAATTTTTGAGGATACAACATCACTGAAAATGTGCTCTACGATGAGCTGTGGATAAAGGGACGCAGACTACAGGCCTTCAGGTGTATAGGTGTATACGCAAACGTCTTGCCACAGTTTGTTGAAATATATGCGTACCTCTGCTTTAATGGAGCCGACTTGCAAGCTGACCTATCGTGGTGCGTCGATTGCGTTTTGCTGTTATAAACAAACACCTGTCTTCATGCTCCGTGGTAGAGCGAGGGAGACTTCTTAGAACTTCTGGAACACAATGCATTGGTGTGAAACGCTGCCCAGAGCGATACAGTGGTATATGAGATTCCAAACTCTCTGACAATATCAGTAATTACGGCCTTCTTTGAGTTTACAATAATTCTTCCTCGCGTGAAATCATCTAGATCATGTCTTTAAGATATCACAAGATATCTAAGTTTGCAACTTTATTTCTTCACAGAAAGCGCTTCTTTCAAACATAATTTACAGACCTTAGCCTTTTTCCGTTTATCCTGTTGAGCGCTACAAGTTACCCTTTGGGCGCGATTTGAAAATTCGAATGTGTATCCTCTTTCTACTCGAAATCGTGCCACAAGCTGATTCGTCTGAATTTGGGTTGTAATCTTCAGAAATAGTATACGTCCGTAGGTTTTTGGACACTAGTGCATATCTTTATTTTATTGTTATACTCGTATGGATGAGTACTGTTAAATCCCAAGTAAGAAAGACTTATTTTATACCACATCGGTATTAGTACAGTGGGCGAAGTAAGAGTAATATAATTCGAAACCCTACTCCAGAGTAGGGTTTGCATCAATTTGTTTCCAAGCATCAATGTTTTTTCAAGCCACTTAGGAATCCACTTAGATAACAAAATTCACCTACCACTTAAAGATATTCATAAAATTTCTATGGCGAAGACGATATTCGAATTCGCAGGGTGATAGTGAAAGAAGGACACCCTACCACTCACAAGCCAGGCCAGAGCATTTTCAAAACAGGATTTTGTATTAAAATAAATCATTAATAAATAAATGTAGCATTAATTGTAAAGGGATTATTCTAAATCAATAATCAATGAAAATTAAACGCACAATTGTCGTCTTCTTTATAATTTGCAAATATGTAAAAGTGAAATATTTCCATTTCACAGAATTGGCTTGTTATGAAGTTTTTTTTTTAAATAGTCAGAGTGACAAGTCATGATTCAGGTTGGTCAGTAAAACCAATTTGAATCGTGATGAGGACATTTTGAGAGATTTTCAATCCGAACTACGTTAAGAGAGAGAGAGAGAGAGAGAGAGAGAGAGAGAGAGAGAGAGAGAGAGAGAGAGAGAGAGAGAGAGAGAGAGAAGAGAGAGAGAGAGAAGTCACTTAATGAAAATTATGAAATTCATATCTTAAGGATGTTTGCATACAGAGCTCTACAAGGATATTTTTATAAAAGCTTCCGTAAAGATAAAATTAATTAATGCAGAACTATTTATTTGTTTTAATAAGACAGGTTCTACAATTTTCCATTGAAAAATGTGAAGTATTTATACACTTAAAGTCAGTGCCGTCTCTAGGGTATGTGACGCCCTTACGCCAGTTTTATCAACGCATTGTAAGACAAGACAGCATCATAAAATTCTTTATTGTTAAAAGCAGTTTATAGTTATTGACAAAAATTGCGTATAGAGCATTTTATATAGGGGCAGTGCTTGTATCACCAACGCTTCGATTCTCTGATCCTCTTTAATACTATTACTTTTTTGTACGATGTTGGTGCCCCAAAGCCATCGCGCCCGTAGGCCGGTGCCTACGGGCGCGATGGCTTTGGGGCACCAACCTCTTGTGCCTAGGCTTAGGCACAAGAGGCCGATGCCTCTTGTGCCTAAGCCTAGGGCCGGCTCTGTTTGAAGTTAGAACTTGAGATAGCTAAAAAGACTGCAAATCAGTTAATAGTTATTGAAACCTCCCTCAAGCCAAGTGGTACAGAAGTTAAGATGAACATTTTAATGCAGTAATTATTATTATTATTATTATTATTATTATTATTATTATTATTATTATTATTATTATTATTATTATTGTTATGCAGGCGTCTTCAGTAAGGTCCGAAGACTTATTGAGGAATTCGCATTCACCATAATTGACATTATTCAGTATAATGCCTATAATACTTCTAAAATTTGTTTATCTATAAAGCGCTGGTTAGCGGAGGCAGTTAGTCGACTGCCTCTGCCAACCACTTCTACGATTCCCCATTCTGCAAGCAAAACTCTAGTTTGCGCATCCTTCCTAACCACAAATTTACAAACTTTCTACCAAAAGTGACCCATTGTTCACCCCATCCATTCATATATTGACAGATTTCTTTAGCATCTCTTCTATAAACTCCTTTAATAACTTATATGTTTCCATGTTACATTCTTCTTCTTTCCCCCCTAACAGCTATCAGCTAAGTGTTTCAACCTAAAAACCATCACTTTATCCTAATAGGAAGCAGGCCTTAAACCAGAGGCCATTTTGATCACTAGCCTCTGAAACCTATTCATCCCATTCCAACGAACATTACAGTAATTAAATGTGTGCTTAATATTCTCAGCTGTAACTCTTTATCAAAGCATTATAAAGATGATAATAATTTAATTATACCGTTTTTCAGTGTGTTTCTGAAATCCAGGTGTTGGAGCTATTTCTTCCACTTTTGAGATATCCATTATCTGGAATCACTACCCACCACTATCTAAATCCCGTCTCATTAGTTGCCTGCAGTCCAGTTCGATCTACTTAACATGTTATAGATTCGACATGTCAATGTATAAATAATTTGACGCATTGGATTGTCAGCCACTATCTTTGACTTAAACAACCTGCAAAATCACTACGTGACCTTTATTAAATACTTTGCTTGGAAAGAAGTCAAAGGACATCATAGCATGAGTAACAAACAACCATAGCGCTCACCTTAATCTTATTGAAATACAGTAATAATTTTTTTTGTTGTACTTTAGACAGTAAATTAGAAACAAAATTGTATACCCTGTCGACTGCTCAATATGTTTAGCAGTGTTGCCCTGTCTTCTCATCATTGTATTACTGAACTAAAAGAACACGGGATACATTTTTCATTAATATGATTAATGAAAAATATTAATATTTTTCATCAATCTCTTTCGTTAATTCATGATTGCGAAGTTGTAAAGCGATAATATATTTGATGGTGATTATTTCTAATACTTACTCTTTCAGTCAACAGTTCCTCCTTTACTGTAAAGGTGTATTTCATGGTACTGGAAGAAAGATACATTAAATTGCTGTATATTTTATCAATAACTATACTGATGCACGATAAAACTTGATATAACTGAAATTCATTTTAAGATAGTCAATAATATTAAACAATTATACGATGTAGATTGCAACGAGTAACTATGTTTTATTATGTTACCAATCTCAAAACACAGCTATGCAGAAACTATAATTAAGAAATATGTCAATTCTGTAAAATATTTCAGAACCGTCTAAAGTGAGAGATGAGTTTCATCTCCTCTTGAAATACTGTCCTGCTTATGAGTAACCGAAGTGACTCGATGTGGTTCCATATTTGGTCTGTAGAGTAGCCTTTCCTATTATATGATCCTTAACCCATCCATGAATTAAAAAAACTTACAACAACCAGATAAAAAGTCTTTCGTCTAGTGCGAAAATTTAAATTACTATTTCTTTCATTCAAGAAATATTGCAGTGAAAACATATACGAATTATTGTTCACATCTTTTGCACAGTCAATGGCGTGTTATCTGTTTTTCAACTGTTTCGTGCTGTTATTCTAGCATTAAAATACGGAGTAAAATATTACAGCAGAATATTATTACGTGAACATCTTATTACTCTTGGATACTCACTCGCAAGGGAGACTACACATGTAAGGACAATCATCCCAGATATGTGGAGCAGGATTACAATGATATCTCACTAAAAATAAAATAAAATAAATAAATAAACGGTAAAGGATTTTAACATCATTCAAAGTAGTCTTGCTTTTTATTTAATTTTATGGTAATAGGCCACTTAAGAATAACGCGTGATTAGCTACAAATATACACTGATATTTCATTTCATTAACAGTTCAGTGATTCGTCAGAATAAGAGATATTTAGAATTGTATTAGTTAGCGACTTACCATCACGACATCTTTTCTCAGTGTGGGCGAAAAGATACTCATTCCAGACACACTTGCAGTAGGACAACGTCATATCAACTAAGCACTTGTGCACGCAACTCTGAAAATGTGAATTATAAGTGTTTGGTTCTTTCAAGTATTGAAGTATTTAATCTTTCACACATCCATCCACACACAAACAAAGAAAAAAGAAACTAGTCCACATTTACAGTTACAGAGTTCCTCGTTACTTTGCAAATCTGAAAGAGAAAACATTGTAAAAGAGGTATATCATTTATAATATCTCAGCGTAATGTTTGTTTGTGAAGCAAATATTAAATAATCCTCTGTGTACAAGTACATCTGCGTTTAATGCGTTTGTGCATGCGAGTAGAGCATACGTATGTTATTAGATTAGTCTCAGGATGCATTTTTTTGTCTTGAGTACCGTAAATAATAATTATCACATTGCATTTCCCCTATAATAAATATAGTTTATGAAGTTTTCAATATGCAGAGGATGTAAATGAGACGATGTAATTTCTGGGGAGGTAAAGCGTTTATGAACTACTCTTAACGATACATTATCATCATTAGCTGAAACTATACATAATCTCATCATTAGCTGAAAGCGTGTAAAATTAATAGAAACATGAGTACATAACAATACATTTCTGTTTCTATCTGTGTTATAAAAAAATCAAACAATCATAACATATGTTGAAGGAATAGGGATCAACATGTTCAATGCAACCTTCATAAATTTTCTCGCAGTGTAAAAATCTTTTATATAATGGTTTTGCCAACGGTTCAGTAGAAGACATGAGTCCGACTCTGATTATAAATAAATTAAAGCACAGCTGCCTTTTAATTGCCTCGCTGTTAGAAAGAAAAATAAACGATTTCTGATCATACGGAGATTATTGGAATTCTAAGCACATATAAAGAGACACACCCACAAACAAATGGGAAACAATTATTTACCTCATATGTCAGAGGCCCTGAACCATTATTCTCTTTCCACAAGGAAACATAGTCAGTGCAGTTAGTTTGATAGGGAAGTGGAAGCCGCATTTCTCTTGTCTATAAAGCAACCAAAATGTAATTAAAATATGTTCTAAAGCCACATTGTTTTAATATTTTCATTACGAAAGGAAACAAAAATAAGTAGAGCTCTTCTTTTAGAGATTTCGTGCTACTTACTGCCGTTATTGTGATGGTATACTTTCTTCCTGGGTATATTACTAGTTCATTTATAGAAGGCTCCGGGAGCGAGTACGGAGAATGAATTGAAACAATCCCTCTAACATCAGCATTTGGAAGAACGTACTGGTCTCCAGAGAAATTGATATTCATTACCAGGTAAGGCTCGATTGCTGGAATGAAAAACATTTTTCATGAGAGAGAAAGAGTGAGAGAGAGAGAGAAATATTAATTTTTTAAAAGAAAAACAGCATGAATATTTACATTTTATTGAATAAAAATTTATATAGGACAAAACTGCAAGAAATAAAACTCTAAATAATCATATTTACTTAATGCAGGCTTGATGGAAAACTTGTCCAGAGTTGAAGTATTCATATTGGAAAATAACGTGTAACATTTACGAAATCCGTCCCCAGGCATGAATAATATTGTCTTATTAATATAATTGCTGAAAAAAAGTTTAACGGAAAGAATAATTGCTGGGAATATTTCATAATAAATAATTTCATGGCCATAATGAAAGTAAATGACGATTTTGTGCTGATGAATCGGAATTCGAAGAAAAAAACAAGATTCTTACTCGCAGTATTCTCTTGCAGAATAAATCCAACAAAACGGAATCAGCTCTTCTTGTGTGTCACCAAATTCTTCTGCTTGTTCATAAGATGACCAAGAAAGAACATCGGGAAACTATAACGACAGAAATTTTTAAAAAAATGAGAAAAATGAATGAGAAATAATTGTTCTAAAAGAAATATGAAAATAGTCTCCTTTAAATTTCATTTCACACATTTCATATCATGTTTAACACTACAATATTACAAAGTGCATGCATATATATTCCTTGGTATTTCATATATCTCAGAGACTGATACGATAATGGCTGTGCTGCGTGTTGTCAGTCATCAAACAACTGTCGTGTTTACTGAAAGCTGACATGTAAAAAGGAGTTTCCAAAGAAACTTGCATTTTGATTTCATAAAAATTGTAATAATGTTAAAAAAAATGGCGTTAAAATTATGAAATACAAATAATAATCGAATAGTTCCAAAACTGTATTGTTTGCTTCGTTGTCCAAATGAATGGACCAAAGAGTAGATTGTTATAGAGCTCTTTGGTTTTATGAAGGATCATTGTTGCTATCCTGCAGTCATTGGCAGCGCCTCCGTAGCGCAATTGAAGAACGACGTCCCTTCGACTGGAAAATACCTGAGTTCGATTCTCGTCGTGACGAGAGGAATCTTTATATGGGTGTTTCTCAATTGTAGGTGAGTTAGCCGATGATCTCTTATGGAGGTAGCAGGACTTTTTTCTCCTTGAAACTCGGGTTTTTCATCCCGCATACAGACAAATTGGCCTTTAGGGCACACGCAATTTACAGACAAAATATACTAGTGGTGGTGATGGTATGCAGTAGATGTGATTGCATCTACGAGATAATTACGAGAAAGATAAAGTGTGTAGGAACTTGAAAATAATAATAATAATAATAATAATAATAATAATAATAATAAAGAGAGGTTCTTCAGTTAAGGAGCGATTAAATGATATTAAATAAGTTCTAGTTCTGCATGAATGAATGAAATTCTTACCGTAAGATTTTTTCTTTTCGTTTCATCAGTGCAAAAGCGTGGATAAGTTTCACAAAAAAGAGTGACGTTACTAAGAGGAGTACATTCCTGTGGAAAATGTTCACAGTACTTCTCTCTGTGAATTCTGAAAGAAAATGTTCAAATAATTATGAAAAATCTGAATTTTTACCTTTATGATAATATTGTAAAGAAGCATTTCATTACATATGGTTAGAAATCAACAAATTTATGTGTGGATATTTTTCTTATTAAAGATAATTATTCGCCTAACAAATGTTATATTTACCACAATTGATTAAAACATTGATTAAAATAAAAGTGATTTATTTAAATGATTATTTTCTAATTGTATACATGTGAGAAATCCTTTATAAGAAATCATTTACTTTTTCTCTGTCGGAACTTAACAATATATTAGACATGCACTTTTCCTTACCCATTCATGTTGCATATGGTGATAGCTGGAACATCTATTTCCTTTGCATGTATCAAATTGGTTTCCGGAATGCACGAATATTTGAAGTATAACAGCAAAAACTGAGTCGTTTGATAAATAAAACCTGCCAAGCATGCTAGTAGAATTACAGTCTTGAAAAGCTTCTGAAATGAACTTTTGGCTGTAACTATTTCGGATACACCATTGACTAAGGACTTCGCAAACACAGAAGATGCATATTCCTTCGTGCTCTCAGTGTTCATCTCTGGATTCTCCATCTACAAAACTTAATTAATTAAATATGAGTATTTTCTTAATAATTTAGATTTAATAAGGAGTGAATATCTGTCACTCAGTTAAATGCCGTAACTAATTAAGAGTATTTCTGCTTGCCTGATTCTGTTGATCTTTATACAGATCTTTTTGAGGCAAAAAAGTTTCACTCAAAAAGAAATATAACTAATATTTGTTGGTTTGCTGAAGGTTCCAGAATTAAATAGCAAAAACTAAAATTATAAGTTAAGATGTAAGTTTTTGATACATCATATTGTTTACAAAATCTTGAATCTTTACTTCAAAATAAACATTTCTTTTCTAAACAATAACACATTTATTAGTCGAGAGAGAGAGAGAGAGAGAGAGAGAGAGAGAGAGAGAGAGAGAGAGAGAGAGAGAGAGAGAGGGAGAGGGCCTAAATGTCTCGCTCGATCTCCAAATTTGACACCTCCAAATACGCAGTTTATCATAACAAACCGAGAAGAAAAGCTTATCGTTGAAGAGTTTGAACGTAGAATAAGATTGTTTCTTGTGAATTATGGAAAACGTGTAGAGGTTTACTAGTGCTTGGGATTGAACTTTCATCTTCATTTGGTATTTTAGTTCTTACTGCTTGCTTTATTGAAGGTCCTAAAGACCTTCAATAAAAAAATAGTTCTTTTTTTGCTGAATTCTTTTCGGGACACCCGGTATGAAGATATTAATATTTGTTAATGTTAACATTTTAAAATAGATATTTTTAAAATTATAAATTTCAAAAATATTGTTATCCAGTGACAACACAATTCGTTATTAGAATATATTATGAACTACTACTTGAGATCCTATTTCGAATAGGTATTTATTAGAATTAATAGAATTAATAGGAATTTAGTAGAATTAATACAGCATAAAAATATGCTGTATGTATTAATTCTCTCTCTCTCTCTCTTTATATATATATATATATATATATATATATATATATATAGCATGCCTTTCAGTATTCTATGTAATCATATTGCATGTGCATATTGTAATGAAAAGTTGCTCCCAGCTCAAATATTTCAGCTGCGTGCTGAAAACAAATCTAATAATTGGAATTAATAGCATAATCAATTTTATGCATTTCTTTTTACTAAAACAATGATTACATGTCGATATAATATTGATACATGGATAGACATTTTCACTTACCTATTATAACTGGCAGGCAGCAGAATTCAGTGATGAGAGATTTTTTTTTTATTCCCAGTGTGAACATTGCATGTGTGATATGTCAATTAACCATCCGTTTCGTCCAAAAAATCACTGTGGCTATTCACAAATGGTTAGAAAGTCTTCTAACTCATGCAATGATGTTGCTTCACAATATTGAGAGATTGCATAATGCGTACACGGACAGTAATTGTAATAGAAGTGCTTCCTCCAGCTTCTGAGAGTGCCCGCTATCTGATCTCTTTCCAGTGATGGACTCTGCGCTTGCAGAATTAATTATTTCATGTTTTGCGGTTTAAAAATTACTATAGAAGTACCTCTCTCTCTCTCTCTCTCTCTCCGGAGCATTAGCATCCATTATGTATGGAGATTAGTAATAACAGTTTCATGTCCAGTTTCAAACCATGGCTCACGTTTTTAGTTCATGGAATGTTAATGGCTTACTTTCACTTGAGTTAAGGTCAAACATCTCTACTGATCCCATCTTTGTATAAACGGAAAGATAATTAAAATTAATTATTTCATTCACAGCACATTTTCATTATGGTAATACCTCTCGCTGGCCCGCTAACTGGGATAAAGTCATTTTGCCGTTAGGTGATATTCGGTAATAATTTGCGTGTGTTCAACCTAGCACCCCAAAACACCGTGGATGCTCTTTTGGATGATTTATTGACAACACCGGAGTATTTTTTATGTTTTTCTTTATAATTATCAATTTAAAAATAGTTTCCTACGTTAACATGAAATCTTATTGATCTGCTTTTTAACAGCATTTTAATGATTACTGATGTTTCAGTATTTATTTTTTTTTTTTTGCTTATCATGATTTAGAAAGCAATGCTTAGAATAATAGAATAAGGTCTTTATAAAAATTTCATAATGACCTTTAACATTCTCACAGAAAGATTTTTCTTTTTTTAAATAGATTTCTGGTAGTTGGGGCTATTGAAGCTGTTCTTCATTTCCTTCACAACTGACATCTGAAACTTAGGAATTCTTTTAAGCCAGAGAATTCTTAAATAGTGGCAAGAGATTCCGATAGCACTAAGAAACTTGCAACACTTCAGTATTTTAAAGAAGATTTCAGATACGAAAACGGAGCTGCTGAGGTCTGCACAGCTGTAGTTTGAATGTTCATTTTATTTATAATAAATATGTAAAAAATACATAATACATTTATTTGAATTTTTAAAATTAAACGGGATTTGCTAAAATGGAATTTTGAAAAAAAATAATTTTATTCCAAACTGATTTTCGGAAAATGGAAATTTTTCCAAAATTTTCGAAATTTTTCCAAAATTTTCGAAATTTTTCCAAAATTTTCGAAATTTTTCCAAAATTTTCGAAATTTTTCCAAAATAGTTTAAAATTTCATACGTAAAATTTTCTCGTATATATACTTATATGTGTGTGTGATCAGATTAAGAGAAAAATGCTGTTGCGAAATTAAAAAAAATAAAGAAAAGAGGCAAAAAATTAGTAATGGCTTGGTTCTTTCTTTCTTTCTTTTTTCAAATATTCTCTCTATTTAATACATCTTAATAATAATAATAATTTGAGCCTTTCTTTTCTTTTCTTTCTTTTTTTTTGGAAATTCTCTCTCATATAACAACACGTTTTGGACATTTGGCAGGAATAAAAACAATTTATAGACAGAACATAAATAGAAAGAGGGAGGGAGAGAGAGAGGGAGAAAGAGAGAGAGAGAGAGAGAGAGAGAGAGAGGAGGAGGAGGAATATTATAAATGTTAAAAAAGAAAAAAGAAAGAATATTATGAATTAGTGATAATTTTTATTCGATTTATGACAACGAAAACATGTTGGTATATAAGAAATAATTTCCTCCTTTACAGCTACATTTCGCTCTGGCATTTTTTAAGAATCGGTGTAGAGAAAGGTAACGCCACAAGTGGAGTCAAGTGGAGTATTGTGATAATTTCATTTATTTGATTATGTGTTTTCTGAGAAGTTCGAACACTATTCTATATTCTCCTTTTCTGTTATCTTCTATTTTTTTATTGGATAGAATGTTTTCACTAGAAATGGCTATATATGGAAATCAGTAACTAATGATTAATTCGATTTATTTATAAATATTTTGGCCTCCGAAGGGGCTTGAAAGAAAATCCTTTTTTGGTCGACAGAGAAGACTTTCCAGATTACAAATTCAACTCCACAGTATCCTTTTATTGAAGGGATTCAAATTAAAATTGTACTATTCGAATTCCTCGTTTTCAGGATTGAGCAGGATTGTGATATTGTGTTATTTAAGTGTGTTCTTCAAGAAAGAATTTAATGTTTCGAAAGAGTAAAACACAAGTTTTCTCTGCCTGAAGAATTTACCACATATGAAAATAAATGTTTTGTTCAAAAATTTCATTTATTATTATTATTATTTCATGAAATTTCATTATTTCACATAAATTTCATTTATGTGAAAAAAAAAACTTTTCACCAATTAAGAAGAGATTAAATATCTTCTTACTTGTGGAAATATCTTCTTCTAAGTCCTTAAAATATAATTCTCTAAATATGAATTCTTCAACGTTGAACTGTAGTGCTAAAATAGATAAAATAGTGCTACTACTACAAAAGCTATTAGTTGGTATTATGAATAATTAAGAGACGAGGTTTTTGAGAAGTGTATATTATCTTTATTAAATATAAATCTATAGGCCATGGAGATAACAGACATAATTATTTCTCTTTTTGTTGTTTGCATCATTTATAAAAATCCGCGGTTAGTTGCAAATTACAGTTACAAAACATTACATTAAAAATGACATTTATATAATATAAACTCACTAATTACAGAGATTGTCCAAATTATAAATACAGTTGTGTCAAACAACATCGAATTGAAACTGTTCATTCAAACTCACACATGGCGTTTTGATGCATTCGAAGTAAATTATGAAAGATAATTAGAAAATTTCTTCATCTTTCTGTAAAATAGATTTTCTACTGTCTTCTCATGCGATCTTCACTAAAATTATTCATTAACAGCTCTCAAACAAATTAGTTTACTCGCGAGAGTTGTTAGAAGTATTGCGACACCAGAATTTGAACACCATTGCCAGACTTTGTAAGAAGTCGCAAACAGCAACGAGAGACACGCCTAACCATATTCCAATATAACCTCCGATATAACTGAAAAGTTCAACACTCTGAAAATACAAAAGAAAAAAAAATACATATTGATTACTTCGTCATACACTAATACATGAAATTCATAACCAAATTAATGATGAAACATATTAATTTACTTTAATTTGATGAACCGTTATATAAAACGATATTGCATGAAAGGAGATAAACAAAGTCAAGATTACCTCGTACTTGGGCTTATACGAATGCTCTGTGACTTTCCTCTTCATAGAAAAAATTAGGGTTGCATTCTGTAGTGGTCTGGAGATAGAATATGACATCGCCATAAGATTTAAATAACCAACACCTTCCAATATTGCATTACTTTTAGTACATGAAAAGTGTATTTTTCTGTTAATAATGTATGTCTGAGCTATCTCAGTAATGTATGTTTATTGATGCATTCTTATTTATTTTTTCCCTTCATTTCGTCCCACAGGAAAAATACGTAAAACAATAATTTTCGTTGGTCAAAAACGGTTAAATTCTGCTTCATAATTTTTTTGTTTTCGAGTATGTATAACTTTTATTTTGTGTATCCTCTGATACCAATTTTTGTCCATTTATGATGAAAACCTCTCAGGGTTGAAAATAAGTACCAGAGTTATTCCAGATAAAACTACAAAATAAAACGGATGCCAAGTCATAATTTTCTGCACTTTCTGTGCTGAAATTTTAGCACCGAAAAGTGTTCTCATGCTTAAATGTTTTGCCAAAACGAGACTTTCAGTTCTTTTATATAACAAAGAGTCATTTATATCACTTTAACTGTTATTATATTATAGTTAAATCAATGATGAAATTAACTTTCTCATCCTTCAATGTGTTTCACTAGTCAATGATTTTACGAACTGAAAACTCAAGTTTTAGGAAGAAAAATTCTTCCTAAAACATTCCTAAGACATTGTCCATATGCGGCCAACTAAAAGGCCTCCAGTTGGAAAGCTCACCTGCGTTTTATCAAGCGTTGTATGACGAATAAAATTTCTATTCTAAAAATGTTTTCAGTACAACAGTCACATAATTCTCCGAATATCCTGTGTAGTAAATGGGGATCAAGTTTTCATTTTGAAAATATGAACAATTTAAATTTCGCACTGAACAAGAACTGAACTAGATGTTTCAACCATTGTGCGTATTTACTTATTTATTTTGCGGCAAATAACTCAGAAAAGTAATTGTAGTCAATCCAGGGAAGAAAGTCACAATAATAATAATAATAATAAGTTTTATATAATGAATAAATAAATAATGAAATAATAAGTAAATATCAGTATCATCAAAATTTGTCGCATTGCATTTACCACTAAGTAATACATTGCGTTAAAGCAACTATAAACCAAAATAAATCTAGAAAAGAACTTCTGTAATATTTTATTATAGTGATTCCAGGCTCTACAAGTCTTCATTAATTGCATCCTCTCACTTTCATCACACATAAATTGAAGACAAATACGTCCCCGGCATTTATGAGGCAATGTTACACAAAATCGTTTCCCTACATTCATCTAATGCACCACACCCCTTTCCCAATACTTCTCAATGAAGGCATGCATTCTGTTTACAATAAATTTTCGGTCTTGTTTAAAGATAACCTTCGATGCAGTTGAAGAGAAAATAAAACAGAATTACAATTGAAAATTATTTTCCATGCTAATGCGTTTGGTATAACAGTTCAGTCTTCTTCATTGAATTCTATATCCAGTAAATGACTGACTGGCACGAGTAGATGTATTAGAATCTTGAAATAAGACTAATTTTTCCTGATCTTTTTAACGTATTTGTGCAGAGCTACCAACATATCTGTCCATAATAAAATAAACTGTAAGAACAAATTCTCTAAACAGGCAGACATTTAAAGATTCTTTAGCGAAGAAGTAAAGCATTTTTTTCATGCAAGCGTTTGATCTATGGAAGAGACTGGAAATTTCTTCTTAAGAAAAACTAGAAGGAAGGCCGTAGATCTATATAGACCCTTCTCAAAATAATTTTTACAATCCATAAAACAGTATCGTGTGTAAACAAGTGGTTAAAGGAAAGATTGAATATATTAATAGCATTCTTGAAAGATTTGAGTTCAATTAATTGAGGAAACATTATGAGAAAAACTGTTTAAAAAGAAAACAGATGGGAAAAACTGTTTAAAAAGAAAACAGATGGGATTAAGAGAGAAAACGAGAAGTTCTTTAGATGTATCTGTGATTGAACAGTGTACAGATGTTGAACATTTGTTGCTCCCTTTTCTACTTAGTGGAGGAATGGTAGTGGAATGGCAGTATAGTAATGATAGTTCCCAGGTCACTAGGGCAACTGTTAATGAATATACCTCTAAAAGCATAACTCAGTAACAGAGCTATATGAGAAAGTGACTGGAGAGGGTTTACGAGGATGGGATCGCGTATTAAGAAAACTGACCTCTTCTATACATGATTAAAACTTCTTTGGGAGAAAGAACCACCCTAAATGTTGGAAGAGTATTTTAAGGATTGGATTGGTCGGTTGGATCCCTGATTTAAAAAAAGTATTATGAGTTGAACAGGAGAGATGTTGTGTCTGAACAAAAAAGAATATCAAGTTGTTGTTTTTATTTGAGGCTGAGCCTTCTGTGGAGATGTAATACATTATCCGAACAAAAATATCCAGACACCTCTTCGTAGTAGTGGATATAGTTATATACATCACAACGAAGGCTCATACATGCATAAAAGGAATCACAAACTCGTGCAATCTTCACAGAGGAGCATTAACTATAAAGTGGGGGGTACTGTCGCTCAGTGACTTTCGAAGTGTCATAAGATGCCATCTTTGCAACAAATCTGACTGCTGCAGCTGTACCTGATCAACTGAAAGTGAAGTTATAGTGAAGTCAAAAGGCCTAGGAGCAAAAACAACACAATCTTCTTTTTTTTTTTGTTAGAAAGAGTTTACAAAAAAAGCTGTGAAATTAATATTCATCAGTCGCTTTAAATGGAAATGATTACCTAATATATGAAACCAAAAATGACACTGAAATAACAATTTTAATGTTATTTATTCCATATTCTAATGATTACCGATCGAGCTCTCTCCTTGTGCATTTTGGCATCATATATTGTATACTTCATGCTATAGTCAGTTGTAATTCTGATTTGATTTTTGAACTTGAACTTTACTAAGCATGGATAAAGATCTAGAAACAAGAGAAAAAATCCCGTTGTCATTATATTATTATTATTATTATTATTATTATTATTATTCGGATTCCCAGGAAGAACAAAAAAACAAGGCTCGCCACGACCCGCACCAGTCATAGTTCGTCTGACAAGCAAGTCCACAAGAGACACCTTATTAAAGCCAGCAGACTGACAAAACCAGTTGCCAAGGACTTAAACGCATCGCAAGACAACACATCAATCTTTCTATCTGAGTATTTAACAATATTCAATATGAATCTGTTATACCAAGCAAGAAAAGGAAAAACAGAAAAAAATTATCAATTTTTGTGGATCAAAGACGGAAAAATATTCTTGAGAAAGTCACAGACTTCAAAGTCCATACAAATAAAAAGCTCGGAAGATATAGATAGGTTGCCAGAGTGAAACAAAAGACTCCAACTTAGTTCAATAAGAAGATCTAAACACAACAAAAATGAATGTGAACCATCAGATAGATGTAATCACACCAGAATACATCCGAAATTGTACTTTTGACTCGCTTAATGCATGGAAACACACAGTACAAACGGGAGGACTCTCCACCTTGCATATTAACATCAGAAGCATCCGAAAATATTGATTATTGTTACAGGCTTATCTGAGGAATTACACCGGTGGTATTGATATATTGGTCCTAACAGAAGTATCCATAACTAATGACGAAGCGACTGTTTTCCAAATTCAGGCTTCTAACAACATAGATATACGCAATCCTTGTAATCAATCTATGAAACACTTTTATCCCTCCATCTCCTGTGCCCTTAATTAACTCTGCTGGGATTTCATCAGCACCTGTGGCCTTATTGCTGTTGAGCTGCTTAACTGCTCTTTATAAAAGAGGCGGTGGAATATTTATGGAACATAAATTAATAGCAAAAGAAACTGTCTATCAGTTTGAGCATGCTGAAACCTTTTGCATCGAAATCATTGATACTACTAATAGACAGCATCACATAATACTAAATATTATTTACAGGCCACTAAACTGAAACATGATAAAATTCTTGCACGAACTCAATTGCTGGCTTTCACGGCAAAAAATATACTCAACTGAATACCTAATGATAATCGGCGACAAACGAAAACCAGATCCACATTGCACAATACCTAGAAACACTATCTATGTATAATGGATACATGGATAGCCTAAAACCAACGATAACATCATGCACTAGAGAAGAAATATTCGGAAATACTATCAATGCTTCCTGCCTAGATCATATAAACATCCGAAAACCACCAAACAGTTACACTGCATCAGTCATAAAGTGCAAATGAGCAGATAATTACTTCACGGCTCTAATCCTGAACATTAAGACAATAACCACGCAATGCTCCACATAAGAAAAGCAACACAAAACAATAATACACGAATAAATAGTCAACAACGAAATAAGAAAAACCGACTGGGGACACATGGCATCAGATTCAGCAGATATCTTATATAACAACATTAGACTCACACTGGAGGAAATATATAAGAAAGCTGCAAAGAAAGTCAGAATTCGTTCAAAAACAACCCCAAATCCTTGGATAACATAAAACTTAATCCTACTTATTAATATTTTAATTCTTTCCATACAGCGTCATGCATTACAGGACGTTCTATGGAAAGAATTATAGCGATACCCAAATAATGCAGCTTTAAAAACCGAATATAAGATAACAAGGAATCGCCTTACAACACAAATAAGAAATGCAAAAAGAAACTACTACAGAGACAAATTAACCTCTGCACAAAACAGCATGAAACAAACCTGGCATTTGATCAACGATATGCTAGATTTTGCTCCCAACACGACCACCACCACCACTTCTAAAACCATAAAACACAGCTTCATGAAAGACGAAAAACCTATCCAACAACTAGCAAATTGCTTTAACCAATACTTTGCAGACTCCATCCAAGAACTGCACAGAAATATTCCCCCAATTACAAAACGTGGTCCTCCACTTGGACCACAATCGAAACAGACATTATAGTCCCCAACCATAAAACAAGCAGAACTTTTCTCTGTAATATATCAAATCAAACCAAACAAAGGCCCAGGAATTGATGGTGTAAGACCTAAGGATATAAAGCAACATGCAACTAGCTTCGGTCCTATCCTACTAAAATTAATAAATAAAATATTTAAAGCAGGACAGACACCAAGTAAACTAACGACCGCCATAATCACACCCATATACAAACATGGAAAAATAAATTTAATCAGCAATTACAGACCCATAGCAACATTACCAATTATCAATCAAATTATGGAGCGGATCACACTGAAGAAACTCAAAGCATATACAGTGAACTTTCATATTATCCCCTAAACACAATACAGTTTTCAGAAAAATAAAGGAACAACATCTCTCTTAGAAGACTTTACAGACGTAATTAATACCGCCTTTGACGAAAACAAAATTGCCATGGTAGTCTTTATTGATCTAACTAAAGTTCGATACACTTACACATCAAACCTTGCTAGAAAAGCTGAGGCATGTTGGAATAGACGGGCCTCTTCACAGGTGGTTTAAAAACTACCTTCAAAATAGAAAGCATATTACACGTATCGGGTCAAACCGAAGCAGAGAGCTACCAGTAACCTGTGGAGTACCACAGGGAGCTGTACTCCCCCCAACTCTAGTCAACATTTACACCCACGATATTAATCAGCTACCACTCAAAGGTAAGATCTTAAAATAAACAGACGACACAGCTATAATATCCATCCATAATAACGCAAGTATAGCCCAAACAAATATGCAACATTACATAAATCTCCTCATATACTGGCTCACCAAAAACTCCATACACCTAAATTCAGATAAGACAAAATTAATGATATTCAGAAATCCACTGACTCTACTAGTTGATAACAAATATATAACCATCCAACATCCACTCTCCAACGTAAAAAACACACCGAACAGTAAAAGCACTAGAATCACTCAGGTAGAAACAGCACGATACCTTGGAATTTACTTCGATGTAGGTATGAAATGGAATAGCCACATAAACCATCTACACAACAAACTCCGAACAATAACTGGCAAACTCTACAGGTTAAAAGACATAGTTCCCACACGCCTAAAAACAGTAATTTGCAAAGCAAAGCATTATGCCAAAATATACTAAGATACGCTATAACAACATATACTTTCTGTGCACCCTACAAACTAAATAGATTAATGTAGTTACAGTACAAAATCATAAAAGAGATCTTTTGGGAACAAAGAGAAAATAACGACGTTATATACACTGCAATGTCAGAACACAAAATACTGACAGCAAAACATTTATGTCACTATGCAGCCTTGCTAAAACATTATTTCGATGCCAACTATAGGACAGTTAGAAATACATACCGTATAACAAGACCTCAGACAACTAATTATATCGCATATAAATACAATAGTAACTTTGGAAAGGCCACACAAAATGTCCTTTTGAGCAAATTACCTTTTGAATACAGTAACCTTACACACTACAATAGTCTGAAACGGACATGT